>NC_142291.1:21660345-22302223 GCF_965620075.1 Prunus avium | reverse complement strand
CCAATGAAGTCCCAACCTAGAAAGCACTCAATACTGAAGATAAATTTGATATATCATACGCAAATAAATTCAAATTTAGCACTTATCAAACAAATGAAACCTACAGAGGTAATGATTTTGTTTGCAGAGTGTGTGCCAACCTTACCTTGTTGTCAGTTGTTGGGAGTGGTTTCTCTAAAATGCAATTGCTTAAACAAGTAGGCTGAATTTAGAAATTAATTAGCATATCCTCTTCGCGTTCTGTTTATCATTTCATGGCATCATATATAGCTTTTGATAGGCCGAAAGACTAAGCCAGGCGTTGCAATAAAAAACAAAGTATATACATTCTATTAACAAAAAATATTAGAAATATTTATGGCATAATAAGTACAAGACCATTTCTAAGTAATAGCGTTTCCGCAAACTAAAGTCGGTAACATAGAAAGTAGGATTGTAAATTATGTTCTGATTTATTACTCAACTTCCACTGGATGGTATTTAAACTATACAAAATTACAATAAAAGGAAAATAATTCTAGCAATTACATGAAATTACAACTAATTAAAAACTTTCCTACACTATTTAGTCAACGATACAACTCAGACTAACACATAGTACGTTTATTAAGAGTAGTAAAGTGCGTGCATACGAACACCAATACTTACAAAGGCTCTTGTACTAACTAAACCTTAAGTTTTTGTTTCAAATGATTTGTATAATGGTTTATATTTCAATAGTGTCTGTATGCACGCATTTTATCCACTCTAAACGAACCTACTACAGACTTAAGTTTCTCCCAAAAAAAAAAAATATTTATCAAAATAATAAATAATTGATTAAATATACTTCTCTTGCGTTTGAAGATATTCAAGCTTATCCATAATTTTTCGTTTCCCTCAAGTTTTTTATGAGATCAAAATTTCCGTCCGTACTTCCATGCATTCAAGCCTTTGATAATTTCGTGGAGACCAGTATTTAATATCTTGTTTAAAACACCATTTTGGTTGAAACATTATGAATGTTCCCATTACCCTCATAACTTTTCAGATTAATATGCA
This sequence comes from Prunus avium, assembly GCF_965620075.1. Taxonomy (NCBI): domain Eukaryota; kingdom Viridiplantae; phylum Streptophyta; class Magnoliopsida; order Rosales; family Rosaceae; genus Prunus; species Prunus avium. The sequence goes on along the minus strand of NC_142291.1, from coordinate 22,301,182 downwards.
CCATGTAGGTTTCATGTTGGTCACAACCAAAACAAAATAATATTTTAATGAAGTAAAACAACAAAATATTCCTTGTATGGCAGTAAGTAGTGTTTGCAAAGAGATTACCAGCACAGCTGTAGGTGTGGCAAGCCCAAGGGCACATGGACAAGCAACAACCTGCAATCAGAAAACACAGATTAATGAAAACTGGAATTTTTTTTAAAAGTAAAAGCAAATGTCAATCAGACAATGCAGCTAGGAAGTTTTTCCTTCTTTTAAGTGCAATCATTTTAAATTTTGTATCGAATCAATGATTAATTACCAGTTTCCAACTTTCCAAGAGGCAAACTAGATGATAAGATATGAGCTTCCTTGATGGTATTGAAGAATTCTTAGGGTTACCTTCAAGTTTTTAAGTGTGATAAAAATCTAGGTCATACCAGAACACTGCAAGAGAGTTGCAATGCTAATGAAACTGAATTTCCTCCGTGAAAAGCAACAGGTAAAATATGACCACCAATCAAGCTCCAGAATAAAAATGTGGCAGCAGAGAGTGTCATTACTCCATATGTAAAATGCCCAGCCACCTGGTGAAACCAAACCAATCAAAAGATGAACACCATTCAAGTAAATGTGATCGACAAATTAAGTTATGGCAACTGCATACATGTAAGTTGCTTTGTTATACTTGATTAAAAGTTTTGGTCCAGAAACAAGAAAAAGAATACAATAAAAATAAACACAAGAACACAGAGTAATGCATAAAAGATTCTCACTAGTAAGTGATGCATTGAATTAGAAGTTAGAACAAGATAAAATTTATGGCAATACCAAATCATAAAAGTATCTAACCCATATCCAAGTCTCACAGGGTCACTTGTTCAAACAATACCGTGAAACTTCTGTGTACACTTCTACTTTGCACTTCAACCAAGATATCGGAAATATCCAAGGTTCGATAGTCGAAACATAGTGAAAGGCCTATTTTCTCGCATATCTCCAAAGTATTGGCAACATCTGATATTGTTGGAAATTAGTTTTCTTGTGGATTTTGCCAAAATTTCCACCAAAACTACCAAAATTTAGGTGAGTACTATTCAATCCTAAGACCTGAGAAAGCATTCTTTACTCTCACCAGGTGTGGAACCCATCGGGTTCTAGCTAGTTATCAGCATAAGGGATGCAGAATTGCACCCAATGTGCAACAAAACTTTGACGGCAGCAAAAGCTGCCAGAAAAGCCAAGATTTTGTGTTTCTTCAAACACTCAGAATGCAATCATTTGTACATAAGCCCCCTCACCCATGCAATCATTTGTACACAAACACAATTTGGTTTCAAAAAATTGCAAACCCACTATGACCAAAACCGACCCAATCCAGCCCATGTACACCCCTACAAGTAATAAGCCACCATAAATTGAAAATACTTTGGATATCACTACTGCAAAATAGAGACTATAGTATAATGTCTGTCCAAATACTCTAAGAAAGAATGGATCACCTTGTCAGCCAAGCGCTGTACAGGAGCTTCCCTACTCTGTGCTTCTTCTACCAAACGAACAATGTCTGCCATAGCAGTCTCGCCACCTGGTCTCTGCACTTCAACCGTAAGAGTTCCATTGAGATTTATGCTTCCGGCAGCAACTTGACTCTAGCACAAACATAAAATTCCCCAATATTATGATAAAGTCATATCAGAAATAGCTTCTATAATGTGAATTAAAATGTGTACATAGAAGAGATGGGGAAAATGCACATGCTCAATATACAACAATAACCATACCCCAGGTAGTTTGGTCACTGGCAATGGCTCTCCTGTAAAACTTGATTCATCAATGATGCTTCTACCAGCTTTAACAATTCCATCTACTGGAACACGTTCCTAAAGCAAAGCAAAAAAGGAAACTGTAATTGCATGCCACAAATCAGGACACTAGTTAGGCTATATAATTCACCACTATGTTATCTTTTGCACCAGAAATTGGGAGATTAACGATCCATAAAATAGTAGTGGCATCTAACAGAAAAGACTGAATCTATCAAAGGATAAAGCAATTAAGAGTATAACTGAAAAGTTAAACATGGTCAATGTAGAGAGAGAGAGAGAGAGAGAGAGAGAGAGAGTGATGTAGTACAGCCCGTAGGTATTAGATTAAGCACTCAAACAATAGAACATAGAAGAATATAAGAGATCGAGGAGACGAAAATATAGATTGAAATGACAAAAGAAAGGGCAGAACAGTAGAACAAGAAGAATATCGGAGGTCGAGGAGACAAAAATATAGATTGAAGGGACGAAAGAAAGGACCGAAATCAGAGAACCGAGAAGGACAGAAATCACATAGTTTTAAGAGAAGGTTTACTCAATATCCAAATCTGAATTTTAAAGAACTACATGGGGGTATTTATAGCAAACTAAAACCTAGACATAATAGCAAAAAAATCCCTTGCTTAAACAGAAATCATAACCCAAATAAAATAGGAAACTTAAAACTAGAAATCTGGAAATCTGGAAATCTGGAAAAGTAGAAATCCTACTAGAATTTGGAAAACTAGAGAATCTAGGAAACTAATAAATTTAGGTCCTATGCGTTATGCATCATTATCCACCGCCGAAAAGAACTCGACTCCGACGAGTAAACAACGACAAAATCAAAATCCCAAGGAAGTGTGAAGAGGCATGTGGCGTTCTGTAGTTCTTCAAGATCAGCATCATATTTGCCACCTTCAAACCAGCCGTTCCGTAAGCATGGAACATTAGTCCTTGTAAGAATGGCAAATAGAGAGCTCTGCATAGACCCATGATGAACATGATCGGCCAACGAATGCAAGTGCATGTGTGGGTGTGACAGACACTCAATCCATTGTGTTCACAAGCCGTCGCCAGAGTGCCTTGGTTCAGGAAAAACACCTGGCTTGGCATGTCGGGCTATCTTAAAATCCAAGTGTCGGTGCATGAAGTTCTTGGCGTGTGGTCAGGGTGGCAGGGTAGGGACGGGAATGTTGTCGTCAACCAGAGGAGAACCCATCGTATGTTGGGTATGGTTGGGCTGCGACATAGAACCAAAAGAAAAGATGGGCTCCAGTTGAGCCTTGGGCATGCCAATCGATAGTCCCGTTGACTGATTTGGAATACCTTGTGGCACGGCCTTGAGTTTTTGAAGAGAGGCAGGGGGAATGTACAAAACATTGAATAATAAAAAAAGCAGGACTGTATCATACTTACTCCAGGTAGTACAACAATTTGATCTCCAACAGAGAGACTGTTAGACGGAACTTCAACTATTGATTCCAAATCTTTTGCACTGTTGTTGACCAAAAGACGAGCTTTTGACGGTATAATACTTAGAAGTTCGGTCATATCACTGGTTGCTTTGATTTTAGCTCTTTGTTCAAGATTCCTCCCTAACAAGACAAATGCTATCAACATAATTGGTTCCTCGAAGAAAGTCTTCCATCCCTGCATCCACAACAAAGGCTACAGAGTTAGCAAGCACAACACATGTACATTTCAAACAAATTTAACCAATTCTATCAAATTTCGAGGTTCAAAAGAAGAGAGGGGGTAGGGAAGGAGGGCATGAGAGGGGCAAACTCTTTAACTTTTCTTAAACAACAGAATAGGTCATACACAAAAAGAGGGCCAAAAATAGTCTTAAACCAAAGTGTTTGGGCCAGGCCCTCCAAAATTTAACCTGTTGGACCAACATGATTTCAGATATTTATTTTCTGAAAGAAATAGTTGGAATTAGAGCCTGGTGGACGGTATGGCATGACGATTTGAAGCACAAAATTACTCCTCAAGGATGCATGTGGAACAGAGTTTAACATATATCAGCCCCTTCTACGCATTCAGTTACCTTTTTAGGCAACACCTTACAAAGATCAGCAATCAGCATTGATAATATGCAGTAACAAGCAAGCATGTTATATTGCAAGTATGATGTTACCATTAGAAGATAACAGGCAATGCTAAACAAGTATCCAAATTTCTTGGTATCGACATAAAACAGTATCAAGTATCAACCAACTAACTTATAACAGAGGACCCCTTTGTTCATCCCACGTACAAATTAAAACTTCGTAGACCAACTAGATCCAGAACCAAAAAAGAAAAAGAGAGATCAGCACTAACCAGCTTTGGTATAAACGCAGCTATTGAACTGACAGTGAATGAAGATAAAGCCCCAAGACCAACCAAAGTATTCATGTTTGGAGCCCCTTTAACAAGGCTCCTCAAACCATCAACAATAAGTCGGCGCCCAGGACCAAGCAATGTAAATAGACATAAGGACAGATGGAATCCTGTCGAATGAAGCGCATGGATCCATGACGCCTTAGCTCCAAAAAAATGGGAGAGATGGCCAACTAGGCAGACAGCACACAGAGCCCAAGAGAAAGCAAGCTCGTTGCCTAACAAAAAACAGTAAAGTAGAAATTAGCTGCACGGTGTAGTGCAGATAAATCATCAATGGTTAAAGACATAGAACTCTGAAGCAGTTTACAGAACAATTTAGACACCCTTTAAGAAAAAACAAGCATACTAGAGATGCTCACTAATTAAAGATGTCTACCACTTTCTTTCAGGCGTTTACGCTTTTCTTCCATTTTCCTTTCAAAAACTTTGAGAAAATTGTCTTTTCCTGAATCTGCACATAACAAGTAACCAATTAGTTGAACCACTACAAGAATCAAATTAATTCATAAGGGGGAAAACCAAATTGAGTCTTGACTTTGGTAATTATGCAGTGTTTCCAATCAGAATAAAAATCAAGGAAAGAAAATACCATGTCTTCATCACACAAAGAAAAACATAACAGAATGTATTTTCCAAAGATAGATGGTGCATAGTAAGACTAAGTTGTGCACAACAAATAAGAAAAACAATCTCACATATTCAAAGCATGGAAGAAAAGCAACAAAAAAAAAGGCAACGGAACGACATTAAGTTTCCATTACAAATATCACTTTCAATTAGAAGTTCCATTTGTATAATTTCTTTTTATAGGAACCAAGAACCTCCATCTGTATAATTTGTATCATTTCTTTACCCACTTCATTCTCTTTTTGTTGTCGTTTTAAGGTGGGTGATGGGGAAAGAGTGAGGTTTTGGGAAGAGTGTTGGGTGGGAGAAACAGCTTTTGCTCTCTTTATCCTCACCCTTATTGGGTATCCCAATATCATAATGTTACTATTGCAAATGTTTGTGTTGATTCTTTTTTTTTTTTTTTTTTCCCCTTGAGCTGGGATTTTGGGTTCCGTAGGAACTTGAACGATTTAGAAATAGAAGAACTTTCAGCATTATTATCAAATTAGAATCTGTCAAGTTGGTTTCTCATAGAGCAGATAGATGAATTTGGAGTTCGGAGTCTTCAGGATTGTTTTCTTGCAATTCATTCTAAAAGCACCTTCTGGACAATCCCTCTATTTCTCTCTTCACACCTTCCCAGGTGATTTGGAAAGCTTAATTACCTCCTAAGGTAAGAGTATTAGCCTGGTGAATTGTTCCTTGGTTTGGAAGGATGCATTGTGTTTGCAAAAGGAAAAAAAAACTGAAAGAATTTACTGTCTTAAAAAACTGAAAACTCTATCTAAACAACCAGTAAGGCATATAAAGAGCACATAACAATTTCAGTGCATACGATTGTGTGCTCATAAATAGAAACACCTCAACTACAAAGTACATATACAAAACCTATGAAAGAAAAGAAGATATTGACTGCTTTCCACAATTGTGGATAAACATATACCAACAAAAAAAAATGCCCATATGGGGAAACAAGTAGTCTAATTCTCAAATATCTTATGCATAGTATACAACCAACTTATAGAAAGATGAGTCCTTAATTTCCTAATGAGAACTAAGGAATTGCTAAGCTCAGAGAGTAGAAGGGGAAAGGAAAGTCCTCCTCCATAGCAGAAATGCTCCTCAAACCAATCCACCACAATGAGCTGCTGGTTGGGACTACCTATAGAAGCAAGTAACTGTGAATCAATAACAACTTTCAAGCCTCTTCTGTTACATCTAATAAACTGAAGAGGAGATGTAAAACATTCTGTGCATATACATGTCACTGAAATTAAATCCAACGATTTGAGGACATACCATAAACAATTATGGTTGAGCCTGACAAGAAATCTGTTGCACTTCTATGGTGATATATCTCCTTCCATAGCTCCCTGACCTGCCACTAAACCCAGCAAGCTTCACATAAATCATTTGAAAACCCTAAACTCGTTATCATATCTACTCTTATTTTAAAAGTTTGGGGTTCTAATTTGACGACCAGTGTTAGAGAAACAGCTCTCTGGAGGGACCTAAATAGATAATAATCTTTTTGCACTCAGTTGACCAAATTTACTGCTATCGTCATTTCTAAAGAAGCACAAAGTCTACCCCACTTAATTTCCATCCATCTTAGCAGCTGAAATGATTTCGATCTTAAAAAACAAATTATAATAACATCACGACAATACAACCCAAAGTTCGAGAAGAACTTCAATCCTCAAATTCTCGAAACGATATAGAAAATTCCACAGCATCACAATTTTGATATGTAACAGAAGCGTGCTTGAGGACCGAGAAAAGAGAGCTTTATAGGGTTGAAATCAAGGGTAGAAAACAAACAGTTTCAAGCAAACGTCATGCTTCTAATGCACTATGACTGAATATGCAACTCTAGCTGTCCCGTAATTAAACAAGTAGAGACCAGCTGAGCAACTATATTTGCAACTCAACAATCTAAGGATGAAGCCTATATCCTCGTACCCATGCAACTACTGTGCTAATAAAATCCTGACAGCCAACATCAGAACAATCAGCACTGAACGTCTGCCAATATATAAAGTAATCTCAATCTCAATCACCACCGGTTCTTGAAATGTGTATTAAAGACCTATTTAGATCTTGTTCTTAATAAAGCAAAACAAGTTGATATTTCTATATGTGTGTGTGTAAATCGTATATATAAGAAACAGAGACTTTGTTAGAATAAATAAAATAAAATAAAATTATCCAGCAGTGAACAAGAAGTCCACAGCAAACTGAGAAAACTCTAACACAACTCAATTTCATTCCACAACAAACACAATCAAAAGAAATAATCTACAAACTTTTGGTCCCAAATCAGCTTGAAGATTAAAGAACTCATAGGTTCAAATTTTATCCAGCAAAAACAGTAAAGAACAAGCAACGCCCTCGAAAAATATTAGCCGTGAGTCCATGACAAAGATTAACGAAGCATACAACTTTTCAATAAATGAGAACCATGGAATCCATACTCAAATGCGAACAATAAATAACAATAACACACTGAAGGTGAAGAAATTGTGAAATGCTTACCACGAAGGTTAGACTTGAAACCACAATTAGTCAAATGCTTGGCAAGTGTCTCTCCTAACTGCTTCTGCCAGTTCGAAGTAACCTTGGCTTCAGACACGGGCCACACAACTGCTGTCTCTGTTGTGAGATTTACACTAGCAGATGACACCTGTGGCTGCCATATAGATGATAAAAGGAAGAAGATTGGTTTAGTTTACAGAACAGAACAAAAGTCATCAACAAAATCAACCTGCGCACCCTTCTCAAATGCCTTTAAGTGATAAGGAAAGAGAACACCATAAATTACTTAGCCTTTTCTTTTTCTTCTCCTTCTCATAAACATGAGAGCAATACAAAATTCCAAAAAGAAAAACAGGTATCTTAAACCTACTAGTTTCCTACTTGGGTTATCTTCAATAGCACAAGAAAAGAATGTGAGACACTAAGAAAGAAACGGTAATATATATTTCACTGTTTATACTCTAATATAAAATAGAAAGGTATTCTCGATTTGGTCCAGCAAATGAAGGCTAGAGTAGTGTTGTATATATTTGCTTCATATCCACATTCATAAGTTTGCAAATCCAACAACTGGAATTCCAAATGAAATTCAGTTCCTCACAACCAAATCCAGCTTTCTTATCAGCAAAAACTGTGTCTTTGCCTATTTCCAGAGCATGAAATTTCACTTCCAACAGAAAATACATGAAAATTTGAGGCAGAAGAAGGAAAAACTTACTTGACTTTCTAGAATTCGCTTCACACTGGCTGCACATCCCCCACATGTCATTCCCTATAGGAAAACACCAAACAAATTGAGTAAGAGAGAGAGAGAGAGAGAGAGGAGGGATTTGTAATGTATAGTGTATGCTTACTCCAACATCGAGAACAATGACATCAGTCGAGACCGCCGAAATCTCATCGCACCCAGCAGCAACCACCTTTGACTTCGCATCACCGCCGCCGGAACCGCCCTCACCGTCACCGCCGCTGCCGCCACTCTCGCCGCCAAAGCCACCATTTCCACCGCCGGAAGCAAACGACGCAGCGGAGCTCCCAACGCACCCTAAACGGCACCGTCCCGCAGGGTCAACGAGGCACAGGCTCCTCAGCGAGGACGAAGAGAAGGGACTATTAGGCCTCTGAAAGCCGTAGCTGCTGGGAAGGCAAGAAGTGAGCCTGGGAGCTAGCAGACGACTCGGGAGGCGTTGACTGAGAAAAGTCTGGGAGAGGCGACTGTTGAGGGTTCTGGAGACGGCGAGGAGAGCTACCGTTGTCGGTGTCGCTGCAGACAATGTGGACTCCATGGGAGAGTGGCGATTGAAGCAAGCAGCTCAGAGTTTGAATCACTGAATCACTGTCTTCTGTGTTTTTTATCGTATGAAATATAAAATTACAAAGCAATGTGATACTCGTGGTGCTTCACAGCTGCCAATTGGGACCGAGCCACAGTATAGCATCGAATCTGGTTGGTGTGGTTGGTGTGCGTTTTAAATGTGGGAAGGGAGTGAGTGTGTGAGTGTGTGAGTGTGTGAGTGTGTGAGTGTGTGAGTGATTTTTTTTTCTTGGATTTTATGATCAATATAACTTTTGTCACTCTCGTCTAGCCTAGTCGAGTGGAAATGAACCTTGACTTACAAGTTAGGGTAATTTTGGTATTGCTGTGCTGTTAGATTTGTTGTGAAAAAAAGCAGTTTAGCATTTGGTAAACTTTTTGTTAAAAGTGTTGTTTGTACAATAATCAGTTTCTAAATGTTTGATAAATTTTGTTATGAAAGTGTTGTGAGCTGTGTATAATGACTAAAAATGGTATTTTGTTGAAATAAGTGTTTGATAAATGGGAAAGCACTTTCATTTTCACTTATATATATATATATATATATATTTGTTTCAATTACACCCTAAAATTTATTTTAATTACAAAATAAATTAAATATTATGTTGAAAATGAAATATTTGTATCCAAATGCTCTAAAATGTTTCAAGTTAAATCTATTGTAAATGCATGAGTTGGTGGATGACCACCATACCTCTTAGCATTCACCCTTTCTAATTCTATGTAACCTATACACTAAATACCATAGTTATGGCTTGTAACTTATGAGCTGTTAATGTCTTCTTACCATTGTAAGCCTATAAATAAGAGGTCTTATCAAGATGAGAAATACAAGTTGATTGAACAATTTCTATTGTCTTTCTCTACTTTCTAATTCTCTCTACAATTTTCCCTTAGTTATATAACACGTTATTAGCACGACATTGCTCTTGGTATGTTTTCTTTCTCTGAATTTTCTTTCTTCTTATATGAACTAGAGTCATCACATGGTATAGAGTTTCTTTGTACTCACCATCAGATTTCATCATGCTCGTTTTAGGAAAAAAAATTTCTTATTCTTATTACACATGAATATAATGCCATGTTTTTTTTTTTAAATTTGTTTATTTAATCTTAAGTATGATCTTAATTATTATAACGAGTTTGTATTATACAAAAGATCAGGGCCCGACGTTCCTCGATCCTCATCATATAACTTGATTAGGACCTAGAGTCCTTTTGATTGAATCAAAACCTGAAGTTCTTTGATTCCAAATAATTGAGGTTGTGAAGTTCCGTGAATTTAAAGAATACATAAGGACATGAAACTCCTTGATTTTGTCTTAATCAAAATCAGAATCCCATGAGGTCTACATATGTCAAGAACCCGAACCAGAAGTTTCGAATGCATATACATCGATTTGAGTATGAAGTTCAAAGCACAACTATTAATTCAATTTATTTAGATCTACGTATTCAAACCTGATGTTTCGAATATATGTTGATATGAACCTGAAGTTCAGAGTTTTTCATGGATCTTAATACTATATATGAACCTGAAGTTCATTACTTGTGCCTATATGAACCTGAATTTGTTGGAAATCCAATTCTTAAACTTGTAGTTTATCTACATATTGCATCCACATTAATATTAGATTATCTTGGAATTTCATAGTCTTAATTTATTTATTTTATTCCTTGTTTATACCACTTTACTCATTTTATTTTATTTTATTTATATTGGGTTATTAGTTAATTTCGTTTTACAATGGTAATATAATATTGATACTTACAGTTATATATATAACATAACTGAAATCATGATTGCCAGAAGCAATCAATGCCCATTTATTATAAATGGTTCACATTTATAGGAAACGAAAAGATAATATTGGTTACACTCTTTGTGTATTATGATGAAGCTGAAAAAAAAGAGGGGAATTAAGACCCGAAGATCTTTATCCTCAATATATTTAATGAAGGACTTGAAGATCCTAAATTCTATACATGTGAAGGAATGAGCTAGAAGCTACAATTTCTATACATCTAAAAAAGCCAGAAAATTCTTTTATATATGTATATGTACATATATAATTTCATGGTTCACAAAGTGAAAAGGTGATTAAACGTTAACGTGAACAACGTTGATCAATACCAAATATTAGTTGGTTCTCTCACTATTATGGTTTATAAATTTGAAGACACTCATAAGCTGTGTAGTCTCGTTTGAGCTGTAAATCCCACTGTACAGTAATGTGTTCAATTTATTGTGAACAACTTTAGCACCATGTACCTGAATGAAAAAGGGATTTTGTTAATTCAGATATTGGAACCTGAAGTCCATATCATAATAATTTAAACCTAAAGTTTAAATATTGAACAAATGTGATAATTATAGAACCAAAAGTTCTAAGTGATATGAGGAAATTATTGGTGCATACTGTTGTGTGGATTTCAGCTGCACCAAAATGGATTCAGTTGCATCCTCAACTTGTGATACTCGCAAGTGCACGAGCCGTTTGGTAGTATAGCATATGTAAGTGCGAGGTCGATCCCACGAGGATTGGTGATTGAATGATCCAATTCATTTTCCCTACACAAAACAGAAATGAAAAAGAAAGGAAATAAATAAAACAAGGAAGAAAGAAAATAACTAACTCAAGTAGATAAGTTCCCAAGTTCAATTAGATTAATGGATTGATTCTAGCTAAAGTATGATTAAGCCATGGTGTGTGGTCATAACCTTGTGTTCCTAATTCCCTAATTTGATCATTTGTTGTCTAACCTAAAATTAAGCATTAGGAACCCATTAAGCATAGAAGAACAATTTAAACAACCAAGCATGTATCTAATCCCTGTTGTCGAATGTCCATACATACTCTTCCTATTCATAGTTCAATTCGAATTAAAGCATGGTGTCTACTCTTAATTCAAACCAAGATAGCTAACATGCAAGCCTAAATGGTGATCAATCATTCAAACTAGCATATTAACTTATAAGCATAATGAATAAGAACAAAAACCATAATTGAAACTTGGAAACTTATCAAACTTGAATACTTAAGAAAGAATGTACATTACAAGAAAAATAAATTACAACTAAGAAAACATTAAAGAGAGACTAAGAGAACTTTGAGGAAGAAAGGAGAAGTGTTTGGGAAAAGTGTTTGAGGACATGGAGGCTTTTTGGAGAAGAAAGTAGAAGTAGAGAGTTGTTTGAGAAAGTGTTTGGAGAACATGGAGAATGTTTGTGAACTTGGAGACTTTGGGAACTTAGGGAGTGGAGAGAAAGGTGTTTGTGAAGTGTTTGAGACATGGAGACTTTTGGAAGAGAAGGGAAATGTGTTTGGGAAATTTGGAGAAGGGAGGAGAAGTGTTTGGAGAACTTTAGAGATGGGAGAAGTGTTTGAGAGATTTGGAGAAGAAAATTTAGTAGAATGATCTTATTACAACAATTGAGAACTACAAAGGAAACTAAGAGAATTTGAGGGAGAGAAGGGAAGGGAGCTCTAGAGAAGTGTTTGAGAGCTCCCCCCCTTGGGGTGTTTTTTCAAGCTTGGGAAACCTCACTATATATAGGCCTAAGGAAGCTGAAAATCTGAATTAAGTATGGCTAATGCATACAACACTTTGTTTTATAAAATCTGAAATGGTTGATGCACTTCACTAATGCATACAAAACTTCCATTATAAAATCTGAAATGGTTGATGCACTTCACTAATAAATCCCACCAGCAGCCCTAGCTCATCTTCATGTCACCATGACCAAGCTTCCAACCAGAAATAATAGCTCATCCTGAGGTCAGCATGACCAGCAACTTCAAGGGCTTACGAATTGGGCTTCCCTTAAGCAAATTAAGACTTTAAGCACTCAAACTTGAAGTTCAGAATGTCTTCTTTCCAGCCATATATCATTTGGGCCAATCCAAGGTCGGAGGAGGAAGTTAAGGCCAAAACAAAATGCTAACTCATTTTGCGCGCTGATAAAATCCATCCTGAGCATGGCTCTGTGTTTGCTAGGTAACAGACTCCACAATTATCCAATGAGGCTGAATTTCGGATATGTTATAGTATACACCCATTGGAACAACTTTCATGAAGAATGTGGCCTCATCTGAGCTATGTAGGTTGCTGAAACAAAGCTTGCAATATGACCTACGAAACTGGGCTGGCAGGGGACTGTAGCCAAAATTGAGTTTGTCTTTAAGCTCTTCATCCATTCATCCAAATTAGGCCCTAACATGCATGGATTGCATCATTTACTATCCAAAGCCCTCATTATTACCTAAAGCTCAATGAACTGAAAGATAAACACAAAAAGGATTAAAAGCACAAGTTTAACTCAAAAACATAACCAAATCATAAGCTAGAAGGGTACAAAATGATATACAATTATGAACCGATCAAATACCCCCAAACCTAGATTTTGCTAGTCCTCGAGCAAAACAAAAGGAAAACAAAGATAAAAACAAACAAGAAGTTAACTAGACCACTTTCGTAGGTAACTCGATTGCATTGAGCATATGCAACAAGCCTTTAAACCTCTAGGCATCCCTAGTAGGAGGAGTTGTGTCTCCTGAGGGTTTAACAGATACGATACCCACAAACGTTTTACTGACTCTGTAGAACAAGGTAATTAGAAAACTTAAAAGATTGTTAGTCCGTAAGCAAAATAAAAAACAAAAACAAAAATAATTACAAAAACAAAACAAAAATAAAAATAAAAACAAATAAATAAAAACTCAAAACAATCTTTCCGAACATTTTATGAAGATAAATGACTCATGCACATGACTCAAAAGTTTAAAAGCTCAATTTTAGACATTATTTACAAGGCGGCAAAGTTCAAAACATAACATGTTCAAAGTGTATTAGTGTGATAGCCAAATGCAACAAATTCCCCAATCTTAGTTTTCACACAATTTCAAAAATCATACCAAGCACAAATGCTACTTCAAATCTCACCGAAGTTGTCCTCTCACAAATGAATCACTCAGAAGAGGGCTACAATGCAACACTCAATTATAAACATGAGATTAGAGTTAAATCATAAGGGACTTAACTCAAAATAGGAAAATGAAGAACTTGCATTAATATGATCTCAAGAAGGATGCCAAACACTTAAAAGTAGAAAAATGGATGCAATTCAACCACATGACATTTAAGATCAATTTAGGTCTTTAGTATAGGTTGTAATGGGGCCAAGGGTGTAAGGTGAGTAAGAAATGAAAGGTATGGATAATACAAAGTCCAAGGAACTCGCAATGTAAGAGCATAAAACAATTGTTTACAAGACTTCGAATCATCACGATTAGATTTTTTTTTCTTTTACATGATCAAAACTCCTTATACCTTCATTTACATTGATTCAAACTCCTTTCCAAACACCAAATTATTTTGAAGGCCCAAAAATGAATTTTCAAACAACCGCCACTTAATCACAACTTTCTCTTTTCTTTCACCAATTGTGTGATTTTTTTTTTTTTTTGGATGTAATATCCCTTCCCAAACTTAGCCTGAAAAACACATCCGAATTAGAGCTCATGAATTCCTTAGAAAGGTAAATATTTGTTTTTCGGGCTAAGGTGAGGAAATATAATTGGTAAAATGAAAGAAAAGGTTTACATGTAGGCTCAAAATGGTAAACAATGGAAAATCATGCTTAAGCATGCATAAGGTTAGCTTGAAAGGCACAAACGATCCAAAGAAGGCCTTAATATCACTTCTTAAAATGTCATGAAGTCAAATTGCATAAGAATGAATGACTTTTAAGTGATCAACCAAATCAATGAATAATGAGATCAAACAACAACTTTGATGACAAGAAAATAAGAGTATGTGTATAACACTCATGAAATGAAGCACAAGGCTCAAAAGCTCACATTATATGGTTATATAAGTCTAATTTATGCTTGATACAATTATTTGGGTCATGCAAATCCTTTAATTGGAAAATTATGAAACAAATGGCAAGTGCAAAGAAGGTTTCGAACATGTCATGCTAGAACGATGCCAAATTAATTAATTAATTAATTTTTTTTTACAATAAAAATTTACAAGGAAAACAAAATAAATAATAAATAAAATTCAATTTTCATTTAAGTCATGCAAACATTTATCACAATCTCATCAAATGTGTTCGGAAAGTGAATAAAATCAAAATCAAAATCAAAATCAAAATAAAAGCAAGACTTAACAAAATAAAATAAAAATAAAAACAAGCAAATAAAAAAATAAAAAAATAAATTAAGGAAAAACCAAATTTACATGCTAAACTCCAATACCCCCAAACCTAGAAATGAACATTGTCCTCAATGTTTAAAATTTAGGCACAAGCAATGTCAAACATAACAATTGAAGGTATTAAAGCAAATAAATAAATAAATAAAACAAAAAACAAAAATAAAATAAAATAAAATAATTACAAAATAAAAAATTACAAAACAAACAAACAAATAAAAAGAAATGAAACAGTAAAACAGTCGAAACAAAAAGCCCTAAACAGACAGTTTTACGCAAACCAAAACCCAAACAATTAAAAGCCCAACCCAAAAGAAAGTTAACCCACCTTGAAACCTAAACAACGGTGAAAACCCGACCCACAATAAAATCCGAAACCCAGACGTTTATTTTTTATTTTTTATTTTTATTTTTTTTTAATTTAAAAAAAAAATGTGCATTGGGAGCGCAAAGAGTGTGATTTCTGAAAGGGAAGAGCGTGGTCCCTGATGCCTTGGTTCCTGGGGAGTCACGGGTGAAAGGGGTGAGGGACGTGTCGGCGTGCAGAGGCAGCAGTCACATCCCCCAAGCCAGAATTATTGGCTTCTTGGGTGAAGCGGGACGACTTTTTCACTAGAAGGTGGTGAAAGGTGAAATTGCAATTAAGGGGGTTGGGAAACGGGTGCGGCGACATATAGAGATAAGCGGTAAGGGCCGCACAGAACTCAGAACCGCAGCGGCTAGGGTTTAGCAGACTAAGTCTATAAAAGGTAAAAAGAAAGGGTAAAAAAAACACAAACTCAGAAACACACAAAAGAGAAAAGAAAGAAAGAAGAAAAGAGAGTGAGAAATCAAATGGCCTCTAACTACCCATTTTCGTTGGATCTCAATCTAGCTCCACCGACTCAGACACGAGGCCAAGCAGCGGCACCAGTATGGATGCCCTACTTTGCTTCCGCACGGGGGCCTGTGACAGTAACTGACTCAATACTCCTGGACAACGATGTTGCCATTGGAGTGGCTAGAAATTTAGTGACTCCTAAAGATATACGTGTTCTGGGGACAAGGGATGACAACCGGGTCGTGAGCGATGCCCTGGCACTGAGCGTGCAGAGTACGGCAACAGTCGCAAGTTTGGGTCATCGCCTACTTGCGAAGTCCCATGAGGTAGAGGTGCTGAAAGGTCAGTTGGCGGCGGAGCGAAGTATGGTTGAGGAGTGTCAGACTGCTATAAAAAGCTTGAAAAGGGAGAGGTCAAGGATAGTGGAGGTGAATCGACACCAGCTAGAAGTATTGCGGGACGAGAATAAAAACCTATCAAAAATGGTAGAGTTGTACTCTCGCGACATGCGAAAACAGCTGGAGGACCTAGACCGACCGGGTAAACGCAAACAAGCAGATCGCGAGAGTAGTTACGCTCAAGCTAAGATTGCGATCTTTGGGAGCTCAAGTGATGAGCCCCAAGAAGCTGTGCGTGAAGCCCCGGAAGAGGACAGCCAGAGGGCCAAACTCAAAGCTCCAATGGTCGAGGCACCAAGCACCGAGAAGAAATGATTTCCTACTGCATTATTGTTGTTTTTATTTTATTTTGTTGTTTTTGTATTTTTGTTTCGGAAATAAAAGAGTAAGGTTGCAGGAAGAAAAAGAAAAAGAAAAAGAAAACACACTTCCCAACTAAAATAAAACAAAGACGACAAACGGAAAAGAAAACACATTTCCCTAACTAAAAAAAGACAAAGATGATAGCCGAAAGGGAAAAGCAAAAACACAAAGCTCTAGAAAATGAAAGTAACGGGCAAAAATATTAAACACCAGAAAACACGGAGGAAAAAAAGTAAAGTAAAGTAAAGGTGCTCCCCCTTGAAGCGATTAGGTCGAGCATGCCCGGGAAATCCGAAATGGTGTTGGCTCTCTCTCATCAGCATATGTCTATTTAAACCACACCTCTGCAAGCGGATGATACCCAGCATTTCTTCCTGCAAACTCAAGGAAAAACATCAAAAAATTCAGAAGCAAAACAAATGGCATCCTCATGCACTCACCTTGATGATCTCAACCTTGAGCTCTCACTTGCACCACCGAATGCCCAGACAAGGGCTCCTCCAAACCATGTCTTCCCAAACTCCACATATCATCACGGTACGGCCTCAAACTTTGCTGAGATAATACCGAACTTTTCTGAGGCAATGCCGAACAGAGCAGCGCTGCTGGGAGGCATGATTGGTAACAAGCTCACACCGACAGATCATCTGCATGTGGCACAGAGGTCTGACAAGGCAGCAGTGGAGGAGTCCCACAATTTAACTGTACTCCACGCAGTCTCGGCTACCAATTTGGGCATGCGATTGCTGGCGAGAACACGGGAGTGTGCCGCGATGAGCGAGGAAATAGCTTCCTTGAAGGCTATGGTGGCGGACTTGCAGAAGCGGCTCTATTGTGCCAATCAGCACATGGAAGCACTGCAGAGAAAAAATGAGGACCATGTGGAGCTGCTGCAGATTCTGCAAGTAAGAGAAAACAGAGGCATGCCATGAAGATGAAGATGAAGATGAAGAAGTTGTTTTTATTTTTAATTTACTTGAATATTATTTTTTTTAATTTTTTTTTTGTTTTAAACTTTTTATCTTTTTGAATGCAATGTTTGAATAAAAATGTGTTTTTAACACTCAGAAATAAACTAACTAACCACACCACGTAAATAAATAAACTAACCTAATAAAACAAAAAAAACATAAAAGAAAACCAAGAAGTTCCAAATTGAATTTTTTTTAAATTTTTTTTTTTTTTTTTTTGTTATTATTATTTACAACTAACTGACCACACAAAGAAAAAAAGACAACAAAGAAGTTCCAAATTGCAATTTACAAGGAAAAATAAAAACCCAAATTTCAAATTTCAAATTTTTTTTTTTTATATTTATTATTATTGTTTTTAAAACACACAAATATACAAGCAACTCACGGATGACCAGTTAAGGGCCTCAGAAAACACAGCCAGGGGATCCGGGAAGGTTGGAGGGGTCACAATGGTCCCGCTTAAAACCCAAACTTCTTAGACACCGAAGGTGTCGCCTAAAGAACTCCTAGACACTGTATTAACGGAAGTGCTCACTGGGGTTACCATAAGTCGGCTCATATGAAAAATCTTTTTTTTTTTTTTAATTTTAAAATTTTTAAGATAAGAAATAAAAACAAATTAAGATAAAATGAAACAACAAACCATAAACAAAAATGAACTAAGTACTGTAAAAAAAATTCAAACAAACAACATAAATTGTTGTACTAAAAGAAACAAACCAAGAAACCAAAGAAAAAAAAAAAAAAAAAAAAAAAAAAACAGCACTTTCTATCACCCGTTTATCACCATTTGGACAGATTCGTTTCTATGTTTTCCAGCTTCGACCTCTGTTCAGTTTTTAGGCTATAACTTTCCAACCGTAAGTCCAAAGTTTACGTTCTTTATATAGTTGGATTCAGTATAGAAAAACAAAGAACTCAACGCGGACCAAAAGGCAAAAACAACTACGAAAATAAACAGAATTCAAAGAAGAGAAAGGATTGAAATGCTCCCCCTTGAAGCGATTAGGTCGAGTGTGATTCACTTGGAGGTCGCGACTTCTCCCATTGCTCCACACTTCCTATCTTTGAAGTTGCCATCTCTCTCCATTTTTATTGAGCTATTTACATTGCTAAAACAAACGCACACAAAAACTTGAAACGGAATTAAAGGATTACGAAATATAAAAAAAAAAACTAAAAATGAAAAGGAAAAATCAACACAAGTCCAATTCCATGCTTCAAAGCAACAAGCACCAATGGGTTGTGTAAGCTGGGACTTAAACCCAGTTCTCTTGCTTGTTGGGCAATTGTCCTTTTCTGTTGGACTACAAACACAACTTGTCCATTAACGTCATTAACTTTAAAACTTGAAATTGTCCAGTTAAGAAAAAAAAAAATAAAGTAGGAAAGCCAAATAGAATCAAACAATGTTACCGATCCCCGGCAACGGCGCCAAAAACTTGTTGTGTAGATACAGCTGTACCAAAATGGATTCAGTTGCATCCTCAACTTGTGATACTCGCAAGTGCACGAGCCGTTCGGTAGTATAGCGTATGTAAGTGCGAGGTCGATCCCACGAGGATTGGTGATTGAATGATCCAATTCATTTCTCCTACACAAAACAGAAATGAAAAAGAAAGGAAATAAATAAAACAAGGAAGAAAGAAAATAACTAACTCAAGTAGATAAGTTCCCAAGTTCAATTAGATCAACGGATTGATTCTAGCTAATGTATGATTAAGCCATGGTGTGTGGTCATAACCTTGTGTTCCTAATTCCCTAATTTGATCATTTGTTGTCTAACCTAAAATTAAGCATTAGGAACCCATTAAGCATAGAAGAACAATTTAAACAACCAAGCATGTATCTAATCCCTGTTGTCGAATGTCCATACATACTCTTCCTATTCATAGTTCAATTCGAATTAAAGCATGGTGTATACTCTTAATTCAAACCAAGATAGCTAACATGCAAGCCTTAATGGTGATCAATCATTCAAACTAGCATATTAACTTATAAGCATAATGAATAAGAACATTAACCATAATTGAAACTTGGAAACTAATCAAACTTGAGACTAAAGAAAAGAATTTACATAATGAAAAGTAAAGTGGAACTAAGAAAAACTTAAGGAAAATTTCAACACAAAAGATTTCATTACAACAATTGAAAACTAGAAAGAGAAACTAAGAGAATTTGAGGGAGAGAAGGGAAGGGAGCTCTAGAGAAGTGTTTGAGAGCTCCCCCCCTTGGGGTGTGTTTACAAGCTTGGGAAACCTCACTATATATAGGCCTAAGGAAGCTGAAAATCTGAATTAAGTATGGCTAATGCATACAACACTTGTTTTATAAAATCTGAAATGGTTGATGCACTTCACTAATGCATACAACACTTCCATTATAAAATCTGAAATGGTTGATGCACTTCACTAATAAATCCCACCAGCAGCCCTAGCTCATCTTCATGTCACCATGGCCAAGCTTCCAACCAGAAATAATAGCTCATCCTGAGGTCAGCATGACCAGTAACTTCAAGGGCTTACGAATTGGGCTTCCCTTAAGCAAATTAAGACTTTAAGCACTCAAACTTGAAGTTCAGAATGTCTTCTTTCCAGCCATATATCATTTGGGCCAATCCAAGGTCGGAGGAGGAAGTTAAGGCCAAAACAAATTGCTAACTCATTTTGCGCGCTGATAAAATCCATCCTGAGCATGGCTCTGTGTTTGCTAGGTAACAGACTCCATATTTATCCAATGGGGCTGAATTTTGGATATGTTATATTAAACACCCATTGGAACAACTTTCATGAAGAATGTGGCCTCATCCGAGCTATGTAGGTTGCTGAAACAAAGCTTGCAATATGACCTACGAAACTGGGCTGGTAGGGGACCGTAGCCAAAATTGAGTTTGTCTTTAAGCTCTTCATCCATTCATCCAAATTAGGCCCTAACATGCATGGATTGCATCATATACTCTTAATTCAAACCAAGATAGCTAACATGCAAGCCTAAATGGTGATCAATCATTCAAACTAGCATATTAACTTATAAGCATAATGAATAAGAACATGAACCATAATTGAAACTTGGAAACTAATCAAACTTGAAACTAAAGAAAAGAATTTACATAACAATGAAAATTAAAGTAGAACTTGGAAAGACTTAAAGAGAATTTCAGCACAAATATTTCATTACAACAATTGAAAACTAGAAAATGTAACTAAGAGAATTTGAGGGAGAGAAGGGAAGGGAGCTCTAGAGAAGTGTTTGAGAGCTCCCCCCCTTGGGGTGTTTTTTCAAGCTTGGGAAACCTCACTATATATAGGCCTAAGGAAGCTGAAAATCTGAATTAAGTATGGCTAATGCATACAACACTTTGTTTTATAAAATCTGAAATGGTTGATGCACTTCACTAATGCATACAACACTTCCATTATAAAATCTGAAATGGTTGATGCACTTCACTAATAAATCCCACCAGCAGCCCTAGCTCATCTTCATGTCACCATGACCAAGCTTCCAACCAGAAATAATAGCTCATCCTGAGGTCAGCATGACCAGCAACTTCAAGGGCTTACGAATTGGGCTTCCCTTAAGCAAATTAAGACTTTAAGCACTCAAACTTGAAGTTCAGAATGTCTTCTTTCCAGCCATATATCATTTGGGCCAATCCAAGGTCGGAGGAGGAAGTTAAGGCCAAAACAAAATGCTAACTCATTTTGCGCGCTGATAAAATCCATCCTGAGCATGGCTCTGTGTTTGCTAGGTAACAGACTCCACAATTATCCAATGAGGCTGAATTTCGGATATGTTATAGTATACACCCATTGGAACAACTTTCATGAAGAATGTGGCCTCATCTGAGCTATGTAGGTTGCTGAAACAAAGCTTGCAATATGACCTACGAAACTGGGCTGGCAGGGGACTGTAGCCAAAATTGAGTTTGTCTTTAAGCTCTTCATCCATTCATCCAAATTAGGCCCTAACATGCATGGATTGCATCATTTACTATCCAAAGCCCTCATTATTACCTAAAGCTCAATAAACTGAAAGATAAACACAAAAAGGATTAAAAGCACAAGTTTAACTCAAAAACATAACCAAATCATAAGCTAGAAGGGTACAAAATGATATACAATTATGAACCGATCACATACTATATTATATTTATAGTCAATTAAGGTTTACATATTCCTAAATTCATTTTCAATTAATTGGGACAAGAAGATCTCCCATATCAATACTTGTAAAATAACTATTTGTGGACTTGAAGTTCCTCATTTTTCTCAAAAGGCATAAAAGACTAGAAGTTCTTCAATCACTTTTATTGAAACCAAGTTTCAACTATTTATTTTACGGCAATTTAATTATTGTCTTACTTTGGTTGTTGTATTTTATTTTTGTCAATATTTTATATGTAAGGACCAGTTCTTAAAAGGCAATCCTTATAATATAAATATTTGTGGACTTGAAGTTCCCCAATTCTTAAAACACAAATGAAGACCTGAAGCTCTTTGATTCTTTTGTCATTGGAACCAGAAGTTTCAACAATTTATTTTATTGTAATATATATATATTTTTTTGTATTTTACTTTTACTTGGTTCTTTTCTTTGGTTTGATTTTTATTTTATGCAAGGACCTGAAGTCCCTAAATTATTCTTATATAATTAAATAAAGACCTAAAGTCTCTTAGTTCTCAATCCATATAATATCTATATAAGGACTTGGAGTTCTGCAATTCTCAGAAAGTAAATCAAGACTTGTAGTTCTTTGATTTTTCCCTAACTTGGAACCAGAAGTTCCAACAATTTATTTTATTTTATTGTTATATTCAGTTATTTGTTTTCATTTCAATAATTTATATTTAAGGACGTGAAGTTCTTCATATGACCCGAAGTTCAAATATCTTAGGACCCGAAGTTCTTATTAAGTCTAATCCAAACTATAAGTTTCGGCCACATGTGCATTAAAATAGGTAAATTCTAGAACCTGAAGTTTTAATTGTGTCAACCTCTAAATTGATATTTCAACAAGTGCATATGTATTATGAATATGGGTTGAAAAATATACATCATGTTAAGAACTTGAAGTTTCAACATTGTTTGGATTTCAGATTTTCTATATTATTTTATATATTATTATCGTTTTATTTTATTACCTTGAAAAATATCATATTAATACAAATTTGGACCTGAAGTTCGAACCTGCAGTTCCAGATATATGTTAATATATATCCAAAGTTCATCATTTTTATTGAGATTAATATTAATATGAACCTGAAGTTTCATACCTTGTCAAGAACCTGCAGTTCATACCTTGTCAAGAACCTGTAGTTCTGGCATGACATATATGGTATTTTAATTCAACTTGAAGTTCAGAATCAAATTTAAAAAAATAATAATTACATATTTATCATGTTTTCCACAATGGAATCAAAATATTGTAACCAAATTCTAATTGGAACTTTCAAGTTCCTTGGTTCTTAATTTTAATTATTTTTATATTTAATTTGAACTTGTAGTTCAAAGCACAAAATAAGAAGACAAGACCATTCCGGAAGAATGGCATGCAAGAAATCGTTCCATAAGAACGACATGTTTTATGTACAAAAGAGTGTTCCAGAAGAACGACTGGCATTGTGTACAAAATATCATTCTAGAAGAATGACTTGGATTATATACAAAAGACCATTCTAGAGGAAAAGCTTGAATCATCTTGATATTTATCCCAGAAGGACAACCCATTAACATGTTAATATTAATATTATGTACGCCGAATGCATTAAGGTTCTTGAAGGAAAATACTTATTACATGAATTAAGGTCCCCAAAGGACAATACTTATGACATTCTTGGTATTATTTTGATGAGACCAAAATTCCCGTCGTTAGGGGGAGATTTGGTTGTTCATGAAAGAATAAAGAACGACGTGAATGATTATGAAATATATTTATTATTGTCTCATCAAACAAATTGGTATGGAAGATAAATGCCAGAAGCATATTCAAAAAAGGATTGTAAGTCAAATGACCAGAAGCATATACAGACACAAAGTAAGTAACTACTAATAACCAATTTGTTGCATACCTGAAGCACGACAGATTTATCGATTGCAAAAATTGAACTCCCCATAAAAGCTGTTGGATGCCTAAAGCATGACAAATCTATAGGTTCAAAAGACTTAACTCCTCAGAAGAGGAGATTAATTGCAAAGTTTAAGCCCTATTCAAAATAACGCTCTAAAAGAGGTTATGATCCACATTCTATAAATTATACATCTTAGAAGAGATATTTGTCCATTAAGTGACAATGAAAGCCTTTGAAGTGGCACTGGTACCAGAAAATAATGAAAGCAATGAGATGCTTATAAATTATGCATGCGCATGCACATGAGAATCATGGGATCATGAATTGATGACATATTGGTTTATAGTACGTACTAAAGTTATCAAGGGCTATACATGATGATATTGCACCACTTGTTATAATTGTCGACAAATGTAAATAAAGATTGGTCAACTGGAATAGGCAGCCCAGTAAAGTTGAATATTTCCAGAAAAAGTGCAATGATTGAACCTATAGTTAAAACACCAAAAGGATATAAAAATGTATACGTTACAAATTGGTGTTTGAGATGAAGTGAAATAAATCACTTGATGATATGGCACAACGTTTCCCAGTAAAGATATGGGATTATGATGGTAAACATATGCAGCTATGTTATGCATATTTATGGAAAATTCATGTGTATAAAAATTCCTAAAGGATTCAGAATGCCTGAAGCAAATGATTTAAAATATGATGGCTTGTAATGACCCTTGTGTGGGTTAAAGTATTGTGGAAGAATATGGTATAATCGTCTTAATGAATATCTATTACAAAAGGGATATATAAATAATTTGAAAATGAGTTTACCATCATTGCAGTATATATATGAAGAATTTTGTTAGAACTCTTGAAGAGTTTACAAAGGATTCCCCTGATTTAATAAAGGAATTGGAGATGAAAAATCTAAAAAGATTATGAAGTTAAGCATATTGCCAGAAGCGATCTTTTGAAGAATATATAGGAATAAATTCTGAGAGATGTAAAATGTCATACATTATATAAATTATTGAAAGAAAATTTCTAAAGAAGTTAAGGAGCCCGAAGCTCAATATATGTATTCAAATATCATGAAATGAAAGTGATCTAAATTGCCTCAGTGCGTACTTTGATTGAATTATGAGTTCGAGATCAAGATCAATATCGTTGCAACGTATTCAAATTTAAAGAAGTTATCGGAATATTTAGGTCTCTTGAATAGCCTATGACATGCTAGCGCAGTATACAAAAATTTATATGAATAACTTATTACATCATGCAATTTTATACTCTTATCCTTGTAACGGTAATGTATGAGTTTGCTTATTTTATTATTTTGATGATATTATAGAATGTGATGTTATTTTAAGAATTGTTAATGTGAAAGGATTTGTGAAAATAGTTTAGATATTTTTGGTATTACTCTAACCTCAACAGGGATTCAAAAGAATGACACACATACATCCTCCAATGATGATATTGAAGAAATGTTTATACAAAGCATTACCAAAGCTTGCTCTGCAAGAGGAAAATGAGATATCAATATCATTTGTGTTGTATCTTCAAATAATTCAAGTTTGTCCTCATCAGGGGGAGTAATTCATCAGGGGGAGGATTCAACAATTGTCTACATATAGGACATATGTGCGCTGTACTCTTTTCCCTTGGACTAGGTTTTTGTCCCACCAGGTTTTTCCTATCAAGGTTTTAACGAGGCAGCATAAGCGCGTCCAACACCATATCAATGATCCAGAAGAATGTTTGCACTCTTTTTCCCTTTGCTTAGGTTTTGTCCCACTGGGTTTTCCGAGCAAGGTTTTTAATGAGGCAACTATGTCAATTGTATGGTGGACATCCAAGGGGGAGTGTTGTAAATGCATGAGTTGGTGGATGACCACCATACCTCTTAGCATTCACCATTTCTAATTTTATGTAACCTATACACTAAGGGCTCGTTTGGTACGTCGGACTGTACTGACTAATTTCTGTCGGATAGTATTAATCTGTTCCGGAGAGTACTGACTGTTTATCCATAATATTATAAGGCGTTTGGTGTTGTTCCGGATAAATAGTCTGACTAAGTTATACTGTGTTTGATGCTGTTCTGGATAACATCAGATCAGACTATTTTTTCAAAAAATTCTTTAATAATTTAAGTGGAAATTGAAATTGAAATGACACAATTTTTTTTTTGGGTAAGATTCATATGACAAGATTTGTTTTTCAATTGTTTTGCCAAGATTTTTTTTTTCATATAACCCATTATCATAATTGTAATATCTCATAAAAACAGTACCAAATAATGTATAATTCAAAGTAATCACATACTAAGGTGATAAGAGCAAAAGGAAAAATTATTCATAAACTAAACTACATCAAAGAGTTAATCACAGCTCCCTTGCCCAAGTAAGAGAAGAACAAATGCTTTTCTCATAGCACCATCCAATGTTAGGAATGTTCTCTCATCACTTGCTTTCTCCAAAATTAGCCGCAGTGCCTTAATTTGGCCATTAATAGACAAGTCCATCTTTGCCAATTCAGCAGCAATGTCAGGTCTTGGTTTTGATCCTTTCACCAAACTATTTGTTATAGTTTTCAATTGGTCAACAGACTCAGAAATCATCTCACCAAATGCTTTAGCCATTTACTTTTGAATATCAGTATCTGCATTTCATTTGCGGTTTCGACTGCTTGAGCTAGCTGAGTTTTGTTGATTTGATCTTGGCAAAGAGGCAGAATGATCTTGTTCAACTTCAACTTCCTCATCATCATCATTGACATCAATGTTATGCACAGGCTCATTCATCATTTCAGTGGGAGTTGTAGACCCTCTACCAGTTGCTCGGTCCTTCCCAAATATATTCTTCAACCTATCATATATTAGACATTGTTTCCCCCTCCAACCATCAGCATCCTTATTATGCTGCATCAAAATGAAAAAAATTATAAATAAAACTATAAGTATAACAAATATAAGAATTCCAAGTTACTTAACAGATGTACTAACCTGCACATAAGTGTTCCATGCTTCATCACTATCAACCTCAATGCATTTCAAAGAATCATTCCAAGCAAAACCACTTTTGTTAATCATGTCAAATATTATCCCATACAATTTTTTCCAAAATCTCATCTTGGACTCAATATGTGGGACTACCCTTAAATCAGTATTGGGAAATTTCTCAGCCAATGATTTTTCAATTTGGGTCATTGTTCCAGATTTAAAGGAACCATTATCACATCGTAAACCACGGTTGACTACATCCTCAAGTATGGTCAATAATGCTTCTTCCTCATGTGCTTTCCACACCCTTCTACTTCCTTTTGATTGACTAGACTGTCAACTCTCCATTCCTATAGCCAATATAGACAATATAATTTGCATATATATAATTAAGAAAAAAAAGTTGGAAGATCAAATAAAATAACTTCTACTTATCAAAACAAATAGTCTATTACAAACACATCCAAAGAGTCTACTACAAAAAAATACAAATAAATTATATGAATTCAACTACAACTTAATGTCTGTTCCTATTCCACTCATCATACATTTGCATAGCCAAATTATTCCTCCATGCAGTCCATTGATCTGAAGGTTCAATAGTGCTAAGTACATCACCATCTTGGTTAGTTTCCCCATTTTCAGTACCATTCAATTCATTCTCCAATGGATCAATAGCCATCTCGCCACGAATAAGATTATGTAATAGGCAACAAGCTGTAATTATTTTACATTGTGTCTCAATTGGGAAAAATGTTGGACTTCGCAAGATACCCCAACGCATCTTAAGAAGTCCAAAACACCTTTCAATCACATTTCTTGCAGCAGCATGCTTCATATTGAAATACACTTCATGATTATTAGGTGCCCTTCTATTCCTCCATTCAGATAGATGATATCTTGTACCCCTATAAGGAGCCAGATATCCTTGACTATTTGTGTACCCACCATCCACAAGATAATAACATCCTAACAATTAAACAAATATTATATTATTCTAAAAAATTTAATGAAGCTTAATATTACCATAATGAAACACAATAATCTAATTTTACCTGTAGGAACTCTTAATCCTGTTGGTCTACTAATTGCATCTCGTAACACCCTAGAATCAGATGCAGATCCTTCCTAACCAGGGAAAACAAATATAAATTTCATGTCAGGAGTACAAACTCCCAATACATTGGTTGCAACCTCCCCCTTTCGTGTTCGATATCTTGGTTTATCTTGTTCAGGGACACGAACCCTAATGTAAGTCCCATCCAATGCCCCCAAGCATTTCTACGCAATTTAAAAAAAAAGGGTACCTTAGAAACTTAAAATATAAATATAATAATAAAATTGACCAATCTTAATTTAATTTCACAGTATCTTAAACCATCTCCATCTATTATCAGTGCAATTATCAGGGATGGGTTTCGGCACCTTCAAAAGTCTACCTTGTAATCTTAACACTCCATCCAAGATTGAATTGAAGTACCTACTAATAGTCTCCCCCGATCGCTTAAATCTACTACTCATTGTACGATTCTTCACATGATGCGCGAGTGTATGTAAAAACATACACACCTGCTCTTCTATGGTTACTGAACCATTTGTTCTCACTCTCCCATCATCACGAACCAATTGACATAAATAATGAAAAGTTCTCCTATCCATCCTAATTTGGTTCACACATTGTATGTCATCAATTCCTATAATGCTATCTAAATAATTTGACCGAGTTGCAATCCTAAAAAACCTTTGACTCCTAATGGCATTCCGTTGTTGGCGCCGTTGTTCCAAATTGTAGTTTTTCATGAACCACGTCATGCACAAAGCCATGATATGCAAGAACCACAATCTAGTAATAAAGTATGCCACAATCTTTCTTTCATCCATATCTAGGCATAATAAAAAGGAAATTTTTTTAGTAAAAGTAACATTAATTAGATGTTTAGCAATATAATTACACAACATGTAAAATTGAAATAATATAATAATAAGTAGAAGTCTGTACATGACAGAAGACTACAAAATAACATCTCGTTTGCATAAACCTAACTAGAATCAACAATCTGTTCAAAAATTTATAATATATATTATATCATTCTTTTCAATTGTTATCTTTGACAAAGATAACTACAAGAGGTGGCGGATTTCCACAACATAAAGCAATTGTTATCAATTGTTATCTTTGATATATTACAATTGATAACACCTTAGCCAGTTCAAGCTTTAAGAATAAATAATTTTTGAACTGGCTAAGGTGTATATACACCTTTTTCCACAAAAATTCTTTTCATTCTTTTCAATTGTTATCTTATCTTTTCAGTGTTAACCTTTTTCAATTATTTATTTTATCCTAATTCAAGCTATCCAGGGGGTTTGGCGTCATATATCAAAACTACTAGAGAACTCTTAGCCAGTTCAAAAGCTGGAAAGAACCCATTTGACGACTTCACACCTTCTGTAAGGGCTATATATTCTTAAACAGCAAACAAAACAAAACAAATTCTCTCTCTCTATATATAATATATCATTCTTTTCAATTGTTATCTTTGACAACGAAATAATTCATAACCTAATTTCCACAAAAATTTAATAAAAGATGAAATATATAAAGAAGAGAGAAGAAGCATACTGGAGAGAGTATGAAAAAGAGAGAGATAAGTGAGAGATGAATACCTGAAGAAGAGTGAAGAGAATAACCTGTAGAGAAGATAGCAGAGAAGAACCCTAGGGAGAAGAAGATGAAAAGAGCGTCGGATTTTTCTTGTAGAACGCGTGTTCTTTTTCTCTAGCCATATAATTAAGCGTGTATTATCTAAACCGGAGTGTGTGGGTTGTATTAGTTAGTCAGGTAAGGAGAGTATTAAAAGCCCAACCCGTATAAAATAGTCAGGTAATTAAATAATACAAGTTGACACCAAACACATGACATGGACTATTTACTCCTATCCAAAGTCTAATACGGTGTACCAAACGAGCCCTAAAGTCTAATACGGTGTACCAAACGAGCCCTAAATACCATAGTTATGGGCTTGTAACTTATGAGTTGTTAATGTCTTTTTACCATTGTAAGCCTATAACTAAGAGGTCTTATCAAGATGAGAAATACAAGTTGATTCAACAATTTCTATTGTCTTTCTCTACTTTCCAATTCTCTCTACAATTTTCCCTTAGTTATATAACAAAATCCAATATATTCCATTAAAAATAAATATTATGTCAAAGAAACAAAGAAACAAAAACAAGAATAGAAAATAAATAAATAAATAAAAACCAACATAAAAAACTATTGAAGTTAAAACCCTAGAAATTAAAGAGAGAATGAAGAATGAAATTTATAGTTAAAACCCTAGAAATTAAAGAGAAAGAGGAAAGAATGAAATTGAGATGAAATAAACATAATATGCCTTTTACCTGAGTCTTGTAGCTTCTTAGAAGTGTGCTTCGATTGATTCAACAAGAAAAAAATAATAGGAAGAATAGAAGAGATTCAAGAGAAGAGATTGCGTGAAATAGATTGGTGTATTTTCAGAAGTTTGTAAATTTCATTAAACCCAATGCCTCTTTGAAACTGATTCCCGCATAATCAGAAAATGAAAGCATCTCATTAGCTGCTTTCCCTTATAGCTTTCTCTCACAATAAATTTTAACAATAAGTGATTTTCTCATAGTTTACCACATGGGCTGAGCTTCCCAAATTTTTTTTAAAAATCACTTATCACCCCAAATAAGCAATGCCAAACTGGCACTTAGTCGTCAGGTGTCAAACGGGTCGAGTCGGCCTGGCCCATTTAGAGACGGTCTATTTAATAAATGGGCCCGCTCGTGTCAGGCCACTAAACGGGCCCGAGCCCACGGCCCTAGCCTATATGGATTGGGCCATGCTCGTGTCAGGCCACTAAACGGGCTAATATGGGCCCACCCCAAATTTGACTTATGTATTGTATTTTTTTTACAACTTCATTTAAATTTTTTTACAATTATGTATATACTAACAAGATTTATTATTTGTTGAAAAAAGAGGCTAATAACTTAATTTAAGGTACTTTTAAATAGAAAATTGCTAAATTATTGTTTGGGTTTTAAAAATTGAAACTTGAAAAACAAAATCATTATTTTATATATAAAGAAAACATTAAATTTTAATATATATTATTAGAGAAAATAAATAGACTTGAATTTAAGATAGAAATATAATAATATTATGTGTTATTTTTTTCTAAAACAAATATAATTTAATAGATGGACTTGCAGGCATGTTGGGTTTCATCAATTTCATTTATCATCGCATTCTATTAGTTCTAGCATCTCATCCCTCAAATGTGTCCTAATTATAATTGAAGTTTTTATAGTTTAGTAGCAAATGTAATTTTTTATCCAAGGAGTACCACTTCATTAAATCTGATAGTTATCTCCCGTCCATTTGAAGACTGTATACAATCTTTATAAGTGCCTAGGGACGTTCCATGGGTGTCTTTGGAAATACATGGCTACCTATAGTGAATAGGGTCCACTCATTATTTATATTTTCTAGTCAAGAGAATAGCTGACAGGACTCGACCCAAATTCCACTTTGGAATCTGCGTCGAACCCTGTGCATATCCAACACTTGTTAGGTGCTGGGCACACGTGAACAAATTGCCCTTTAAACTAAACTCAAAAATTCTTTTAAGGTTTGACTTCTGCCGAAAAATCGGCAGAGTCTCCCCTATAAATTGCTCGTTTCCCAATAATTTACACCTATACAAAATGCAATTCTTATATCCTCAAGCGTTCAACATGCACAATGTTAGAGTACACACAATCCAACCTCAAATATGTGTGGCCTTAGGCCTTACAAAAATCCTAGGGCAATATCAAAGCCTACTAATTAATTTAGTTTTCAGAAAATAATACGGTTACAGTAGGATATCCTACATAATGGAAGTGGATGAGTGGTGAGTGATGAATGCCCAGTGGTGGTGCTCCGATCCTCATTGTCATCCTCATTCACTTCAGCCAAGTTAACTTGCCGACAATTGGGACAATTGTTGGATTTGTGGCCCAGTTTGCCGCACGATAACAGTGATCTCCATAAGGTTTTGCATAAGGATTCGGTCTCTAAAAACGACCCTTATCCCAAGTGCGGCTACTGCCTTCTACTGCTCCTTTTGTGCCCTGCCATTTGTTAGTATTATTATTCCCAGGAACATGTGCAATTTCTTTACCTTTATCTTTTGCAGGGACAGATGAATCGGCAGATTTCTTTTGAAAATTGCCAGAACTTAATCGTCTCTCGTTCTCCATAAGCTCTGCCTTGAGGGCCATGCTATTGGCCTCTTGCACGGTCCAGAAAGTCTACAACCCAATTTGATCTTGAATGGAAGGTTTAAGCCCATTCATGTACCTTGCCACTTGTTGACTATTGGTTTCATCTAGGCTATTACGTTCTGCGAGGTGCAAAAATTCAGATGTATACTCTGCCAACATCCTATGGCCTTGGATGCAATTGTGGTAAAGGTAGTACAAATATTGCTCAAAGTCTACCGGGAGGAATCTGTCCATCATTAATTGCTTCATCCATCGCCAAGTTGCTTTGCCTTGCCTTTGGCGCGTCTTTTGTAATTGATCCCACCATACTGCAACACTTCCTTTGAGATGAAAAGTTGTTAGCTTCACCATCTTCGCCTTGGGAACCTTCACCATCTTCCAATCAAATCACATTTCAAACCCGACCTAAACACAGTTATGCATACACTTGCCAATATGAAAATAATATTCATTTGAAAAAAAAAATCCACTCACAACAAGTCCAAAGCTAGCTTAACCGTGAGCGAGTTCATCATGAGCGATACATTACGCCTGGGTACCTAGATCAACGAAAATAGCTGATGGAATCGCCGAAAATGGCATCGAAACTTCGAAAATCACCTCGAACTTCCAGTCATTCCAGTTTAATTTCCTTGGGTTTTTGAGCTGGGAAAATGGGTGGGTTAGAGAGAGGACATTGATATGAAACTTTTGCAACCAATTTCGCTCGAATCGGACACTGGACATCGACGAAATTGCTGTCGGAAATTTGCTGCCGCGCGTGGAGAGAGAGAAAGTCTCGCCTAGAGAGAGAGAGAGAGAGAGAGAGAGAGAAATTCCAAAAAAAGGAATCTGATCTGTTACTTAAATTGGAACTTCGCAATATTTATGGTTGTGCCACTGCACTTCTGTAAATCATAACTTCTTCGTTTTAAGTTCGAATTGAGCCTAACGTGTGTCTATGAACTTGTATTCACAAGCTCTATGCAACGGTGCTACTTAATTCCCCACATTCCTTTTTGAAAAAAAAAGTGACTAAAGTATCCCTACTCTAAGGGCATAAATGTAATTACACAATTAAATAATTAATTAGTAACAATTTGTTGGGTCGGGGTGTTATAGTCAAGCATGTTGTGGACATTGACGACAAGAAGGCGCATGGCATGCGAGATATTAAGGATGCCCCACCCAAGCCTTTAGTTGAGAAGTCGAAGACTAGTGATCTGCCATGTAGAGATGCTGTCGCCAAACTTGATTCCCTTGCCAAGGAGCGGAGAGCAGTTGACCTTCCTTATAGGAGTTCGAGTTGTCTACACCAATCTATGGAGGAGGACCGACCGAAGAAAGCTGCTTCTTCGCTGGGCAAGCACATGCCATATGCTGAAATATGAGAAACCAAGGGTGGAGCTGGTCCATGTTATGTTTTCCTAATTAGATTTGTGCACTAGATACTAAGTCATATAAGGTTTAATAAGAGTTTAATTAAAGTTATGCCTTGAGGCCCAAAACCTTGTGAAATAAGGAAGGGTTTTGAAGCCTAATTAAGGAGTCGTATTTGTTCGTTTTTGCGTGAACCAATTCAAGTGGGCTTAAAAGATAAGTCAAGTCGGCCTCGATGATGAGTAGAGACGACTTGACCTAGCCGTATATAAGCTAAAGGCCCTGCTCTCATCAGACACGTTCTCTAAACCTATTCTCATCATAAAGAGAGAGCTGAAACAGATTCTGAGAGAGAGTAGAAGTCTTGAGCCGTTGCTGCGTTGCTGTGCTTGCTAGGATTGCTATTGTTGTGGATTGGATGAGTTCATAGGCTGTATACTCAAGGAAGATGGCTCCAGGTATGTCTTCCATGTCTTTATACGTATTACATGTTTGTGTGAAAGATCTAGATTATGTATTAAAGAAATCTAACAGTCCAACCTTGTTGACTCCCTCTGCCCCCTGATCGGCTAATCATGTAGGGACTTTCCCAACTGGGCTTCATCTTCTTTGATCCTTGTCTTTGCACGATAACGTTTAGGATTTGTTGAAGGAGGTTTATTTGTTGCATCATGTGTTGAAGGCAGTGGCAATGTTGTAAATTAGTTTGGGTCTTTTTAATGAAACTTGGGATGGGATGGGATGGGATGGGATGGCTTCAATTGGTGGCAATGTTGTAATTTAGAGGTTATTTTAGTGCTATTTTGTTTTTGAAAATGGGCTCTGGGTTTTTTAATTGAATTTCTATAGGATTGGGTTTTCTACTATTTCAAGCCCCACTGTCGGGCTTGAAACTCAATCTCCCCCCCTTTTTTTTTTCTTTTTTTGAGTTTTTAAAAATAGGCCTACCAAACATATTTTTTGAACTTTGAACTTAAAATCTGTTTGTGAGTTTAAGAAATTGGATTCAAATCCAATATCAAATGGGCATTAATTTTCATATGAAATCACAACACATGATTGAACAGAACGACGCCACCAGGCCGGCAATAAAGAGAACATTTTCAACAAAACTTAAGAGCATGAGCCACCAAACATAGTCTTAAATGGAGCCCAAAAAGCCTTCTCAAGTAAACCACCAACCCCATCTGCAGCTTTACTAATGACATCCCCCCATTACAAGCAATAAAAGTTCAAATTCAAAAGAACGTGTTTATTTCTGCCATCAAGCTGCAAACCAATACACAAAATTAATTAAAGGCAAAATAATACAAATTCAACAATAAAAACCCACTAAGTTTACCAAAAACTACAACAACAACAAAGGCGAAGAAAAATAAAGCAAAAGAAAGAAATTAACGGAGAAAAAGAGAGCCTTGTCTATTGGAGTCTCTCTCTTGTTGGACGTTTTGTGATTTTTAGTAGCAAATGGTGAGATTGGGTGGAGGTTTTGTTATTTTGTGACGAGGGAGGGAGGGAAGGGAATGAGAAACCGTTTCAACTCAACAATCGGGAAATAAAATAAAATAGATTGAAAAATAGGACTGGGCTGGCTGGGCCCATTTATACGCATAAAACCAAATCCAAAACTTGAAATCCAACTTCGACCAGGAAATCACTCCAACAGTTGCTTGCAGGAAAGGATCCGCTGTCCCTATTTTTCATGTCCTTTCGTGTCCCTTGTATAATTTGTTGACACATGTCCACCCATTTAACCCCAATAATAACACTGTTAACTTTCAATAAAATTAAAATTAAAAGAAATTAAATCCTAAACAAAAAAAACAGCAGTCACAAAGTTCCCCACCCAAGTACCAAGTACCCAACCTCGCTGGTTCCAGCCCCCTCACTAGAGTCGGCCCATGGGCTGTTCGACCGCACAAAGCCTCCTAAATTTAAGGGCCTCTAAATTTTTCCAAGTGAACGTATTAAATTAACTAGAAGATGAAAATGAAATATTAAATATCACACCACAACGCCACATGCAGATGCCCCAAAACCAAAACCAAAATTGAATTGATCCCAATATTAATTATCAACCAATTCCACGACTTGGAGAGTAGAGGCCCTAATTTGATTCGTTTTCCTCTTTCCAACACTCACGCTGCAACTCTTCTTTTATTTATTTATTATCGTCTGAAACCTGTGTTTTCCTCTTCCCAACTCTCATGCTGCGAAACCATTCTAATCATTGTTTTCTCTTTTCAGTAAGTCTCTCACTCTCCTCCATCAAAATAAAGTCATTTCTCTTCAGTAACACCCTCTTCCATCAAAATTTGGATTGTAAAAACCCAAGCTTTAGCCATTTCCCCAAAATCACAGTTCTTTTCTATTTTGTTCATTTTGATGGGTATTCAATGTTGGGCTTGGTTTCATTTTAGTGGCATTCTCCCTCCCTCATTCACATGAGAATTCACCAACCATTGAAATTTGAAAATCAATTTATCAGCTCTCTGATTTGGAAGAGAGACTAAAAAAATATTTATGGGAAGCTCCTTCTGAAGGTGTTCTTCCCGTGTCATGAAATTTTGGTTCTATATGGATTACTTTTTTTTTTTTTTTTTTTTTCTACTTGTATATATAGGGCCTCGACATCCATACTTGCATAGGGCCTCCAAAATCAATGGACCGGCTTTGCCCCTCACCTAAGCCAAACACAACCTCCACCCTATTGCCCACTTCTCTTCCACTACCACCTCCTCCTCTTCTTCCCGATCTCCCCTCCAATTTGGGTTTCATAATTGGAAGGGTTTCATAATTGGAAGGGTTTCAATTTTGATAGTCTTTCAATTGGGTTTCTGGGATTCTTTTTTTTTTTTTTTTGGTCGAATTCTGGGATAAAGGCTTGAATCGGTGATCTAATAATTTTATTGAATGAATTGAAGGGTCTTGAGGTAGTTTGCATTGTGAGGGAATTTCAAGGACGGGAAGAGGTTGGTGCTGCTGCGGAGGGAGGAGGTTAGGGAAGGGGAAGAAGGATAAATTGGGTTTCTGGGATTGTGTACTGGTATATGGTTTTCCTTCATGATCTTTCAATTGGGTTTCTGCATTCAATTGTATACTTGTTTTTCAATTGGGCTTCTGGGATTCATAATTTGGATTTCTCAATTGAGATATTGGTATATGGTGATTTTGTGGCCGAGGGAGGAGGTCAGGAAGGGGAAGAAGGGGAAGGGGCATGAAGGTCACGAGGGGTGGTTGCTGGCTGCTATGGTGTTGGTTTTTTCTTTCTAAATTTTATTAAGTTAATGGTGTTAATTCAGGGTTAAGTGGGTGGACATGTGTCAAACAATTAGATAGGGGACACAAGGGTACATGTAATTTGGGGACAGCAGATCCGCTCCCGTTGCTTGCAGCCCAAGTTCTTTTGGTTTTGTGTGATTTAGGGTTTCTGTATTTTGAATGTAATATATATATATATATATATATATATATATTTAAGATTATAACGAGGGAAGAAGCACTGCCCCAAATTTGATGAAGAAAGCGGTACTTCCTGCCTCTCAATTTGTCCAAAACATGAAGGTAACCGCTGTTCTAGTTGCTATGAAAATTGCATCTTTCTTTTTTGCTCAGATGCCAAAATAGTATCAAAATTGCATCTTTATATTTTCCCACAATCTAACTTTAGGATAGAAATTGGATTTTTATCCTATTATCTTTAGGTTTTAGTTTTCTATAAATACCCCTTGTATTCATTGGAATATGACTGAGTTATTGAGTAGTTTATTTTTCAGAGATTAGAATCTGCACGGTCAACTCAAGGTAAACCCACACACAGTCTCTGGTTCATGCTTTTCTTCTCTCCCTCCTCATTCGTAAATCCACAATATCTCATTCATATTTGCCTATGCACCCTCTGGTTCATGTATTAAGTGTCGATTGAAGAACGAAGCATTCGTTTTTTGTGTTTTTTTTGCCTTCAATTAAAATTTTTAAATATATTTTCTTGCTGTTGTGAACTTGTGATGCTTGTTGTTTTTAAGGTTTAAATATAAAATATGGAAGAGACACCCTCCGTCAGCAAAAAGGCTGCCACGAAGCAAGAGAAGCTTCGCCAGCGCCAAGAGCAACAAGCCTTGGCTGCCGCGGCTTGCTCTCTTGCCCTCGACAACGAGCAGGACCCGCTCACAGCCAATTACGGAGACTTTCCGCTAAACGAGTAGCAATCTAACAGAGCGGAGCACATCAGCCAACCGACTGATGTCGGCGCTCTGACCAACGCATTGGAGAACTGCTCGGTGTGGATTCGAGGCCAAGCACAGACTATCCGAGCCGTCGGGAAGAACATGGTATTTGTGGTCGTCAGAAAGAGCAGCTTCACCGTGCAATGTGTGGTTACGGTCCAGCCTGATACTGTGAGCTGCCAGATGGTGAAGTAGGTCACTGGTTTGAGTCGGGAATCATTTATCGAGATTGAAGGTGTTGTGTCTGTTCCTAGTGTTGAGATAAAAGGCACAACACAACAGGTATTTTTTATTATTATTTATAATTATAATCTTTCTTCTTTTTTTCTTTCTTCCTAACGTTGTCTTTTAAATTATAAAAATGAAGGGCTTTGTGCCCAAATTTTTGAAAGAGAAGTATTTAAGGAATGCTGATTCATTCAAAGGAGGTTATGGATTTGAATTATTGGTTTTAATTAGGTGGAGGTTCAAGTGAGGAAATTGTATTGTGTGAGTAAGGCTGCAATGTTAACTTTTAACATTGACGATGCTGCTCGAAGCAATGCTGAAATCGAAAAAGCTTTGCAGGTACAATGACCATTTGAGATAGTAAGATGAGAGGTTTTTTATGAATTGGATTCTTGACATTTTGTCAAGTATTTGGTTTGTTTTGTTTTAGTTATGTGTATTTATTGCATTGTGTGGTGTGTTTTTAGGCTGGAGAAAAAGTTGCTCGCATTAATTAGGACACGCGCTTGAATAATAGAGTTCTTGACTTGCGAACACCGGCAAATCAGGGATATTCCACATTAACAGTTGTTTATACCCAAAATGAACAGTCAATAAGAACAGGACACGTGGAAGGAATCGAGCCTGGTCGTGGTTGCCTTCGGCACCCGGCCTACCGATCGCTCCATTAGGGCAACCCCCACTTTAGGGACGCGTGGCATGCTCACAATCGACGTCCATAGTCCCACATCGAAAATCCACATCAAGTGCACAGTTCCCAAGGCCTATAAAGGAAGCCAACTACCCCAAAATAGAGGAAATCAGAACTAACGGCATACTGCCTATTTGATCTGTCAGTTAACTTTACTAAATCCGAACTTACTTAAGCATCGAAGAGCCTTCGGCCGGTACCACACCGGTGCCCTAGGCCTTACCGAGCGTTTTTCTCATATTGCAGATTACACTCCCTACCGAGGCCGTCAGGATACCGAAGGCCTAAAATCACTAAGTTGACCATCAAAACCCTGAACCACTTTTTGGCATCAACAACAGTCAAGTTAGAATGGTAGGGTTTGTTTGTACCATTTGAAGATATAAGCTTTGTGTTTATTGTGTTTGTTTCTTTGCAAAGTTGAAGAATATTTGTTGTTAGAGTTGAGTTCTGTATGTAAATGGTTGTGTTATTGTGTAGACCTTTGGGCAGTTTTTGTTTTCTAAAGGCTTTTCCTCAATTGGAATGCCAAAACTGATTGCTGGTTCAAGTGAAGGCGATGCTGATGTGTTTAGATTTGACTACAAGGGTCAACCTGCCTGCCTTGCCCAATCACCCCAGCTTCACAAACAGATGGCCATCCTTAGTGGCTTTCCCCGTGTTTTTGAGATTGGTCCTGTTTTTAGAGCCGAGGATTCACATACCCATAAGCATTTGTGTGAATTTACTGGTCTTGACGTTGAAATGGAGATCGCCAGGCACTATTCTGAGGTAGAATTTGAATGTCTAAGGTCTTCTTATCCCTAGCACTAGCACCCAATATGATCACGGATGTGTGTTATTGAGCAGTTAAATGCTTGTTTTTGCAGGTGATGGATATTGTTGACCGTTTGTTTGTTACAATATTTGGCACTTTGAACAAAACTTGTCAGAAGGAGCTTGAAGCAGTAGGTAGGCAATATCCCTTCGAACCATTGAAGGTAATAATTCCTTTTTTTTTTTGTTTTTTTTTTTTGGACTTAATATTTGTATTGTTGCCTATTTGATTCTGATTATTGACATTTCATAAATTTGCAGTATTTGCCGGAAACTCTACGACTTACGTTTGAAGAAGGTGTTCAAATGCTTAAGGTTAGGAATATTATGTTTATTTACTTACATATATGATTTTTTTTTTTCATGCATGGAATGCTAAAACATGCACAATGACCTGCTTGATTAGTTTAAGAGTTTTCTCCTTTTATTGTAAGTTTGACCTCCTTGTACAGGATGCTGGCGTTGAAGTGGATCCTATGGGGGACCTTAACACTGAGACAGAGAAAAAACTAGGGCGACTGGTTTTGGAGAAGTAATTTTTTATTTGCTTGCTCTATATCTTCATGAGTATATGTTTTAGTTTGTTCTTGTTTAATTTAAATTATGTTGTTATTATAAATGTTTGAACTGGATTTTACTTGATCATAGGTACGGCACTGAGTTCTACATACTGCACCGGTATCCTTTGGCTGTTAGGCCATTCTATACGATGCCTTGCAATGACAATCCTGCCTACAGTAAATCATTTGATGTTTTCATTCGAGGTAAATCATCAATGACTGTATCAGCATCATTGTTGCATTTATATCCTGAATGATTTTGGCTTTAAATATCAATGAAAATCTAATTATCTATTTTCCATCCCTCAGGTGAGGAGATAATTTCTGGTGCCTAGCGTGAGCACAGACCAAAGTTACTCGCGAAAATGGCACAAGCATGTGGGATTGAATTGAAAACAATTTCAACATATATCGATGCTTTTAGGTATTGTTATTTTTTCTTCCCTTGTTGTTGTTATAATGTGTTTAAAATATTCCAAGTAAAAAGCTCTTTACAAAATGGCTTTTTACCATATCTTGTATACCTTATACTGCTCAATATTGTTTAGCATAAGTTTCTTCTGCTCGGGCTCTTGTTAACCCTTATGATGGCTCTTACAGATACGGTGCACCTCCGCACGGTGGGTGTTCACCCGTTTTGATTTGTCTCCTGTAATGGTAGGGTAAAGTTCCTCCTTGTCTTGAAAACCATTAATTGGTCGACAAGTCAACTTTCTTTAGTGTGCGAGCGTGCCACTGCTAGCAATAAAAATTCTAGCAGACTTCTTTAAAAATAAATAACTTGCGCCCCAAGTTACTGATTTCTAAACAAACGATTGTGAATTTGGGTGAGGAATATCTCCCAAGTAAGTTCTTTTCTTGCCTCAGACTGGTGATGACTTCACAATTTTTCACAGTATAAAACGGACAGTTCTGGCCAGAATAGATGGTGAGAAAATGGATTACTTTAAGACAAAACTCTCTTTTACAAGACTCAAAAGGGAAAAATTGACTCCGAGAAGAGAAAAAGACGTTTGGGCTTCCATTTCTGCCTGGGCAGATGCTTCTAATCCGAGCTGGATTGGATATGACTGTGCTGGACTAGACTGTCAACAACTTCAACTGATCTGTTTCAGCTGCAAATCGATGCCAACGTTCGAGTTTGGCAGAGCTTTCAATTTATTTCAAACCCTGGAACGGCTTTGGTCGGGTAGAATTGGGACTTCTTTAGTCTGGAAGAGGCAGAAGTGGCTAGAACTGACTACTGAGCTGGAGCTTTACTGTGGTGTCTGACCTGCTTGATCAGGGCTCTTCATAAATTTGTTTAGGTTTTCATATTTGTAAAAACCTGAACTCTGCTTGCTTTGACTTATGCTGAACCAAATTTGTAACGAAAGAAATCTCATTTTGAATGATTTATTTCTCTAAGTCTGAACTGAAGTTGGGTGTCTTGATTGGTCGCTGTTTGAAGGCTTTTGAGATCAAATGATCATTTTGAGTTTTTGTCTTTTGACTGATTTTTGGTTGTTTGAAATTGGTGATCCTTTGCTCTGTTCACCCTCTCTTGTATTTATAAGAAATGTTTTGGGAGTGGGGGTTCTAATTTCTTTTAATAATGGATGCAAAAAATCTCGAAAGATCTTTTATTTTAAAAAGCAAAAGAAAAGGGGTTTTATCAATCTTGA
This sequence comes from Prunus avium, assembly GCF_965620075.1. Classification (NCBI taxonomy): domain Eukaryota; kingdom Viridiplantae; phylum Streptophyta; class Magnoliopsida; order Rosales; family Rosaceae; genus Prunus; species Prunus avium. The sequence continues at coordinate 22,259,854 of NC_142291.1, read as the reverse complement.
TAGTTTAAGTCCTCAACGATCAGTTTCTGAAACAGTCACTTCCCTGTTTGAATGGGGAACCTCACCTTCTTTTTTCCAGTTTAGCTGCTCTTTCAACCTGTGATGGTAAGTTTGATTTTCCAATTTTAGCAACTCCCTGTTTCCTGCTTATCTCTTTTTAGAAAGCGTAGTCTGCGTATCTTTTTGAAAATGGTGCCTTTTTTGGAGCAGAGAAAATATCTCTGAATAAACAAAACGGGTTTTGATCTCCTGGCTGCAGAGTTTTTCAGAGATGGTCTTCTTTATACCTGCCCCTGTTCATTCCTTATTAACTTCAGTTGAAATTGTTGACTTTTCCAAATCAGAGGGTCACGTGGGTCTGCTTCTCCTTTGGGCTTCTCTCTTTTTTTTCTTTTAATTTAAAACCTGCCAAGCCCATTTTTGGTTCAAGCCCAATTTGGATTCCTTCGAGGCCCAAGTCATGCTTGTGCTTTGATAGTTTCTGGGCCTCCTATGTTGGGCTTGAAATGTATAGTCTAGGCCTGATTTTTGTTGGCAGCTGTTTCAAAATTGTTGTAGGCTTTCTGATTTCGGACTGGGCGCATCAATTTTAGGCCCAAACAGTGGGTTCGGGGTAGGGCTGGAGCGTGTTGTCATGCTATTCTGTTGTTTGGACAACATCCGCAAAACTTCTTTGTTCCCTCGTGATCCACATAGGCTTGCCCCTTAGTACATTCAAGCGGCAAGTTTTCTGAGATTTTGGCAGAATTTGATCTTTAGAGGTAACGTACGATTTGAAGTGAATGGATGGATATGGGTTAGACGAAATATCTTATATCAATTTATCTATATGAGAAGTAGATTGTAGATGGAATCCTCATTCGTAGACCATTAATTTTGATTTAGTTTCAAGGCTAAAGAGGCTCCAAAACCTGACAATGTGTAGATTTCATTTCAAACGAGCTGATCCACATTTTGAAGTCATTCCAAATGGATTGAGTATTTTCCAATTTGTTAATTGCTTGTTTATGGTATGTTTATGAGGAGCCCAGCTACTGCAAGTTCCCAAATATAAGCTTGTTTGGTATAGTGTGTTTTCTCAAAAGATGCAACCAACCAGTAACCCGTAAAATTTTTATTTCATTATATCACTATCCATCTCCTGGGTAAAATCCTAAGGCGTCGTCGATTTCCACTTCTTCAAGTGTTAAAACTCAGCCTTGTTGTCTTAGGAACATTTATTCTTGTCTAGTGGCCATTTGTTCATTCAGTGGAAGCCTTTTTGGGGGTAAGCAAGCACTTAAACTCACGCTTGTCTGTGCTGCTTCTACTCTTGAGGTCCCTTCAAAGCAAGCATGATAAAAGTTGTGGTTTGAATCTTGCTTCAACTTTTTGAGAGGTATATTTGAGGATTATGTGGCTTAACTGTTGGTGCACCACTTGGGTTCTTGTAAAGTGGAAGCTTCTCAGTTTTGGTGCAACTATTTCTAGTTGCTTTAATTGCCTTCAATAATTCAGCATAAATGGTCTCCAAGCAAGAGAGGTTTCCTTGATGGGTTGTTGAATATATAGCGCATTCTCATTTTCCTATGTGACAATTCTCTTTTCTTTTTTTTTGGGTGCTCAGTCATTAAAATTTTAAGGGTATAATTGCCGAATATTTAGGGATGGCACTGGGTCGAATCGCGGGTGGGTATGTCATTCCCATCCCCATCCCCATTAAGCTTTTTTCCCCATCCCCGCCTTCATACCCGCAATATTCAAATTGGGGATTCCCTAGCCCCACCTTCGTTGGGGAATGGGTTCCTGACCCTCCTCATTATGGAAGAAAAAACCAATATATAACTACTTTGTTGAAAAAAAAAAACTAATTCAAAAGAATGAATATATATAATAGGGGGTGGATCCGTGGCACCATATTTTTTACACAAGTTTTGACACAATTTTTGGACCATTAGATTACTCCACTTTTAATGGATGAGATTAAATATGACATAACTTTTTGACATGAAAAATAAATTAAAATGTTTTTCTCTCTCCTCTCTCTATTTTCTCTAAAAGGTAAATTTCTATCACAATTTTTTTTTCTCTCTCCTCTCTCTCTTCCCTAACCGTTCTCTGCTAATCATCTCTAGACGAGGCAGCCGTCGCCATGGTGAATGCTCCCAAGCACACCAGAAACCGTGGTTCTAACTCCAAAAACATCAAATTGTGATCCATACCGGTGGAGTATGAGACCAAACTATAACCACTGTGATACTAATCCAACTACTACATTCCTCTTTCTCTCACTTCCCCTATTATAAAATAACTAATATATAGAATTGAGATGTTTACTTAAAGAAAAGAAAAATTCAACATTCTCAAACTTCACAACTCCATAACCAGTAGAAAGAAAAAAGAGTACATTCCATAAAATGGAATCTTAACCATAGTGGCATTCTTCTTCAATTGATCAAATGCACAGCTCGAAATGTATCTGCACACACTAGGGCAGGTTTCCAAGCATTTTTTCTGATGATAATATACATATTTTGTACACGTTGTGCTTTTTCCAGACCCTGAATGTTTTAAGCAAATAAGATGAATTAATTAAAAATGTAAATGGAATAGATAAATCCAATTGAAGACCTTACTGCCCAGCACCCAATCAAGAGGTGGTGGAGAAAATAAGGGGAAAGGGACCTCTCTTTCCTAAGGTCACTGATTAGGTTTGTAGTTTGTGGAGCTTTAAAAGCAAATATGGTAGACAAGTCCTTATTCTTAGTTGTTCTGTTTAACATCCAGTTGTTATGGACAATCTTTCTTTGATCAATTGAGATTAGAGTTTTAAGAGAAAAATGTTCATGCTACACGAGGGATTTCAAATTTTTTGGGAAAGAATGAGAGAGATCAAGAATTTTTTTTGGTTTGATAAAAGAAAAAGTTTAGAAGAGAGTGCTGATGAAGAGAAATAGGAGAGAGAGAAAAAAAAATTGTGACAGAAATTTACCTTTTCGAGAAAATAGAGGAGAGAGAAAAACATTTTAATTTATTTTTCATGTTAAAAAGTTATGTCATATTTAATCTCATCCATTAAAAATGGAGTAATCTAATTGTCCAAAAATTGTGTCAAAAATTGTGTCAAAAACATAGTGCCACAGATCCGACTACCGATCAACAAGAGGAGGTACATCGAACTGCTAACGGCCCGTTATCAACACTTTCAATTTCAGTTGGTATGGGTCGGTTTTTGGATAAACCACCATATTAGCCATCACAACCCACAACCACAGAGAGGGAGATCATCAGCAGCATCATGGAACCCATGGAACCATAGCCATAGCCACCATCAAACCCATGGAACCACAACCAAAGCCGCAATCGAACCCATCAACCACAACCACAACCTCCTCACCATCGAACCACCACAATATTATTTTGTGTACGGATAGATACATTCTGTTAATAATTCACAAGACGCAATAAGTATTCAGAAGATACATTCCGTTAATAATAGTATAAAATAGGGATAGAATAGATACATTCTGTTAATAATAGTATTCACAAGATACAAAGTAAATAACAAAGAAAACATAATTTAATTTTTGATTTGAATAGGGGTCTCCCTTCTTATATCCATCTTACCCCGTTGACTCTGACTCCATAGAATGATGACTTAAATAAAACTTTCTTGTCTATTTCTATCAACTTCTGCTCAGCTTCCTTGCCTTCTTCGACTAGTCTTTCCATGGCGGAACGCGGATCGTACTCTCAGGGCCCTCGATTAGGTCAGATTTCAAGCTCCCTTTCCTTGTTAATTTATTGTTTTCTGCAATTTAACACTAAAATATTCATGCTCGATCAAGTCATTTTCTGGCAAGATTTCTCATAGTATGGTTTCGTGTATGCAGACTTTCAACAATTGCTGGGGGAGGCCCAACATCGGTGGTTGCGGCCAGCTGAAATCTGTGAAATTCTTAGTAATTTTCAGAAATTCCATATTTCATCAGAGCCTCCAAACAGACCACCAAGTATGGTTATTGACTTATTTGCAAATATTAATTTATATGATTAACTAAGTATTGTTTCTTCCTTAATTCTTATTTCTCTTTTACAAAAGTTTATTAGCCGATGCCAATTTGTTTTGGGTTCTTAAAAAAATCAGCTCTTTTGGTGTACCAAAAAGTCTCTAAATATCATTTGGGATGTTTTCTTTTTGAACCTTTTAATTATGTTAGGGAAAGTCAATAGCTCACTTTTACATACAATGCAATTACTGGTCGTTTCAGTTGTAGTATTTATACACACAGAACATTACTTATGAAACTTCTTCCACCATACCAGGTGGTTCGCTGTTTCTTTTTGATCGGAAGGTTTTGAGATACTTTAGAAAGGATGGACATAATTGGAGGAAGAAAAAAGATGGAAAGACTGTGAAGGAGGCTCATGAGAAGCTAAAGGTAAGCTTGCAAAAAAGAGATCTTTACCTGTATCTGGAGTCTCTGGGTTTGTAATAAAAGCCGCGTTATAGTCAGCAATTATTTTAGTATACCCCTAAAGGATGCTCATGCGGATAGTTGAAGTGATACATTTCTTGGATATTTTCTTAATAGAAAAATGAAAATAATCTTCATTGAACTAAAAAACCTGGAGTTTGAGAACTAACATTATTCGAGTTATCTTAGGTTGGCAGTGTTGATGTTCTACACTGCTACTATGCTCATGGAGAAGAGAATGAAAATTTTCAAAGGCGCAGCTATTGGATGCTTGAACAGTAAGTATGAGTTATGTACTTTATTTATGTATATGCGCAGTACCTTTCATATTCCGGAGTTGACTGTTCATACGTGTTTCCATGAAGGTCCAATATTGTGTTATTGCATTCCTTTTTGGAATAAAGTTTGGCTTCTAAAGTTTTCAGTTTTCTAATACTTCTTTCCCGAGGTTTCTATTTTTAATTTTAATGTGCTTGTTATTGTGCAGGGATTTGATGCACATAGTTTTTGTCCATTACTTGGAAGTAAAGGTATTCTACTGCTTGTTCTTCTTCGTTTTATTTTTCGTTATTGTTGCAATTGTTTAAAATTCGATACCCTTCTTGTATTCAGTTTTTGGAAAGGCTTGATAACTTTTTCCCATGTAGACCATCTTTCATATGGTTAAAGCACTTGTGAGTCATAAATTTATATCATATTTGTTAGTTTGAAGTTTAAACAGAGTGCGTGCTAAGGTACAAGTGTTACTTTGGTTGCTCATGAGAAGATTAATACTTGTGACAGTTCAAAGAAGGCCTTCTATCTTCCTTTCTCCCCCTTGGTGAGTTATGTGCAGGAAGAATGGTGAAAGTATGGATGATTTGTTGCTTCAATGCCAAATGGCTTTTTCTTTGTGGTTATTATTACTGATGGAAACGGTGTTGTGTAATACACTGTTATGTCAGAAGTTTAAATTTTTCGTGGGTAAGAAAAGGAGTGTAGTTCTGAGGAGATGTGCTATGAGGGAAAGTTTTTGGGTTATTTGGGTGGCAAGAAATAGGTGGATTTTTTAGAATTTTCCTAGTGAGCAGTTCGTTTTTGGGCTTCTTTAGCTTTGGAGTTTAGAGAGTTGTTTCTGTTATTTTATCAGATTCGAGAGCAGCCGCTGTATTTTTTTTTTTTGTTTTTGGACATTTTTCTGGTGTTTGTTGTATCTATCTTAAGGTAGAGTTGTTAGTTGCAGGTTTTGTGTATAATTTTCATAGAAGTTGTTCACTACTCATGTAATTTTGTTCCTTTACAATGAAAGCTGTCTCCCATTAAAAAAATATGGTCACTGGGGTTGGTTGAATTTATTCTCAAGTCAGGTCAACTTAATTTCTATTACTGATCTTACACTCTCCATTTGTCTGTCTGTCTGTAAGTACTTGTGTGAGCTAAATATAAAACCTTTTTTTCCCAGCTCATGAATTATAACCTGTGTGGTATTCCTCTCTCTCTCTCTCTCTCTCTCTCTCTTCTCTCTCTCTCTCTCTCTCTCTCTCTCTCTCTCTCTCTCTCTCTCTCTCTACTGGGGTTGTGTGAGTCAAATGTAGTATGTGCCCTAGTCCTAGCTCACCATTTATAACATAAGTGCTCAGGAAGTAAAACCAAATTGATATAGGTTTTTAACACAAGCCCTGAAACAGTACAATGTGGCTTAAAAAAATAACCAAACGAACTTATAAGGTCAAGTTGGAATTGTGTTGGGGCTGTCTTGATCCAAAATTCCAAATAGCTAGCAATTGTTGTAATTTGTCCCATTATAAGAAAGCATGAAATTGAGTGTTCCAATACCATGAAACGTTGGTATGAACAAAAGGTTTAGTGAAAATAGAGGAAGAGTACAAAGGAAATAAAGGTGGGTCAATAGCTCATGAATGTCATTTGTATGATAAAGTTCCTAGAACAGTTCTGAAGAAGGTATTTGACTTTGGCCATGTACACTCAAAAATTGCAATTTATGACCTCAAGACATTGAATATATATTTTGTCAGATTCATGTTTACAATTTTATAGTATGCCTAAGTTTCTCAAGCCAAGTAACTGTCCCCTATGCATATTTCTTGTTGACCGTTAATGCTTTGTTCTTATAAATCTTCTCTCTTTCTCAGGGTAATAGGGCAAATGCTGGAGGCATTAGAGAGATTGATGAGGTTACACCTGATCTGCAAAAGGGCAGCTCCTGGACTTCTAGCCCTTCTAATAGTAATTGCAGAACACCTTCAGGAAATACAGATTATACAAGCCCAAGCAGCAACCTCACATCATGTGAAGATGCTGATTCTGGTATTCCATTTCTGTAGCTTTGTTAAAAAGGGTTATCTTTGACATGCCTTTTTGGTCCTGTGTTGATAATTTATTGTCTTGATTTTAGAAAATTCAGTTTGATGTACATAATAGATGCCAAAATGACTGCAACGCCTACTCACTTCTTAAATATGCATGAGAGTTTCTGTTTAACACATGTGAGCTCATGCAGGTGATAGTCGCCAAGCAAGTTCTTTTCACTCAAGTTTCGACTCACAACAGATGGGGAATGGTCCTCTCACAGACAAAGCAGATATTAATCTCTCACTGCATCCACATTGGAGTAAGGATCTTTATGTTTTTACTTTTATTCTTTTGCCTCGGGGAGGGGAGGGAGGGCTGTTGCTTGTTAATTTATATTTATTCATGGATGGCTTCATCAAATGACCTCTTACATCGTGCAACATGCTGATTTGATAATTATAATCTTATCAGACAATCATGATGGCCAGTCATCCTTTCATGGAGGAAATTACAGGCCATATTTTGAGAAAGATCAACATTGTTACAGTGACGACTCTACTTGTGGGATTGATTCCCAAAAAACACTTGGTGTGGGATCCTGGGAAGAAATCTTGGAACAGTGCTCAACGGGACTTCATACTGTAACTTCTCATGGATCAAAGTCTTCCATCCAATTTGCTTCAGCTGGAATTCCCCCTGAACAACAAAATATAACTTCAACTGAGCTTTTAGCAGGGAATAGCACATTAAAGGAGGAGTTCGGGAGTTCTCTGCCATTCCGAACAAATTGGCAGGTATTTACTAGCTTCTATGGTTCTTTATCTACTGTTGGCATGTTCCTTAGCTGTTTATCATTTAGGCTTATTGTTATAGATAATTTCTGAGATTCAGTGTTATTACTTCTTCCGTGTGCTTTAGTCCTGCTTTTTTCATGTCATATTGAACTGCAGATACTTGAGGATATTTCACTTTATGTGCATGTAGGGTGCTGTTCTCTTAGCGTCACACTAAATTTTTATGTACAGACATCCAAAACAGCTGAGGTATTGAATTTTATAAAATCCAAACTATAAGTATACAGTAAAAACCCTGGTGTATTAATAAGGAACATCTCAGCTTGGTAACCAACTCTACCTCACTGTTTTGATTTCATTTTTCCGTTTGGATGATTTCATCCATGGATTCTCTGGTATGCTGCATATATTGGTTACATGTTTTTTTCTTCTTCGTGTTAATGTTTGCATCTTATATTAATATAGTTTCTTCAAATTAAGAATTATGTTGATGTTCTAAGTATTAGATTGTTTATCCAGATTCCTTTGGAAGAAAATGCATTGCAGTTGCCCAAATGGCCCCTTGACCAGTCAATGAATTTGCAACTGCCAAGTAATCTTGATACCAGGTTATTTGAGCAGGGCACTGTTGATGTGAATCTGAGAAATGCTCCTGAGCTTGTCACTACACATCCCAATCAGCAAAATGACCAGCTTGTGCAGAACAACTTTCAAGCACAGCTTACAAATGCAGAATCTCAATGCTTAATCATATCAAGTTCTGAGCCTGACATTCCTAAAGATGGGAATATCAACTATGCTTTCACTTTGAGACAGCAATTATTAGATCGAGAAGAGGGTTTGAAGAAAGTTGACAGTTTCTCTAGGTGGGTTTCTAAGGAACTCGGAGAGGTTGATGATTTGCAGATGCAATCCTCATCTGGTATTTCGTGGAGCACAGATGAATGTGGAAATGTAGCTGATGATTCCTCATTGAGCCCTTCTATCTCCCAGGACCAGCTTTTCAGTATAGTTGATTTTTCACCAAAATGGGCATACACAGACTCTGAAATTGAGGTACTGAATTATGGCATATTTTACAAGAGAAAGATTTTCGGCAACGTAAATATTATCTAGTCAGATGCTTACTAAATTTATTGTAGAAATCCTTTTTGTGCCAAAATAATTTTGTTGCTGAAAATGTATTATATAAGATGCCATTGTTTCATATTTCTCTGAACAACTCTGTAACTATTAGCTACTCTTTTGTATGTGGTACTCAGCTTTTGAACTTCTTGTGATACTATCATCTTTCACTCAATTTCTGTCATTTTATCTTTTTGATTACTTGAGAGTTTTTGACATATTTTGGTTTTACTTCTCCCCTGTTTCCACTTAAATTGGTTGGTTATTATGTTTGTTCTTTGGTATCTGTCTTCCAACTTTAAAAAATTTGCTTTCTGATATTTTCTATTTGACTATGAAATATTATATTATCTCCATGCTTTGGTAAAAGGTTACCAAATTTGTTGGCATGTCTATTCTATTGCAGATCTGATGGTTGCCATTTTATATGTATATCTGCTCGATTTCTTTTTTGTTATCTCATTTTGCTAAATGTGAAACAGGTTCTGGTTATTGGGACATTCTTGGTAAGTCAAAAAGAGATAACAAAGTATAATTGGTCTTGTATGTTCGGGGAAGTGGAGGTTCCAGCACAGGTTTTAGCCAATGGAGTTCTTTTTTGTTTTGCTCCACCTCACAGTGCTGGGCAAGTCCCTTTCTATGTAACCTGTTCCAACAGGTTAGCCTGTAGTGAAGTAAGGGAGTTTGATTATCAAGTGGGCTCCACTAAAGATTTAGATATAACAAATATCTGCAATGGCACTACAAATGAAATCCATCTTCACTTGCGTCTTGAGAGCTTACTGTCTCTGAGATCTGTCAGCCCTTCAGGTCAACTAGTTGAAGGTGTTAAGGAGAAACAAAATTTAATTAGTAAAATCATTTCACTGAAGGAGGAAGAGGAATACTTACCCTTGGTAGAGCCAACAGTAGTGAATGATTTGCTCCAACATGAAGGGATGGAAAATCTCATAAAGCTGATGAAAGAGAAGTTGTACACATGGCTCCTTCATAAAGCAATAGAAGATGGTAAAGGACCTAGTGTATTAGATAGCGAGGGCCAAGGCGTGATACATTTAGCAGCTGCTCTTGGATATGATTGGGCCATAAAACCCATTGTAACTGCAGGAGTTAGTATCAATTTTCGTGACGTTAATGGATGGACTGCCCTTCATTGGGCTGCAATCTATGGCAGGCAAGGACATCAGGACCTACCTATTTTATTTTATTTTAATCTAGCTCTTGAATATTTGTTGAATTATAAGAGCTGAGGGAAGCCATTTAACAATGACTTGTTTTGTAAAACATTGAGCAGTCCTCCTCGCTCGCTCTCTCTCTCTCTCTCTCTCTCTCTCTACACACACACACACACACACACACACACACACACACACACACATCCATCATATTCACATAGACAAGTAAACTAGTGATTTATACAATATTATAGTGACAAAGGACCTAATTTTTCTTTTAACCTGCACTTTTTAAGCTTCAAGTAAAACTTCATTTATATTTCCTTCCTGATAAATTGTTTGCAAATTACCATATGCTAGCTCAAAAGCATACTGAGGGAATGAATTGCTCACTTGGGCTTGTGTTGTTTTTGAATTAGCATCTAGTGCTCTTAATCTGCATCCTATTCCAACACATGCTCATATTTTGCTGTTCTGTGTTTTTGTTTTCCTACCTTGAACCTATACCAAATTCAGAGAGCAGACGGTTGCAATCCTTATCTCTCTTGGTGCAGCTCCTGGAGCGCTGACCGATCCGTCTCCAGAATTTCCTTTGGGTAGAGCACCAGCAGACCTGGCTTCTGTTAACCAACACAAAGGAATCTCAGGCTTCCTCGCCGAGTCTTCCCTGACCAGTTACCTTGACTCCCTTACAATGAATGATGCAAAGGAAGGTGGTGCTGCAGAAATATCTGGAATAAAAGCTGTTAAAACTTTTTCAGAACGAATAGCCACACCTGGGAGCTACAGTGATATGTCAGATGCGCTTTCACTGAAGGATTCACTTACTGCTGTAACTAATGCTACACAAGCTGCTGATCGCATACATCAAATGTTCAGGATGCAGTCATTTGATAGGAGACAGTTAACTGAGTATGATACTGATGAGTTCGGAATGCCGGATGAGCGAGCGATTTCACTCATAGCTTCCAAATCACACAAGGTGGGACCAGTCAATGGGTATACTCATACTGCTGCAATTCAGATACAGAAGAAGTTTCGTGGTTGGAAGAAGAGAAAAGAGTTCCTGATAATTCGTCAAAGAATTGTTAAAATCCAGGTTTGTTGCAATTTTTTGTTTGTTGATTGAGTTAAAAGAAAACAGTCTTATCATTGATAGCTTTTACCGGTGCCCCTGATTTTGGGTAACAAATGATTCATATAAATAAAATTCTCTGTGGAAGTATTTTAAGCTTGTTTTGTATATAAAAATTCTATTTCTGGTCGTTAGTTCTTTTGCCAATTAAATTAGACACATAGTAAAGAGTTGTTGACTTAGTGACTTCTGAGAATCTTGGAATCATGTTTTAGAGTTGAGGATTTGATTGGTTCTGGCCATCCCAATCTTCGCTTTAATAAATATTATATTTTGAATTCAATAAGATATTTTTTAGAGACCCACTTTCCAAAACTGTATTAATTTTCTGGGTATTGCTTCTCTGAAAGATGTGTACAGCCTTGAATGCTAATTTTCCACTTCCATTTGGTAAAGGCTCATGTACGGGGACACCAAGTAAGGAAACAATATAAAGCAATCACCTGGTCAGTTGGAATTCTGGAGAAAGTTATATTGCGTTGGAGACGTAAGGGGACTGGTTTGCGAGGATTCCGACCGGATGCAGTTGCCAAGGCTTCGAACCCACAAAGCGTGCCCTCAAAAGACGACGATTATGATTTTCTTAAGAAAGGAAGGAAACAAACTGAGGAAAGGTTACAAAAAGCGCTTACTAGGGTAAAGTCTATGGTTCAATATCCCGAGGGACGAGCTCAATATCGTAGACTGCTAAATGTTGTGGAAGGGTTCCGCGAAACCAAGGTATTGATACTTCTCAAATTTATACATCTCACTTTTATAGTCTAATTATCTTAGTTACTGTTTGTAGAAACAGAAATGTCGCATTTTTTGTTAAGTACATTTTCTTTTCGTTTTTTACCCCTTTGGATATAATTTACTAATACTGACTTCTGATTCTATGTTGATATTGATTGCATTTTTATTTGATTATTCAGGCCTGCTTGATAACATTTTCATTTTTTTTGTTCAGTCTTATTTTCTTGGTTAAAAATATTTTGGGGAAATGAGAGAGAATACATAAAACTAAAGCTAAAAGTAGAAATTTTTTAAATTTGGTTAAACTTTTAGTATCTCTTTATGGATCATTCTATATATACTTTCTGCTGCCTTCCTCACATTTTTCATCATTCTTCTCACTTTCCTCTCATTCCCTTGTCTATCTTTAATTTGAAACAGAAACCAAAAATAAAAAGAAGTGTAACCAAACAGACACCAGGATCTAGCATATGAATGCCGTAATTATTGAGATCATCTTTTCTTCAAAGCTTTTTTGAGTGGCTCTTAAAGTAATTCTAAAAGTTCAGTTTTATTTCAAGTTTCCGAAATTCCTATGTGTGAAAACCATGAATTCTCAAATATCGTGATCTGCTGCTGAGCGCAGTCTCTTCAAGGACTTCATTATACAATTTTTGGGTATTTTAGCTCGGATATTTAAAAAGGCCCAAGTATGGTCTTGTTTTCCATATTAATTATAAGCCTTGGAACCCTGTCCTCAGTTGCAAATCAATTGAATTTTTTCATTTTCGGTATGCATTATGTTCCAAGGTTAACAAAGGGCGCATGAAAATTTCTAAGACTTAAACAAGATTGAAGATCTTCACTTTTCTACGTTGCCCTTTCTGTGAATCTTAGTATAGAAAATGTGAGTCCGTCATCACCCAGTGTCAGTTACTATTGGACAACTAATGGAACTGTTAGTACTAAATATCAATAACCATCGCCTGCAATTGCCACTTACTTTGATAACATGTTTTGCATGTCATGATCTGCTGGCAGGTAAGTGAAATGGCTATGGATGGATCAGAACTAAAGGTCGAAGGTGGTGATGATCTGATTGATATTGACAAATTGTTGGATGATGACACTTTCATGTCTATAGCATTTGATTGAGCCTGCACTCGGTTGCCTTGTCTGTAAATTATATATGACTGGCATCCTTACAGGTATTTGAATGTTGTAGCCTGTCTGTATATGTCCTATCCAATCGATGTAGAAAGTCATCTATGAGATACCCAGTTCTGCAAAAGCGTAGTTAGGACAATCAAAATTTACTCTAGCTTACACAGTTTTTATTGTGGTTAAATTTATTTAGGAAGTGGAATATTTTTATTGTTGTATACTGTGAAAAACGTTGTAACTACTAATTTACGTGTACCCTGAGCTTTGCTCCAGTTGATTTCAAAATCTGTGAAGTATTGTCGAAGTAAAAGATTTGGAAGTGCTCAAGAACATATGATTCTTAACTTACATCCTAGTGCTGAATGGTCCCGGATATATTTGGATGTCCACGAACTGAATGCAAGTTAGAAATTGATGTGGACTGCCTTACCAGTCAAGTTGTTAGTTAACCCATCAGAGTTTAATTTTATGTAAATAAACTCATGATTCTTGTGTGTTTTGGTAATTAATTCACATAAAAGGTTTTGAAATTTTAATTTCCAGCAACCCAAAATTAATTTATTTTAAATTTTCTTGAAATTTTCCAAATATGTGTAATGCTGTAGAGTGGACAATGTGGGTGATTATGATCGGTCGCAAGCAACGTATTAAATGCCGATATTATCCCGATAATATCAGTTTTTTGGGGGGCCGATATTTTCGCAACTAGCCATGGTGTTATTGTCAATATATCGATATTTTTATCGATATTATCCCGATAATATCGGGGACGATAATTTCAATATTTTTATGAATGATTTGGGCAATATATCGCGATATTATCGATAATATCGCGATACGAAATCCAAAAAATACATGAAAATTTTTGATTCAAAATTTGTTGGTTTCTTTTTAATCTTTTCTTACTTACTCTACACATAGAGATGATGAAGATAGTGAAAATTTTGAACCTCATAGGAACTTTATGTAGTACTAAGTCACTCATGTATCTTACCATGCAATGTATAAAGTGTAAAATATTGTAGTAATTCATTATATATAAATGATTATGGTGTGTTTAATCTTCTTTCATTAATTACTACATATTTTCTACACTTACAATGTTTGCCAGCTCGCTATATAATCAACTTAAATAAGTTAAATCCATCTTGCAATGCATTTCCTTCTAATTTTTTGTGATAAACTAATAGATAATTGACTAAATAAACATCCTGCAAAGTTTCAATAAAAATTTCCAAGTTTTTCTTACAATTTCCGTGGTTTTTATTCAATTTTTATCGATACCGATAATATTCCGATATTTCTATCGACATTTTCGTGTTTTTGGACTACCGATATTTCCGATATCATCGATATTTTAGACCTTGGTCGCAAGCAAAGCTCTTTCCGATAGCGCAACATCACACACAAACAAATACACGTACAAATCTAGACCAATTGACTTAGCAGGAATGCACTCTTGATTTCTCATTTTTTTTGGCTGACGACTCTCTTATGTTTATGAGAGTTAGTCGGGAAAATTGCTCTAATTTGTTGGCTGTCCTAAGGAGTTACCGCTTGGCCTCTGGCCAGCTGCTTAATACTGATAAGTCTTGTTGCTTCTTTAGGACCAATTCTCCCATTGATGTCAAGAATAGTATTTGTGAGTTGTTGGGAATGATGCTTGTGGAGAACTCCTCCGGGGTATACTTGGGGTTGCAGACCGTTTGGGGAAAATCTAAAAAGGGAGCTTTGATTGCAGGGCTGGAAGCAACTCCTTCTCTCTCAAGCTGGGAAAGAGGTCCTAGTTAAAGCAGTCATTCAGGCTATTCCGGTGTACCCTTTTCAGTTTTTAAGTTTCCTATTACCTTTTGCAAAGAGCTTGACTCATCCATTGGAAGTTTTTGCTGGGAGAAGTTGGGCCTTGCTAAAGTTGGAGGAATGGATTTCCGTAATTTTACTGAATTAAATTTAGCTTTATAAGCGATGCAAGGCTGGCGGTTGCTCATGAACCTTGACTCCTTATGGGCGTGCATACTCAAAGATAAATATTTTCTTGATGGCAATGTGTTAATGCTAAAAAGGGTGCCAAAGCTTCGTGGGTTTGGTCAAGTATCCTAGAGTGGAGGGTATGAAAGTTATCAACCAGGGCACGTGCAATGGCAAGTGGTTAATGGAGAAAGTGTTATGCTATGGCATGACTGCTGGATTCATCCTATTCCGGGGCTCAGTTATCTGTCCAATTATCGGGTGATTTATGCCAAGAGACTCGTGTCGCAACTATTATTGATCCTATGACCCGATCCTGGAATGTGGAGCCAATCAGACAATGCATCTCTACCCATGAGGAAGCTGCCATCTTGGTTGTCCCTCTTAGTCCCAGTGACGGTAAGGACAGGCTAATTTGGCCTCTGAATAGACATGGGCAATACTTTGTCAGGTTGGGGTATTATTTTCTGCATCAACATGCTAGAATGAGCATCGTGGATAAAGCCTGCCTCTGGCTCCATTGGGTTGGATAAGAAACTCTGGAAGCTAATTTGGCATGCGAAAACCCTTCCTAAAATTCGACACTTTATGTGGAAGGCTATGACCAACTGTCTGGCTACAAAGGCCAACTTGGCTGGATGAAGGGTGCCATGCTCCTCAACATGCCCTATATGTGAAGACCATCCTAAATCGGTTGAACATGCCCTCCTGACTTGTCCTTGGGTTATTGGGGTATGGTTCGCTTTCCCGCTGGGGTATATCGGTAATAGGCAACAGGTAACCTCTCTTCACCAATGGTTTCTCTCCCTCTGCAACATTCCTAACCAGCCTAAAGATGAGGTTAACAAATCAATTACTATCTTGTCTTTTATTATGTGGAGTATTTGGAAAGCTCGTTGTAAAGCCGTGTTTGAACATTTGCGTCCAAATCCGTTGGAGGTCCTGCATGGAGCTAGGGAGGCCTGGTCTGAATTTTTTCAAAATGAGGTTTGCCCAGGGACTATCAATAGAGTTGGTGGAGATGAAGGTGTGGTTAATCCTAGTCTGACGTGGTGTGCTCCCCCTAACCCCTTCCTTAAGCTGAACGTGGACGCCTCTTGGCAAAATGCTTCGGGTTTAGCTGGTCTTGCTATAATTATCAGGAACCATATGGGTGAATTTAAGTATGGAAAAGTTTTGAAGACCACAACTGGGTCTATTGAGATTGCTGAAGCGCGGGCAATTATTGAAGGACTATCTTTTGCGCTGGAACATGGCATCACTCGTGTGTGTGTGGAGTCTGATTCAAGGAATGTTATTGATAATTGTTCTGGAAAAATTGCCAGAGGGGACTGGGGTATGTATCCCTCTTTATGTTCGTTGGGCTTGGATCCCAAGAGAAGCCAATGCGGTTGCGGATGCTGCGGCGGTGAAGTACTGCTCTGTCTCTATCTCTGGCTGTTGCCTTGGCTTCTGCCTTATGAATGATTCAGTTTCCACAAACAAACAAAAAAGACGACAAAATCCCATAAAAAGTTTCATAAACAAATAAATGTAATAATTTAGACCAATTTACTACACACCTCAATAAAAAATTTAGATTCCAGAAGTAATAACAAGAAATGAGTTAGATCAAACTTGTCAAAACACAAGTGTGACTATTATACAACAGCACCCTAGTTGAGGATTGCATACATCCAAGGCCTTAAAATCCATTTTGCCCAAAAAAAAAAAAAAAGCCCTTAAAATCCACTCACTTGTGATTTTCGAGTTCAAATTAAATATCTCCTCTGCCCTAGACTCTGACTTGTCACAAGATATTGATTTCCCACCATAGTTTAACTTCTCTTCCTCCAAAATTTTCAAAAAGTTGACATTTTTTAGATGTGGGAAATTAACTCAGAAATATTCACTGCACGCTTTTTTATTTTTAACCTGATATTGTCATGATACGTTCGAATTAACATATCCTTCAAATCTATCTCCCAAAGATAGATTCAAATCCTGAATTAAATCCTTAAAATACGGCGTTACGTGCATTTACTCTTGATATTCAAATTCATTCTCTCAAATCTATCTCTTACTTTTCTCCCGCCTACTCCTAATAGTTTCCTCCAATATCTCGTTCTTTTGCTCATAATATATGAACGTATTTATTTTTATTTTTATTTTATTTTTAATTTTTTAAAAAGTTCAATCTTATTGTTAGATGGAACAACTAAGTATTTCTATGTTTTTATCAAACACAGAGAGAGAGAGAGAGAGAGAGAGAGAGAGAGAGAGAGAGAGAGAGAGAGAGAGAGAGAGAGAGAGAGAGAGAGAGAGAGAGACTTGGAGGAGTTTAAGTTTTAATCATGAAAACAAGAAAAGTGAGACGCATTTAAATTGTGAAATCATGCAAAATGACTTGAATTATTTTCTGATATGGAACATCATACTAATAGTGTTTAACGACGTGTGCAGGGTTTTGGGTCAAAATCACCCTTTATCTTTTTGACATTAGCGATATTAGAGAAGAGAAAAGTCAAACATAAGACCTCATATGCATGGGTAATTGCTTTGCTCTTAACCACTTGAACTACAAACCCCTTGCTATTCTCACAAAGTCCTGCATCCCGAGACTCTACATATAGAGTATGCCTTTATTTGTGTTCATTTCTTGTAAAGCATTAATGTCAATTTTTCTGTTTTGCTCAAATTTACTCATGAACGAATAATAGGAAAACATTGTAAATAGAATTTAATTTTGAAAATAGTAAAAAAGCTACAATGAAGAAATGAAGCAGTGTTTGTGTTCAATAATTTTGAAATGTTATTCTAGAAAACGTCCATAGGTACTGTCCCCATTGTTAAAAGAAAAATATACAAAAGAAATACCAAGTAAAGAATATACATGAAATCCAACTCGAGCAGACCATGGAATCATCCAACACTTCAGTTTCAACATAGGCTAAAGAGATGAATAGAGCTTTCATTTTATGGGTTGGTACTGATCAGAAACACGCCTAGGCGGCACCTTTCGCAGGATGAAAAGCACCAAAGCAGATGGAACAATCTCCGCTAACTGTGCCAACATAAATGAAAAATGTTTACAACATAGATAAGAATAGTTCTATACTACGCAGTCAAAGAAACAATTAGTCCATCTATTTTGCTTGAAGTCCTCTTTCACTCGGAGATATTCTCCTGGAAAGTTCTTCCAAACCATTAGACTGCCTGATCTAGGTAACAAGCATTGGCCCATCCCGGTGAGGGAGGGGACTGCAGTAGCTAGACAAAATACGGTATATGGAACTCTACTGGCAGAGGAGCAAGATATAAAATATGGAAGTTAAGGATTCAAAACTTGCCATGTAATAAATAAGGTTTAGGATAGGATGATTCACGACATCGACATCTGCATCTTTGTCAAATGCAGAAACTGCGAGCTGCAATACGACTCAAGAAATAAGTCTTAAAAAATCAATAACTTTTTTGGTTATATGTGCAAGTGCTTCACAATTGAAAGGAACTCACCACCAAGCATCTTATCAAGAAACAAGTGCAGCAAATGCCTGTGACCCATCCAACCTGCCATGTAAAATAAGTTGGGCACTGTGATTTTCTACATAAATTGCACTACTTCCTTACTTTCAGGTTTGTACTGTGGATTACAATTGTCATGGTTATGATCCTGGAGCAGATCATGTAACCCTACCGTGAAAGGTGCATAAACACTTTAGATCATGTTTCTTTTCATTGCTTGATCAAATAGAGTAAGAAAATTCATCAAACCATTTATGCCTATAATAATATCTAATATCTTCCATCGGTTTCAGGCCATAATGTGACTCAAACATAAGCACAAACCTCCTCCAGCTTTTTTTGACGGCCTCTTGACTCAATGGGGAAGTGCCTCAGCATGATAAACAACCTAAAGTCATAAACAACACAAAAATAAACACGAGTTTCATGAAGAAAAAATTCGGGCACTTTCTGTAGGTGAACCATAAATCCTTACCTTCCACCGTATATCAAGAATCCCAGAGCAGTACCGAATGAAATAACTACAAACAAATGTTGATTATAAATGTCAAGTTTAGCTTTTCCATCTACGTAGTAGTTTTTCTAACAATGTTTATGCATATACTGCAATGAACTACTTATTCCAACTGCACAAATGTTTGACAAAAACTTAAAATTAGAGAAAAGAAATGCAAAAGTGAGCAAGATATTAGTATAGTATTGCCTTTTGACCTGAAAAGAAGATTCTAGCAGCTTCTACGGCAACAGGACTTCGGCTTACTCTCATGAAAATCCAGATGCACACCTATCATCATAACACAATGACCAGGCATGCAACAGTGATGCCCCAAGTGTAGTAACAAAATGAAATTCAGCCGTAAGTGCCTAATCATGCTCAACGAGAAATAAATCATTTTTCCTTACCTGTGTGAAGTATATAAATCCATTTATAATATAATAAGCAGGCCTAAGTTTATCAGTCGGAAGGCTTCTTGCCTAAAAATACATGAAAATAATCAGACGATATGAATTAAGGCACACAACAACTCATTAGTCATATTAGATTCAGAAAAAAAAGAAAAAGAAAAGTAGGTATACCTGGTGATAGATCTCAGCCCAAAATAAGACAAGTAATGTATACGTGGAAAAAAATAAAAGACCAGGAAGATCCATAAGCAGCATTTCAAGAGCCTGCAATACATTTAGGCAGCACAATTAGAAAATATTCTATAATAAGACAACACAAAGCACTGAAGCAAATTGGTTTCAAAAGTTACAATAACTCAAACTCTGCAAGCTGGAAGCCTACTTTCAAAGTTCAGGAGACACAGAAACATATTTCCACTTTTACATTGCATTTAAAATACAGGACAGAGAATTTCCAAATCGTTGTATTTTGTTACGCATGGAACAAGCTATTATCTCATTAAGTCTTCCAGACAGACACAATACACATTCTTGGACTACCTAATAATACTTGGGATTTTCTTTTAAGTTTTATATATCATTCTAACACTACTCCTATGATTCTTCTATATTTCTATTCCGACTAAAAAGTAACACTGTTCTTATCCTGTTCTTATCCTATGAACCATATCAGACAGAAAATGTTATTTGCAAGAATCCATGTTCTTATCCTGAAATGGCATGCCATTCTTGCATCATTATATAATTTGTATACGGCCCTTGGCAAGCAAACCCAAATTCTAACAGTAAAGATCCCAATACACAAAACTTATTACTTATCCATAAAACACTGTTTTGCCAAAACCACTATATATTAAATCCCAGAATAGGACAGCATAATTCAGGAGGCTGCAAATTACGCATACCTTAGGCTTAATAAGAAGAACACTCTTGTAGAGACCAAATAGGACAGCCCTCACTGCACACACACACACACAAAAATTATTATTTTTGGCTTTATTTAAAAGCTTATACAATAAGAAATGGGTGCAGAATGCAAGAGTATGAAAAAATGCAACACAACCCTTACATCCATTGACTAGAAAGTTCATCAAATGGAAAACCTTTTGTATTGTCCACCCATATTCTGGCACTCTTAATTGAATGCGCACAAGTTGTACCTGAAAATATATAGCAAACAAGCCTCATCTTCTTCATATTCTCCAAACCTAGATTATATATAATTTTCTCATAAAAATAACTGAGATTAAAACAGACAAACCCAACAAAAAAAACTCACTGAAGATGCATTTTTTTAATGAAAGACAGAAAATGGGTCTGCCCAAAAAACTGAAAAACTTGACAGAAATGAGAAATGGGGAATGAAAATATTGCAGGGTACTACCAGAGCAACAAGAGAGACCAAGGCATAAGAGGCAGACAGGATATAGTACGTTGGGCCACTTTGCCATTGTTTTGATCCACCAATCTCATTCCACCAATCATCTGCGCCTCCGCTGTAACTAAACAAGAAGCTCTTCCTCATCAAAACCTGAGAAAGCTCTGCAAAAATGAAAATATTCATTCACAAAAGGAAGAGGAAAGCTAGAGCTCTCTGTGTGTCTTGTGTTTCTGTTTGGAGAAGCAGAGAAAGTTGGCAAAATGACGGAGCCAAAGGAAGTGGCACGTGGACAAGGCAGAGCCAGGATACGTAGTGAGTACTGGGCCACGTGTGGATCAACCTCGTCGTGTATATTCGTTGATTGCGCAACCAACATGCCTTACTCCTCCTCACTGGGTCAGACATTCTGTGCATTAACAAAGTCTGCATTTCATAAAAATCTTAACCGCCCAAATAATCCATCTTTCAATACGCCAGGTCAGCGTTAGAGTGTCCTTGAAATCCTTAAAATTATAGCAAGGCTTGAAATCCTTAAAATTATAGCAAGGCTTGCAAATGTGAGTTAAGCTAGTTAGCTAAGGCGATGTGCATGTTCCTTTGTACATAAGTTTGATCCCCTTTTCTTGTATATTATAGTAATTAAGAGTAATTTGGACTACCAATTGTATAAAATATAAATAAAAACTCTCTCTCTCTCTCTCTCTCTCTCTTATCATTCATACTGTCATTTGTATTGTCATTTCTTTCACCACACTTCTTGTCTCATTTGTTTTTCCCCTTCCTCAGTTCCTCTTAGGGATGGTAGTGGGCCAGTTCGAGGCCGGGTATGACAATACCATCCCCGCCCCCATTCCAGATAAGGATTTTCTAGGAATCCCAATCCCCGTCTCCATTGAGAGAGAGAGGGGGTTTCTCCCAAACCACCCTTGAATCCCAAGTTTTTAAAAAAGTATATGTATCTATCCTACATTATAGCACTAATTTCACCTTAAACCACCAATCACATTTAATTAACCTATTAAATTCAACACAACTACTCATAATCATCTCAATTCAATTTACAAAACTAAATAAATATTAAATTATATATTTATTGATTATATCATATTATAACCATACATTGTTATATTATACATACATTACTTAAAAGTAAATATAGCCCTTATCGGGCCGGGTTCGAGGATGTGGATAACAATATCATCTCTAACTCATTTTTACCGAAATTTTTTATAATTCGGGGATGATGTGGACATCCATGACAAACCTTTTAAGGTTTACCAAAAAAGGAAGAAACGATCAGCCAATCCAACATTATCATTATGGTTGGGGTGAAATCTGAGTTTCCATATTTTAATAGGAAAACTAGTTTTCCAAATTCCAAATTTCACTAGGATTTTTAGATTTTCTAGATTTTACTAAGTGTTAGTTTCCAGTTTTTGGTAGGATTTGATTTAAGTTTCCTAGTTTATTTGGATTGGTTCCTTTGTGGATTATGATTTCTTTTTAGTAAGGGATTTTTATCCTATTATCTCTAGGTTTTAGTTTGCTATAAATACTCCCTATGTAGTTCCTTAAAATCCAAATTTGAGATATTAAAAAAAAGTTTACTTTCCAGAGATTGGACACTCCTTGGTGTGAAGCCAAGGCATCTTTTACCACCTATTTTCTATTTTTTCCATTGTTTTCACTTCCGCTAAATTACCCAAATACTCAATTCACCAATATCCTACATCAAATTTGGCATTAGAACTTGGTTTTCGTTTTCCTTGAGTTCAAAATTTTCGATTATTTCTTGTTCTTCATGCCGTGTGTCAAGTGATGGCTCCAACTAAGCCTGGAAAGACAGACGAGCCAGAAACAGACTTTGAACTTCTTGTTGATGATGGAAAACCTATCAAAGCAAGTGGCAGATTCAAACACTAGATCCAGACTTGTGGAACATCGCCTTGCAGACTTAGAAGCAGCTAACCTACATGATGAAGCAAGTGTGAATGGAGAAGAGAGGAATCATGATCGACAATGTCATGATAGAAGGAATGATCGAAACGTAGAAAGACACAACTTTCATTATGGCTATGAGGAAGACCCTGATGAAAGGGTGATGAGATCAGTGAAAGTTGACGCTCCTAATTTTGATGGTGAGCTAAATCCTAAAGCACTCCTCGACTGGTTAGCTACCATGGATCGCTACTTTGAGTGGCATGACATGTCTGAAGCTCGAAGGGTGAGATTTGCTAAGATAAAATTGGTGGGTCAAGTTGGATTGTTTTGGACCAATGTTGAAACACAACTAGAAAGAGCTGGTGAAGAACCAATCATCCATTGGGGTGAGATGAAAGAAAGGTTGAAGCAAAATATCTACCATTATCCTATCAATAGAGTTTGTTGGACGAGTGGCAAACTCTTCGTCAAGACGACATGCCAGTTGCTGAATATATTGCAAAATTTGAGGAATTCATGTTGCGATGCGACATAAGGGAAGATCAAAGGATGACTCTTTCTCGGTTTAGATCAGGACTTCGTCCAGAGCTTCAAAGGGAATTAATTCCTCACACTGTGAATACCTTAGAGAGGGGTTTTCAAATAGTACAAGAATTAGAGAAGTATTTGAAATCCTCCAACGTAGTCAAGCAAATTGATCCTTATAAATCTGATTTTCGTGCTGGTACATCTGGGACAAAGCCAAATACAACGTCTAAGGGTTTTACTACGACAAATTCAGTTAAAGTTGACAAAGGAAAAGGAGCACTAGTGGATACACGTAATGGTGGAACACAAAGATGTTATAAATGCCAAAGTTTTGGACACTTTGTTGCCCAATGCCCAACGAAGGAGACAACAAGAAGTCTGATCACAAACATTGACGAACAAACTGATGATCAAGGCGATTTTGAGGAAGAAGTTTATGAGCCCCAACAACATGCTGAAGATTGTGGAAACGACCTTGAAGTCCATCATCCAACATTAGCAGTAGTAAGGTGTACTTTGGCTCAACCTAGGAAGGAAACTGAGGATTGGCTTAGGACTTCCATTTTCCACACTTACATCAAGTCCGGTGATAAAGATTGGAAAGTAATCATAGATAATGGCAGTTGTATCAATGTTGTATCAACTCTAACTGTCTCGCGTCTTGGCTTATCGACTGAAAAGCATCTTGAACCATACAGAGTAACATGGATCGACAATACTTCTTCGATCCCTGTTACCCAGCGATGTTAAGTTCCTATTCAATTCTCATCTTACAAGGATCATATTTAGTGTGATGTGGTGGCAATGGACGTGGGTCATATTTTCTTGGGAAGGCCATGGATATACGATCACAATTAGGGCTGGAATTGGTTCGGTAACCGAACCGATGAGAAAGTACTGCTGATCGATTGATGGTAATCGGTTTACCAAAAATTAAAATCTCCGCTGACCGATTTGAAGTCGGTTCTCCGACTGTCGGTAATACCGTAAGTAGCGGTCGGGCCGATTCGATGGTGGGCCTATCGAAACAAACAGATTGGGCTTTTTTGACCAAAACTTTTTAGCCCACTTTACATTTTCTGGACTGCAATTTGAGATTTGAATGCAGTTTTTAACCCAGTTTTGTTGGGCAATGTTTTAAAGATTATTTTGGACAGCTACTTGGGCAAACATGATAAAATAAGAAATTTAAGCCTAATTTTTGTAAAACTACATTTAAACATGCTCAATCAAAACATAAATTGATGCCTAAAACTAAACTAAACATCCAAATCCAAAGTGAAAGTACGACGTAGTTAAACTTAAGTTACAAGTTACAACCCAATAAAAGAAGAAGTTTGAATTAGTTTACAACCCAAAAAGAAAAAGTGTAAGTTTGAATTAGTTTATAACCCAAAAAGAAGTAGAAGTTTTAATTAGTTTACAACCCAAACAAAAGAAGAAGTTTGAATTAGTTTACAACCCAAAGAAAAGTAGGCACTTCACTTGAGCATTACAAATGTGATGGAGTTGGAGGAGGCAAAATGCTTGTTGAAGTTGAAACTTGAGCATTACCACCTTGAGCCTTAGTGGCCACTACATGAAAAAAATATATAAGAAAATGCACATATTAGAAGAAGCATTAAACCATCAAAGCATCAATAAAATGTAAAGATAAGTAATTGAAATACTTACTTGCTTGAATTTCTTCAAGTTCCTTATAAAAAGCAATTTCCTCATCTGTTGGTTCCTTATATAAGTTAAATTCGTCCACCCTAAGCCAATCATGAGTACACACTAATGCCTCCACCATTTTTGGAGTCAATGAGCTTCTAAAAGGATCCACAATCCTTTTGCCTAGTCTAAAGGCATTCTCACTAGCAACCGTAGAGGAAGGGATTGCAAATATGTCATTGGCAACCTTGGAAAGGATTGGATATCTTGATTGATTCCCTTTCCACCAATCCAAAAGGTTAAAGTTTTTGTTCCTTGGGTTTTCAAATGGATCGGCAAAGTATTTATCAACTTCATTAGAGATCTCCATTTGTTGTTCCTCCTTCCTTTGAAGCAACATCTCCCTCAATATTTGAGAATGAGCATCATCACCATCAAGCTCATCTTCCAAACCTTCCTCATCCCCCTCATCTAGTGTTTGTAGAGGACCCAAGTTACCAACCCCTTTATACCCATTATACAAAGTAAGCAAGGCACTTTTGACTTCATCCCCAATAGTTTCAACCTTTGAAGGTTCGGCTCCAAGATTGCAAAAGCTAATCTTGGCAAGGCAAGCTTCCATCTAGGGTCTAACACATTCCCTATAAACACAAGTTTGTTGACACCCTCAAAGCTACCCCAATACTTATCCCACTTGAGCTTCATTGAAGAAGCCACCTTTTCCAAAGTTTCATTCCCCTCATCCTTAATTTTTCTTTCAATCTCAACTTGTAACCCAACTAATTCGGTAAACATGATATTGGATGTACAAGTTTTGGTGGCACTAAGCTTTAGGGTGGTTTCTTAAAACTTTTTAAGAAAATGCACAAAGGCTTGTGCATTCTCCTAATTCGACTCGGTTGGTGGCCCAACTCTCTTCACAAGGTTTTTTTTTTCCATCCCTCTCAAGCTCATTAAAGTAAGCAACAAATGGAGCATTCTCGTCCGCCATCCTAGCAAACACATTTTTATACTTAAATGCACCATCAAGCATCTTATAAGTAGCATTCCACCTTGTTGCCACATCCAAAGGAATGTTTGCCATATTATCCATACTCTCTAAAATACCAAAATCCCTAAACTTATCCAACCTTGAAGTTGAAGAATGTATGTACTTCACACAATTTCTAATCCCCTCAATTGAGCTAGAAAGCTCCTTCAACCCATCCTTAACAACCAAATTAAGAATGTGACAAGCACACCTCATATGCAAATATTTTCCGTCAAGCATAAGAGTGTTCAATGACTTAAACCTCTTGGCCATATACTCCATCGCCCCATCATTTACACTAGCATTATCAACCGTAATGCTAAACACCTTCTTTATCCCCCAACTATTCAAACAAGCATCTAAACACCTCCCAATGTCATCACCCTTGTGACTTGTGATCTTAACGAAATTTATTATCCTCTTATGCAACTTCCATTCATGATCCATGAAATGGGCGGTGACTACCATGTAGTTGATGTTTTGGATAGAGGTCCAAGTATCGGTTGTGATACTTACTCTTTGATCACTTATCACACTCATAATCTTAGTCTTCTCGACTAAGAACAAATCCCACACTCCCTTAGCAACCTTCTTCCTATTAGGGATCATGAATCTAGGTTGAAGATCATAGATAAATTCCCTAAACCTCGTCCCCTCCACAGCCCTAAAAGGGATTTCATCCTTGATGGTGTTCTTCACACACTTCATTTCCGATCTTGCTTGATTGAAGGTATGAGGCACCAAAGCACTACTTGCCCCCCCTTGTGCTAGCACCGATTGGTTTGCATCACCTTTTCCATAGATAGGAGATAGCTTGCATCTCCTTTCTAAGGGGTTTTCAACCCGGTTGTCCCATTTCTCTTGGGATCCGCCGGCATCTCTGCTTCGCAATAATTGCAAACCCCAATTATTCTGTCAACCCCCGTATCATTCTTCTTTCTAATTTTTGTACAGTGATCCCACACCATACTCTTATTCGGTTTCCTCTTCCCTCCCAAATGAGATGATGACACAACTTCTTCTTCTTGGCCTTGGGTTTGGGATTGTGTTTGAGGTTGTGTTTGAGATTGTGGTTGGGTTTGGGGTTGTGTTTGGGGTTCAATTGTAGGTGCACTAATTGAGGCATTAAGTGTGTTTGATTGGCTAGACTCCATTTTCCTATCATACATAATAAATCAAACAAAATCCTAACCAATCAGCCAGCTATAACATAATTGTAACCATTCCAAAAAAATTCAAACAAAGCAAATGCAAATTTAAAACCCTAACCAACAACCAGCTATAACATTTCATATAAAAAACATACTTAAAACTATATAAATCATAGCCACAAGACTGTCAACTCGTCCTCTTTTTTTTTTTTTTTTTTTCTTTTTTCCAATGTCTTTCAATTAAATCCATGAAAGAAAAATGGTTAAAAGATCACAAATTCACAATACAAATGATCAAATTGAAACCCTAATTGCAATTACAACCCCAAACCCAAAAGCCCCAAGCCTAAAATTCCAAACCCTAATTCGAAATTCCTAGAAAGAAACTCAAAATCAAAGCAAAAATTACTTACCTCTCTTGTCTTATGTCTGTTTGTAGGTGGAGGAGGCGTCGTCGGTGAGAGAGGTACGGAGAGGGAGAGACAGACAGAGAGCGAGAGACTGAGAGAGAGAGAAAGGAACAGAGAGGGAGAGATGGAGATTGATTGAGGTTGGGGGGATGACGATGACTTGGAGAGGTGGCGACGGCATGGTGTTCATTCCGTCGTGGAGTCGCGTCGAGGCGTCGACTGATCTGACAGAGAGAGAGAGATGGAGGGTGAGGAGGTGGCTGAGCCGTCAAATGGCAACTGAGGAGAGAAGAGACAAACAATTAGGGTGAGGAGAATTGGACGGTCCAGATTATTCGGGGCTTTTTTATTAATAAGAATCAAGGATCTACATTAATAGTATATATATAAATATAATTAAAAAAAATATAATTTTAATTATATCGGGTCGGTTCGGTATACCGGCGGTTCTCAAAATTTATAACCACTTTGACAACCAAGTTAACCGGCTCGGCCCAAAATACCGGCCTAAAACCGACCGACGCCTCAAAGGGCAGTTTTTCGGCCCAAATGTTCGGGTCGGTTTGGTCGGTTTCTCGGGAGAAAATCCCAGCCCTAATCACAACGTGACCATCTTAGGTCGAGAAAACATATGTTCATTCATCCATAAAGGGAAGAAAGTCACGTTGAAGCCACTTCAACCCAAGTGTGTGAATACATCTACACCAAGCAAGGAGGAGAAGAGTCAAGTAAGCAAATCCAAAGCTTTGCACATCATTACTTTAAAAGAATTTATTAAAGAAGTAGAAGATGCCCCCATATATGTTCTAGCCTTAAGGGAATTAGGGCATTTCACTAATATGGAAGTGCCTTCCGTGGTGAGACCGAATTTAGAAGAGTATCAGGACGTGTTCCTCGATGATATCCCTAATGAACTTCCTCCTCTACGAGACATTCAACATGCGATTGATCTTGTTCATGGGTCAACATTGCCCAATTTACCTCACTATCAAATGAATCCCACAGAACATGCAGAGTTGAAGCGATAGGTTGATGAACTTCTTGCTAAAGGATTTATTCGAAAGAGCCTTAGTCCTTGTGTCGTACCCACCCTACTCACACCCAAGAAAGATGGAACGTGGAGAATGTGTATAGATAGCCGGGCTATCAACAAGATTACAGTCAAATGTCGGTTTCCCATACTAAGGCTCGATGACATGCTGGATATGATGATTGGTGCCACTAACTTTTCCAAGATAGATTTGAAAAGTGGATATCACTAGATTCGTGTTCGGCCAAGAGATGAGTGGAAGACAGCCTTCAAAACAAAAGACAACCTATATGAATGGTTGGTCATGCCTTTTGGACTAACCAACGCACCAAGCACTTTTATGAGAGTTATGACACACAAGTTTTGAGGCCATTCATGGGTAAATTCTTGGTTGTTTATTTTGATGATATCTTAATCTATAGCACCTCACAAGAGCAACACCTTAGCCATCTAGAGCAAGTCTGCATGGTTCTTCGAGCAGATAAGCTGTTTGCTAACCTTAAGAAGTGTTCGCTCATGTGTAGTGAAGTTATCTTCTAGGGGTTTGTTGTATCGTTGAAAGCATGAAAGCTGATCCGGAAAAAGTAAAGGCTATTGTTAGTTGGCTAAAATCGACATATTCACGAAGTGCGTAGTTTTCATGGATTGGCTACATTATATCATCGTTTTATTCGTGGGTTTACTTCAATAATGGCTCCTCTCACTGATTGCATGAAGAAGGGAGAATTCCACTGGTCTAATGCTACTACAAAAGCATTCAAAGAGATTAAGGCTAAAATGGTTGAGGCTCCAGTAATGCGCCTTCCAGATTTCTTAAAGCCTTTTGAGGTAGCTTGTGATGCGTCAGGGGTAGGAATAGCCGGAGTATTGAGTCAAGAAGGGCATCCAGTGGCTTATTTCAGCGAGAAATTGAATGAAGCCAAGCAAAAAT
This sequence comes from Prunus avium, assembly GCF_965620075.1. Lineage (NCBI taxonomy): Eukaryota > Viridiplantae > Streptophyta > Magnoliopsida > Rosales > Rosaceae > Prunus > Prunus avium. Next base: position 22,230,565 of record NC_142291.1, on the reverse strand, counting down.
ACTCTACCTATGACAAGGAGTTTTACGCAGTTGTTCAAGCTTTGAGACATTGGAGACATTATTTGTTACCACAAGAATTTGTTTTATTTTCATATCATGAGGCTCTCTGATATTTGGGTTCACAAAAATAATTGAATTCTCGCTATGCAAAGTGGGTTGAGTTCCTTCAAGAGTACACATTTGTGTTGAAACATAAAGCTGGTGTGGAGAATAAACCAACAAATGCTCTTAGTCGTAAGGTTTCTCTTATAAGTACTATGAGTGTGGAAGTTACCGGATTTGAAAGATTGAAAGAAGACTATTCAATATGTCCAGATTTTGGGAAAGTGTATGCTGCACTTTTAGAAGACAAATCCAAAAGTAATGAATTTGTTTTACAAGATGGTTTTCTCTTCAAGGGTAATAAACTTTGCGTTCCCCGCACATCAGTACGAGACTTTCTGGTTTTGGAGTTGCATGCTAGTGGAGTAGCTGGTCATTTTGGGAGAGACAAAACCATTGCTTTTGTGGAAGATAGATTTTATTGGCCAAGTCTCAAACGTGATGTTGCTAAGATTGTGGAATGGTGTCGTACTTGTCAACTTGCGAAACATAAGAGGCAAAATACATGGTTGTACACTCCATTACCGGTACCCCATGTCCCATGGCAAGATATCAGCATGGATTTTGTACTTGGACTACCTACGACACTAAGGAAGCTTGATTCTATCTTTGTGGTTGTGGACCGTTTCTCCAAAATGGCCCATTTCATCCCTTGCTCCAAGACATTCGATGCTTCTGAAGTGGCTAAACTTTTCATGGATGACGTGGTTTGTTTGCATGGTGTGCCTAAGACTATAGTATCGGATCGTGATGTTCGATTCATGAGTTATTTTTGGAAGACTTTATGGCACATGATGAGTACTAAACTCCAGTTTTCTTCCGCTTATCATCCACAAACAGATGGGCAAACCGAGGTGGTTAACCGAAGTTTGGGCAATTTGTTACAATGTTTGGTTGGTGAGCACATTAAGTCATGGGATTCTGTGTTACCTATTGCGGAGTTTGCTTATAATAATTTAGTCAATAGAACAACTGGGATGAGTCCGTTTGAAGTTGTGTATGGTCATAAACTTAGGGCTCCTATAGACCTCATGCCCATGTCAGCTTCGCATAGATCATATGCGTCTGCCAATGAATTTGCACTCCATATTCATGACTTAAATTTTGAGATTATTCAAAGGATTAACAATAGAAATGCCACATATAAAAGGGCTGCTAATGTTCATCGCAGATTGAAGGAATTTGTTTCTGCCTAATAAATCACGGCCATGAATTGACCGAAGGAGCCCCTTTCTCGGCCCTGGCATTTGGTCAAACGCAGCGTTTCGCCAAGATATTTGGCCCTCCTGAAGATAAAAGAAAGTTGCTAAGGCAAGATCATCTCGGCCTCGATAATAGGCCAAGGCCGAGGGTGAACAAAATCACGGCCAATGATATTAAAAAATCAAATCATCACGTGATAGCAGGGTCCCATGCTTCATTTAATGAAGTAATGCCTCTATTTATTGCAGCAAACCCACTGGCCACAAATAAGCATTTAATGCACGAGGGAAGGTGGGAAGTGACTGAAGTCAGGTTGTGGCGACAGGAAACAGAGTGATTAGACGCAGACATTCTCACAAGAATTCTTGCAGCTTGAGAGATTGGGTGACCAGCTATCAGAACAATAAATGTGTCCCCACGGCCAGAGGCGTAGAACCCACGATCAGGGCGGCGGCCGAGATTCACCAGGATTTATGGGGTCACATCACCATACTTCACGATCCCAAATGTCGATTGGACTACCCACTTGCTCTAATCAGACTCCACTATGCAGGATTTCAGCCTCGATTACTCCTCTAGGAACTCTTCCTATAAATACAAGGCTCAAGACTACTTTCAAGGGGTTCAAACACCAAACAAAAGCCTCCCACGGAGCAAATTATATTTTCCTGTAATGCACTTTCAATATCTTTACTTGCTTTCCTAGGAATAGTGTTAGTTTGTAAGGAAAATCCATTCATCAATATATCATACGACCCTTGATTTTCAAGGCGCCGGAGCACCATCTCTGTTACTCATTCATTCACCCCATATTGTTTGCGCCTGATAAATCACGGCCACGAGCTGGCCGAAGGAGCCCTTTCTTTCGGCCCTGGCACTTGTTCGCAGAGGCTGAAACGCAGAGTTTCGCCAGGGCATATTCGTCTTCCTTAGAGAATAAAAGAAGAAATGCTAAGGCATGATCATCTCGGCCTCAAACGTAGGCCGAGGCCGAGGCCGAACAAAATTGCGGCCAGGGCATTAAAGGCAAATCATCACGTGACAACAGGGTCCCAGGCTTCATTTAATGAAGTAGTGCCTGTTTAATGCAGCAAACCCATTAGGCCACAAAGTAGCATTTAATGCATGAGGAAAGGTGGGAAGTGACTGAAGTCAGGATTTGGTAATGAAAATCAGAGTGATTAGACGTGGACATTCTCACAAGGATTCTGACAGCTTGAGATGTTGGTTCACCAGCTATCCAGGCAATAAATGCGTCTCCACGGCCAGAGGTTCAGAACCCACGATTGAGCGCGGCGGCCGAGATTCATCGGGATTTCTGGGGTCTTATCACCATACTTCACGATCCCAAATGTCGATTGGACTACCCACTTGCGCTAATCAGACTCCACTATGCGCAAATTCAGCCTCGATTACTCATCCAAGGACTCTTCCTATAAATACAAGACTCGAGCTACATTCAAAGGGTTCAAACACCAAAACAAGCCTCCCACGGAGCAACTTATTTTCTTCTGTAATGCACTTTCAATATCTTTACTTGCTTTCCTAGGAGTAGTGTTAGGTTGTAAGCAGAATCCATTCATCAATATATCATATGACCCTTGATTTTCAAGGCACCGGAGCACCATCTCTGTTTGTTCGTTCACTCACCCCATATATCACACGACCGTCGCTCCCTGAGCAGCGCGCCGGAGCACCGCCCAAAACCCACCACCAACACCATCACTCGACGGCCTTGTAGTTCAGGCCGTGAACCTAACAGCCGAGACCAGTTCCTCTCTCGGCTACAATCGTTTGACCCGGAAGACAGATCAAATAGGCGCACCATTCACCCATCCAACGCTCATCGAAACATCAACGCACGGTAAACCGTGCTGGCAGGCCCGCGCACAACCGCACCGCACCCAAAAGCAGGAAACCCCGTGTTAACGCACATCCCCTCGGCCCGGAACTCCAGGCCGTGAGATTTGCGCAGCAGACACTTTTGGCACGCCTAGTGGGACACTCGATATCCAGGCAGGCTTACAGGATGGAGACATCCTTCATGGCCACGATGGATAAATTCACTTCAGAGCTGCGAACGCTCTTCCAGGAGAAAATGCCGGTGACTCCACCCGCAACACCCCCTGGGGCCGGACATAGAGGTCAGGAACGTGAAAGGAATGAGCCAGACGGCGAGAGCCGCAGCCTTGGCGTTTTTTCCCATACCCAAGCGCCAGGCTACGGCCAGCATCTTTGGCCGCCGACCAACAGTTGGGGGCAGGCCCAGCCCACAAGGGCGGATCCTGGGCCAAACCAACCGGCAAAGAAAGCATATAGCCCACTCCACGCTCTAGCCAAGGCTTTGAGGGGGAGTCCTACGGTGTCTACGGCCGAGCAATTCGGCCCAACCCATACCTTGGCCGATCAGGCACAGTCCGGCCAAAGCAGTATAACCGAAGCGTTACCACAACAATGCGAGCAAAAAGGCATGACCGTTGCACTATCATTGCAAATACACGATTCGGCCAGTCAGACGACAATACAAATGCGCCCAGGTTCCCTCCATGGTATAGATCAGCAGAACCAGGTGACCATACCTCGATGGCCAGCCGACCGAGATTATCTCGGCCAAAACTACGGCGTTCCACTAAAACTACCCGGCTCGGTCATAACGGTTGAGCTCGTTGATCAAACGACCCGACAGGATTGGCCGCGAAATAAGGCACAGCAAGGCAGGCTGTGTCAAGGGTTTCAGTTTGAAGACATCCGGCCTATCATGAAGGACGGTTTAATGAAGGGGGAGCTGGGGGCACCAGATTACCCAAGGCCGCGCCTGTCAAAGAAACTTAGCAATACGCGTGATTTACCTCCTGAAGTTTTTTGGGCACGCCGCGTTTCGAAAAATTCTGCCGTAGGCACATCTACTTACGTCTCGACCAGGAGCCAAAACACTAGTAAGATACTAAGGCTGACGGTTGGGTTTCCTCGAGATATCAGACAACACCGCAAAAGGAAAGAGGACTGCTCACGAATGATGCTCAAGAGTTCGGGGAGTTCAAAACAGTTGGAACTCGACGCCTACGACTCGGCGCAAGTTCAAAAGGAAATGGCACCGAGAACCTACGACAAAAAAGTCAAGAAAAAAAAGAGGGGGAAAGTAGGCAGACGGGCCGAACAAAGGGCGCGGCCGTCATATAAAAAAGGAAAGCATACGTTTCGTTTTTCAGAAAAAAAAGGGAGGCCCTTGCCTTACACTTAGTTAGAAAGGGCATTCTTTACGAAAGAGAACGGCCAGTCACGGCCGAAATATTATACATATTTATCTGTGTGAAGTCATAGAACAGAAAATAAACTATATATACAAATAAAATAGCGTATGTTTGTGGTTATTTGTTACATCCCAGAAAAGAAAAATTTATATAAAGAAAAGTAAGTTGGAATGGCCGCTCTTCACCCGCCTAGACCCCTTCGCTGAACATCCCCCAGATCAGGCAGGTGATCCTTCTCCAAGCGATGTCCCTACCATTGATGTCCGCTTGCCATCTCGCTCGAATCAACTTCCGCTCGGCCAGGGCCTTCTTCGTCTCAGTCGCTGCTTTGAGGATTTGCTTGGCCGAGGATTTCAACTCACTCCCGGCTGCGACCGCGCCATCTCGGCGTTGGAGGATGAGATCTCGGCGAGCCTGGAGCTCGGTAATCTGGGCCTCAATCTGCGCAAGCGCTTCGTTCTCTCGCTGGATAACGAGGTCATTTTCTTTCAGCCGGGCCATTGCAGGGTGAACTTTTTCTTTTATCACCTCCAGATCCTGTTCGAGCGAGCTCCCCTCGGCCATCCGCATGATAGCTTCGGTATACCGGCCGAGCATCTCTTCGCCTTCGGTCAGAAAAGCTTGCAGTTCGTCCAGTTGTTCCGAGTCAAGCAGACCGAGCGCCATGGCCGTATCCAACCAGGACCTAAACTCCGTGATCGCCCCGGCGTTGGTCATCTGCCGAACATCAAGGAGAAGAAACTCCCGAAGCCGTTCAATAACGATCTTGGAATCCTCGTCCAACGGAGCCGAGGCCGAGCTTCCCCCTTCCTCATGGAGGCTGGCGTATAGCTCCTCAAGATCATCAGACGAGGTGGCTTCCTGAACATAGGAGGAAGCAAGGGTAAGATATGGTTAACTAGGATGTAAAGGAATAAACGAAAAGGAGGTCGGGTACTCACGGGGAGCGAAAGGTCGGTAACTCACGCAGGAGACTCGGTACACTCACGACCGCGGCCCCAGTCACCACCGGCTCGGGCACGACCGTCGAGTCCTGGAACGACGGCGCAGGCGGCATGGTCGCGGCAACCATTGCCAGCGGCGGCGACGATTGGGGAGGCTGGAGACGAACAGTTCGGTCACAAGTGTGGAACAGATCAAAAGAAAACAATTAAGCCGAGTATATTGAGTGGTTTCTTACCGAGCGAAAGGAGATGCCGCTTGGGCGACGAGGGGCGGATGTCAAAGGCCCACTTGGCGCGTCCATAGCAAGTTCTTCGGCGGCCTCGTCGGTTACTTCCTCGGCGGCCTCTTCGTTGGCCTCCTCGCCGCCCTCATCAGCAGCCTCTTCGGCAGATCCCTCTGCGGTCTCTTCGGCGATCTCCTCGGCAATCTCTTCGGTCGCCCCCTCTACAGCCTCCTCGGCGGACGACACCTCTGCGGGCGCCATCTCAGCATCTTGCACCTCAGCCCCTTCGTCGGCAGCGGCCGCCTCCTCAACCGTTGCCCCTCCCACTTCTTCGGCCACCATGTGGGCAGTAGCCGTTTCCGTCATGGACGGTACCTCGACCGTGGCCTCCTCCTCGACTATTACCACGTCCTGAGGAAGGAACCAGATTACCAGAGTGCATAAAAATAAGAAAAATAATGAAAAAGGGGTGCCAGGGATTGGTACTTACGATCGCAGGGGGGGCCTCACTCACAGTCGCAGAGGGAGCCTCCTCTTCACTTCTGCCCTCCGAGGCGGTAAAGAGGGTCCTCTTCCTCGGCCGTTGCACGGCCGCCATCTCAGCCGTTGCACGGCCGCCATCTCGGCCGCGGCACTCTGGGCCGGTGCGACCTCAGCACCCGACGCCTCTCGGCTCCTTTTGCGACCCGAGGCTGCGTATACAAAGGAAAGGGACAAGAATGAGATGACGAGAGACAGAAGTGGTTTAGAGAGGCCAATGAAAAATAAATAATAAAAAGGAAAAGAAGCAAAGCCTACCAGCAGCAGTGGATGGTCGAGAGGTTGGGGAGGCCGGCACGGTCCTATGCGCCAGCGTCTTGCGACCCCCCACCACAGGCGTCGCCCTGGGAGCTGGGGCCACGATCAATGATGGGGCCGCGGTAGAAGCCACGGCCGCTGATCTGGCCAAGGGAGGGGCCGGTACCCTGGGGGCGACCACGGTCGGGGCACTTGGTCGAGGCGGCCCAGCTGATACCTTCTTCATTTTGCTGCCTTTGGGGGTGAGAGGGTCCCAATCTGCATTCGTCAAGGCCGCCCTCACGGCTTCTTCAACAGGCCGAAGAAATCTGGCCGAGATGCACTCTTCATACCAGACCCTTCCATCCTCGTCATACGCATTACGGCGTGACCAAGGCGTCAGAGTCAGGAAGGTCATTCCCTTTTGAAGCTGGAAGGTGATCGCAGCCACGCCATGCTGCTGGGAGACGTCGGCCCTCCAGGACGATAGCCGGTTCGTTGACAGAGGAAGGAGTGGGGCCATCTGGATTAGGCCAAACTGCCAAGCCACGAGGTTCGGCAGATACACCTCGGCCCCGGCCTTGGACAGGCCGCAATGGAGGTCGCGTGTGACCAGGAAGGAGCCCCAGATCTCCTTCAGATCGTTCTCCATCTCGACATCAGGAACGACGGAGAGGTCGTGGGTCAGGAACAGAGGGAACGGCCGAGCAAGGCAGACTCGGAACTGCGTACCAGTTCTCTCGGCCAAGCTGTAGAAGAATTTGTAGCAGAAGGCCGTGGCGTTATGCTTCTTGGGGGCGCGAGCGAATGCGTTGGCCAGCGGCTCATTGTCTTGAGGGGCGGCCACCCCCCTCAGCTCTGGGAAGTAGGCCTGCAACCAGAACTGGAAGGCCCACAGCGGACCACCGTGCTTCGGCTTCATCCCATCGGTGACGATGTCATGAAGCGTGCGGTATATATGGCCGAGTAGGAACGGGCCGAGCGCTAACCTACTGCCCTGCGCTAGGTAATCAGCCAGGTGGGCGAACTCTAGGGTGACCTTGTTCGCCTGGGTGCAAAACACGAACTTGCACAACCAGTATAGCAAGAACGCGGCGTGTTCAACCTCGCCGAGAGGGGCAACGGCGTCGTCTCCATCACTATCTTCCACGCCGAAGTTGCTATAGAAGCTGGAGTAGTTGAGCATGTTCTTCGCCTTGCTCCCAGCAACTCTCGCAAGAGTAGGCCACGTGGCCTTGAAACTCCCTTCCGCCTCGGGAGCAACGAGGGCGGCGTTCACTTCCACGCCGAGGAGGGACAGGCCGAACAGGGCGGCCATGTCTAGAACGGTCGGCGTCATCATGCCGAACCGAAAGTTCATGGTGTTGGTGGCCGACGACCAGAAGCACAGGGCCGCGGCCAAGAGTGACCGATCCATGACGAGCGGCCGATCAAATAGCTTGATCAGGTGGTAGATGCCTTGATCCTTTCATTGTTGACCGAAGAAATGCTCCATCCTCGGCAGCCATTTCTCCCAGTCTGGGGTCGCAGTTGGCCACTGTTGCTGCGGCCTGAGGACGTTCCAGTCCTGGAAATCTCCCCCGTCAAAGGCCGAGTGATCCACCAGGTTGTTCCTCAGATGGGCCACAAGCCTTTCTGGCATTCCGCCATTAATGGAGGGGCCGAGAACGCAGGAATCAGTGGGGACGCCATCATCATCGGTCCAGGGCGCGATGATGTCAGGAAGGACCGAACCCTGAATATCTCGGCAAATAGCCTCGAATTCAATTTGGAAGGTTTGGGACCTAACTTCAGCAGAGGTGGAGGTATTGGAGGCCATTAGAGAAGGTTTAAGGTGAGTGTTTTGAAAGGGGGGAATAAGGTCTGAAGTTTCTGGGAAAATCGCGAGCTCACGAGGGGTTCTCTGGTAAACTTGGAGGTGCGAAGGTTTGATGGGTTTTTGAAGTTTGGAGAAATAGGTCTTTGACAAAGCTTGGGCGTCTGAAGATTTTGAAAGCGTAACGAGAAAGCAAGGAAGTCTGGGTTTTTCTGTCAGCACGCTCAACAGGCGTAGCGACGTGTCAAAAGCCCAGAGGCCGTCGCTTCCTCTGACAAAGCGAAGCGACGCCCTGGGCAATGATGGCCTGCGCGACGTGCTTGAGGCATTAAATGCGCGGAATGCGCCGACTGGCCTGCGCATTTAATGCCCCAGTTGTCAATCACTTCAGAAAGGAATGCAAAGGGTCCATCCCTTGGAATCCATTCGGCCCCTACCCATGCCGAGGCCGAAGAATCCAGGGATGTGGGGGCAATGTTTGCGCCTGATAAATCACGGCCACGAGCTGGCCGAAGGAGCCCTTTCTTTCGGCCCTGGCACTTGTTCGCAGAGGCTGAAACGCAGAGTTTCGCCAGGGCATATTCGTCTTCCTTAGAGAATAAAAGAAGAAATGCTAAGGCATGATCATCTCGGCCTCAAACGTAGGCCGAGGCCGAGGCCAAACAAAATTGCGGCCAAGGCATTAAAGGCAAATCATCACGTGACAACAGGGTCCCAGGCTTCATTTAATGAAGTAGTGCCTGTTTAATGCAGCAAACCCATTAGGCCACAAAGTAGCATTTAATGCATGAGGAAAGGTGGGAAGTGACTGAAGTCAGGATTTGGTAATGAAAATAGAGTGATTAGACGTGGACATTCTCACAAGGATTCTGACAGCTTGAGATGTTGGTTCACCAGCTATCCAGGCAATAAATGCGTCTCCACGGCCAGAGGTTCAGAACCCACGATTGAGCGCGGCGGCCGAGATTCACCGGGATTTCTGGGGTCTTATCACCATACTTCACGATCCCAAATGTCGATTGGACTACCCACTTGCGCTAATCAGACTCCACTATGCGCAAATTCAGCCTCGATTACTCATCCAGGGACTCTTCCTATAAATACAAGACTCGAGCTACATTCAAAGGGTTCAAACACCAAAACAAGCCTCCCACGGAGCAACTTATTTTCTTCTGTAATGCACTTTCAATATCTTTACTTGCTTTCCTAGGAGTAGTGTTAGGTTGTAAGCAGAATCCATTCATCAATATATCATACGACCCTTGATTTTCAAGGCGCCGGAGCACCATCTCTGTTTGTTCGTTCACTCACCCCATATATCACACGACCGTCGCTCCCTGAGCAGCGCGCCGGAGCACCGCCCAAAACCCACCACCAACACCATCACTCGATGGCCTTGTAGTTCAGGCCGTGAACCTAACAGCCAAGACCAGTTCCTCTCTTGGCTACAATCGTTTGACCCGGAAGACAGATCAAATAGGCGCACCATTCACCCATCCAACGCTTATCGAAACATCAACGCACGGTAAACCGTGCTGGCACGCCCGCGCACAACCGCACCGCACCCAAAAGCAAGAAACCCCGTGTTAACGCACATTCCCTCGGCTCGGAACTCCAGGCCGTGAGATTTGCGCAGCAGACACATATATCATACGACCGCCGCTCACTGAGCAGCGCGCCGGAGCACCGCCCAAAACCCACCATCAGCACCACCCCTAAACGGCCTTGTAGCTCAGGCCGTGAACCTTGCAGCCGAGATCAGTTCCTCTCTCGGCTACAGTCGTTTGATTAGAAGACGAGTTCCAACAGGCGCACCACTTAACCATTTCCATCCACATCAACCTCTCGACGCACGGTACACCGTGCTGGCACGCCCGCGCACAACCGTACCGCATCCAAAAGCAGGAAGCCACGTGTCAACGCACATCCCCTCGGCTCGGAACCCCAGGCCGTGAGATCTGCGCAGCCGACACTTTTGGCACGCCCAGTGGGACACTTGTCAAAAACTCATGGTCGAAACTAGGGCACAGGCAAAGCTAAAAAACAAAGCAGTCGAAATGACTTCTGAGACTCCTGAGTCCACCTCACCAATCATTGTCACCGAGACCGAGCACGCGGTCAGAATCTCGGCCAGCGTCCCAGTAAAGACGGATCGCACGGCCGAGTCCATGCAAGAGCAGGCCGTGGTGGAAGATTTGATGTCTAAGCAGGCCCACAGGATAGAGACATCCTTTATGGCCGCGATGGACAGATTTTCCTCGGAACTACGGACGCTTTTCCAGGAGAAGACGCCCGCGACCTCGCCCGCGACACCTCTTAGAGCCGGATAGAGAGACCGAGAGCACGAAAGGATCGAGCCCTACAGCGAAAGCAGCAGCCTCGGCATCTCTGGCCGAACCCAAGCGTCAGGGTACGGTCAGCATTCGCTGCCGCCGATGAATAGCTGGGGGCAGTCCCAGCTCACATGGACAAGCTCCGGACCAACCTACCTGGTAGAAACGGCGTACGGACCACTCCACGCTTTGGCCGTATCCTTGGGACAAACCAGTCCCTGTCTGCAGCGCAAATCTCACGGCCTGGAGTTCCGGGCCGAAGGGATGTGCGTTGACACGCGGTTTCCTGCTTTTGGGTGCGGTGCGGTTGTGCGCGGGCGTGCCACCACGGTCTACCGTGCGTCGAGATGTTGATGAGTGAAGGATGGATAAGTGGTGCGCCTGTTTGAACTCGTCTTCTAATCAAACGATTGTAGCCGAGAGAGGAACTGGTCTCGGCTGTTAGGTTCACGGCCTGAACTACAAGGCCGTTGAGTGATGGTGTTGGTGGTGGGTTTTGGGCGGTGCTCCGGCGCGTCGCTCAGGGAGCGACGGTCGTATGATATATGGGGTGAGGGAACGAACAACAGAGATGGTGCTCCGGCGCCTTGAAAATCAAGGGTCGTATGATATATTGATGAATGAATTTTCCTTACAGTCTAACACTACTCCTAGGAAAGCAAGTAAAGATATTGAAAGTGCATTACAGGAAAAAATAAGTTGCTCCGTGGGAGGCTTTGGTTTGGTGTTTGAACCTGTTGAATGTAGCTCGAGCCTTGTATTTATAGGAAGAGTTCCTGGATGAGTAATCGAGGCTGAATTTACGCATAGTGGAGTCTGATTAGCGCAAGTGGGTGTCCAATCGACATTTGGGATCGTGAAACATGGTGGTGTGACCTCATAAATCCTGGTGAATCTCGGCCGCCGCCCTAATCGTGGTTTCTGCGCAGCTGGCCGTGGAGACGCATTTATTGGTCTGATAGCTGGTGACCTAATATCTCAAGTTGCAAGAATTCTTGTGAGAATGTCTACGTCTAATCACTTTGTCTTCTGTCGCCACAACCTGACTTCAGTCACTTCCCACCTTCCCTCATGCATTAAATGCTTATTTGTGGCCAGTGGGTTTGCTGCATTAAACAGGCGCTACTTCATTAAATGAAGCATGGGTCCCTGCTATCACGTGATGATCTGACTTTAATATTTCTGGCCGCGATTTTGCTTGGCCTCGGCCTCGGCCTGCACTCGAGGCCGAGATGATCATGCCTTAGCATTTCTCTTTTGTCTTCAGGAAGGCAAAGCGCCTTGTTGAAACGCTGCGTTTCAGTTTTACGAGCAAGTGCCAGGGCCGAGAAAGGGGGCTCCTTCGGCCAGCTCATGGCCGTGATTTATTAGGCACAAACAGTCCCTCACATTCCGCGGTTCAGCAGCTCGGCCCAGTTCACACTGCGGCCGTCCAGACCCACCCTGGCCCAGGCAGCGCTACAGAGCAATCCGACCGTTTCGCCCCCCTTGCAGGCGTCGTTATTCCCGTTGGGCTCCCACCTTCATTACGGTTCGGCTATTCCGACGGTAGCATACACGCACCCCGGCCAAACCCATGGCGCTCACCTGGCGCCAGCCAGCTCGGCCGTACTAGCCGAGCCCCCTGTTCAGATGACCCAGCAGATAAGGCCGCAGAACGATGTGCAGCAGGTCCCGCGGCCGTATGCGGCCCAACAAGAAGCACCCCCTCAAGGGCTTCGATTCGAAGATGTCCGGCGAATGATTGAGGACGGCCTCGCTCAGAGGCGACCAGAGGCGCCAAGGTATACAAAGCCGTACCCGCCGAAAATTGACCGAACCCCTCTTCCCCGAAACTATCAATTGCCAGAATTCATGCTGTTCTCCGGGGATGGGCAGACCTCCTCCATTGAACACATAGGCCGCTTCACGGCCCAGTGTGGAGAGGCCGATTCAGACGCACAAAAGCTCCGTTTATTTGTTCACTCCCTGACCGGCGCGGCGTTCTCATAGTTCATAAACCTTCCGTCGAATTCGGTAAGGGATTGGTCTGATATGAAAAGAATATTCCATGAACATTTCTATCAGACCAACCGAGAAATAACGGTCGCCGAGCTAGCAAGGATGAGCCAGGCGTCAGACGAATCACCTCGCGACTACTTGCAGCGGTTCAAAACATGCAGGAACTGGTGCCGCACGAACCTACCAGAGAGGGAATTTGTCAAAATGGCCGAAGAGGGGTTGGAGTTCGAGTTCCGGAAAAAATTGCAGGGGATCGAATTTCGAGATATGCATGACTTGATCAATAAGGTGGACAGGTACGCATCCTTGTTGAAGGAGGAGATGCAGAAGAAGACGGCTTCAAAAGGGACTTACTACAGGAATCCCATTGTCAGCTACGCCGAAGCAGAAGGCTTCGCGGAGGCCGAGAGCGACGAGGTTGAGATGAGTTCAGCCGAAGTCAGCATAGACAAACCATTCGTCTGCAGAGTACTTGCAACTCGGGAAACGAAGGCCTACACTTTTGACTTAACAAGGGCCGAAGCTATCTTTGACCTGCTATTGACCGAGAAAAAGGTCAAGTTGTCATTCGGCCATAAAATTCCGAAGCCCGACGAGCTCAAAGGGAAGACGTTTTGCAAATACCATAGTTCTTGGTCCAACAACACCAACAACTGCGTTGTCCTGTGAAGGAAAAGGAACCGTCGGCCGGATCAGAGCCAGTGCTGTGTGAGCAATGCAGGTGTGAGGTCGGTCAGCCCAGGCTACAAGAGAACAAGAGGAAGGCCGCCGAGCCATCTCAACCTATCGCGAAGAAATTCGGTGGTCAGAATGATCATCGGCATGCCAGCAGGGCTGTTTTCGACCAACTGGGGGCACAGACCCCCACTACCTCGTCGGGCCACGGAGATGAGACCCCCCTAGGCCAGTAAAAACTTTCAAACCGCCGGTCATGCGGAACGACCGTTGGTACCATGCGCGACCTGGGGGCAGGGCCGAACCATTGACAAAAACCCAGTTGAGAAGGATGCAGAGGCAGGTCCAGCAGGCCAGGATACAGACGACCCAGGCCGAGAGTTCCAAGCGCCAGAAGAAAATAGCGACTACAGACGGGCCGTCTTCACCACTGATTGTCCCCTCTACGACAAGGATGGCCAGCATCAAGCCTCCAAGGGCGTGGCGCCCTAAGCAGGGCGAGAACCCCCGTAGAACGGCAGCCGTTTCGGTCCAGCCAAAGGCCGTGCTTCTGGAGAAATCAGACGAGGGCATCATCGACGTCTACCACGGAAGAGATCCCCCTTTCTCGGCCAACGGTTTGTCCTTTCTCATGGAATTCCATAAAGACTATTCGGCCACCGACCTGTACGGCATGACTCCTGAGAACCGTGAAATCGTGGAGTTAGCCCTAAAAAACGCGAAGGCGGAGGGACTCCTCATTACCAACAGATCTGACTCCGCCATTAAGGCCGTATACCAGGTGAACAGGGAAGCCAGAGCTAGAGGGATGCCAGGATACCAGCCCGACCTAGCAGGATTGGAGGCTAAAGCCCCCTTCAGCAAGGGCGACTTGGAGTATCTCCGCCAGTATTTCACCGTGACTCCGGCTGACACTATCTTTGGTCTGACGACCGAGGAAAGGGCCCGGGTTGGCCTTCTGAACGACTACTTAATGGCTAGGGATACGTTGGCCAAGGCTAGAGGAGCCCTCGAGGAGAAGGTCGAGAGCTCGGACCCCCCCAAGATCGAAGCATCCGCATACGACATCCCCGGGACTGCGAGGCCTGTGATTGAGGGCCCCGGCGACCCTTTCTTGGGGCATGAGGCCGAAGACGACCCCACCTTGGGGATATCCGATGAAGAATACGACGGGATCCTCGGGATGGTTGAGGGGAAAACCCTCGCCAGGAACGGCTATGAGGCCGAGGAGGAAGCTGGTAAGGAAGACCAGCAGGAGCCGAGGGAGGCCAGCGTGAACATGGTCCTGGTACTACCGCCTGAGTTCTTAGCCCCAAGGGGGCAGACTAACGGCCTGGATAATGACATGGCCGAGGAGCAGCTAGATCAGAGGCCGAAGACAAAGGAAGAATTGTTGGCCGTAGCTTTTAACGAGGTAATACCCAGGGACGAGTCGAACAAATATCAACATCTCAAACCATTGTATATTTCGGCTCACGTAGAGGGTGTGCCCGTGTCCAAGGTCTTCGTCGACTGTGGGGCCACGGTCAATATCCTTCCCTATTCCCTGATGAGGAAGACAAATCAAGGGAGGACCTCATCCCTAGCGACGTGGTCATGAGTAGTTTCGTCGGCGATAAATCTAAAACCATCGGGGTGTTGCCGTTAAAAATCACCGTGGCCAACCAAACGAGGGTCGGAGCCTTCTACGTAGTCGAATCCAGTGTGGACTACAATATATTGCTCGGTCGTGATTGGATCCACCAATCCTGATGCATACCGTCCTCCCTCTTCCAACTACTTTTCTTTTGGGACGGCCAGAGGGTGTCCATACACCCGGCCGATGAAAAACCCTTCGAGACCAACGCCGTGCAAGCGTGGATTTACGACGACGACGTTGGATGGGTTGTCCTCACCGGCCACGATGCAACCAGGACAACAGCCTAGAAAGTACTGGAGTTAGGCGCCGAGAATGTCCAAAAGGATTCGGCGCGCGAAGTATTGATCGACCTCACCAGCCTTTAGATAGACAAAGCCACTAAAGGAGAAGGAGCGGCGGTCGTGACTAACCTGCTGGAAAGACTGCTGGAACATTGGGCGGAGGAGTCCCTGCGGCCAAACTCACCAATCAACCTGATCGAATTCCTCCACGAATCAGACGAGACGGACGCTTTGACGTTCGACGACCTGGAGACGGCGCCCGCCGAGATGGAGGATGACTACCCTGAGGTCTAGGACCCTTTATTAGAAATCAATGTAGGATCGGAGGCCGAGCCACGACCTCTTTTTGTAAGCCAGCTTTTGGACCCTGAGTTAGCGGCCGAGATTATCGGCCTGCTCCATGAATATAAGGATTGTTTTGCTTGGGATTACCATGAGATGCCCGAGTTGCCAAGAAGTTTGGTTGAGCACGAATTGAAAATCAAGGAGGGGTGTAGGCCTTTCCAACAATCGCCGAGGCGGTTCTCGACAGAAGTGCAACTTAAAGTCAAGGAAGAAATTGAACGGCTCCTTAAAGCCGGCTTCATCCGAACGGCCCGGTACGTTGAGTGGTTGGCCTTGAGGGTTTGCACCGATTACAGAAATTTGAAGAAGACTGGGGCCTTGAGGGTTTGCACCAATTACAGAAATTTGAATCTTGCAACCCCAAAGGACGAGTACCCCATGCCTATGTCAGACCTCCTGGTAGACGGAGCCGCGAAGCACGAACTCTTGTCTTTCATGGACGGCCATGCTGGTTACAACCAAATTTTCATGGCCATGAACTGACCGAAGGAGCCCCTTTTCTCGACCCTGGCATTTGCTCAAATGCAGCGTTTCGCCAAGATATTTGGCCCTCCTGAAGATAAAAGAAAGTTGCTAAGGCACGATCATTTCGGCCTCGATAATAGGCTGAGGTCGAGGGCGAACAAAATCACGGCCAATGATATTAAAAAATCAAATCATCACGTGATAGCAGGGTCCCATGCTTCATTTAATGAAGTAATGCCTCTGTTTATTGCAGCAAACCCACTGGCCACAAATAAGCATTTAATGCACAAGGGAAGGTGGGAAGTGACTGAAGTCAGGTTGTGGCGACAGGAAACAGAGTGATTAGACGCAGACATTCTCACAAGAATTCTTGCAGCTTGAGAGATTGGGTGACCAGCTATCAGAACAATAAATGCGTCCCCACGGCCAGAGGCGCAGAACCCATGATCAGGGCGGCGGCCGAGATTCACCAGGATTTATGGGGTCACACCACCATACTTCACGATCCCAAATGTCGATTGGACTACCCACTTGCTCTAATCAGACTCCACTATGCAGGATTTCAGCCTCGATTACTCCTCTAGGAACTCTTCCTATAAATACAAGGCTCAAGACTACTTTCAAGGGGTTCAAACACCAAACAAAAGCCTCCCACGGAGCAAATTATATTTTCCTGTAATGCACTTTCAATATCTTTACTTGCTTTCCTAGGAGTAGTGTTAGTTTGTAAGGAAAATCCATTCATTAATATATCATACGACCCTTGATTTTCAAGGCGCCGGAGCACCATCTCTATTACTCATTCATTCACCCCATATATCATACGACCGCCGCTCACTGAGCAGTGCGCCGGAGCACCGCCCAAAACCCACCATTAGCACCACCCCTAAACGGCCTTGTAGCTCAGGCCGTGAACCTTGCAGCCGAGATCAGTTCCTCTCTCGGCTACAGTCGTTGATTAGAAGACGAGTTCAAACAGGCGCACCACTTAACCATTTCCATCCACATCAACCTCTCGACGCACGGTAGACCGTGCTGGCACGCCCTCGCACAACCGCACCGCATCCAAAAGCAGGAAGCCACGTGTCAACGCACATCCCCTCGGCCCGGAACCCCAGGCCGTGAGATCTGCGTAGCCGACAGAATTTTCAGTTGGCGATTTTGTTATGGTTCGAATTAAGCTAGAACAATTTCCGCAAGGAATTGCAAAGAAGCTGCAAGCTCGTACCATGGGACCTTTTCAAGTTTTGAAGCGATTAGGCTCAAATGCCTATATGTTGGAACTTCCTCCTGAAATGGGGATCAGCCCAATTTTTAATGTTGAAGATTTGGCGGCATACAAGGAACCTACCGCTTCTGAAAATACCCCTTCTACCGAGAATTCAGATCCATTTTCTATATATGATTTTTCTTCTCTAATCCCACTCTTACTGTGTCCTAGGCCTAAAGAAAAGGACATTGTTGAAGATATTTTGGATGATCAAATTGTTTCTACCAGACAAGGTGGATATCATAAGTTCCTAGTCAAGTGGAAGAATAGACCAAATTCATATAGTACTTGGATTATAAAGGAGGACCCACAACGCATTGATCTCAACATTCTTGAGCGTTACTACTGTTTTATCACATCGAAGTCGAGCTCTCTTCAGCCCGGGGGAATTGATGCAGACATCTATGAAAAACCTTTTAAGGTTTACCAAAGAAGGAAGAAACGATCAGCCAATCCAACATTATCATTATGGTTGGGGTGAAATCTTAGTTTCCAGATTCCAGATTTCACTAGGATTTCTAGATTTTCCAGATTTTTCGAAGTGTTAGTTTGTAGTTTTTAGTAGGATTTGATTTAAGTTTCCTAGTTTATTTGGATTGGTTCCTTTGTGGATTAGGATTTCTTTTTAGTAAGAGATTTTTATCCTATTATCTCTAGGTTTTAGTTTGCTATAAATACTCCCTATGTAGTTCTTTAAAAGTTAGATTTGAGATATTAAGAAAAGTTTACTTTCCAGAGATTGGAGACTCCTTGGTGTGAAGCCAAAACTCTTTTGGTGTGAAGCCAAGGCATCTTTTACCACCTATTTTCTGTTTTTTCCATTGTTTTCGCTTCCGCTAAATTACCCAAATACTCAATTCACCCATATCCTACATCAGGGGATCCTCGTATCCACCCCAAGTTGTTCCTTGAAATCTCCCCAATAGGGTCGGGGACCTGACAGAGGCCCGACCCAAATAGGTATTTTTAGTACGCTTAAGAGCACTTTGACCCATGGTGCCATAGCAAAGGGTAAGGGCAAGGAAGGGGAGACACTATTTAGGTGAATAGTGACTGCTCTACCCCTTTTTATTTTGCTTTTCCACCCATTGCCATGGAAAATAAAGGCAAACATTGTGAGAATCAATATTCTTTAAGGTTATTTAAGATGGTTAAATATTTTATTTTTAAGTAATTACTTTGGTAAGTATTAAATTATAGTAATTATATATAAATAATATTTAGTTGCTTTCTTGGTTCACCTAGTTCACATTCGCATATACATTTATATGGGAGATTAAATATTCTATAACTTATAACTATGGAGATTACTCTGATTTAGTAGGCTTTTACTAGAAGGGAACTAGAACCTATAATCTAGAAGAACTAGATTAAAAAGGATTTTTAACTAGTTATAGGTGGACTAAACTACGGAAGAGGATAAAGAGTATGACTAAGTAATTGACTTGGAAGATGACTTGAGCAACTAAAAAAATAAAAAAATAGAGAAATAATGAATAAAATAAATTATTGAATAAACATAAATTGAAATTAAAAGATTAATCATAAGTTTAAAAGAAAATGGACGTATGAGAATAAATTGTATAAATAAAAAACTATGAGGGCACTAAATTTAATTAAATAAAGAATATAGATTAATGAAAATAATTGGACTAGATTAAAAATTAGAATTTGAAGGACTATGAAATAAACACAGAAAATAATATTAATTGGAAATATTATTAACTGTGGAAGCTTTGAAAACAAAGTATGAACTTACAGAAATCTTAGTTCAGTGAAAGCAAGCAATGCCACGCAGGACACTCACACTCCACTCTCACTCACAACTATTGTAGTTGCCTCAGGTCTACTAACTCTAAGAGAACTTTGAAAACTGAAAGAAAATACAATGTTTATTGAACAAAGCTTGAAGGAAACTGAGAATGAAAACTCCTAACTTATAGCCTTGGCTTTCAAGAGAAGACAAAATAACTTTTGACTTTAACTTAAGAGAAAAACATTTAACTTCAACTTTGTCAGGGCATCTTTGACTGGAAGAAAAAGCATCTGCTTTCACATGGGTGAAAGGACGAAATGCATCTGCTTTCACATGGGTGAAAGGACTTTAACTCTGCTTTCGGCTACTTTAACTTTGGCAGAGGCATCTTTGACTAGGAGGGCTTCAATCTTCAGAGAGATCATAAGGATCTTGACTGTCGGGCACGTAATCTGACCATCTAGGCTTGGGCTTCTGACTGAATTGCTGACTAAGCATTTGACTGGAGGAAGATTCTGATTTTGGGCTGGCATCGTCATCATCTTCATCATTCATTTGAGAGACTTGGGCAAGGAGCTGCTGTGCTAATTCTGTTAATTCTTTCTTAGATTTTCCTTTAAGGGAGGCATTTGAACTGCTTGGAGAGGCTTCTTTAACTGTATTTGGACTGCTTGCAGGCATCTGAATAGGAGGATAATTTGCATTCACTCGAGTAATAATTTCGTGTAGGATAACTTTATCCCACCATTTTACAACATAATGACGGCTTAGAATTCTGGTTTCCCAATTAATCTGATAACTCCATTTTAAAATCCAAGGAATTCTGTATTTGGCAAAGAAATGGAGGAGCATAGGGAAGAACTTTTCTTGCTTAGTTAATTGATGCTTCTGGGTGAAATAATTGAATGTGGGTCGAAGGGCTTCTAGAAGGATTTCCCAACAGGGACCAATAATGTTCCACCATTGGAGAAACCAGCATGGAAAATAGGGCTTGAATTTGACATCAAAATTAATAAACCATGAATGGCTAAAATCTGGGTGCTGATGAAATAATACTGTGTACCAGGCATCAATGTAATCTCCATAGTTATAAGTAAGGCCTGATTGAAGTGG
Source organism: Prunus avium (assembly GCF_965620075.1). NCBI lineage: Eukaryota > Viridiplantae > Streptophyta > Magnoliopsida > Rosales > Rosaceae > Prunus > Prunus avium. Next base: position 22,210,370 of record NC_142291.1, on the reverse strand, counting down.
CAACTGGTCATAGGCATTTTTACTCCAATGTTCTGGCTTAATGATTTGGCGAATATAAAGGGAATGAAAAATCGTGGCATCTGTTACTTTGTCTTTGATGGGCTTAATATCCACTGACTGGGTTTCATAAAGAATGTCCCTATAAAATCTTAATGACTTCGAAGGATGGCTTGGAAAGAATTGAGAATTGGGAGGAAAGAATTTTTGAGCTATTTTGACTGGATCATTCAAATCTTCTAAATTAGGTTCAACAACAAATAGATGGGAATGGCTTCTGGGAATATATCTAGACCTTTGGACTGGGCTTGGACGTTGAGAAGGCATAGGAGAATGAACAATAAAAGGGTCATATTGAGAAGTTAATGCTGCTTGATAATTAGGGCGAAGAGAAGGTTGGCTTAGAGGATTAAATCTATTATTAACTGGAATTGACATAGAACCTGGAAAAGGCACAAGTTGGGCATTGGCTTCTGGTTTGGGCATCAGGGTTGCTGGCAGGACTCTGGGTTGACTCTGGCCTGGGCTTGGTTGGCTTGATTGACTGTATTGCATTATTTGCTTGTCTTTCTTTTCTTTTTCTTTACTTGACATGGCTCTGGCTTTTTATCCTGTAAAAACTCTCTTGTAAGAAAATCTGGGATACTGTTTTCACTACCTCTCAAATATTCTAGCTCAAAGTCAAAAACACTCAGTATTGCTTGCCATCGTGCAAAAATTTGCTTACTAGCTATATTTTTAACATCTTTTTCTAAAATATGTTTTGCAGACTTGCAATCAACTCTGACTAGAAACTTTTGATTCAATAAATCATCTTGAAATTTGCTTATACATAATACAATAGATAAAATTTCTTTTTTAATAGTACTGTAATTATTTTGAGCTTGATTCCAGGCACCGGAATGAAAACGAACAATTTGTTCAGGAGACTCAAGGCTTATTCTTTGTTTTAAAGTACCACCATAACCAATATCAGAGGCATCTGTTTCAACAATTTTAAAAGAATTGATTGAAGGAATACCTAGGCATGGGAGAGACTTGACATGAATCTTAATTTGCTTAACTATTTCTGTATGACTCGAAGTCCAGGCAGGAGGATTGCTCTGGAGACGATCAAACAGAGGCTTACATAATTTTCTCAGATTTTGGTAAAAATCAGAAACATAATTTAAAGAACCTAAAAACCTTTGGAGTTGGCTTTTTTCAAGAATTTGATCCGGAAATTTATCAGCAAACTGGATAACTCGATTGATTGGGCTTATTTGGCCTTGACTTATGTTGAAACCTAAAAACCTAACATTGATCTGGAATAACTTGATCTTCTTAGCTGAAATAACTAAACCATTAGTTTTAACTATCTGTAAAAACTTATGTAAATGCTTCCAGTGTTGCTCAATTGACTCAGAGAAGATTAGCACATCATCTATATAAACTATGGAAAAATGACTGTAATCATTAAAAATTTCGTTCATTATGTTCTGGAATTCACTAGGCGCATTTTTTAAACCAAAAGGCATAACATTCCATTCGTAATGACCGAAAGGGGTTACGAATGCAGTCTTGTATCTATCTGATTCTTTAACTGGGATTTGCCAAAAACCACTTTTCATATCAAATTTACTAAAGATTACTGCCTTTTCTAACCTATTAACTAAATCTCTTTTGTTAGGAATTGGGTATCTAATCCATTCTAAAACCGAATTAAGGGGCTTATAATTGATAACTAGGCGTGGGGCTCCTCTTTCTAACTCAGCATTTTTCTGGACATAAAAAGCTGGACAAGACCAGGGTGACTTACTTTTTCTAACTATTCCTTTGTTGACTAGATCCGTGACTTCGGCTTTGCATAATTCCATTAATTCTTGGCTCATTTGAATTGGACAGGCTTTGGTTGGAATATTCTTTTCACTAAATGACTTGACATAAGGTAAAGTAACTACATGTTGCTTTCGGTGCCAAAAGGCATTGGGTAAATCAGAACAAACTTCATTTTTTAACTTTTCTTCAAATTTACTAATTTGTAACTGTAGTGACCTGTCGGCTAACTGTTGTTCTACTCTTTTAAACTTAATTTCTTTTTTAAGAAAATTAACTTGTTTTGTTTTACTCTGGATTAACTTGACTGACTTAGAAACTGCTGACTTTTGTAGTAACTTAAGACTATGTAACTCTGGCTTAGTTAAAAACTCAAATTTATTGCTCTGATAGTTGGTGACCTTTTCTCTCAAGCTGCAAGGATTCTTGTGAGAATGTCTACGTCTAATCACTCTGTCTTCTGTCGCCAAAACCTGACTTCAGTCACTTCCCACCTTCCCTCGTGCATTAAATGCTTATTTGTGGGCAGTGGGTTTGCTGCATTAAAAAGGCACTACTTCATTAAATGAAGCATGGGTCCCTGCTATCACGTGATGATCTGACTTTAATATTTCTGGCCGCGATTTTGCTCGGCCTCGGCCTCGGCCCGCAACCGAGGCTGAGATGAACATGCCTTAGCGTTTTTTTTTTGTCTCCAGGAAGGCAAAGTACCTTGGCGAAACGCTGCATTTCAGTTTTACGAGCAAGTGCCAGGGCCGAGAAAAAGGGGTTCCTTCGGCGAGCTCATGCCCGTGATTTATTAGGCACAAACATTGCCCCCACATCCCTGGATTCTTCGGTCTCGGCGTAGGTAGGGGCCGAATGGATTCCAAGAGATGGACCCTTAGCATTCCTCCTGAAGTGATTGACAACTGGGGCATTAAATGCACAGGCCAGTCGGCGCATTTAATGCCTCAAGCACGTCGTGTAGGCCATCATTGCCCAGGGCGTTGCTTCGTTTTGTCAGAGGAAACGACGGCATCTGGGCTTTTGACACGTCATTGCGCCTGTTGAGCGTACTGACAGAACGTTACGTCTCTCGAGAGAGACACGCCTTTTTGTTTCGAATTCTAGCGCCAATATAAAAACCTAGCACGCTTTCAGAATTCTCAGACGCCCAAGCTTTGTCAAAAACCCTTCTCTCAAACCTTCAAACCCACCAAACTCTCGAACCTCTATCAATTTCAGGGTGATGTTCCAACAGAAATTGCATCAAATTACTTGTCTAAATATCCTAATGGTGATCAGTCATTAAAATAGATAGATAGCTTTAAACGCAGTGATTAATAATTCAAAGCAAGCATGCATCCATTCATAAGCAAATTAATAAAATTACATATTCATGCTAAGGCTTATGGCCTCGCCCTAGCAAAAAGATTAGTTACGCATACTCGTAATGAAAATCAAAGGAAATATCATTCGAATGAATAAGAATAAAAACACCTTGAAGTAGAAGTTCTTCAAAAACCCTAGCAAAAGTCGCGTTCAAAAGCCAAAAGAGAAGTCCCCAAATTTGCTATGAAAAATAACTTAAATACCTCCTCAAACCCAGCTCCTAATCCCCACAAGGAAACTAGGTTAAAATAAAATAATACTAGGATATAAAATCCAAATTGGATTAGGAGAATCTGTCCACAATCTGCCCAGCCATGTTTCGGCCTCAAATCTCCTCCAAAACCAGCCCAAGATAGCTTGTTTTAAAGATAAAAACGTTCTGAACACTGCTCCAGAAGGCCACGAACCCATCTGAGGTCATCTTGGGCTCCAAAAATGCAATAAAGGTCCAAAACGTCAGTATTCCAGCACCGCGCATTGCTCCTTTATTTTATTGCCAGAAAATAACCGCTTGGTAGAAAAGTCTGAAATTTTGATACGATCAAGCTAAGTGACTCACGAACGTCCTCCAACTGGAATTACTTCAAAATTCGTCCATTTGTTTATGTTTTGCTCCAGAGGAAGTCGAAAGTCCTATATTGGAAATATAATTCAAAGTATCAAAATTCTTCCAAAATATCAACCAAAATATACTAAGAATGGGATTAAAAATATGATATAAAATATGCCCATCAAGCTTCATCAAAATAAAGGATACCCTGGTCTAGGTTGTAACTCCAGTTTGCAAACTCGTTAGGTATTCTTCTTCATAGTTTCTTCTTCTTCTTATGTCTTCATCTTTTTCTTTTTCTTCCAATTTCTTATTTGGTAGTGTCTGTTTATCAATTTGCAAAGGTGTATACACGCAACTACCAACCAAAATGAAGACGAAAGTAATGATATTAATAACAGTGGGGATGAGGGTGGGGATGAGGACGAGGATGAGACTAATCATATGGATTTGGAATGAGATATAGTGTGATTCTTTTTATTATTTGGTGTCGTCAATGTTTTATTTATAAATGGATAGTATTTTTATTTATGTTTGGAATACGAAACTCTTTGGTTATTTCAGTTGTTATTATATTTGGTGAAGTATTTTTTATTTCTGTTTTGATTGTTTTATGTCTAATTCTATTATAATAGTATATCTTTTCTATTATTGTCTATTTTGCTAATGAACACAAATGGTAGCTATCGCAAAAAAAGGAAGGAGTCGCAATACATCATCAACCAACGAACAGGGAGAGTTACTTAGATCCTCTGCAGTCCAGCATGCCTCTGTTGAACCATCTCATTATAATGAAATACAAGAAACTCAAGAGACATGCTCTGAGACTCAACCTTCAAATACCCAAGGTATAGCTTATATTATTTGAAAACTATAAATAATATTATGTTATTAATTGTTGTTCTTAAAATAGGATTAAGTGCTGCGAAAAAAAAAGGCAGAGGGAATGCCAAGGGAGGAAAAGGAAAGGGTATGCTAATTGAAATATATAAGGGAAGGTAAACATATACACTACTTATTGCTATTACCAATAGTTATTCTAGTTATTTCTTAGACTTCGACAAGTGTAGCTTAATTAATTATCACTTATTAGTTTATTTGATGGCATATAAAGTTCTTTAATGATTTCAATTTCCTTCAGCATTGTAACCAAAGAAGCTGCTCGGAATATAGGTGTACTTTTCAAGCAAGAGATTAAAGGAGCTAGTAAGAGATATGCAAACCGCCAAAAGAATGTACCTGATCCTGCAATATGGATTGCAATGGTTGATGAATGGTTAAAGCCTGAGTGGCAGGTAAAAGTTAATTTAAATAAGATGTTTTAGCTATACATAATTATTAAGTTACCATTCTACGGTGGGTTATTAATTTTTACATCGTTGGCAATAACCATCTATTTGATGGCATCGACTTTGAATTATATTTGCAGGATCAAAGTAAAAGAAACAAAGCTAATCGGGAAAAATCAACAATAGTGCAAACCACAGGTTCAGTTCCAATGGCGAAATACCAAAAAGATGAGGTAAACAATTGAATATTTTATGTAAGGCATGCATGTAAAGGTCTTCAACTATTTTCATTGTTGAAGCTATGCTTGTGAAGTTGGTGATTGCACTAGGTATCATGATTAGAGCTTATGTCTTTTTTTTTAAGGGAACCTGGATGACTGAATTTATTTGTCTTATCATATTCATGTTTTCTTGTTAACAGCTTGATCGAACTGGAATTGAACCTAGTCCAATCGATTGTTTTAAAAAATTTCATATAAGTAAGGGTAAGAATGGAGAAGGAGAAAATTGGCCAAGCGTAAAGGCGAAAGAACTTTATGTATGGTTTCCACTTCAATGTCCAGCTTCATATTTTTCCATTAGCATGATATTGTGTCTATATATGAAACATGTGTTTATAATTTCACTACAAGAAAAAACGGAAAACAAAAAGGCTGCTGTTGAACAGGAAAACCTTGATGTCAATGATTGGGATATATATAAGGAGGTGATTGCCCCTAGTCATGGTCGTGTTCTTGGCTTAGGCGGTGGCGTCAAAGCTAAAGATGTATACTACGCCTCAACTAACCAAAATTGTAATAAGCGTAGGTGCGTGGAATTGGAAGAAAATCATGGGCATTTGAAAGAGGAATTGAATGATGTCAAAGGTCAATTGAGCACTTTGCAACAACAAGTTCAAATGTTGATTAACAATAACCCACAAAATTCTGCTAACTGTGCAAGGCAATCACCTAATGCGGTATAGCTTTTGTTATGTATATTACTTCTTAATTGTATTTGTTACTCCCATTTTCAAATTCTATCAAGTCTTATCATAATTCTTTGTTTTTTGTTGTTATTATACCAGGACAATGTTGCAAGCTGTTCCAATGCTTATCTTAGTGACAATGTCGTGGAGGAGCCCAACTAGTACTTTTATCATCTCCCAAAGACATTTTATTTAGTAATGTCAGACTTAGAAATTATATTCAAATTTTAGAAGTTGGAGACAAATACGAGTTGATATGAAATGAATATTGTTTAGTTTTTTTATATTAATGAATGACAAAAACATATTTATGAAAATAGTTTCTTATTTGAAATATTATTTATATATTTTACTATAAAAATGTAATATTTATGAGAATAATTATTCTATTTACGATAGGTCTGATTACATTTTCGACATCCTTGTTCATCGTAAAAAAAACTTTTACGACAATCTATGTTGATCGGAAATATAACTTACGAGTCATTTCCGAGAACAGTGATTTCATTTACGACACCACATTCCCATCGTAATTGTCTATTTTCGATGACACGTTTCATTATTTCCAACCAGTCTACCCTGTCGTAAATAACATTTCTAACGACCTGTGTTCCTCATAAATAGATCCTATGCATTATTTCCAACAAAGAATAATTATTTTTCGATGCAATTTTGCTATTGAAAATATCTATTTTAGATGAACAAACATTGTCGGAAATAAATTTAGTCCTCGGAAATAGTATTTCAGATAAGATTTGTTGTCATAAAAGTTTGGTCGGAAACAACAAAAGCTCGTTGTATAAGAAACAGTTCCGACTAACTTCGAATCATTTCCGACAATGTTGGTATATCGGAAATATTAAATTATCATTGTTTACCAAATTAGTTTCCGACGACGTCATAATATTTACGACACACATCGCTGGTCGAAAATAAAAACTTTTCTGACGGCTCGTCAAAAATGTACCTTTTCCGATGATCGCTTTTCCGACGCCGTCCAATGGCCATCTGCTCTCAGAACAACGTTTTTTCGACAAAAAAAGGGGTATTTCCGACACCGTTTTGCCTTCGCAAAAAAGTTTTTTTTTTTGTGGTGGAATATTGATTGGGCGTCAATATTCCGCAAAGACCAGTACACACAATATCGTCTCTATATGTAGGGAATGGCAAGGTCTCAAGTCATTAAGTGTGGAGACACATCGATATGTGTGTAGGTGCTTGTAGAAGAACAAGTACGCTAAACTCGATCCAACACATGAGTTACAGCATGAAAGTCTTTACTCACATGTCAAGTTGGAACTCATAAATTGCAATGGAGCAAACTAATCCTTAGACCTGAGGCATCATAGATGTTTTGTGGCTATGTTGTTAATCTTTGAGGGCATTATACAGTCATGCTGAATTAGACATAACTTAATGGTGCTCATTAGGATTCTCAATAGAGTCATGGAAGAAAATGAATGTACAACAAGGAATCTCTACTCTCAGTAAATGAGAGAGAATACTCCAAGATATGATTGGTCAAATCTATGCGCAGAGTAGTGGACTTGAAAGAAGAAGTCTTCAAGTCTTACCAGGATAATTATATGAAAGGAACCAAATGGAGCCCCAAATACCCACCCATGGACCACGTGAAATCTTAATGTCAATATCAACAACTTAAAACTTAGAAAACTCTCAATTCTTGTCTCATAAAATCAGAAAGTAGGTATTAAAACTTTTACTCAAATTACCAAGATTAAATCATCAATTTTAGTTTAAACATCTTAAAACCAAAATACTCTCCACCTAGGCGTACCCCCATTCATATTCCGTCAATACCTTTAATATACCGTCAATTCCGATAATATTCCGTCAATTCTAAGTATCCTGTCTGTTACATCCTTACAGGCCTCGGAAACACAAAGTCACCCGAGCCGCATTCCTCACAGGCCTCGGGGGACCCTTAGTCAACTTGAGCCGCATTCCTCGCATAACTCAGGGGACATGTAGTTAGCCCGAGAACGCACATCCTCGCACCACACAGTTCAGGCGTCTCCGAAACTTGTGGGGCAATGTCAAATCTATTTCAAAGGCAACTGGGGGGGGGGGGGGGTAACTGTGACTTGCTACTAGGTGACTGATCGGTTCATAATTGTATATCATTTTGTACCCTTCTAGCTTATGATTTGGTTATGTTTTTGAGTTAAACTTGTGCTTTTAATCCTTTTTGTGTTTATCTTTCAGTTCATTGAGCTTTAGGTAATAATGAGGGCTTTGGATAGTAAATGATGGAATCCATGCATGTTAGGGCCTAATTTGGATGAATGGATGAAGAGCTTAAAGACAAACTCAATTTTGGCTACAGTCCCCTGCCAGCCCAGTTTCGTAGGTCATATTGCAAGCTTTGTTTCAGAAACCTACATAGCTCGGATGAGGCCACATTCTTCATGAAAGTTGTTCCAATGGGTGTATACTATAACATATCCAAAATTCAGCCCCATTGGATAAATATGGAGTCTGTTACCTAGCAAACACAGAACCATGCTCAGGATGGATTTTATCAGCGCGCAAAATGAGTTAGCAATTTGTTTTGGCCTTAACTTCCTCCTCCGACCTTGGATTGGCCCAAATGATATATGGCTGGAAAGAAGACATTCTGAACTTCAAGTTTGAGTGCTTAAAGTCTTAATTTGCTTAAGGGAAGCCCAATTCGTAAGCCCTTGAAGTTGCTGGTCATGCTGACCTCAGGATGAGCTATTATTTCTGGTTGGAAGCTTGGTCATGGTGACATGAAGATGAGCTAGGGCTGCTGGTGGGATTTATTAGTGAAGTGCATCAACCATTTCAGATTTTATAATGGAAGTGTTGTATGCATTAGTGAAGTGCATCAACCATTTCAGATTTTATAAAACAAGTGTTGTATGCATTAGCCATACTTAATTCAGATTTTCAGCTTCCTTAGGCCTATATATAGTGAGGTTTCCCAAGCTTGTAAACACACCCCAAGGGGGGGAGCTCTCAAACACTTCTCTAGAGCTCCCTTCCCTTCTCTCCCTCAAATTCTCTTAGTTTCTCTTTCTAGTTTTCAATTGTTATAATGAGATCTTTGTGCTGAAATTCTCCTTAAGTTTTTCCAAGTTCTACTTAATTTTCATTGTTATGTAAATTCTTTTCTTTAGTTTCAAGTTTGATTCGTTTCCAAGTTTCAATTATGATTTTTGTTCTTATTCATTATGCTTATAAGTTAATATGCTAGTTTGAATGATTGATCACCATTTAGGCTTGCATGTTAGCTATCTTGGTTTGAATTAAGAGTAGACACCATGCTTTAATTCGAATTGAACTATGAATAGGAAGAGTATGTATGGACATTCGACAACAGGGATTAGATACATGCTTGGTTGTTTAAATTGTTCTTCTATGCTTAATGGGTTCCTAATGCTTAATTTTAGGTTAGACAACAAATGATCAAATTAGGGAATTAGGAACACAAGGTTATGACCACACACCATGGCTTAATCATACTTTAGCTAGAATCAATCCATTAATCTAAATTGAACTTGGGAACTTATCTGCTTGAGTTAGTTATTTCTTTCTTCCTTGTTTTATTTATTTCCTTTTGTTTTCATTTATGTTTTGTGTAGGGAAATGAATTGGATCATTCAATCACCAATCCTCGTGGGATCGACCTCGCACTTACATATGCTAAACTACCAACGGCTCGTGCACTTGCGAGTATCACAAGTTGAGGATGCAACTGAATCCATTTTGGTGCAGCTGTATCTACACAACAGTGACAACCATGGTTTGTGGATGTCCTAAAAGGTTTCAATTAACATTTATTAGTAGGAAGAATTAAATTGGGGAATTTAATTCGTATATCATCTCTGAGGAGTTGAGTCAACCCACTGCCTTGCTAAAGGGAACCTACGGATCTGCACACCCAAAGAATGTGATTAGAGGTACAAATGAGGATAAATGAAATGTGGAGACACAAGTCAATGGTTGATAATCAAATGTCAAAGTCAACATGTTGACTGGAGCAATTGACCAAAGTCAAATAGTTTGACCGGGTAAATTAAATAAGACTATAATTATAATTTAATAGTTAAATTATAATTAAAAGATTAATTATGGAATTAATATTGACATATAGAAATATTGGATTGGGCTTTTAAATATGATTTAAAAGGAAATGGACAAAATAGCCCAAAAGGTTATTGGGCCCAAGGGATAAGTGGCATAAGATGACATGACCCATGGACCAAATGGAGCCCCAAATACCCACCCAATTGCCTTTTATGTTGTCCTATATAAGCTAAGTGTTGGAGAAAACCTAGCTAGGGTTTTTGGTTTCCTACTTTGGTTGATGAATGATCATCTTTGTATCTTATCTTCCATAAATAAAAAATTGGTCCAATCAAGAAGTAGATTAGCATCCATACTTCTTGATTGCCTTCTCTTCATCTCTAAGAGCATTTGGTGTGGTGAGGTAGAGGACTCCAATCTTAGAGCCTTAAGGTGAATGAGTCAAAATCAAGAGAAAGAAAAGGCCTTTTCAACAAAGGTGTTCATTCTTGAGAAATCAAGAAAAGGTCATCAAGGGTAAAAGATCTATTCCCTTTTTCCTTTTTCTATTTGTGTTCAAAGAGACTAGGCTAAGATACTTGGTTTAAAACGAAAAAGGTTTAGCTCAACTAGTATAAACAAAATGAATCCGCCATTTAGAATGTTTTTGTTGTATAGGTTGCGGCTAAAATTCATTTCCTAAGCATTAGATGCATGTTTCCTTCAAGTGGTATCAAGAGCCAAGGTCTAGTCTCTTTGAACCTTTCATTTTGGTTATTGGTTTTAATATGGGCTTGTTTTCAAACTTATGTGATATATGTGTTAGATTTTCTTTTTCATGTCACTTATTCAAAGGATATGGGATATAGGATGAATAAGTAGGAGTATGAAAAGAAAGGGGAGTTTCTAAGGTCCAACTACGCGTTTTGAAAGGTTGAATAACCTCAGAAGACTCTTGGTCAACTGAGTGGTCAAACTACCCAAGTATGGTCAATAGGCCCGCAGGGCCCACGACCTTCGATTTCCGATCCAAAAGTTCCTATGGGTTCAACAAAGCCTACTAAACCCGTTCTGCAAGTTTGGTCTCGATCAAGCGGTAGGATCGCTCTCGATTGCACGATTGGACAATCATCGGTTTATGTAACCTTTGAATCATTGATTCGGAGTATCCGAGACTCCGATTCTCAATCCGTGAGTTCTTATACGATCCTAGAGGTACATAGAACAACATATTTGAAAATGGAGCCGTTTCAACAGTCCAAACATATCAAACCCGGATATTGCCTAATAGGCATAAATTCGTTCGACTGTCAAACAATAATAAAATTCGAATTCGAGCATGCCGTCTTGCTCAGGACGACATGGGGAACATTTTAGAACAAAATAGGCCACCACACCATGACCCACGCTCAGCCACAGGCACGGGCAACGCGTGGGTGTCTTGAGAAAATTCCGGCAACTGGAAAATTCTCAAAACACCCAACAATGCCTATACCTACGTGATCGAGACAAGTGTTGAGGCCCAAAAAAGTCACGGTTCGGCCCAAATAAATTCTCGGCCCAATGCAATACCTTACCGAGAAGAAACCCGATTTGGGCACGCGAAAGTTCGTTATATGCGCTCGCACACATGCCACGCCAAGCAAATAAGCAACACGCCACGCTACACGCTTAAGTGGGCCCAAGCCAAGCAAGATGCCTGGGGCTTGCTTGAGTGGGTTGTGGTATGGATGGTAATAAATCGACATGAGGCCCATTGATGGGTCGAGAAATGGAAGTCCCGGGTTGCTTGGGAGCCTCGGAACTCAAGCCCATTTCTTAGGCCCAAACATGTGGGTGAGCACAAAGAGAAAATTATCCCAACCAAAATATCCTAACCAAAATAGCCCAACCAAAAAAGCTTATTGACTCAACCATAAAAAGCCCAATGCTTGAAAGAGATAGCCCACTTACTCAATAAATCAACTTGGCCCATACAATTACAATAGAAGAGCTGCAAAGCTCCAGCACTTGGCTGAAGCAAAAAGCCACGAAGGGAAGTCCACTATGCAAAGTTGCTGGGAAGTTCTAGCACATGGGAGGAACAAGTTTCAAGTAAAAACTCCCAAAAGACCCAAGGATCTTGGCGTGCAGATTGCTTGGAGGGAAATCACCCTTTGAACCAGCATGCATATCCATTTCTTTCCCTCATCAGACCTGGCCATAAAAAAAGGGAAGAAAGGAAAGGAAAGAGATGGCTGAAAATGGGAGTTCTGAGGCAGCTGCGGGAAAGGGCCTTGAGCTCCCCAAAATCCTTGATTTTGTGGGATTGGGCAGAGTGGATTTCACCAAAATAGGATGATTGAAGGGATGGGAGGAGAAAGGAAGGAAAAAGCTTGGCCAAATTGGATAGAAACCATTAGGGTTTCTTGAAAAATGATAGTTTCCAGCGCCTATAAAAAGAGGCATTTCCTACCCATCATCACAACACATATTCGGAGAGCAAGCTTCCTTTCTTGCATGCAAAACCCAGCAATTTCGTGCTCCATTCTCCCTTCTCTCCCATTCTCCCTCTTCTGGCAGACTGTTCTCACATTTGACAGAACCTCTGTCAAGCTGCCGGAAGAACACTTAAGACACCCATCCCTTTCTTTCCCTCCTTTTCCAACCAAACCTTTCTTCAAAATCCCTTTTCTTGATACCCATATTTCCCCAGGAACACTTAATTTTCTCTTTGGTGCTAAACTCATGTCGATTTTGCTCCCATGCCACAAGCTTCTCATGCCAAGCCAAGAATTTATCTGTAAGCAGCCATTATTTTCGTTGGTGAAGATAACCAAGGTGTTTCCTAAGGCTTTACAACCTTTTCGAAACATTTTGGGGTCTGATCTTTGAACTCAGACACAAGGGGGAAATTTCAGCCATTCTGCTCCTTACGGCGGCCCAGTCCAGTTGTAGCTGCCAGAAGAAAAAGACCCCTACAACAAGTAGGGGATCAACTTATGGTCTTGGGCCCACCCCCAATTTGGCCGGGAAGTGGCAGGAAAACGCATTCAAAAATCGGTCAAAACCTAGGCTCTAGATTGAGCTTCAAAACTTCAAAATCAATACTAACCAACCAAACCATCAGCTAGATCTCATTGAGTAGGTGGAGAAGCATACCTGGATAAAAAAAAAAATTGGTGATCGGAATCGTTGGAAACGACGACGGGAATTTTAAAAAAAATCGGAGCTTTTTCGAGCTCTCGCTGGAGCCGGAGGTCTTGGTTTCATCGGAGAAGGTGGGGGACAGGAAGAGGAGGCAGAGCCAGTTCGAACGAGGGTGGTTTCGTGGCCGGAGGTGGTCGACGGAGGAACGTTGCTGGCCAAACATTGGCTAGCTGTGCGTACCGAGAGGAGAGAAAGAGATTGGGGGAGGAGAGAGAAGAAGAGAGATGCGAGAGAGAGAAGCTGATCGGGTTTTTTTTTAAAAAAAATCTAACTTTGAAAAATTTACAGTTGTGCCACTACACTTTCGTTGACCGTAACTTCTTCGTTAAAACTCCGATTCGAGCCCACTACGTGTCTGCGAACTCGTATTGACGAGCTCTACACAATAGTGCCACTCAAAACCCAAAAATCCTTACGGATCGAAAAGTGACTAACGTGACCTTATCCTAAGGGCAAAATTGTAATTTCACAATTAAATAAATTAAATAACCGGTTAAAGTTGGGTCAGCGTGTCACACACTGAGCACACAATCCCTCGGTAAATAAATGAAATCTATAAATAAGAGGAAGCAAAACGAAGCAAGAGGCCAACACCAACTCAACAAATCAAGCCCAAGGCTGCTCAATGCACTTCTTAACTTTTTATCATGCAGTTTCGAAGTTTTAGTGCTTTTCTTACGATTCCATGTAGTGATGCCAACGAGAACTCTAAAAACATTCCGAGTTCTTGAGCAGCATCCATTGTAATCGTTCATTCAATATGGCAACAAGGATTTCTTGTTTCCCTTTTACAAAGTCATCCCTTGAGCAGCATTCAATCCATCCCGAAATAGATTTCTTAAGCTTCCTGAGTTTCCTAAGTTATCTAGAGTCATTGAGCTATCAAGCTCGGTGACACCAACGCCAAACACATCTGTTTTATAGGCCTTGTTGCCTAGGTATAAAACTTCATGGCCAAGAATATGTTCCTAACTCGGCCACAATTAGTTGAAAGAATAGGCATCATCCATTTGTACCCAAAGGCCACTTTGTGATTGTGGTACTCGCACACCACACATACTCACACCAAGAAGAATGCCTTTGTTACCACTTTCGCTCGACCCATTCAATTATTTTATTTGAATAATTGACCAGGTGGGCCGAAAAGAATTGAAAGTCAACAGTTGTAAAGCCCAATTGCTCCATATGTATGGAAACAGTGAAACCAGGTTGATGGGGCTTGTTTAAGTGTATAAAGAGATCGTTTCAATTTGCATACATGAGTGGGGAAAATGCAACTCGGATCAGGTGAGAACACTAAAATGAGAACACTATATGAGGATCAATCTCAGCCATCCAAAGTCATCTGAACGGCTAAAGAGAAAAAGCAAGCTTAACGTAGAAATGGGTACGCTGCACTTACCCCTTAGGCCACATGTCCTGCGGTGCCTTTTCCAATCGCGCCTTTTTTCCTTCCTTCCTACTCTTTTACCAAAGAAACCCTAAAATCTTCAGTAGAAATGGGGGAAATATCAAACCCCTTATATTTCCCCTTCTCCCACATGTCTGTATCTTTATTCCTTCTATCAATTCTTTCTTGAAATTTCCACCTCAAAATCTTACAAACCAAAAACTCCCAGATTCTCACCCCTTCATCATCCTCATTCCCATCACCTTCTTCACGTCAATTCCCACCTTACTCTTCCAGTGGACTTTTCAATCTCCATGAACTACATCCCTCTCTTCTCATCTATCTTTCAATCTACTGCCCATTTCCTTGCTTCCATTTCTAACAAAGCATTACTCTTCTCCCCTTCAGAAATTTTTCTGACATGAAAACTGTCATAAGTGGCTACGAATCTGGATCTATCGCTTTCCTTTTTGGGAAGGGGTATTGGGTGTGCGGGTATGTGAACAATTTGGTGTTGTAGGTGTAGTTTTGAGGGGTTTTATGTAGAAGACATGGCTAATTTTATATTTTATATTTTTATATTTATGGCTTCGTAGATTCAAGCCTCTTCCCACTCATTCTCCATCCCTTCTGGTTTGTATTGATCTTTCTCAAGTCTTGGAATTTTTTATATTTTTTATTTGAGTCATGGTAAGTATTTTTTATTTTTTATAGGTCAATTATACTCACCTCCTTCCTCACATCACGACAACTTAATCAACTACAAGTTCCTCTCCTCCAGCCCCACTTGAAAATATGGGTACAGAGCCAATGCTTTGCTAACCTTCGCAGTCATAATTTTAGCCCTCAAGCGTGCCATGGCCTCTATCTCTGATAATCTCAACCACCCCACTCCCACTTCCCAAGTCCAAGTCCTTACTCTTTTCTTTGGTAGATCTAGGATTTAAAAAGTTTGAATTAGAATACCCAGTTCGATTTCATGTTTGATTTTGCTTGTTGGGTCCGTTTAGGTGCCGAACATGAATTGGTTTCATAAGCAACCAAATGGGAACGACGAGGTACATTTCTCTAATTTATAGTTTGATGGGTTATATGTAAAATTGCTCTGTATATGAATTCAATTTGGTATTGGCTTAAATGGGTTTTTCTTTGATTCTTCTTTATAATCTAGTTTAAAGACTGCCACTTTGGGATTGATTTGTAAGCATAAATGAGGGCTTTACACTCATCCTAGTGGAATAAACTCAAATGCAGAAGTAGAGTCCTTTTACAACTCCTTGTTGCTCATACAGAGTGTAAGGGAAAATTAAAAAATTAAGCTAAAGGAGTCCTATTTGTACAAGGATTAATACATGATATGTACGGTTAAAGTTGGGATTAATACATCATTTTGATCTGTTGGTTGTTGTATTAATCTAAAATGTAAACACAGCTATAAAGCTATACATAATAGTAAAAGACCATGTGCAGAGCCACTTGATGAGGAATAAACATAAGGATATCATATTTTATGTGATAATAAGTGCAGAACATGGAGATAAGACTCATTGGTTATCTGTTTATAAATAATCAAGTAGTACCTTCAGCCTTTTAAAAGATGTGGTCGTTCTCCTCAGTCGAAAATGCGGTCCATGGTTTGACTAATTATAGGTGGTAGTTGCTGGTGTTGAGGTTTGTGACAGATTGAGATTGTTGTGACGATAGGAAAACATATAAAAGAAAATTTGACACCTTTTTATTTTTGTTTGATAATGAAAATAAAAGGGCAGTTTCTAGAGTTCAAAGTTATAATAACCCCATGATTGTGGATTTTTGTCTACTATTTGGCTCTCTAATATTCTACTACCTTCTCTATGCAACTTGTTTTTCCCCTCAAATTTGGCATCATTTCTGTATCTTAATGTATTGACAATAGCATTAGAAGGTATCATTTGTATCTTAATGTGTTGACAATAATGTTAGTAGATATCATTTATGTATCTTAATGTGTTGACAATAGTGTTAGTATATATCATTTCTGTATCTTAATGTGTTGATGATAGTGTGAGTAGTATGGATATGGGTATCAGGGCTGTATCTTCATGTTTTCGTAATAGTTTCAGTATATCTTATGTAAACTTTGTATGTTGCAGGGATAAAATGGAATCTGGATTTGAACTATGTTTCACATAGGCGAGTACAGTCCTGTAATCAAGCAATTTCTATGGATAAACACCAGTATTAAAATTCACAATAAAATATGGGTCGTAAACGATTCAAAGGATTCACTAGAGCTTCAACATCATATTTTTATAATTTTTAAAAACTATAAATTTTAAAAATAATAGAGAAATGACACATGTCAAAATTGCAATGCTGCATCATTACTTGTTTGCCACCAAAATATCTTTCGTAAACACTTAAAAAGGATTCACTAGAGCTTCCACATATCTTCATTTATTATTCACTAAAGCTTCATAATATTATTTTTATTTTTTGACTAAGAAGTCTTCATTAGCACTTTTATGAATGTTTTAAGATGAACTCAAAAGACGTGGAAAGTTTCACATTGAGTTTGTAGAATTTTTCGGGGTGTATTTTAAGCTATTTAATGAAATACTATGGTTTTTGGAAGAGTGTGTCATCAATGCTTCTAACAAGCATCATTTTGCGTAGTGCCACATGTCATCAGAGTTTCATTTTGTGTGTTTTTATCTTTAAAAATTCACAAAAAATTAATTATAAAATCGAAAAAATCCATCCTTAATTTCTACAAATTCCATGCGACATTATCTTCGATTATGATGCGCTAAATGTTTGATTTTAAACAAATTCCAAACAATTAATTCAAGTTTGCTTCATTATTAACAATAACACTAAGTTAAGATCACTCTTCATCACTATAACTCTCCCCCAATTATTACTTCAAATTTCCCAATGTTAAATTTTGATTTTCTTGCACCAAAGTCGAAGACAATGTTACAAGGAATTTTTAGAAACTTTTCGGTGTATTTTTCTGATTTTTGTAATGAATATTCTTCAACTTTTTAAGATAAACTCACAAAAAATGAAAAAATAATAACACATGGCGCTACGAGATACTGACACCCATCGAAAAAGCTGACGATGCACCCATCGGGCATTGCCATGTGTCATTCTCTATTATTTATTACTATTTTTCAATATTTTGAATTCCAAAAATCATAATAAATTTGAAAAATTCACTAAAAAAGACTCTGGACTCCTTGTGACATTTCCAACATCTTTTCAGACTTAAAATATAATTTTGACTAAGGGAAAAATTCAAATAATTTCACAAAATCAAGTTTGCTTCCAAACTAACAAGAACACTAAGTTGAAAATCATTAGTGTTCATTACTTCAACTCTTCCTCCAATTATTACTTTAAATTTCTAAACGTCAAATTTTGATTTTCACACATTAGAATCGAGGATAATGTAGCAAGGAATTCGTAAAAATTTGCGGTGTATTTTTCTGATTTTTAAAATAATTTTTCTGGAATTTTTTAACATAAACTCACAAAAATGAAACATTAATGACACATGGCGCTATGAGATACTGACATCCGTTGGAAAAGCTAAGGACCCGGCCATCAGACGCTACCATGTGAAGTTTTTCTTCATCTTTTAAGCTTTAAAATATAATTGACCTATAAAAAACTTCAAATAGTTTCTCAAACTCAAGTTTGTTGCTACAATAACTGTAACATTAAGTTGAAGATCTTTACTCTTCCTCACTACAACTCTTCCTCCAATTAATAATACAAATTTTCCAAAGTCAAATTTTAATTTTTGCGCATTATAGTCAAACATAATGTTGCAAGGAGTTTGTTAAAATATTTGGTGTATTTTTCTAAGTTTTATTAATTTTTTATGATTTTTGGAAGTTAAAGAATTTGAAAATAATAAAAAAATGGAAGAGAATGACACGTGGCAGCATTTGATGACTGCATCGTCAGAGTTTCTAACGGATGTCACTATCCCGTAGCGCCATGTGTCATTAAAGTTTCATTTTTGTTTATTTGACTTTCAAAAATCACAAAAATGAATTAAAAATTAAAAAAAAAAGAACCAAAATTTTCTAAAAACTCCTTGTCACATGATCTTAAACTATAATATGTGAAACTCTAAAAATTTGCAGTAATAATTGGAGGAAGAGTTGTAGTGAGGAAGAGTAATTATCTTCAACTAAGTGGTATAGGTAGTATATGAAAAAACTTGAGTTTAAGAAATTATTTAAATTTTTTATGTGTCCAATTTGTATTTTACAACTGAAAAGATGATGAAAATGTCACAAGGAGTTTGTTGCATTTTTCAGTCAATTTTTCAGATTTTTTTACTAATTAATTATGATTTTTGGAAGTCAAAACATTGTAAAATAGTAATAAATTGAAGAGAATGACACATGGCAGTGTCTGGTGGCTGGCTCCCCAGCTTTTCCAACGGGTGTCAATATCTCGTAACGCCATGTGTCATTAATGTTTCATTTTTGTGAGTTCATCTTAAAAAATTCACGAAAAATCATTAAAAAATCAGAAAAATACACCGAAAATTTCTACGAATTCCTTGCGACATTATCTTCGAATCTAATGTGTGAAAATAAAATTTTGACTTTGGGAAATTTGAAGTAATAATTGGAGGAAGAGTTATAGTTATGAAGACTAGTGATCTTTAACTTAGTGTTATTGTTAGTATTGAAGCAAACTTAACTTTGTAGAATTATTTGAATTTTTCTATTTGTCAACATTATATTTTAAGTCTCAAAAGATGTTGGAAATGATGCAAAGAGTCCGGGGTATTTTTTGGTGAATTTTTTAGATTTATTATGAATATATTATGATTTTTGGAAGTCAAAATATTGAAAAATAGAAATAAATGGAAGATAATGATACATGGCAGCGACTGATGGGTGCGTCGTCAGCTTTTCCAGCAGGTGTCAGTATCTCATAGCTCCATGTGTTATCCATGTTTCATTTTTGTGAGTTTATCTTAAAAAATTCACGAAAAATCATTAAAAACTCAGAAAAATACACCGAAAATTTCTACGAATTCCTTGCGACATTATCTTCGACTCTAATGTGTGAAAATCAAAAATTGACTTTGGGAAATTTGAAGTAATAATTGGAGGAAGAGTTATAGTTATGAAGACTAGTGATCTTTAACTTAGTGTTATTGTTAGTATGGAAGCAAACTTAACTTTGTAAAATTATTTGAATTTTTCTTTTTGTCAAAATTATATTTTAAATCTCAAAAGATGTTGGAAATGTCGCAAGGAGTCAGGGGTATTTTTTGGTGAATTGTTCAGATATATTATGAATATATTATGATTTTTGGAAGTCGAAATATTGAAAAATAGAAATAAATGGAAGATAATGACACATGGCAGCGACTGATGGGTGCGTCGTCAGCTTTTCCAGCGGGTGTCAGTATCTCATAGCTCCATGTGTCATCCATGTTTCATTTTTGTGAGTTTATCTTAAAAAATTCAAGAAAAATCATTAAAAAATCAGAAAAATACACCAAAAATTTCTATGAATTCCTTGCAACATTATCTTCGACTCTAATGTGTGAAAATCAAAATTTGACTTTGGGAAATTTGAAGTAATAATTGGAAGAAGTGTTATAGTGAGGAAGAGTAATGATCTTCAACTTAGTGTTATAGGTAGTATATGAAAAAACTTATGTTCGAAAAATTATTTAAATTATTTATGTTTCAAATTTATATTTTACAACTGAAAAGATGAAGAAAATGTCGTAAGGAGTTTGTGGCATTTTTCGGTGAATTTTTCAAATTTTTTACGATTTAATTATGATTTTTGAAAGTCAAAACATTGTAAAATAGTAATAAATGGAAGAGAATGACACATGGCAGTGTTTGATGGCTGGGTCCTCAGCTTTTCCAACGGGTGTCAATATCTCGTAGCGCCACGTGTCATTAATGTTTCATTTTTGTGAGTTTATCTTAAAAAATTCACAAAAAATCATCAAAAAATCAGAAAAATACACCCAAAAAATCTACGAATTCCTTGCGACATGATCTTCAACTCTAATGCGTGAAAATTAGAACTTGAATTTGTTAAATTCGAAGTAATAGTTGGAGGAAGAGTTACAGTTATAACGACTAGTGATCTTTAACTTAGTGTCATTGTTAGTATGGAAGCAAACTTGACTTTGTGAAATTATTTGAATTTTTCCCTTAATCAAAATTATATTTTAAGTCTCAAAAAATGTTGGAAATATCACAAGAAGTCTGGAGTCTTTTTTAGTGAATTTTTCAAATTTATTATGATTTTTGGAATTCAAAATATTGAAAAATAGTAATAAATAATAGAGAATGACACATGGCAGTGCCCGATGTGTGCATTGTCAGCTTTTTCAATGGGTGTCAGTATCTCGTAGCGCCATGTATTATTATGTTTTCATTTTTTTGAGTTTATCTGAAAAAATTGAAGAAAATTCATTACAAAAATCAAAAAAATACACCGAAAGTTTCTAAAAATTCCTTGTAACATTATCTTTGACTCTGCTGCAAGAAAATCAAAATTTAACATTGGGAAATTTGAAGTAATAATTGGGGGAAGAGTTATAGTGATGAAGAGTGATCTTAACTTAATGTTATTGTTAGTAATGAAGCAAACTTGAATTAATTATTTGGAATTTGTTTAAAATCAAACATGTAGCGCATCATAATCGAAGATAATGTCGCATGGAATTTGTAGAAATTAAGGATGGATTTTTTCGATTTTTTAATTAATTGTTTGTGAATTTTTAAAGATAAACATACATAAATTGAAACTCTGATGACATGTGGCGCTACGCAAAATGATGCTCGTTAGAAGCACTGATGACACACCAAAAACCATAGTATTTCATTAAATAGCAGAAAAATACACACCAAAAAATTCTACAAACTCAATGTGAAACTTTCTACACCTTTTGAGTTCATCTTAAAGCATTCATAAAAGTGCTAATGAAGACTTCTTAGTCAAAAAATAAAAATAATATTATGAAGCTTTAGTGAACAATAAATGAAGTGATGTTGAAGCTCTGGTGAATCCTTTTGAAGTGTTTACGAAAAATATTTTGATGGCAAACAAGTAATGATGCTGCATTGCAATTCTGACTTGTGTCATTTCTCTATTATTTGTAAAATTTATAATTTTTAAAAATTATAAAAATATGATGTTGAAGCTCTAGTGAATCCTTTGAATCGTTTATGACCCATATTTTATTATGAATTTTAATACTGACATTTATACATAGAAATTGCTTGATTACATGACTGTACTCGCCTTTGTGAAACATAGTTCAAACCCAGATTCCATTTTATACCTGCAACATACACCGTTTACATAAGATATACTGAAACTATTACGAAAACATGAAGATACAGACCTAATACCCATATCCATACTACTGATACTATCATTAACACATTAAGATATATAAATGATATCTACTAACACTATTGTCAATACATTAATATACATAAATGATATCTACTAACATTATTGTCAACACATTAAGATACAGAAATGATACCTACTAACACTATTGTCAATACATTATGATACAGAAATGATACCTACTTACATTATTATCAACACATTAAGGTACAAAAATGATACCAACTTACACTATTATCACCACATTAAGGTACACAAATGATACCTACTCAAACTATTAATAACACATTAAGATACATAAGTGATACCTACTCACACTATTATCAACACATTAAAGTACATAAATGATACATACTAACACTATTGTGAACACATTAAGATACAGAAATGATACACACTCACACTATTATCAACACATTAAGGTACACAAATGGTACCAACTCACATTATTATCAACACATTAAGATACAGAAATGATACCCATATCATACTACTCACACTATTATCAAAAGTAAGAAAGAAAAAAGAAATACATACAAAGAACCAAATACAAAAGAAAAAAGTGGCATTAAAAAATATAGACAAAGACCATGCCTAAATTTTGTTTTGTACATATACAGATAAAGAACAAAGTTGGCTACTTTAATGAGGAAGAAATTCCTTCTGCTCCATCATTATAATACAGATTTTACACTCATTTATAGGCACTCTAAAAGATCCAGGAACAAAAAACGATCCAAAAAATTGCCCCATGTAATTTACACACACATCCTATAACATTTCATATTCCATAGCCACTCATTGCAAAAGCATATCCCTAAAGATCCAAACTTGTGGCAGAAAATACTAAGATCTATCAACTTTAGTTCTAGTTTCTAAGCAAGATACTAATTATTACCAACTATAAACCTCAGTTCACAAGCTATATGCAATGATCAAAACTTTTCGTTTCTTCTAGCATGGTAAATTTTCAACAGCATAGCACCATAGAAAAAGGATATACCAAATAAAAGCCAAGAGCAAATGCTCCCACCAACACATAAGTAAACAAACGGTAACCATACAACTGAGTTCTTACCCAGCGAGAGTCGACCTGCAAAATCAAATATCCACAGACAAAATTGTTGAAGGGGCACAAGACCCAGATGGGAAATATCGATAAAATCAATTAAGTGAAAAAAAAAAAAAAAAAGTTGAGAAAATTGCAAAACTTACTGCGCGGAAGAACATAGGCATATATAGGAGCAACCAAGAACTTAAATTGGGAGCCCGTGCTTCTCTTTCTAATAGCAGCTTCTCTTCCAACATATTCATGTACACAATTTGATATCAATTACTAATAAAGAGAATAAATTTCTATGAATTGAAAGGCAAAATCTATGTTATGGGTTTCGCGGAACTTACTGATTAGAGGGATTAGACAATGAGGGCCAGGAGGCCATGGCGGAAAAATTTCTGAAGATGAGAGGAGTGATGCTTTGTATAGAAATGGAAGCAAGGAAATGGGGTGTAGATGGAAAGATAGATGAGAAAAGAGGGATGTACTTCATGGAGATCGAAAAGTCCACTGGAAGGGTAACTGGGATGGGTAAAGCTGATTGCTTTCAGTATTTTAATATAATTTTGGGGCAAAAATATCTACATTTAATTCAAGGGCAGGACAAGAGACAATGAGGGAAAAATTGGCCCCCGGGAAAGAAAAATTTCGCGAAATTTTTTTGGAGGTAAGAGAGAGAACAAGTTGAGGTGAGGGCCTCATTCTAGTACAATTGTTTTTCGCGGAGCAGTTAGATTAGATCCAATGGTGTTCTCATATAATGTTCTTATATAGCTGTTCTCACTAGATCCTGACCCGGGAAAATGAAGGTCTACAAAGCCAACAGGTTAGCGCATATGCACATCTTCATCAATATACCCATGAAGATGCTTTTGAACATCCAATTGACTAATGGGCCAGTGGCATTGCATATGTAAGGTCGAAGTGAGTCTGATCATAAAGTGACACCGGTACCATAATCAAGGCTTGCATGCTTATGAAAGCCAATAGCATTTAAATGGGCTTTATATCGTTGGATTGACACATTATAATTTCGTTTAATGCTAAAAACTCATTTATTTATTTTTAATTAAAGGAATGAACATGTTACTAAACAAAGTTACATAAAAGTCCAATATGAAGTCGAAAAAATAGAAGCAAGGGCTCCATCAAACAAAATAAAGGCCCAGTCCAAAACACAAATAATTTATGCTCAAAATAACAACAAAAAACCCCTCAAAAATACAAAAACCCTATAAACAACAAGCAACCACCAGAAGAAGAAGGTCCAAGGAATCCAACGAAGGGATTTGTAGAGCATGGGTTTTGGGAGCAAGCCACAACATACATACTCAAGTGATTGAAGTATTGGTCAAAATTGACAAGAGCCCACATCTTCATATCAAAAGTTCATACATGAGGATGAGTTGCAGGGGTGGAACATCATTCAGGGACTCTTTCGTGTTAAAAATCCTTGTTAAAATTGTGCATCTATCAAGGTGTTCAAAGTAAAACAAATATATTTACATGCCATTATTAATCCTTCATTTATCTTATTTTTAGAGTTGAGATGTTCTAATTAAAGACGCGTAGAAAATGATACGGACGCGTAGAAAATGATACGGACAATTCGAGGTTCCAAATAGAAAAGGAAGGAAAAATGGGCTGACTTTTGGAAGAAACGGTCCCCACATAACACAGGGAGATGACGACCGAACCAATACCCCTCTTGGCAATAATAAGAAGAAAGATAGAACAACAAATCCATGAAACCTCAAAAAAACAGTTGTAAATTGTTGTAATAATCAAACAAACAGTCACAGTAACCCAACCAAACCAAACCAAACCAAAACAAAACAAAACAAAACCAAGTAAACAAAGCAAACCAAAAAATTAAAACAATAAATAAATAAATAATAAAACCCTGCAAAGTCAATAAGGGCAAGCTCTGCCTTTTGGGTTTTGGCAGCCATCATTTGCCCTTCAAAGACTCCTCATGAAGACTACAACAACGGTTACACACCTTCAACCAGTGCTTCCTATTTATACTTAATTATATATAATATATATTTTTTTCAATAGTAGATTGATTTTTTTTTTCTTGTGTTGAAGTGGTGGCTTCATAGAGTTTTCTTTCTTTCTCTCTCTCTCTAAGAGAGGGTCAAGCATCCAAATTTCAAGTCTTGTGCAGCTTTTTCTCTTTCATTTTCTGGGAAAGCTAGAAGATTGGTGGATCGGTAAGGAGAATTTTGAGTTTACCAATTTCATAATTCTGTATAACTTATGGGGTTTTTGGATTGTCATGGGGTCCTATGGTTGTTTTGGATGATGGGTCTGTTTTAAATTGATCAGTAATTATGGTTTTCATCTTGTATTTTGTGGAATTTCCAGAAAAGTTGAAATTTTTATCAGCTGAGATTTCTCTTTGAAGGATTAAGTTTCTTTTCCTTTTTGTGTTTTCTGTTTTGGCTTGCAGAAGAGGTAGATGTTGAGTGATAGAGGAAGAAGTTGAGGTGGGATTGAATTATATGGATAACTTGTGTTGCTTCAGGTCTGTCTATTCTCAGGTGAGGATATCTTAGCTTTTTCTCCATTATGTTTTTTTCTATCTCTAGTAATTGCACACATATTTACTTTCTGTAAGGGGTGCTTAGTTTTGTATATATTGTAAGATACTTTGGGGATTTGTTATTTGGTATATTGTTTAACTTCCAGTGGTCTTTTGTTTTTTTGGTCAAAATTCCAGTGGTCTTTTGATCTACCGTTATATGGCAATTCTATGATGAACTTGAGGGACTTAATATTTTGATATTGTATATAAATCACGGCTTTAGTTCAGGCCATATCGATGTCTGTTTCAAAATGGTGCAGATTTTCAAAAATTTCGAGAATGAGTATGCGTTACCTTTACTGAATTATTTTGGTAAAATTCATTTATTATTTGCTTTTCTCAAATGGGGTGAAAGGAAAGGATAAAAGTTTAATGTTTCACAAAAATACTTCTTTGATCCATTTTAAGCAGTTCTTTCCCTTAGTTTTTCCTTTTTAGAAATCAAAATAAAGAGATTTGAAATTAATTATAAATAACTTTTGGTCCATTGCTGGTGAAGACGCCATATTTTGGGGGAAAAGAAAGAATATGGTTTGGGAACAGACTTCAAAAACACAATGAAGAAATTACTTTTACATTATTCTATCCATATTTGTGAAGATTCATATATACAAGCTAGTTTGCAAAAAGTGAAACTAGACGGCACTTTATTTGAAAAAAATTATTGATGGTTGGTACTGGTGGTAGACCATAGCAGATTTATTACTTATCTCAGTAGAAATTTCTCATGAATGTAAAAACCAAATCTACCTTTAAATTTACCACTTAAGTTGAACTGCAGAAGCAATATTGCGATATTTAGCTTAGTTTGTTGGTTTAAATTGCAAGTCTTTGCCATAATGTAACTTCTAGCTGGATTATCTTGTGGATTGTCTCAAAGTCTGTTTCATCAAATAATATTGTTCAATCTGCTGCTCAGAGGTTACTATGATCTTGGCTTCTACAAGTTTTACCTTTTCTATTATTCCCATATGCATACTTTATTGGTTCTGCAGGATTTAGTTGGAAGTTAAAAGTTCTTCTGATTTTAGGTTGTAGGAGGGCGATCTTCATGTAGCTCCGGCAAGGGTAGGAGCCATCAGGGCCCTGTCAAGTATGGCTTTAGCCTAGTAAAAGGAAAAGCAAATCATCCAATGGAAGATTTTCATGTTGCAAAATTTGTGCACTCTCAGGGCCATGAACTTGGACTGTTTGCCATCTATGATGGGCACTTGGGAGACAGTGTGCCTGCCTATCTTCAGAAGCATTTGTTTCTGAATATCTTAAAGGATGTGAGTTGTTGATCCAAGATGAAGTATAATTGGTTTTATATTAAAATCATAACCTGAAAGTGGCATTTTGACACCACAAGGAAGATTTATCATTCTGTTTCACATGGCACTTGAAATGATTTCTTTCATTGGTCATAGAAATTTGCAATAAAATTAAATTATACCTTTAAGAAGTTCTATTTTAACTTGGTTTTGTTGAAGTTATAGGTAAAATAAATTTTTTCCCTAAGAAGGTATCTATGTAAAAAAAAAGGTGCAAACATGGGCATATGATATATATGGGTACAAAATAATTTGATTTTGCAGTAGGATTTCATAGCGGATTTACATACATTGATTTGGAAGTTTTATTACTTAATCATGCTATTTCAATTTTAGGAGGAGTTTTGGACTGATCCCAACAGGTCCATTTCGAAAGCCTATGAGAGAACAGACCAGGCAATTCTATCGCATAGTCCTGACTTGGGACGAGGTGGATCTACTGCAGTTACTGCAATTCTCATAGATGGCCACAAGTTATGGATTGCCAATGTTGGAGACTCACGAGCAGTTCTTTCAAGGAGAGGGCAGGCAGTACAGATGAGCATTGATCATGAACCCAATACCGAGCGTGGCAGCATTGAGGACAGAGGTGGCTTTGTCTCAAACATGCCAGGTTCTTTAACACCTCTTTTTTTTTTTTGGCCTACCAGGTTCTTTAACAACTCACAGATCCTGAATTCTGAAGCATATGTGTTTGCATGTGTGTTTGTGTGCATGTTAAAGAACTTATGGTCCCTACTGATTTTTCTAGCCTCTGTTTTTAGGTTTTAGATTGTGTACATCACTACATTTTTACATGAATAGTAATTAGGACACTTATGGGATAATGAAATTAACTCAAAGGTTCAAAGTAAAGCTCATTGCCTAACTATTGACACCCTCATGCTGTTTGAAAAATAAATAAATTAAGAGGGTATCTAGTTAGAACATTCAATTATGTGGATTTTGTGACAACATATCTATGTTATCAGGTACATTCAAATGTTTAATAGGTAGGACTTGGAAATTGCAAGATATTTCTCTAACAAAGAAAGTGCTTTCTACTTCAAAATACGGGCCGGTCCATTTTTTTGAATCCTAGAATCCTAGTACCTCGTATTTTTCCCTCTGCGTCTAGTTGGGCCCATATTGACTTTCATGAGGTCTTTTCTTGACAATCTAATGGCTAAGAAACCTGTTAACTCTTACTATGACTGGCTTATTAATTTATATTTAAAATTTAATTGAACTCCATTAAGGTTTTCCTCTTTGCATTTGTCCGTGTATCCCAAAGAGTTTTCTATGTGAAGTTCTTGCACGAACACAGCACACATACGATTTTGTTATGAACATCTGTAAGACATCAGCCTCATCCCGTGAAGAGTTTTGGAACTGAAGCATTTCACCCTTTGCTTCCTTCAAAAATGATAAAATTGGGCAATGGAACATGGGACTTTCTATTAAAGAAACGTAAAAACGGCTAGAGGGGGGTATGTAGTTTGGTTTTTTCATTTTTTTGTTGTGCCTCATTTCGACGAGAATTTTCTCTTTTAACCCCTAGGGTTAGTCCAGTGGTAGTTCAGGCCAAGATAAGCACCTCAGGAAGTGGTCTCATGCTTGATTCCCCTTGGATACATAGTCATATGCCTGTATACCCCGAGCCATACAAAACAAATAGAAAAATAAGAATTTTTCTTTTTTTTATGGCTGAATCTCTTGTAATTTTGTGTTCCAAAGGATGTTGGAATATACTTAAATTATCATTTTTCCTTTTTAGAAATATATGGTTGGAATTAGCCAAGTGCCTTTTCTTCAGTCTTGACACAAAGTTGTGCTTGTTATACTGATAAGATTGTCTGCAAATGAAATACTGGTGCTGCGTACATGAATTTTTTGGAGTTCTTTTTTCTGTCTAAAACAATGTTTCTGTAGATGGAATAACTGCATTATCTAGATATGTGTCATAGTTCTTGATGTTCATATTCTTAGATACATGAATTTTTAGATACTCAGCTGATTTACTTGAGGTTAGTCAATGATAGGCTTTTAGCAGAAAGAAATTTCTGATTCTATTTTCTTGAAATTATTGTATCTGGTAATTCGAACTGGGGGAGGTTATGTCATATTTATAAACGTGGGTATATATCACTTGAATCTGGTGAGTGTTCTTATATGGGGATTTTTCTTTTGTTTGTAATTATTTTATTATATTCACTAGCAATTGAATATAGTGAAAGTATAGAGTTTATCTCCACTACGCACAAATAATTGCCCAATGTGTGCGCTGCTATATACTGCCCTTTTGAATTTGTACAGAATCTCAAAACCTGTGTGCTGGATCTTTTATCATTGACCGCTGTTTGATTTGCATTTCCTTTACTCAATGTAAATGATGTTTGTTGGATATTATATTAGGAGATGTTGCAAGGGTGAATGGTCAGCTGGCTGTATCGCGAGCTTTCGGAGACAAGAATCTCAAGACTCACTTGAGGTCCGATCCAGATGTCCAAAGTTCTGATGTTGGATCAGAAACTGATGTTCTCATCCTTGCAAGTGACGGTCTATGGAAGGTAATCCCTCTCTGCCCTACTCCTTCCCAACTGTTATTCATCCATGCTATATGTCTCTCTCTTTGCTGTCAATTCCATTAGTTTCTAATCAAATGACATGCTCGCAGCAATTTTCTTTTAAACATGTTTGTCTATTTCCCATTTTTTCCGGCTTATTCAGGTCATGTCTAATCAAGAGGCAGTTGATATTGCCAGAAAGACAAAAGACCCGCATAAGGCAGCCAAACAATTAGTAGCTGAGGCATTAAACAGAGACAGCAAGGATGACATATCCTGCATCGTGGTTCGTCTCAAGGGGTGAAATAGAAACGAAATGACTCACTTGGATTCTGGGATTTGTATATCAGGGTTTCTTTTGGCTCAGGATGCAAGGACATATGTTATGATCCAACTCCAGCGTCGAAATCTCATGAAACGAGCGCAAGTGTGGAATCCTTGTCAATATATAGTCTATGTATTTCTCCCTTGGCTTCCTCTGTAAAATTTTACTTTCTTGCAATCAGGTTGTGTGATTAATATCTCTTCATCTCTTGGACTTGTAGATACATACATCACTGTAATACTGTATTTTGCATTGTGGCTTTGGATTAATGTTGAATCATCGGTTGATTTATATATGCATGTAATAGAGAAGCATCCTATTGAGAATAAATCCATTCTGTTATTTGATGTTATATTCTTGTTATCTTTATTTTTACTTGTACATTTTTGTCCCTTTATCTTGCTTTAAATTTAAAAACTGGCTCACTGTTCATTCTCTTGAGCTCTCTCTGTATTTTCTTATGTTGCCCACGTGATGCTGTTAATAACGTTATTTTCTCTTGAGCTCTTTCTATCAGATGCCATAACAAAATTGTTCTTACTCTTTTTCCCTCATTGATTGAATAAATTACATGATTCCACTGTTCCCACCCGTGATATATACTTGAAGGGATTTAATGTTTAAATGATCTTTTCAGCTACAAAACATGTGTAAATAAACATGGATTGTTAATTGAAAGCAAGCACAATTAATGTCAAAACAATCCAAAGTTGCTCATTGGAGAAATGAAAAGAAAGAGAGCCTTTAACCATCTATTAAAGGTATGGAGGTCAACAGTCTGTTTGTAGAGATTGTAAAGTCTAATTTTCCTCTTTTGCCTTTCTCATCATATATATATAACAATAAACCCTACTTTATGTTTTGTTTAAGATTTTAATAAATCAAACTATTTTGGCATCTATTGAATTCAACTGCAGTTTTACTTGCAATAGTGCAGTTCACTAGCTTCAGCTAAATAGTTATATCATTTTCCTTAAGTTAGGAATTTTAATTTAATTTGTTGAAAACCCTAAACACTCTTGGAGAAAACCCTCAAGGAAAAAAGTCTTAGATGCCGCCCTCTTTTGGGGTTGGCGGGCTCCTTCTCTACCTCCTCCCCTCTCCTTTCATCCATTCTTTTCTCCTTCCCTCCCTTTTACCCTTCCCTCCCTTTTACCTCAAGATTGTTAGTTTATTTTGTGATGTGGAAGCAGTCGCCGTGAAATGATGTCGTCACCATGATATAGTCACCGTATTTTGGCCCATGTATTGTTGTTGTCGATTCGGCTGCACCAAAATCGATTCAGCTGCATCCTCAA
This sequence comes from Prunus avium, assembly GCF_965620075.1. NCBI lineage: Eukaryota > Viridiplantae > Streptophyta > Magnoliopsida > Rosales > Rosaceae > Prunus > Prunus avium. The sequence goes on along the minus strand of NC_142291.1, from coordinate 22,179,216 downwards.
CTTGTGATACTTGCAAGTGCACGAGTCGTTGGGTAGTATATCATGTGTAAGTGCGAGGTTGATCCCACGAGGATTGATGATAGATTGATTCAATTTGATTCCCTGTACAAAAAAGAAATTGGGTGTTTTGATTAGGTAAGGAACATAGAAACTAAACTTAAACGACGAAAGTAAACACGTAAATAAAAGACAAAAATAACTAACTCAAGAAAATCAGTTAACAAGTTCAATTCAGATTCACGGATTGATTCTAGCTAAAGTATGATTAAGCCATGGTGTTTGGTCATAACCTTGTATTCCTAATTCCCTAATTTGATCCTCTGTTGTTGAATCTAAATTAAGCATTAGAAATCCATTATGCAATGTTTTAAACAACCAAGCATGTATCTAATTCCTGTTATCGAATGTCCATACTGTTCAATTCGAATTAAAGCATATGGTGTCTACTCTTTATTCCAACGAAGATAGCTAACATACAAGTTTTAATGGTGATCAATCATTCAAACAAGCATATTAACTTATAAGCATAATGAATAAGAACAACAACCGTAATTGAAACTTGGAAATTAATCAAACTTGAAAACTTAAAATAAGAAATTACATTAAAATAAAAAATAAACTACAATTGAGAAAAACATAAAGGAAAATTTAGCAAAAGAGTTTTGTTACAACAATTGAGAACTAAAAAGGAAAACTAAGAGAATTTGAGGCAGAGAAGGGAGAGGAGCTCTAGAGAGATGTTTGAGAGCTCTCCACCTTAGGGTGTGTTTGTAAGCTTGGAGAACCTCACTATTTATAGGCCTAAGGAAAGTAAAAATATGAATTGAGTATTGCATCTACCTACAACACCCACTTCACCAACTTTACCTAACTTCCCCACCAAAAACAATTAGCTCATGCAACATTGCAGTCTTCTTGTGGGCTCGTTTTGGGTTTGTTCCTCCATTCATAAAATTCTGGAAAAATATGTGTCCTGAAGATCTTTGTCTAATATTTTCAACCATATGTAGCCCAGCTCAAGGAAAAATCGGAAAGACCTACAAATGTCATTTTTGGCATAGTATCGCAGATGCTGCCGAATTTCACCTTAAACTACCAAAACTTGCATAACTTTCTCTAGAAGACTCGGAATCATGAACCGTAAAATGATCTAGAAACTAGACTTCCACATCTTTCGAATAATGTATGGCTCATTATCTAGTTCTTCTTGAGCAAGTACAGTCCAATCCGTGAAGTTGACTGATCTGCAGACATAGTTTTGAGCTAACTTGACTCCAAAATGCATTAAATTAGTCCCAAAGCGTAATACACTAAAACAAACACAAAAGAGATTAAAAGTATAAGTTTAACTTAAAAACATAACAAAATCAAAATCTAGAAGGATACAAAATGATATGTAATTATGCACTGATCACGTATACAAGGAGTTGGCTCCCTTCGACATAGTTTGGAGCTCTAAAGAGGGGAAGATGTCTGGTTGCGTTTAGTTCCGGTTTGGCCAGTGCAGGACTATGAATTTAGTGGGTATGATGCTATGATTTTCTTCGGGTTGCCCCGAAGATGTGGAGAAGTGGTCATGTTTCTTAGTTTTGTTTTAGACTAATAATTTTCAAAAACTCTTTAGGAGTTTGCTGTGATTTGTTTTATTTATAATTTTTATTTCTTTTTAGCTTTTGGCTTTCGATATGGATTTGCCGTTTATGCCGTTGCACGATGGATTTGTATTGTAGGTTTGAGCACATGTGCTTCTGGTTTCTGGATTTGGGATTTAAGCATTGTTTGGGTTGTGCGTGATTCTCTCCATATCAATTCAACACGTTATTGTGTTTGGTCACTGGAGAAGATTTACGCATATTTGGCACATAATTGCTTTGTACTTTTTTTATTCATCAATAATATACTATCGCTTATTTTCAAAAAAGATAAATAGTTATATCTTCTTACATGTCTTTTTATTTTCTCAAATAAAATCAAATGGATAAATTTAATAACACAAAATATTATACAATTGAAATATTCTTAAAAAGATCTTTAAAAAGAGACTAATTTTGAACATATTTGAACAAAAAATTTAATTTCATGCCAAACTTGTATATTTAGATTTGTTTTTTCAAAAGTACAAGTTAAAAAGTTTAGTATGCACTCTTCACATGCATTAATAGTTGTATTAACGGTATAATGCATTAATTGTTGTATTTTTTTTTCTATTTTTTATTGGCATATGGGTCCCATAGTTAGCCTATTGCAATTCAATAGAGGGTTCATCACCACATAGCACCCTTTATTGCAATTGCATTTATTGCAATGAACTAAAATTGCATTGATCTTAACTATTACAAATGCTTTGAGAGTTGTGTGTGAAGGCTATGGAAAACCAAGAAAAGTTCCTCATGCCTACTCACTTTTCTTCTTTCTTTCCTAATAAGCCCTTTAAAAAATAAAAATAAATAAACGTAGTCACTTTTCTTACAATAATGCTAGGGACATTAAATTTGTACACTAAATTTGAGTCCCAAATGATGTGTCACTCGCCATATCATCACTTTAACTTAATAAAATTGCCAACATATATTATTCTAAAAAGAAAATTTTAAAAACCATGTAAGTTGATTAATCCAAAGTCTCAAACCTAATCACCACCATGTTCCACCACAACCAGTCCTACATCCACTGCACCTTTACCAGCAACTCAGCCTACCCCAAGTCAACCTTCATAGATTCGTTCAAGCAACAAAAGTGTTGTAAACAAAAATTTTGCCCAGCCATTCGCTTCCCATTTGATTTTGGTAAATGATAAAATCTTCTAAATCTTCTCTTTATATGTCGTTGTCGCTGTGGACTATTTTACCAAGTGGGCCGAAGTTTAAGCCCTAGCTACCATCACAACAGCTCGCGTTGAAAATTTCTTTTGGCAAAGTATTGTATTGTCACAGACAACAATAACCAATTTGATAATGCCAAGTTCAAGTAATTTTGCTCCAACCTCAAGATTAGATTTTGCTTCGCTTCTCTTGCCCATCCCCAATCTAACAGCCAGGTAGAAGCTGTTAACAAGATTATCAAGAAGACACTAAAGAAGAAGCTTGACAAAGCCAAAGGTTGTTGGCCTGAACTACTCTCATAAGTTTTATGGTCCTGCCAAACCACCTTTCGCACTTCCACTGGAGAAACACATTTCTCCCTTTCCTTCGGTACCAAAGCTACTGTACCAGTGGAGATTGGCCAGCCTTCATATCGAATGGCAACACATGACGCTGAAGTAAGTGATGAACAGTTGGCTCTCAACCTAGACCTCATTGACAAACTACTTCAACATGCCCACATGCATAACTTTGCTTACAAGCAACGCATTGCGAAATACTATGATTCTCATGGAAAGCCTTGTGCCTTCAAGATGGGTGATTGGGTCATGCGCAAGGTCTCCCTGGCATCTAAAAACATTGCCGAAGGTACCCTTGGCCCAACTTGGTTAGGACCCTATGAAATCATCAAGGTCTACCAACCTAGCACTTACCAGCTTCTTGATTCAAACTGCAAGCATTTGCCTCATCCATGGAATACTGACCACCTTAAATACTACTACAAATAATTATGCCTCACCTTTAGCACCTGTGTCTTCGTTTAATTATGCCTTCGGCAATTATATTTAGTATCACATGTACTTATGCCTTTTGACACCCACTTAATGAAAAGCCTAACCTTAGCTCATTTCTACTCTTTACTTGCCTTCGGCACTTACTTACGATTGTCAATTAATAAGACACTTGTTGAACTATGACAAAATATACATTCAAGTTAACCGTACTAACCTTGCCTTATGGCAAGGCAAAATATCCATACAAACCATGAGTACCATCGACACTCTCAAATTGTTCTGAATAAACATACATATTAACAAAAATAATATCAAGCCTTCAAGCTTCGATATTCCCCTCCTGGGTCCCTTCAGTAGTCTGCTCCACATCCACGGCCTGAGCATCCCCTCCAGTTTCATCCTTAGCATGGCCCTATTGGCAGGATTGTCGTCAGGAATCGATTGAGGAGGAGGCGAGCCACTGGTGTCAAAATTGATCTTCAGCGTAGGGTTAAACCTTGCCAACTCCAACTCCTAGGCCGGTTGTTTGTCCACCAGCCTTTCCAGGATGTAACTGTTCAGCCCATTCGACGATCGGTATGTCTTGATAGCCTTGACGCATGTAGCACTACTGTAACGTGCCTTTTCTGACTCTGCAAGCTTCTCCCTTAGCTCTTCAACCTCCTTAGCCAAAGCAGCCTTCTGCAACACTCGTGTTCTTCTCTCGGATGGCCTCTTGTGCTTCAACCATCTTGCCTTTCACAGCTTCCTCCAGCTTCTTCACCCTCGACATCTCCTTATTTGCCTTCGCCAAGGTCACGTAAATCTCACCGAAGGCCTATAAACAACATAACATCAAAATCCACACTACTCATACAAAAATACTACTCAATTCTCAATACTTACATATGCCGAAGAGATGATGGTCTTCTGTGCCCGATTAGAAAAAGAGGAAGTATGAGTTCTGGCCAAGTTTTCGGGATCACTTTTCACACCTTCTAGAAACACATTGACCAAGGGCACCTCTTGTCAATGCATGGCAAGGTTCACCTCTTTCTTTTTCTGACGCATTTTGGCAAAATCCACTTCATCAACACCTTCGACAAACACTTCCTCCATGCCGAACGGTAGTTTTGGTGACATTTCCAAGTCAAAGGGTGGTAGCTTCGAATCACTGCGCATTACGCTTTGATGGGCCTCCTCAAAGGCCCTTCTCTTTCCAACCAAAGCCTTAGACACTAACCCATCATCATCATCATCTCGCAGCTGTTTCCCCACCGCAAGACCTCCAGCCCCTTTTTCGGCATTTTTCGCTCGAGCATCCTTATCTTTCTCTCTCCTTTCTTTCAACCGCTTCTAATTTTCGACCTCATCAATTGCAGCAACCTTCGGCGTAAGCACCACTTTCATCATTCCCTTGACTATACCTGCCACTGTCGAAGCAAACACATTTGATTTAAAAAAAAACAACAACAACAAAAATACAAAGGAGGGGGACCAGGAAGGGAGTTAACTTACTTCCTTGCAACAGTCCTAATTCTAGCAAGTTCTTAGGCGTCACCAAATTCCTATATTGTCGATCCTTCTCAGGGAGTAGAACTCTCACCAGATTCACCTCGTATTTTTTCTCCATCGACAATGGAATATGCTTTATTGAACCTGCATCAACAAGAATATAGTTAGTTTGACATAAACACGTTTCGGCAAAATAAACTGAACAGGCACATGCAAGCATTAAAATCAATAAGTTGTGACCAAAAACCTATAGATTGAAAATGGGTAAGCATATGTATGGTGACAATCTTCCCTGGAACACACTCTCAATTGTCAAAGGCCAGGCTCCACCAATTTCTCCATGACTTTTGCGAGGACGGCATGTGCCCTATGAGGTAGCCCCTTGATCGGTGCATAAATTACATATCATTTTGTACCCTTTTAACTTATGATTTGGTTATGTTTTTGAGTTAAACTTGTGCTTTTAATCCTTTTTGTGTTTATCTTTCAGTTCATTGAGCTTTAGGTAATAATGATGGATTTAGAGAGCATAATTCATGCAATTCAAGCATGTTAAGGCCTAATTTGGATGAATGGATGAAGAGCTTAAAGACAAACTCATTTTGGCTACAGCCCCCTGCCAGTCCAGTTCCGTAGGTCATATTGCAAGCATTGTTTCAACAACCTACATAGCTCGAATGAGGCCACATTCTTCATGAAAGTTGTTCCAATGGGTGTGTACTATAACATATCCAAATTTCAGCCGCATTGGATAAATATAGAGTCTGTTACCTAGCAAACACAGAGCCATGCTCAGGATGGATTTTATCAGCGTGCAAAATGAGTTAGCAATTTGTTTCGGCCTTAACTTCTTCCTCCGACCTTGGATTGGCCCAAATAACATATGGCTGGAAAGAAGACATTCTGAACTTCAATGTAGAGTGCTTAAAGTCCTAATTTGATTAAGAGAAGCCCAAGTTGTAAGCCCTTGAAGTTGCTGGTCATGCTAACCTCAGCATGTGCTGGTTGGATGCTTGGTCATGGTGAGCTAGGTATGAGCTATCATTTCTGGTTGGAAGCTTGGTCATGGTGACATGAAGATGAGCTAGGGCTGCTGGTGGGATCTATTGGTGAAGTGCATCAACCAATTCAAGATTTTCTAATACAAGTGCATCACCCAATTTAGATTTTCTAATACAAGTGCATCAACCATTTCAGATTTTATAAAACAAGTGTTGTATGCATTAGCCATACTTAATTCAGATTTTCAGCTTCCTTAGGCCTATATATAGTGAGGTTTCCCAAGCTTGTAAACACACCCCAAGGGGGGGAGCTCTCAAGCACTTCTCTAGAGCTCCCTTCCCTTCTCTCCCTCAAATTCTCTTAGTTTCCCTTTGTAGTTCTCAATTGTTGTAATAAGATCATTCTATTAAATTTTCTTTGTACTAAATATCAAACACTTTTCCTTTATCTTCTTCTAAATTCTTCAAATACTCTCTTCTCCAAACACTTCCCAAACACTTCTCCCATTTCCTTCATCAAATTCTCTAAAGCTTTCAAACACATGTTCTTCCAAAATCCTCAAAGTTCTCAAACATCTCTCTACTTCCCTCCTCTTCCAAAAGTCTCCATGTCTCAAACACTTCACAAACACATTTCTCTTCCTTCCCTAAGTTCTCAAATTCTCCAAGTTCACAAACATCCTCCAAGTTCTCAACCACTCTCTTCCAAATTCTCAAAGTTCCTAAACACTCTCTTCCAAAATCCACAAAGCTCTCAAAACACCTCTCTACTTTCTTCTCCAAATCCTCCAATGTCTCAAACACTTCACAAACACATTTCTCTTCCTTCCCTAAGTTCTCAAATTCTCCAAGTTCACAAACATCCTCCAAGTTCTCAACCACTCTCTTCCAAATTCTCAAAGTTCCTAAACACTCTCTTCCAAAATCCACAAAGCTCTCAAAACACCTCTCTACTTTCTTCTCCAAATCCTCCAAGTTCTCAAACACTCTCTTCCAAATTCCCCATGTCTTAAACACATTCCCTTCCAAAATCCTCAAAGCTCTCAAACACATGTTCTTCCAAAATTCTCTACAGTTCCCAAACACTTTCTTCTCCCTCCTCAAAGTTCTCAAACACTTCCTTTCTTCCTCAAAGTTCTCTTAGTTTCCTTAATGTTTTCTTAGTTGTAATTTATTTTTCTTGTAATGTACATTCTTTCTTCTTGTTTTGTTCCTTTTGTTTTCATTTTTGTTTTGTGTAGGAAAATTGAATTGGATCATTCAATCACCAATCCCTGTGGAATCGACCTCGCACTTACATATGCTAAACTACCAATGGCTCGTGCACTTGCGAGTATCACAAGTTGAGGATGCAGCTGAATCCATTTTGGTGCAGCTGAATCTACGCAACAAGTTTTTGGCGCCGTTGCCGGGGATCGGTAACATTGTTTGATTCTATTTGGCTTTCCTACTTTATTTTTTTTCTTAACTGGACAATTTCAAGTTTTAAAGTTAATGACGTTAATGGACAAGTTGTGTTTGTAGTCCAACAGAAAAGGACAATTGCCCAACAAGCAAGAGAACTGGGTTTAAGTCCCAGCTTACACAACCCATTGGTGCTTGTTGCTTTGAAGCATGGAATTGGACTTGTGTTGATTTTTCCTTTTCATTTTTAGTTTTTTTTTTATATATTTCGTAATCCTTTAATTCCGTTTCAAGTTTTTGTGTGTGTTTGTTTTAGCAATGTAAATAGCTCAATAAAAATGGAGAGAGATGGCAACTTCAAAGATAGGAAGTGTGGAGTAGTGGGAGAAGTCGCGACCTCCAAATGCATCCATGCTCGACCTAATCGCTTCAAGGGGGAGTATTCCAATCTTTTCTCTTTAGTTGTTTTGTTATTATTTTAGTAATTTTAATTTTCTATTTCTTTTATTAAAAAAAAATTAAAAAGATTTTTTATATTAGCTGACTCGTGGTAACTCCAGTGAGCGTCTCCGTCAATACAGTGTCTAGGAGTTCTTTAGGCGACACCTTCGGTGTCTAAGAAGTTTGGGTTTTAAGTGGGACCTTTGTGACCCCTCCAACCTTCCCGGATCCCCTGGCTGTGTTTTCTGAGGCCCTTAACTGGTCATCCATGAGTTGCTTGTATATTTGTGTGTTTTATAAAAAAAAAAAACAAAAAAAAAAAAAAAATTTAAAAAAATTGAAATTTGAGTTTTTATTTTTTTTATCCTTGTAAATTGAAATTTGGAACTTCTTTTTTTTTATTTTTTTTATTTTTCTTTGTGTGGTCAGTTAGTTGTAAATAATAATAAATTTAAAAAAAAAATCAATTTGGAACTTCTTTGTTTTCTTTTTTTTGTTTTGTTAAGTTAGTTTATGTATTTATTTACGTGGTGTGGTTAGTTAGTTTATTTCTGAGTGTTAAAAACATATTATTTTTATTTCACTCAAACACTGCATTACAAACAAAGAAAAAAAAAAGAAGTAAAAATTTTTAAAACAAAAACAAAAACAAAAACAAAAAAAAAACAAAAAAAAAAAAGAACATTCAAATAAATTAAAAATAAAAACAACTTCTTCTTCTTCTTCTTCGTCTTCATCTTCATCTTCATGGCATGCCTCTATTATCTCTTACTTGCAGAATCTGCAGCAGCTCCACATGGTCCTCATTTTTTCTCTGCAGTGCTTCCACGTGCTGATTGGCACAGTAGAGCCGCTTCTGCAAGTCCGCCACCATAGCCTTCAAGGAAGTTATTTCCTCGCTCATCGCGGCACACTCCCGTGTTCTCGCCAGCAATCGCATACCCAAATTGGTAGCCGAGACCGCATGGAGAACAGTTAAATTATTGGACTCCTCCACCGCTGCTTTGTCAGACCTCTGTGCCACATGCAGATGATCTGTCGGTGTGAGCTTGCAGCCAATCATGCCTCCAAGCAGCGCTGCTCTGTTCGGCATTGCCTCAGAAAAGTTCGGTATTACCTCAGCAAAGTTTGAGGCCGTACCGTGATGATATGTGGAGTTTGGGAAGACATGGTTTTGAGGAGCCCTTATCTGCGCATTCGGTGGTGCAAGGGACAGTTCAAGGCTAAGATCATCAAGGTGAGTGCATGAGGATGCCATTGTTTTGTTTTTGGATTTTTTGATGTTTTTCTCTGAATTTGCAGGAAGAAATGCGGGGTACTCTTCTACTTCACCGAGATGAGTTTAAATAGACTTATACAGACGAGGGAGCCGAAAGCACTTCGGATCTCGAGGGTGCTATCCTGTGCTCTTTTCTCTCGGATCCCTTCATTTCTGGCGCAAATTGCGAGCACGTTTTTTTTTAAAAGGGAGCATGTCTACACTTTCACTTACTTTTGCCTCCCTGTTTTCTGATGTTTGTGTTTTTGCTTTTTCAGTTTTTATTTTATTTTATTTTATTTTCAATTATTTTCTTCTTGTTTGACAGGTTTCTTAATAATGTAGTTGGAAGAAGAGACAAAATTAAAGATGCGTCTTGGACACCTGGTGCAAGAATCCCAACTCTTCTTTTAAATTCTTGTTTGAATTGCGTGTTTATTTCAGTTTATTTATTTATTTATTTATTTTGTTTTTTATTTAATTAGGTAGTATAATTTAAAACTCATAGGATATTCTTTGAAGGAGCTAAATTTTTGGTAACTCCAGTGAGCAACCGCAGTCTATACAGTGTCTAGGAGTTCTTTAAGGCGACACCTTCGGTGTCTAAGAAGTTAGGGTTTTAAGCGGGACCATTGTGACCCCTCCAACCTTCCCGGAACCCCTGGCTGTGTTTTCTGAGGCCCTTAACTGGTCATCCTTAAGTTTTTCTCTTAAAAGAAGAAGCAGTTATTTGTGTATTTACTTAACTAAAAAAAAAAAAAAAAAAAAAAAAAAATCTTGTTTGGGTCTTCGTGTTTTTGTTTGATTGTCGTTCTTTAAATTTAGGGTCAATCGTTTCTTTGAGATAGCTAACGTTTTTATTTCCCAATTAAAGGAAAAAAAAAACACACATACACTTTAAAATTAAATAAAAACTGAAATCATTTCTTCTTGGCCTTCGGTGTCTCGACCATAGGAGCTTTGAGTTTGGCCCTCTGGCTGTCCTCTTCCGGGGCTTCACGCACAGCCTCTTGGGGCTCATCACTTGAGCTCCCAAAGATCGCAATCTTAGCTTGAGCGTAACTACTCTCGCGATCTGCTTGCTTGCGTTTACCCGGTCGGTCTAGGTCCTCCAGTTGCTTTCTCATGTCGCGAGAGTACAACTCTACCATCTTTGATAGATTTTTATTCTCGTCTCGCAATACTTCTAGCTGGTGTCGATTCACCTCCACAATCCTTGACCTCTCCCTTTTCAAGCTTTTTATAGCACTCTGACAATCTTCAACCATACTTCGCTCCGCCGCCAACTGAGCTTTCAGCACCTCTACCTCATGGGACTTCGCAAGTAGGCGATGACCCAAACTTGCGACACATGCTGTACTCTGCACGCTCAGTGCCAGGGCATCACTCGTGACCCGGTTGTCATCCCTTGTCCCGAACACACGTATATCTTTGGGAGTCACTAAATTTCTGCAAACTCCAATGGCAACATCGTTGTCCAGGAGTATTGAGTCATTGACAGTCACAGGCCCCCGTGCGGAGGCAAAGTAGGGCATCCATACTGGTGCTACTGCTTGGCCTCGTGTCTGAGTCGGTGGAGCTAGGTTGAGATCTAACGAAAATGGGTAGGAAGAGGCCATTTGATTTCTCACTTTTTTCTTCTTTTCTCTTTTGTGTTTCTGAGTTTGTGGTTTTGTTTTTATCCCCTTCTTTTTCCTTCTTATAGATATAGTCTTTGACAAACCCTAGCCATTGCAGCGTCTAAGCATTTCTGAATCTCCAGCATTCATCGAGTCCCACAACCTTCTCGCTTTCCAACCGTACCCAACACATTTATCTCGACGTGACCTTTCTGAACGGACGCGTTCAGTAAAGTCATCACGACTTTGTATGGCCCCGTAATTTCTGCTTGTGGAGTCTGCGGCGCCTCTATGCGTCGACACGTGGCTCCTGCTTTCTGCCCGTGACTATCCATGAGACGACATTAGGGACCACGTGCTTTCTTTTCAGAAATCCCACTTTGCGCTCATAATTCACGTTTTATCTTCTTTTTTAAAAAAAAAAAATAATAATAATAAAATGTGTGGGCTTCAGAATTCATTTTGGGTCGGTTTTTCACCTTGTTTGGGTTTCAAGGTGGGTTAATTTCATTGTGGGCTTTGGGCTTCAAATTTTTTTGGGTTTCAGAATTGTGTGATTAGGGTTTACTGTTTCATTTTTTGTTTGTTTGTTTGTTTGTTTTGTAATTTTTATTTTGGTAATTATTTTATTTGTGTATTTTAATTCTTGTGTGTTTTGTGATTTATATTTACTTTAGTACCTTTCATTTCTTGCTATGACATTGCTTGTTCCTAATTTTTAAACATTGAGGACAATGTTCATTTCTAGGTTTGGGGGTATTGGAGTTTAGCATGTAAATTTGATTTTTTTCCTTAATTTAATTTAATTTTTTTGCTTGTTTTTATTTTTATTTTATTTTGTTTGAGTCTTGCTTTTATTTTTATTTTGATTTTATTCACTTTCCGAACACATTTGATGAGATTGTGATAAATGTTTGCATGACTTAAATGAAAATTGGATTTCATTTTATTTTAGTGTTTTTTTTCTTTATTAAAAAAAAAAATTAAAAAAAAAAATTTAATTTGGCATTGTTCTAACATGATATGCTTGAAACCTTCTTTAAACTTGCCATTTGTTTCATAATTTTCCAATTAAAGGATTTGCATGATCTAAAGAATTGTATGAAGCATAAATTAGATTTATATAACCAACCATATAAAGTGAGCTTTTGAGCCTTGTACTTCAATTCATGAGTGTTATATACATACTCTTATTTTCTTGTCATCAAAGTTGTTGTTTGATCTCATTATTCATTGATTTGGTTGAACACTTAAAAGTCATTCATTCTTATGCAATTTGATTTCATGACATTTAAGAAGTGATATTAAGGCCCTCTTTGGATCGTTTGTGCCTTTCAAGCTAACCTTATGCATGCTTAAGCATGATTTTCCATTGTTAACCATTTTGAGCCTACATGTAAACCTTTTCTTTCATTTACCAATTTTATTTCCTCGCCTTAGCCCGAAAAACAAATATTTACCTTTCTAAGGAACTCATGAGCTTTAATTGGGATGTGTTTTTCATACTAAGTTTGGGAATGGGTGTTACATTTCGAAGAAAAAAAAAATCACACAATTGGTGAAAGAAAAGAGAAAATTTAAGTGGTGGTTGATTGAAATTTCATTTTTGGGCCTTCAAAATAAATTGGTGTTTGTTCAATTAAAGGAAAGGAGTATCAATTAATGTAAATGAAGGTATAAGGAGTTTTGATCATGTAAAAGAAAAAATCTAATCGTGATGATTCGAAGTCTTGTAAACAATTATTTTATGCTCTTACATTGCGAGTTCCTTGGACTTTGTATTATCCATACCTTTCATTTCTTACTCACCTTACTCCCTTGGCCCAATTACAACCTTTACTAAAGACCTAAATTGATCTTAAATGTCATGTGGTTGAATTGCATTCATTTTCTGCTTTTAAGTGTTTGGCATCCTTCTTGAGATCATATTAATGCAAGTTCTTCATCTTTCTATTTTGAGTTAAGTCTTTATGGTTTAACTCTAATCTCATGTTTATAACTGAGTGTTGCATTATAGCCCTCTTCTGAGTGATTCATTTGTGAGAGGACAACTTTGGTGAGATTTGAAGTTGAACTTGTGCTTTGTATGATTTTTGAAATTGTGTGAAAACTAAGATTGGGGAATTTGTTGCATTTGGCTATCACACTACTACACTTTGAGCATATTATGTTTTGAACTTTGCCGCTTTGTGAATAATGTCTAAAATTGAGTTTTTATTGTTAAAAACTTTTGAGTCATGTGCATGAGTCATTTCTCTTCAGAAAATGTTCGGGAAGATTGTTTTGAGTCTTACTTTTGTTTTGTTTTTATTTATTTATTTTATTTATTTATTTTTTTGGTTTTTGGTTTTATTTTTGTTTGTATAATTATTTTTATTTTTATTTTGCTTAAGGACTAACAAATCTAATAAGTTTTCTAACCATTTTGTTTTGTAGAGTTAGAAAAACGTTTGTGGGTATCGTATCTGTTAAACCCTCAGGAGACACAACTCCTCCTACTAGGGATGCCTAGAGGTTTAAAGGCTTGTTGCATACGCTAAATGCAATCGAGTTACCTACGAAAGTGGTTTAATTAACTTCTGTTTGTTTTTATCTTTGTTTTCCTTTTGTTTTGCTCGAGGACTAGCAAAATCTAGGTTTGGGGGTATTTGATCGGTGCATAAATTACATATCATTTTGTACCCTTTTAACTTATGATTTGGTTATGTTTTTGAGTTAAACTTGTGCTTTTAATCCTTTTTGTGTTTATCTTTCAGTTCATTGAGCTTTAGGTAATAATGATGGCTTTAGAGAGCATAATTCATGCAATTCAAGCATGTTAAGGCCTAATTTGGATGAATGGATGAAGAGCTTAAAGACAAACTCATTTTGGCTACAGCCCCCTGCCAGTCCAGTTCCGTAGGTCATATTGCAAGCATTGTTTCAACAACTTACATAGCTCGAATGAGGCCACATTCTTCATGAAAGTTGTTCCAATGGGTGGGTACTATAACATATCCAAATTTCAGCCGCATTGGATAAATATAGAGTCTGTTACCTAGCAAACACAGAGCCATGCTCAGGATGGATTTTATCAGCGTGCAAAATGAGTTAGCAATTTGTTTCGGCCTTAACTTCTTCCTCCGACCTTGGATTGGCCCAAATAACATATGGCTGGAAAGAAGACATTCTGAACTTCAATTTAGAGTGCTTAAAGTCCTAATTTTATTAAGAGAAGCCCAAGTTGTAAGCCCTTGAAGTTGCTGGTCATGCTGACCTCAGCATGTGCTGGTTGGATGCTTGGTCATGGTGAGCTAGGTATGAGCTATCATTTCTGGTTGGAAGCTTGGTCATGGTGACATGAAGATGAGCTAGGGCTGCTGGTGGGATCTATTGGTGAAGTGCATCAACCAATTCAAGATTTTCTAATACAAGTGCATCACCCAATTTAGATTTTCTAATACAAGTGCATCAACCATTTCAGATTTTATAAAACAAGTGTTGTATGCATTAGCCATACTTAATTCAGATTTTCAGCTTCCTTAGGCCTATATATAGTGAGGTTTCCCAAGCTTGTAAACACACCCCAAGGGGGGGAGCTCTCAAGCACTTCTCTAGAGCTCCCTTCCCTTCTCTCCCTCAAATTCTCTTAGTTTCCCTTTGTAGTTCTCAATTGTTGTAATAAGATCATTCTATTAAATTTTCTTTGTACTAAATATCAAACACTTTTCCTTTATCTTCTTCTAAATTCTTCAAATACTCTCTTCTCCAAACACTTCCCAAACACTTCTCCCATTTCCTTCATCAAATTCTCTAAAGCTTTCAAACACATGTTCTTCCAAAATCCTCAAAGTTCTCAAACATCTCTCTACTTCCCTCCTCTTCCAAAAGTCTCCATGTCTCAAACACTTCACAAACACATTTCTCTTCCTTCCCTAAGTTCTCAAATTCTCCAAGTTCACAAACATCCTCCAAGTTCTCAACCACTCTCTTCCAAATTCTCAAAGTTCCTAAACACTCTCTTCCAAAATCCACAAAGCTCTCAAAACACCTCTCTACTTTCTTCTCCAAATCCTCCAATGTCTCAAACACTTCACAAACACATTTCTCTTCCTTCCCTAAGTTCTCAAATTCTCCAAGTTCACAAACATCCTCCAAGTTCTCAACCACTCTCTTCCAAATTCTCAAAGTTCCTAAACACTCTCTTCCAAAATCCACAAAGCTCTCAAAACACCTCTCTACTTTCTTCTCCAAATCCTCCAAGTTCTCAAACACTCTCTTCCAAATTCCCCATGTCTTAAACACATTCCCTTCCAAAATCCTCAAAGCTCTCAAACACATGTTCTTCCAAAATTCTCTACAGTTCCCAAACACTTTCTTCTCCCTCCTCAAAGTTCTCAAACACTTCCTTTCTTCCTCAAAGTTCTCTTAGTTTCCTTAATGTTTTCTTAGTTGTAATTTATTTTTCTTGTAATGTACATTCTTTCTTCTTGTTTTGTTCCTTTTGTTTTCATTTTTGTTTTGTGTAGGAAAATTGAATTGGATCATTCAATCACCAATCCCTGTGGAATCGACCTCGCACTTACATATGCTAAACTACCAATGGCTCGTGCACTTGCGAGTATCACAAGTTGAGGATGCAGCTGAATCCATTTTGGTGCAGCTGAATCTACGCAACACCCCTTTCTTTCCCTTTTCGACAATTCACTTGAACCCAACCCAAATGACCCTTTTTCCTGGATATTGAATACAAATGCATGAACTGCTCAAAGGTTGGCTCCCCCAGCTTCGTCAACCACCATGCAATATAAACCCCATGAAGCAGAATCCAGAAGTTGGGATTTTATTGCCATGGTGCATACCCTAGTGGTGACAACATCTTTTGCACCCATGGATGAAACGGCAACCTGAACGCATGCTTATACATATCCGTGAATATCAACACACTGCCCTCATGAGGATACCTCACTATATCTGCCGAAGTTGGTAGCCTTAAGCTTACTGAGGGAAGAATGCAATAATTGGCCCCGAGCTCTTCAATTTCAGCTTTGGTCATTCTATTCTTCTTCAGTAAGGGAACCCCAACTGGTACATCTATCTCTGCTAAAGCAAACACTACTAATACATCGCTAGAGGCAGACGACCCTCCTTGATTGCTTGACCCCACTTTAGGAGTCTGAGGAAGAGCAAGTAGGCAATCAGTCACGGCTACCAACTTCACATACTCAGCTTGCATTGCCTCATATTGTGCTTGACTCAAATCTACCGATTGTTGTTCTACCTTGCCCTTATGAGCAACTACCCTATCCTCTTCTATAACTCCTTCTACAACACCGTCTCATTCGGCACCCTCACCATCGGTATCCTCAGACATGGTATGCTCACCATTTTCACTTTCTTCCCTACCAAATGAAAGGGTACCGTGAACTTCTTTATCAGAACTATCTGACATCTACAAACAAAAATCAAGGAAACAAAATGGCAGGCCAAGATCAAAACAGGGTACCTAAATGTTGGAATGCCTAGAGTTTCTTATTCTAAGGATGATACTTAATGTTCATACATGGGTTCATGCAAATATTCAAGGAAACTGCATTTCAATTCAAAAAAGGGCCGAAAATGCAAGCTTACCTTGTTATGACCACCGTGCACTATTGTCGAAAATTGCCCCGCCATCAGTGCTCCCACCGTAAATCACCTCCGCCACGAATATTTCGTCGAAAATTGCTTAAAAATTCTCTTTCAAAATCGCTCTCCAAATGCCAAGTATCTCCGCTTCTAACAATGGACAAGCTTTTATAATCCCACATTATGCTGATGCCTCGATCCACGAACTGATGCCCATTATTACTCACCAACTACTCGCCCTTAATGCATCAATTTCCACATTAATGAAGCTCGCTTAAAATCCAATTAGAGCTGTTAATGGATCAGATTTTGATATGAATCTGATCTGAATCCAATATAATTAATAGGAGATCGATCTCGTGACATAATCGGATAATCCAATTATGTTCCGAATCTGTTAACCCATTAAGTTAACAGAACAAATCTGGATATGGCCTACTCCAATCCAATTTTATATAATATTTATTTTATATTTACTTACTAATTATAAATTGATAGAAATAATTTATTTATTTTTATATTTTAAACCCAATGTTTAATACATCAAATGTTAAGCCCAATAGGTATTCAAAACCCCTTAAACTCAACTTTACATTGAAGTAAGCTTAAAGCCCAACTAAACCCTAACTCTCTCCCACTCTAAACCCTACCACTCTTCTCTCATTTCTTAGCCTTCTTTTTTGTTGTCAATGTTCAGATGCCTTCCATATTTTTCTTCTCTCTTCTCTTTTCTTCTCATTCTCTCTCTTCCCTTCTCTTTCTCACCTCCTTCCCTCTCTCTCACCTCACTCAATAGAATCCATTCCCACTCAACCAACTGCAAACCTTATCCCCACCCTAACTCATCACACAAACAATCCAACCTGTGCAAAGAAAACCTCAAACCAAAAAAGTCGTTGGATCCTCACATGAGTTATAGCTTCGTTGCAAAACCAATGATTTGATGATTAACTCGTGTGACACTTGGTATTGTGAAGAATGAACACAAATCATGGAGAGGTGGGAAATGGGGGTGGGGTAGCTGTTTGATAGATTTGGTTGAATATGTTCATATTGGATTTTTGGATAAGATATCCGATAATCCAACAAATTGGATATGGATATCCTTGTGAAGTATCCATCGAATTATCGGATCGGATCTAATTAAATATTTTTCTTAATCAGATAGGATATAGGATGCTATGATTCCTATCCGACCCGTTTATAGCTCTAAATCCAATTAGTGACACTATTCAAGACATATGGCACGACTCTAGCACGAAGTCACCCCTGCCAATGGGCAAGCATCGTGCTGATCGTGTAGCGGACTCTTGTGCAACAAGTGCGAAGTCACCCCTACCGGTAGGCAAGCATCTTGTTGATCGTGTAAGGGACTCTCGTGTGACACAGGAAAAGTCACCGTGCCGATCGGCAATTACCATGTTGATCGTGTAGAAGCCTCTCACATGACAGTGTGCACTTTGCCTACCAATCGATACTATGTGTGCCGATCACATAGCCATCCAATCCACGTCTAACTCATGACGTAGCCCAATTACCTTCTTGTTGAAGCAACTCCCAACTTGCAAACTTGGGGGACTAGGGATTGCCTATGGTGTCCGTCAGGCCGAATAACTTGGTTTGATTATTCAGCATTTTTACCATAATCAGCACTGGTTCCTAATCCATAAGCCACTTCTTGATCGGCAACTTGGGGGACTACTATTTGTACCATAATCAACCGAGCATATTTGGCACTGGGCAATTGGCGCGTAAACAAACCCATAGCCTACTGAAGCTAAAACACTCCTAGAAAATCCTCAGACACTAATGACATCATCATGATCTCACCTACCAAAGAGATCTTCCTCCGATACGGCAACAGCTTGCCGAAGCCTTCGCCAAAGCACCAAATTGCAAAATCTAAGCCTTGGACTTGTGTCGCCACCATAGTGATTTGCACAAAGTCCTACATCGAAATTTTGTGCAAATACTCATTTCCATTCCTCTAGGGGCATAGTGCCCAGGTAAAAGGGTAACTATTTTTCACTTTTACTATTACTTTGCCAAAATTATTGTGTCCCCCATACTTGCTGACTTAAGCATTGGAGAGCCTTCGGCAGATACTACAACGGTGCTCGAAGATTGACGATTTGCTTCCTTTGTCCCTCTTCAACAGGTCAACCTTTCTATCAAAAGTTCTCTTGCTGAAGATATGCACCTTCCCATCTCTACCAAAGATCCCATACTCCGTCGTCGAGAATTGAAGCCAGATTTGGACATCAACAAAATTTTTGATCAATAGAAATATATTCATAGTGCATTATTTATAGATTTAAATAAATAAAAAAATGAACGATTCTAATTCATCATCAAATCACGAATTTTTTCAAACTTGTCACATCTAAAAGCTTTTATGTTCTTCTAAGGTATACTCCATTAGAATTGATAGCCCAAAAATCTGCTATACACAATTCAACCTCTTAGATTGTCTGGGATGATGGGGCGCTGTAGGTTGTACGTGGTGTACCAAGAACATATAAAAATTTCTCTTGGTTGGGGGATATGTGGTGATCAATTTCGGGATTTTAGTTAACATTTATGCTTTAATTTTTTAAAAGAAATTAATTGTTGTAATTAATACATGTTGGCAATTAATTGATGATGTTTCATTTGTTGCAACTTGCAATATATATATATATATATATTATTTGATAGACATAATTATTAATTATCGATAATTTTTCTATATTTTTCTTTTCAATAAAGTCGATGTTCTAAATTATTCTAATGTAGAGGAGGAGGTTCAAACTCTGATGCAAGACAATGGGCACAACATGTGCGAATAATTATTTTAATTTTTTCTCTTATCAAATGGCATGATATTATTTACGAAAATGCTCCATTAAGGATTTTATTGGATCGCATGAATGAAAAATAGGTAATCTACTAACATATCTCATGGATGGCCAATGTATGTAAATGTGAAATACCTAATGGCCATCAAATTCAATCTGGGGCCTAGTTGTAAAACAACTTGGATAACATACATAAATATAAGGTTTTCAAATTGCTGAGAAGGGTCAAGTGCAAGAATTCTATAGTGAGGGCCTTATATATGGCCCTCACTATAGAATGACTCAGTCAAGCGACCCTTGTGGGCCTTAAGCATGGTATTTCAACTTGTGTTAGCAGCATCATCTCCTCTTTTTTTCCTTTTTCTTTCCTCCCGCCATGCCTGTTGAAGTGTGGAACATGTCTGAGAGCCGTTGAGGGGTGCGTGTTTTGCGGTCAAATGCTCTCACGCCAATAAAACTTGAAACCAAAAAAGAATCATTAATTAAGATCGTTAGATTTCATATGATATCATGGATGGCTATAAGCTTGCAGTTTTTATTTTCCTTCTTTACAAGTTTCTTGATAATGTGTGCTTTTATTTTGAAAGGCACATATAAGTAAATTTTGATGCAAACTCAAAAAGTAGTGAATCTATAAGACAAAATTATCTATATTCTTCTATAATAGACTTTATTTAGTGATTTGTGTTTCATCCAAGGTGCACAATTTTAATTTTGTAATGAGATATTTATTGTGTTACTACTATCATGGTTTGTTCTATTTCACAGTTTGAACCCAGGAATATTTTTAATTATTTCTTTCATTTTATTTTCAGACATATTATGGATAGTCATCACTTATCTTAATAGTCATATTTTCAGTCAAATTATGGATAGACATATTTTCAGACATATTATGGATATTTTCAATTTATTTTCGGACATATTATGTCCAACCTTCTTGTGTAGAACTTATATTAATAGTCATCACTACCTCTATGACATATTATGGATTCGTCCTCATACCAAACTGATGCTGGAAAACAAATAAAAATGATATTTACATAGCAGTACAAAGGGGGAAACAGATGGTTTTTATTGATTAGATTTGTTCTGTTTTTTTTTTTTTGAAAAATTTGTTAAGAATGAGTTTTGCACTTCTAATCCAACTAATTGTGTTTTGACTAGAAAGGGCTGGATGCTGTTTCAGTATTACAACAAGCTATCAATAAGAAGCTGCAGGCTGGGAATTACAAACCTTTCGAAAAGGATTCCCCAATTTCCGGTGTTTCTATGCCTGCAATAAGAAGAAATTTTTAAGACGTTTGTTTGACTCTTCATAGTGAGTGATACGCTCTTTTCAGAGAGTTTGGCATTTGTCAATCTCAATTGTGGACAATGCAGATCGCATTGCATGCTCAGACATGATTCACCATATCAAAGGCTATCACAATCTAGCAAAACAACATGCCAAACTGTCTTGCATGAGATAATCACTCTATATATATAATACATACAACTCATCTAGTGTATGAATTATTCACCTTTGAGAATTGCAGTTGTTGAGGTTCCAAAGTATGCAGTTCGCCTCACTAGCCTCCATATCCATGATCTAGGAATGTTGATCGGGTGTATGCGGGATTCATGGTCAGCAAATACCTGCAAAGGGATGTTATATATTATATGTGCTTTAGCACAGTAGCTTGATCTAAAACACTACTGTTATTTTTATATGCTGACAGACAGAATATGAATGATTGGAGAAATGTTGAGTAAGCTCATGGTCAACAAATACCTGCAAAGGGATGTTATATGTTATTAGCACAGTAGCTTGATCTAAAACACTATTGATAATTTCATATGCTGACAGACAGAATATGAATCATTGGAGAAATGTTGAGTAAGCTCACCTCATTAACTTGAAAGTATGTCCCGTTGAGTGGAAAGCTCCCCCTGTTTGCTGTTCGACACGGAATCTGTTTGATGAGTTCGTCCTTTTACATAATTGTCTAGAGTACTTATTGCAAGTTGAAACTGTAATAGTGTGCACAAGTGCTCGTAGATGCTGACTGTTAGAATTGTATCAGAAGCTTGTTCTGGAAGACTGCTGTGTGAAAAGCATTTCTCACCATTACACAGTTCTCCAGACTCTTGGGAATTGCATCTTTTCTGAGGTGATTGAAATGAATTTGAAGTTTGATCTGATGTTGACATTTCCACAAATAATTGATTAGCACATATTCAAACATTGTACCATATTTTCCAGTTGGGAAACTCTCATCTTAGACATCATAGTCCTTTCACTATCGAAAACATGAATCTTTCTGAACACTTTAGAATTGTAGAATATGTTTTCTGGAAGTAAGGTTGTACCCGATGTCCATATAGCAAGAAGGTATGGGCTTGGATCACAGGGCTCTCTTCTCTCAAACTGCGGCATTCATATTTTCAGAAGTTAATAAACAACTATGCAGATGAAAGTTCTTTTCACAGGAAACGAGTAGCTGACTTACCCCTGCCAATAGAATATGATTGTCTGGAACTACATAGCTGCATGATAATTAAAATTAGTTACAATGCAATGGTAATGGGACATCAAATAATCATAGAATACCATTTATGAAATATGCTTAAATTTATTCCCCTATCTTTTGGAACTATTTTTCTCTGCAAACCAATTAACCATACCCAAGAATAATATAGCTATTGCACTAATTCATTCCACTTTATTCTAGGATCTATTTTCTCATCAATTCTAAAAGGCTCTGATCATACCAAATGTTTCTTATCATACACAAATACCTCATATTATACTAGAAGATTTGAAATATCTGGAGCCATCAAAAGATGAGATAGGATCAATTTTTAAAAAAAATCATATTATGCTCGCAGGAATATAATTATCCAAAAGTAAAATTATATAACAGATATTGGATAACCAAACCACCTAAAGTATGTCTATTGCATTGTAATACCAAAGAGATTGGACTATTCAATTTATCCAGTCACTTTTTTAAGTTACTACCTTTTATTTTTCACATGAATTTGAAAACTTTCTACAGAAAATAAAAAAGGTCAAACTCAACTTACACTAGGTGCTTTGTCCTTAAATGGGCAACATGCTTCAGTTTGGAAGCTGGGATGTAAGCAGTTTGTGAAGCAACTAATTCTGTTGACATATCATTTTCTCGAAACACACACATGTGGCATTAAATTTTCTGAGAAATTTTCATCTCTCGTTTTAATTGTTGGAATGTAATTAGGTCATCAAGAAAAAGATCTTCAAAGTCTGGTATTTCTGTAGATTCAGGTTGTGGCGATGGTGGTTCCTCAATGATAGGTTCACAACTTTTGGTTTGGTATTCTGATTCACAGTTGGCCTCAAGAAAGGATAGTGATATTGAATTGAGTGCCTCAAAAGCCGGACTCGGAGGAGCAGTAGAACTATCTTCCTTTGTTGGCCTCGCCTTCTTTTCCATCCCTGGTAAGGCAAGCCTTGCGCTGCATCAAACATGTACATTAGATTCATATCATACCTAGTGAGATTAAGAGTTACAACTTACAAGTAGTATCTCTTTCAAACATAAGAAATAAGAAACTGAAAAATAAATAATAATAACAACAATAAGTTGTATTATTAGTTACTCTTTTTCTTAGTTTCAATAGTTTGTGATGCAACATCCAAATTTCTATTTTCAAGTGCTTAGTGAAGTGATATCCTGAATCTCATCATGTGTTGTGATATAATTATCAAATTCCTCACTTCATATACATTAAGATTTTATATACAGGTCCATTTAAATTTTGAGGAAAACCTTGCAAATGCTAGTAGTGTCTGCACTCTCCCCTAATCGGACAAGAATTGCAATTTGTTTTTCTCTTTGTGCAATAAACCTGCATAAACAAATATTAAAATACATTGCCAGCATTTAGAATTTTCGTCTAACCAATTTTGAGGTCACATTTTTGCAAAATATGCTCTGAGTCTGAAGAGATATACCTTTCCAAAGGCTATCATGTGATAATGCAGTTCATACCTGTTGAAATAACATACTAAAATGAGTACAATTCTTAATTTATTAAAGGTGATTTCGCAAAATAAAAATAATCTTAAAGGGAAATTTGGGGATTACAATGTTAACGGATCCAAGGTCTAGTCGTGGCCAAAGATACCTCTGAACTAAATCCATCACAGGCATCCTACATATACAAAATTTATAGCACTCATTGAAAATACAAGTAATATGTCTTGTTAGTATATTTTGTACTTACTCGTCCAACAGATCTATCTGAAGCGTTTCATGTAATGGTTCAAGAGGAACCCACCCTAGACGAATCGCTATCCGGCCAACGTTTATGTCCATCTAATAGAAGAAAAGAATACATTTTTGAATAAAACATTTACAAATTACATCCGCCTAAACAATATGTTCATTAAAATCATACCAGGAAGGCTGCACGCTGGAGTGTCAAAAGTCGAACGCACTCCACACTTTTCAACCCAATACCGTCAATTTCTCTCAAGTATTGCCTACAATTACGGATGATTGAATGATCAAACTTTGACAAATACATATAACTCGAATGAAATAACATAAATATTTTAGCATGCTTTGTATTGTTAATGTATGCTTACATTACTAGCTTAGGTGGGGCAATTCTCAACCACTCGAGGTCTATTTGTTTATGGTCTACTTGGTTAAGGAACTTTTGCAAGTGAGTAAAAATAGTTAACTTTCCAAAGTTCCTCAAAAATGAAAGACAAATAAAATAAACTATGCAACAGCAACAGTACTTGAGTTTTAGCATACCAATTTCATGTATAGGAAATATTATACAAGTCCTTTGAACCAAAATTCTGGAAGAGGAATAATTTGATTTACCTTGACTCATCAAGCAATCATATTTTGTTGGCCACGCGCTTGGATAGCATCAGCAATCTCACCAACTTCTGCGTGTCTAACTGCCTCCCAATCTACTGAGTCCATGTGATTTCTATTTCTTTCTCCACTGGTAGCATAGATCTTTCCGAAAAACTCCCAATCAGCTTTGGCCTTCACTATAGCCTTCTCTTTTTTTCCTCTTCGAGTAGCTTTCTTTGTTTCGCCAGATTTCATGTCTGAATGTTGCTCTTTTAAATTCAGTTTGTTTCCCTTCTGTTCTTTCTGGTGCTGTTGGCATAATTAGGTGGCTGCAAGCAAATTTTCGGATTTGGGATCATAGTATCAGCTGTGCTCTCAGGCTTATCAAGTGGCATATTTACAGAGTAGAGGTGACTCTCATAGTTTTATGCAGCCATCTCATCCTTCGTTTGTGAGCTACACTCTGGTGGCAGACTAGACATTCCTTCTGATGCATGAAAATCAACTTCTGTTGAAATTTTCTGCTGAACCTGGGGATTATATGACACTACACTGTCTTCCAAGATTTCCAGATGATCTACCTTTTCATTGAAATGGATTTGGGAAACCTCTGGAGGCTTGTAGGAACCACACAGAGACCTTGACGCCTCTTCAAGGTCATTAGATTCGTCAGAGCTTGACTCCTTATTCCCATACGCAGCTTCACATGTGAGCAACTCCTCATCAGTTACTGGCATGATAGAAACAATTCTACTCCCAGTCAATTCTTGGCTGCCTACCGTGTTTATGTCTTTATAATCTGTTTCATGGGAAGTAGACTGACAGGGGAATCTGGCGGCAAGTGACATGAAGGCAGAGCTGTAGAAGAGAATATGAAGTTAATAGTCTCATTATGAACCTCCAACCCCAAAAAAAACTTTGACAAATTCTAGTTTATCAAATCTGAAGCTAACTTGAAAAATGATCTTACACATTCTGAGTTAGGAAAACCCCAACTACTGAGTCCACCACAGAACCTTTCCAAGGTGAAAATTTCCTATCTCCTGCTCAGAAAATAATATTACTGTTAGGAAATTTGCATATAATTTTCTGTAACATTTTCAACAAGTATTAGCCGGGATTGTACCTTTGATTGTGTGCATCCGAGATACAAGTAGACTAATCCGTCCATGAAAGACTTCTCTTTTATTCCTCCACCAATCCTCATCACTTTTTTCAATTTGACCCTCATTAACCTTGTCTTGCATTTGAACCTTCCATGTCAAAGCTAGTTCATATTCTGAGTGAGAAAGCTTTGCAAGCCTTTTGTTGTTCTTCCCCTTGTATGCAGCTAACATCCCAAGCTGACCATGAGGACTATGTGTACCCTGATCTCGTTGTCCTTGATGGGGAACTAGTATTCCCTGGTCATTCCTTGTAACATGTGCATCTTGGTCATGGTTATCTGTCACCGCCCCTCCATTTTTATTTGCAAATAACGTGACCTTATTAGCATCCAGCCTCTGAAAGTTCTTAGTTTCTTGCCCTTCGCTAACTCTTTCTCTGAGAAGAGCTCTTGGTGACTGGTTGCAAATTGGAGTTGCAGTTAGACCAGCTAAGTTCAACACAGTATGCCCCTTTGATCTCTTTTTCTTTGTCTTAAGTAGTGACGGCAGTGCATCAGTTAGATCTATAATTTCTGTTGTTTGGTATTGCAGCCTTCCATGGTTTTTGTTGCCGAGCATATTGAACACTTCTTTTTTATTGTTTTTCGGGACTGATTTCTTGTTCGTACATCTCAGTGTAACATGGCTTGCACTCTCATGAAACTTACTTGCTAATACTGACCACCTGTCTACTTTCCATCTCCTCCTCATCATCCTTTGTTTCCTGCATTTCTTAGGAAAATTCAGTCGTACTTTTGCTATAGTTGAGGCATTGATTTACTAGGAAATTTGTTTGGTCAAGTTGATATGCATTGTACTGGCAATCATTCTGGTTGATGCAGCTTCCCACCAACTTCTCTGCTTCAGCATCAACTGCTGCAAAATATCCACTGCCTTCTGAATCAAGGGAGCAATCCTTAGCTTTTTGGCAACCAATTCTAAATTTTCGAGGAGGGGTGGCTAATATGATGGCACTTCCATCATTTGATTGATTTGTAGGTCCATGTTTAGAGTAGCTCTGTCTGATACAGAAAGGTCAACTTTATCCACAGAGACTTGTATGAGTACCAAGTTTTTGAGGTTGCTTGAAGACTTCTTTACTGACATGTTTTTCTTGGAAGAAGAAGGCATTCGAGTTGTAGGCTTTGGTGTTGCTTTCTGGGGTGTCTTAGGCTCCAGAGTCCTTCTAGGCCGTCCAATACCAACCACTTTCGGCCTATATCCTCTCTTCTTTCGTCTCTTCTGTGGCCTTTCATTCAAGTTTGTTCCACCATCCGGTCTTCTTTTCAAGTTATTCTTTTTCCCTGAAAGGCTTGAAGTGCTAGGCAATGTTGAGCGACCAATACAGTTTGCAGCATTGAACTTGCAATCGTCATTCTTTGTTTGACTCTCTTGCTTAAAATTTTCCTTATTTTGTTGATCATCTGCAGTCAAATAACCTATCGCAGAATATGAATGCTACCAGTACTATCAGCAAGAACAGAAAGTATGTAAGAATGTGATAACATCTGAAAATGAATGCATTCCAATACCCACAAGTGGTGCCAAAATCAGTAAGGTAGGCTTGTAAAATTCATGTTAACATCATAAAATTCTATTGCTCAATTGATTTACTTTTTGGCTGAATAGACAAATTTTCAATCCATAAGCAGTATTAGATGAAGGAAGAGGATCCTACTCCTTTGTTTTTTCTCCCTCTTTCCTATCCTTCCGCAAAATTAAACACAACCCAATTGTTCATTTTTTTATTAAGTATTCTTAAACGGAGAAGACCTACTCTTTCAAGAAAATCTCTTGATTTTGAAAACAAATAAATCCAATTCAAGAGATCCACCACACAGTCAAGAACAATAAAAAAAATTAAACCATTAAATTCTGCTTAAAATAAATCCGCTTCAAAAGAATCCTTACCGGACTTGCATTGTGACACGGAATCTGTAGAGAAACAAGTGCCCATCATGTCAAAGGAACTCCTATTTGTTGCACTGGGAGATGACTGAGGAGTTGGACTAGTTACACTGTTCCCGTACAAGAGCTGTTGCTCCTCACGAATTGTCAAAACTGACAATTCTGCTTCCACAACACTTTTGCGTGTATTCTCATCAGAGTCCATATAAGCATAACCCACAAAATTAGATGTATCATCAAACTCCAAAACAATCTTATTCAAATCAAAAAAGTCAACAGAACCCAAATTTGTGTCTCTAATTCCACTGCAATTATGTACCTCTACCTTTGTGGGCAATGCTGCAATTGGGTTACTCAATCCCTTGTTTTCCACTAAAAAACTTGGAGCACCAGAAAACATAGAAACCCCACTAGAAGTCTTCAATCTTCTTCTAACATAGAAATTCTGTAACGTCCCTGCAATGGGCTCCTGTGCAGGGGTGTTCAACTTGTTCCCTGCAATGGGCTGTGCTGGGGTGTTCAACTTGTTCTTCAATCTTCTTCTAACATAGAATTTCTGTAAACTCTCTGCAATGGGGTTTGCAGGGGTGTTTGGGATTTCTTCCATGCTCCTTTGGTACGAAAGAGCGTTGGAAAATGAGTAAAAGCCTTGCACATGAAGTGGGCTATTGTATTTGTATCTATATATATTGAGCAAAAGACAGAAACTGGTAATACATTTAAAGGGTATAGTTATACTGCCGATTTACCCTGAACTTGTACATAATTCTCAAATTACCCCCTGATTTTTTTTTATAGCGAATTAAGGGCTTGAATTAAATTTTATTATCAATATTCCCCCTACCGTCAAAATTCGAAGATTTCATCCATTAATCCGTCAATTTGAGGGTTATTTTGGTCATTTCAAGTTTGGTAGGGTTGGACAATCACCATCTCCATGTTCATATCTCCCTCAGCCCCCTTCCCCTTCTTGGACCTGCAACAGCCCCACCCCACCCCACCCCACCCACCCTCCACTCCATTGCCTAGCCCTCCTAAACAAAGTTTCGCAGCACACCCATCCCTCCCAAAACAAAAACAAAATTTAAAAAAAATTGTGACTATCAACCAGACCCATACATGCAACCCACGACCACCTCAAGCACAAAATCAAACCTGATATCTCCCTCAGCCCTCTTCCCCCTTCTTGGACCTGCAACAGCCACACCCCACCCACCCTCTGCACCATTGCCTAGCCCTCCTAAAAAAAATTCACAGCACACCCATCCCTCCCTCAAAAATAGAAAAAAAAAAGAAAAAGAAAAAGAATTGACCCATACCTGCAACCCACGACCACCTCAAGCACAAAATCAAATCTGAAATGCCCAATTTCTCTTTCTTTCTCTCTTTTTACCCAACCCCTGACAGCCACAATCACCCTCACCTCAATCTCTTTACCCAACCTCTCAAATTCAAACCGCCATTGGAGCTTCATGAATCATGATAATTCCCAGAAGCCACTTGTGCCAATCAGAAACATAGAACATAGAGTAGAGAAAAAGAAGCACAAACCTTACCTCCTGTTGTGTAGATACAACTGCACCAAAATGGATTCAGCTGCATCCTCAACTTGTGATACTCGCAAGTGCACGAGCCGTTCGGTAGTATAGCGTATGTAAGTGCGAGGTCGATCCCACGAGGATTGGTGATTGAATGATTCAATTCATTTTCCCTACACAAAACAGAAATGAAAAAGAAGGGAAATAAATAAAACAAGGAAGAAAGAAAATAACTAACTCAAGCAGATAAGTTCCCAAGTTCAATTAGATTAACGGATTGATTCTAGCTAATGTATGATTAAGCCATGGTGTGTGGTCATAACCTTGTGTTCCTAATTCCCTAATTTGATCATTTGTTGTCTAACCTAAAATTAAGCATTAGGAACCCATTAAGCATAGAAGAACAATTTAAACAACCAAGCATGTATCTAATCCCTGTTGTCGAATGTCCATACATACTCTTCCTATTCATAGTTCAATTCGAATTAAAGCATGGTGTATACTCTTAATTCAAACCAAGATAGCTAACATGCAAGCCTAAATGGTGATCAATCATTCAAACTAGCATATTAACTTATAAGCATAATGAATAAGAACATGAACCATAATTGAAACTTGGAAACTAATCAAACTTGAAAAACTAAAGAAAAGAATTTACATAATGAAAAGTAAAGTGGAACTAAGAAAAACTTAGGGAGAATTTCAGCACAAATATTTCATTACAACAATTGAAAACTAGAAAATGAAACTAAGAGAATTTGAGGGAGAGAAGGGAAGGGAGCTCTAGAGAAGTGTTTGAGAGCTCCCCCCCTTGGGGTGTGTTTACAAGCTTAGAGAACTTCCCTATTTATAGGCCTAGGGGAAGTGAAAATCTGAATTCAATATGGCTAATGCATACAACACTTGTTTTATAAAATCTGAAATGGTTGATGCACTTGTATTAGAAAATCTAAATTGGGTGATGCACTTCACCAATAGATCCCACCAGCAGCCCTAGCTCATCTTCATGTCACCATGACCAAGCTTCCAACCAGAAATGATAGCTCATACCTAGCTCACCATGACCAAGCATCCAACCAGCACATGCTGAGGTCAGCATGACCAGAAACTTCAAGGGCTTACAACTTGGGCTTCCCTTAATCAAATTAGGACTTTAAGCACTCTAAATTGAAGTTCAGAATGTCTTCTTTCCAGCCATATGTTATTTGGGCCAATCCAAGGTCGGAGGAAGAAGTTAAGGCCGAAACAAATTGCTAACTCATTTTCCGCGCTGATAAGATCCATCCTGAGCATGGTTCTGTGTTTGCTAGGTAACGGACTCCAGATTTATCCAATGGGGCTGAATGTTGGATATGTTATAGTACACACCAATTGGAACAACTTTCATGAAGAATGTGGCCTCATTCGAGCTATGTAGGTTGTTGAAACAAAGCTTGCAATATGACCTACGGAACTGGACTGGCAGGGGGCTGTAGCCAAAATGAGTTTGTCTTTAAGCTCTTCATCCATTCATCCAAATTAGGCCTTAACATGCTTGAATTGCATGAATTATGCTCTCTAAAGCCATCATTATTACCTAAAGCTCAATGAACTGAAAGATAAACACAAAAAGGATTAAAAGCATAAGTTTAACTCAAAAACATAACCAAATCATAAGCTAGAAGGGTACAAAATGATATACAATTATGAACCGATCAAATACCCCCAAACCTAGATTTTGCTAGTCCTCGAGCAAAACAACAAGAAAAACAAAGATAAAAACAAAACAAGAAGTTTAACTAGACCACTTTCGTAGGTAACTCGATTGCATTGAGCGTATGCAACAAGCCTTTAAACCTCTAGGCATCCCTAGTAGGAGGAGTTGTGTCTCCTGAGGGTTTAACAGATACGATACCCACAAACGTTTTACTGACTCTACAAAACAAAGTGGTTAGAAAACTTAATAGATTTGTTAGTCCTTAAGAAAAACAAAAACAAAAACAAAACAAAAACAAAAACGTTAACCTTCCAACCGAACAGAAATTTTAAACTTCATAGACATGGCTCAACAAGGAACAAAACAAGCACTAAGGAAGTTCCAAACATTATTCAAGTGCTACCACAATCTCACAAAAATCATGCTCAAGGTGTGTGTGTGAAATAGCCATGAAGATACAACTCATGCTTCTCAAACAACGATATGAATTCCTGCAAGAATGAACACAAGTTTGCCAAGCTAAACCAAAATCAATAGGACTTTACTCATGGATGTAATGTAATGGTTAGAAAAGGAATGGATATTGGAACACAAAGTCTAAGGAACAAAGTAGAGCATATCATGTAAACAAGATCATTGACATTTGAAATGTAAGGCACATAAATTGAAAAGCTCACAATACCAGATTTTGCAATTGAATCACTTCACAATTTGATTTTGACATTTACACACTTTGTATAATATTTGGCCCAATTTTGCGGCTCTTTACCCTAGATCACCTTGATTTCTCCTTATATCACCCTAGGGTCGTGACTATATTGGCCACACTTCTTTTCTCTTTTTCTTCTGAATTTTTTTTTTAATAGCTCATTTATTGCCTTGAATACATTACAATCTCAAATACAATCATACTCTACATGTCCCCTAGATGGTAGGATATTTAATAGATGATAAGGTGATAGAAAGAAATGGCTAAGTGTTTGGGCACAAAAGGGTTTACAATGGAATATGTATTGTATGGGTTGATGGAGGAAAAAGAAAGAGGCTTAACAAAGATGGCCTAAATCATATCTTAGTTATAACTTAACATTCCAGTGAATCACACAAGCAAAAATGCATACAATTGGGTAAGACATGCAAGAGTTGTATAATCATGGCTAAAGTGCATAGAAAGCTCAAGCATAATTATGTGAGACTTAGCTACAAAAGAATAAGATTCAGACCTAACACAATGCTTATCAAATTCCTAAGAGCCATATTAGAAGTTAGACTCAAGATTTATCATTGGTGTGGGAAGGAAAACTGAAAATGACTCAAAGAAAAGAAACATAAAAGAAAAACGTGAGGTTTCAAATTGCTATTCTGCTCAATTTCAACATATAATCTGTTTTGACATGTAACTTTCAAACCACTTGGTCAAATTTAACGTTCTTTACGTCGTTGGATTCAGCATGAAAAAATGAAGAACACAACGTGGACCAAACTTTCAAAACAGTAGCAGAGAAAAAAAAAAAAAAAAATTTGTAGCAATGAAGAAGCCTACGTTTTCAGACACAAACACAAAAGCTAAAAACTTTCCAGCACCCCCAAACTTAAATGAAGCATTGTCCTCAATGTTTAAGCAAAGTAAAGATGATTGAGAACATGTAAATGATAAGGGGAAAAGTTAAGAAGAAGGTTTAGAAAGAAAAAAAAAAGAAAAAGAATATATAAGCAACTCACGGATGACCAGTTAAGGGCCTCAGAAAACACAGCCAGGGGATCCGGGAAGGTTGGAGGGGTCACAATGGTCCCGCTTAAAACCCAAACTTCTTAGACACCGAAGGTGTCGCCTAAAGAACTCCTAGACACTGTATTGACGGAAGTGCTCACTGGAGTTACCATAAGTCAGCTCATATGAAAAATCTTTTTAAATTTTTAAATTTTTTATTTTTTTTAAATTTTTATAAAAAAAGAAACAAAAATTTAAAATAATAACAAGTAAAGAGAAAGGATTGAAATGCTCCCCCTTGAAGCGATTAGGTCGAGCGTGATGCATTTGGAGGTCGCGACTTCTCCCACTACTCCACACTTCCTATCTTTGAAGTTGCCATCTCTCTCCATTTTTATTGAGCTATTTACATTGCTAAAACAAACACACAGAAAAACTTGAAACGGAATTAAAGGATTATGAAATATAAAAAAAAAAACTAAAAATGAAAAGGAAAAATCAACACAAGTCCAATTCCATGCTTCAAAGCAACAAGCACCAATGGGTTGTGTAAGCTGGGACTTAAACCCAGTTCTCTTGCTTGTTGGGCAATTGTCCTTTTCTGTTGGACTACAAACACAACTTGTCCATTAACTTCATTAACTTTAAAACTTGAAATTGTCCAGTTAAGAAAAAATAATAATAATAAAGTAGGAAAGCCAAATAGAATCAAACAATGTTACCGATCCCCGGCAACGGCGCCAAAAACTTGTTGTGTAGATACAACTGCACCAAAATGGATTCAGCTGCATCCTCAACTTGTGATACTCGCAAGTGCACGAGCCGTTCGGTAGTATAGCGTATGTAAGTGCGAGGTCGATCCCACGAGGATTGGTGATTGAATGATTCAATTCATTTTCCCTACACAAAACAGAAATGAAAAAGAAGGGAAATAAATAAAACAAGGAAGAAAGAAAATAACTAACTCAAGCAGATAAGTTCCCAAGTTCAATTAGATTAACGGATTGATTCTAGCTAATGTATGATTAAGCCATGGTGTGTGGTCATAACCTTGTGTTCCTAATTCCCTAATTTGATCATTTGTTGTCTAACCTAAAATTAAGCATTAGGAACCCATTAAGCATAGAAGAACAATTTAAACAACCAAGCATGTATCTAATCCCTGTTGTCGAATGTCCATACATACTCTTCCTATTCATAGTTCAATTCGAATTAAAGCATGGTGTATACTCTTAATTCAAACCAAGATAGCTAACATGCAAGCCTAAATGGTGATCAATCATTCAAACTAGCATATTAACTTATAAGCATAATGAATAAGAACATGAACCATAATTGAAACTTGGAAACTAATCAAACTTGAAAAACTAAAGAAAAGAATTTACATAATGAAAAGTAAAGTGGAACTAAGAAAAACTTAGGGAGAATTTCAGCACAAATATTTCATTACAACAATTGAAAACTAGAAAATGAAACTAAGAGAATTTGAGGGAGAGAAGGGAAGGGAGCTCTAGAGAAGTGTTTGAGAGCTCCCCCCCTTGGGGTGTGTTTACAAGCTTAGAGAACTTCCCTATTTATAGGCCTAGGGGAAGTGAAAATCTGAATTCAATATGGCTAATGCATACAACACTTGTTTTATAAAATCTGAAATGGTTGATGCACTTGTATTAGAAAATCTAAATTGGGTGATGCACTTCACCAATAGATCCCACCAGCAGCCCTAGCTCATCTTCATGTCACCATGACCAAGCTTCCAACCAGAAATGATAGCTCATACCTAGCTCACCATGACCAAGCATCCAACCAGCACATGCTGAGGTCAGCATGACCAGAAACTTCAAGGGCTTACAACTTGGGCTTCCCTTAATCAAATTAGGACTTTAAGCACTCTAAATTGAAGTTCAGAATGTCTTCTTTCCAGCCATATGTTATTTGGGCCAATCCAAGGTCGGAGGAAGAATTTAAGGCCGAAACAAATTGCTAACTCATTTTCCGCGCTGATAAGATCCATCCTGAGCATGGTTCTGTGTTTGCTAGGTAACGGACTCCAGATTTATCCAATGGGACTGAATGTTGGATATGTTATAGTACACACCAATTGGAACAACTTTCATGAAGAATGTGGCCTCATTCGAGCTATGTAGGTTGTTGAAACAAAGCTTGCAATATGACCTACGGAACTGGACTGGCAGGGGGCTGTAGCCAAAATGAGTTTGTCTTTAAGCTCTTCATCCATTCATCCAAATTAGGCCTTAACATGCTTGAATTGCATGAATTATGCTCTCTAAAGCCATCATTATTACCTAAAGCTCAATGAACTGAAAGATAAACACAAAAAGGATTAAAAGCATAAGTTTAACTCAAAAACATAACCAAATCATAAGCTAGAAGGGTACAAAATGATATACAATTATGAACCGATCACCTCCTGCAACAAATCCAATCCAAACCCCCACCCAATCACCCAACCCACAACACACACCTAGAACTTGAAAATTTTCTCTAGAAATTTCAGCAGCCCCACCCCTCTCTCTCTCTCTCTCTCTCAATTTCATTTCCTCATCCTCTCTCCCTTCTCTCAATTCCCACCATCGATTTCTTCTTAGCTCCCTAATCAAAGAGGTTTTGTGAGGTGGGTCAGGGCTACTGGGTTTGAGGGTTCGGGAGGTGCGCAGGTGGGGGAGATCAAGGTGGAGCTGTGTGGGTGGGGAGGCGATTGGGGGCTGGGTTTGTAGGGTTTATACGCAGGGGAGGGGGCTCTATTTATTAAAGTGATTTTTTTTTTCATTTTATATGTCATATTATTTTATTTTACAGTATTTTATTATTTTTAATATATGAAATGACCAATTTGCCCTCATATTTAACGGCAAATTGGATGAAATGTTGATGATTTAGACGGCAGGGGGAACATTGATAATAAAATTTAATTCGAGCCCTTAATTCACTAAAAATAAAGGTCAGGGGGTAAATTGATAATTATGTACAAGTTCAGGGGGCAATTCGGCAGTTTACCCTACATTTAAAATATTAAAAAATGTCCTTGGTTAAGGTGTAGAGATATTTGATAAAATCCGAGCAGTTCTAGTAAGATTTATAATATAAATACCTTTACACTTTGCAGAGATATAAGGTGCCATTCTAGGATTCCATTTTCTAGTACCATGACCAAAATGAACTCCTGCTTCCATCGTCTCTTCCAAATTGATGTTCCAATATCTTCTTGTCATTTTTCCCCACACTTCTTTTCTTCTCTTTTTTTTTTCTTTGAAAAAAAATAAAAATGAAGTACCCTAAAAATAGAAATAAATAATTGTTACCAAATCTCATGTGCCCTCTTGTTTCCTTCCTTATCTTTTGAATACGTGTCCTTTCATTTAACATAAGTTAACTCTGTTAAGTATAATATTAAATTGTAAATATCAATACAATATTTTGATGTTTTCTTAAGGATGCTTCATAGCAGACAATTGAGACAATGAAGGGACGGTAGTGTTGGGTAGTTACAAGGCTGACAGGGTCTTGTACGTTGGAGCATGGCAATTCTGTTGATGGTGTTCTCAACTCCAGTAGAACCTTAGAGGGTCGCCAACGAGAGATGGCAGATCCGGCGAAGATTTCTACTGTGCTTTGTTTTTGACAATTTTCAGGCAATGGATGACGACGGTTTCAACTGGGTCCATATATCAGCGCCTCCTGACTCTGTTGGTGTAGGTGGTGTCGCCAATTGATGTGCGGTAGTCAGTGATCGACGGATGCAACTGCGGTCGCCTCGGTAGTAACGATTTCATCGATCAAAATTTTTTTTTTACCCACAAGGAAATCTTGCGAGTTTCAGGTGGATTGATTGATATTTGGGCAGCCTAGCTTGGTTTTTATCTTTGGAAATTTTTTGGGTTATTGTTTGTGGCTCACCATGAACTGAACACCTTGAATGGGTTGTGGATCTGCAATTGATTGAGAGAATGAACCAAATCTCTAGTGTTGGAAATAGAAAATTGAGGAAAAAACACTAAAGAAAGAAATGGGTGACCATGAGAGGCGGAGACAATCAATTAGATGGCAGTGGTACAATAGATGAAGAACAGAATTGGGGCTACCATGGAGGCAGCGGTGGTAAGACTAAAGAGATGAGGAAGAGGAATTGGAGTTGGAGTGTTTTTGTTATTTCCATTTTTGAAAAATGATTTTATTATGTTAAAATAAGTTAACAGTGTTAATTTTATGTTAAGTGAAGGGATGAGGAAGGAAATAGGAGAGCACAAGGAATTTGGTAACAGGAAAATTGTCATGCAAACATTAAGAAACAAAATTATTAATTAAATAAGAATAATATGATAAATTCACACTTCTTCCTTTTTTTGATATGAGGGGCTCTGTTTTTTTACCGTCAACTAAAAAGGTCACATGAACATTTTAAATTTGGAAATAACATGGAAAGAAAAGGTAAAAGAGTGTTTTAATTCATAAAATTTGTGCTTAATCACACAATTTATTATAATATTGTTGAAGCTTTAGCTATGCGTTTTATTTGACTTTTGTTTTATTTCTTGCAATTATATTTGTTTTTTAAATATGCATAAGTTTTTTAATTTTTTGGTTA
Source organism: Prunus avium (assembly GCF_965620075.1). Classification (NCBI taxonomy): domain Eukaryota; kingdom Viridiplantae; phylum Streptophyta; class Magnoliopsida; order Rosales; family Rosaceae; genus Prunus; species Prunus avium. Next base: position 22,142,518 of record NC_142291.1, on the reverse strand, counting down.
AAAATCTTCCTAAGTCATTTGTGCATATATTATTATTATTTTTCAGAAGCTTTTGTGCTTATCATGGTTGTGTTTTTGCTTCTTCTTTAAACAATCTTACAGAAGTAGTGCTAGCCCGGGCTAAAGGCCCCCTAGGTTCCCAAAACCCATTCTAGCAATGAAATTCAGTTCAGGTAAATGGTGGGCTCCACTAAGACTGGGCAAGCCCGAAGGCAAGAACAACCCGAGCTGTTGCTTAAGATTATGATGTCAGCAAAGAAAATAATTTTTAAAAAATAAAAAACAATTTTGAATAATTACCAAAAAATACATAATATTTTTTTATACATACCTAGCCATTTTTTATTATTATTAATCTCATACGTATAAATAAAATTAATCCCATGTAAATAGTAATTGCTCTTGAGTTGCCATGGCAATGAGTGGAAAAGCAACAAAAATATTGCTAGGGCAGTACTATTCACGTTAACAGTAACTACCCTTACCTTTTACCATGGCAAATGGGTGGAAGTACTCCAAACTCCTTACATAGTGAAGTGAAATAGTTCTTTTTTGGAACCACAAGGTGTGGTGATGTTGGCAAACTGCCACCTCCACTTGGCGAACAACTTGGTGCCTAATTGGCAGGTGTTCGAAACCAATTGGGAGCACTTTGTGGCCAGGGGCAAGCTAAACCCCGAGCGGGGATTAGTCCCACCCTTCAGGTGTGGGGACACTTTGTGGTATTTACCCAAAAAAAAAATTATTCTTTTTTGGTACAAAATATTCTCTATAACTCCACAATTGTTATATAACTAAGGGAATTTGTAGAGAGAAATGAGGAGTAGAGGAAGACAATATAAATTAGTCTTAAAAAAAAACTTGTCATCTTCTTCTTTCATAATCACCTATTTATAGGCTTACAATGATAGGAAGCTAACTCACAAATTATGAGTTAAAGGCTACTAATTACGTAGGTTACAATATATCAAAAGATGGAGGTAATGGATGTAATGGTGGTCATCCATATTCTATGTATTTATTGTAAGACCCTAATTGAGTTTGCATCTATTTAAGGCACATAATATGTTAAGGAATAAAAGTGGAAAGTTTTTATTTGATTTGCCGGATACTTGGAGGTGAAGAAGGAATAAAATAAAAGGAGATATCTATCCTATTCTGTCATGGATTCTAGAGGTGATTAAGGCATGATTTAGGTAATCTTTTATGGGTAAGAAACCTAGGTCAAATCACCTATAAAAACAAGGTTTAGGTCCCCGATCTTATACACATTCAAGCATACAAGTCCTACCCCATATTAGGAGTGCATAAGGCGTGTAGAAAGATTGGAAGACCTTTGCTTACTGCTCAAGATCTCCTGTCCAGTTCTCATGGCTTCTCAAGGTTAGTACTTATAGCTTGTTTGATCTTAAAGTCTAACATGTGGTATCAGAGCCTAGGTCATGCATCTATAAGTCTAAATCAAGATAAAACATAAACTCCAGACTGTTTTTCCAATTCTGCGTTTTATGCTGTGCTGTAATGGTTGTTTACTAAACTCAAAAATCAAAATATGTATTCTGGGACTGCTGTGTGTGTTTTTTTAAATATTAAACCAATTTATATTGTTTAGCATATCTATCTGCAGATACACATAGAATCATGACTAGGGTTAAAACCACTTAAGCATGAACATAATGAAATTCCACATCAAGTAAACGTATCAAGAAAGTCATGTTTTGATTCAAAATCATTGTCTAATGTTAAGTCCACAGATGAACATGAGGCGATTGTTTTAAATCATCTCGAGGTTTTGATGACAGAATTGCATCACAAGACACATCGGGTGAGGTTTTCTGCTTACAAGTGTGAACCTCATTCGATTATGCCTTATGATGGAACAAGATAGCACATCAACTGCTATGAAGTTCAAAATCTTTTCTGTCCACAGATGGGAAGATCTTGATAACAGCTTATCATAGACAGTTTATGATGTTAGACTTGTGAAAGAAACTCAGGCATATTTGATATTCTGTCCACATATGTTTATCACATATGCATAAAGTTTTTGAGGATAAAAGATTAACCATATTGCATAATTCTGTGTTTTCAATTATGAACCCTACTTCTATCAATTCGATTGAGCCCTTGACTGGTAGCAACTTTAAGAAATGGAAGCATGAGCTCATAACTATGGACAACTTAAGGTAATTTACAATGCTCAGAAAGACAAGTGGGATCTCAATGAGCTCATAACTATTTGTGTTCAAGAGGAGGCTCGGATCAAGAAGGAAAAAGAGGTTGACATTGTGCACCTCACCACCAATGCTCCTAAACGTCACTTTTCTAAGCCTGGCTCACATACTTCTGCCAACAAAGAGAACTCTAAGGCTAATCTTCCTCCTAAAAGGTCTGACACTTTAAAAACCAACAAAACTACTGTTTTTAAATGTTACTTCTGTGACAGAGCAGGTCACATGAAGAGAGAGTGCACCAAATACAAGCGTTGGCTAGAGAAAAAGGGAAATAAAGGTAAGTCTAAAACTGTCCTAGTTTGTTTTGAGTCTAACAATGTCATAGTTCCTACTAACTCATGGTGGATTGACACTGGTTCATCAATCCATGTTGCCAATTCCTTGCAGGACTTCGCAAACTAGAGGAAACCAAGTGGAGACCAAGACCATCTGTTCGTAGGGAATGGGAAGAGAGTACCAGCCCAAGCAATAGGCTCAGTTAGACTCCAATTAGTTTTAGGCTTTCCTTTAATTTTGAAAGATATTGCTTTTGTACCTTCCATGAGAAGGAATTTAATTTCAATTTCTAGATTAACTAAGGAACTTTTCAGTTTTGTTTTCTCTGAAGTTGGATTTGATTTAGTTTTTAATAAAAATTCAGTGGGCAATGGCTCTTTGATTGATGGTTTGTATTGTTTAAATCTTTCTAGTAACATAATGTTGTTTTCACCACTGAAACCATAGGACAGAAACGATCACTAGATAATGAGAAGTCTGCAAAACTATGGCACAAAAGATTAGGTCATGTGTCTAAGAAAAGAATGCAAAGGCTAATTCAAGAAGGAATTCTTCCTTCCTTGGATTTTGTAGACTTCACTGAGTGTGTTGAGTGCATAAAGGGAAAAATGAGTGTGTTGAGTGCATAAAGGGAAAAATGACTAACTCTAGAAAATTAGGATCCACACGCAGTCAGCAACTCCTAGAGATAATTCACACTGACATTTGTGGTCCTTTTCTAGTTGAAACTCTAGAAGGACGTAGGTACTTCATCACTTTCATTGATGATTTCTCTAGATTCTGCTATCTCTACCTAATCCAGACCAAATCTAGTGCCTTTGAAGTTTTTAAAATATTTAAAACTGAGGTTGAAAATCAACTTGAGTTAAAGATTAAAGTGTTAAGATCTGATAGGGGAGGAGAATATTATGGCAAGTATGATGAGCAAGGCAGACATCCATCACCATTTGCTCGATATCTTCAAAATTGTGGGATAGTTGCTCAATACACAAATCCTGGAACTCCTCAAGAGAATGGAGTGTCAGAAAGAAGGAATAGAACCTTGAAGGATATGGTGAGAAGCATGATTTGCACCACTGACCTTCCAAGGTTTTTATGGGGAGATACTGTCAAGACAGCTAATTATATCCTAAATAGGTGTCCAAGTAAATCAGTGCCTAAAACACCTTTTGAGCTATGGAACAAAAGGAAGCCTAGCTTAAACCATCTGCATATCTGGGGTTGTAAAGCTGAGGCCAAAGTTTACAATCCAAACTTGGGAAAATTGGGTCCCAAGACTGTGAGCTACATGTTTATAGGATATGCAAAGAGATCAAAGGGTTTTCGTTTCTATTGCCCCAACTATACCAGTAGAGTTGTTGAGACAGGAAAGGCTAAGTTTCTAGAGTATGATGAGGACAGTGAAGGGGCAAACAAGAATTTTACTTTTGATGAAAAGGGAGAAATAGGAGTAGAAAATTGCCATGCAAGCAATATCCCAATCATAACCTATGAGTTAACTCAAACTTTGTCACAACCTGAGGCACCAATTGAACTTAGGAATGAAGACCAAAATGTTGAGGAAATACAAGAAGAACTGAATGAAGTGGACGTGCCCATAGAACCACAACCACAACAGCAAGAAATTAGAAGATCCACAAGAGAAAGGAGAGCCAATACATTGCCAGATTTTGTTTATTTGAATGAGACATATTCTGATGATTGTGATTTTGAGGACCCAATGAGTTACAAGGAGGCTATAACTAGCGAACATTCTGAAAATTAGCTTGAGGCAATGCAAAATGAATTGGAGTCTATGGAAGCCAATAAAGTGTGGGAGTTTGTTGAGTTGCAGCAAGGAATGAAGCCTATAGGGTGTAAATGGGTGTTCAAAACCAAAAGGGACTCAAAGGGCAATATTGAGAGGCATAAGGCTAGACTTGTAGCTAAGGGTTTCACACAACAAGAGGGATTGATTATACTGAAACTTTCTCTCAAGTTTCAACCAAAGATGCTTTAAGGATCATTATGGCACTTGTGACACACTTTGACATATTTTTACATCAAATGGATGTAAAAACAGCCTTTCTAAATGGTGAATTGAGTGAGGAGATTGTTATGCAGCAACCAGAAGGATTTGTAGAAGAAGATAGTAAGTAGTTAGTGTGCAAGAAATTGATCTATAGTTTGAAATAGGCCTCAAGGCAGTGGTATTTGAAGTTTCATAAGATAATTACATCATATGGTTTTCTTGAGAATAGGTTGGATGAGTGCATATACTTAAGAACAGTGGGAGCAGATTTATCTTTCTTGTTCTCTATGCAGATGATATTCTCCTTGCTAGCAGTGATGAAAGCCTCTTATATGAAACAAAGAATTTTCTATCTATGAATTTCGAGATGAAGGATCTTGGAGAAGCTTCCTATGTCCTAGGTATTGAGATTCATAGAGATAGAGCACGAGGGCTATTAGGTTTATCACAGAAAGCTTACATAGAAAATGTGTTGAAAAGGGTTCATTGGAAAGCTGCCAAGAAGGTTCTCAGATACATGCAAAGGACTAAAGACCACATGTTGGTTTTTAGGAGGACAAATGAATTAGAATTAGTTGGATATTGTGATGCAGATTTTGCAGGATGTGCAGACACAGCTAGATCAACTTCTAGTTTTGTTTTTATGATGGGAGGTGGAGCTATTGCTTGGAAGAGTGTGAAGTAGTCGACAATAGCTACATCTACCATGTATGCAAAATTTATAGTTTATTATGAGGCTGCAAACCATAGTAGTTGGCTTAACAATTTTATACATGATTTGAGGATAGTAAGTTCCATAGAAAGACCAATTCAGTTGTACTGTGATAACAAAGCAACAGTTTTCTTCTATAGAAATAACAAGAGATCCTCTGGAGTCAAACACATGAAAGTTACTTACCTATCTGCTAGGGAACAAGTCAAAGATGGTGAAATAAATGTCAATTACATAAGCACTACAGAAATGATAGTTGATCCATTAAATAAGGCGGTGCCTAATTCAGTTTTTCATAGGCATGTCAATAGTATGGGAGTGCTGTCAAGCTTTGAAGATGCCTTATTTTAGTGGGAGTTGTTTTAGACTGTGTTCTTATTTTAAATGTTTTGGTACTGTGCTTTCATGTTATTTCACAATATGAATGAATATTTTGACTCTGATTCTGTTGAATTTTTGCAATATGAGTAAGGACTGTTTATAAATATTAAGGAGCTCTTTATATATATATTGAGCATTAAAGTTAAACCACTCAGTGGTTATAAAGTGTACCATTCATATATCAGGAATGATACTTGACAGGACCCGACCCAAATTCCACTTTGGAATCCGAGCCGAACCCTGTGTGTGTCTGACACCTGGCAGGTGCTGAACACAATTGACTAAATTGCCCTTCTAACCAAAATCCAATGAAATTCAAGTGCGACTTCTACTGAAAATTCGGCAAAGTCTCCCTTGTAAATTGAACATTTCCCAAAAATTTCCACCTATAAAACAAGCACGTAAGTATATATATGACTCAACTGCCAGCATGCATTAAATTATAACCAATAAAATCAAGCATCATATCACTCGGGCCTCAGGCCTCAACAATTCAAATAAAATATTCTGCCAACCAAATTCAATTCAGATTCTTAGAATATCATCATAACAATATTAGATTTCAAAATAACTTAGCTGGACTACCTTTTAATCACTTAACCTCGCGGCTGCACCTAGAACTCTAGGTTGCCTATGTACCCTTAACAAGGGATCAAGCCACACGTAGTTCTTCCACTTATAATTTGCTACCAACCCAGGCTCTTATGTTAAAGATTCAAGTAATAGCATTTGCCTGCTATGCTTAAATCAGAATCAAACGTGCATAATTACATTTATATAAACATCCCATCAATCCAACAATTCGACACATCCAACATTATTCCGTCAATTCCTCGTATCACCATATGTGACTCGCCTTTGCTGGCCTCGGTGACCCAAAGTCGATCCAAGCCACGACCCTCACTAGATCAGGAGACATTTAGTCTAATTGATCTGCATTCCTCGCTCCACACGGTCCGGATATTCCTCAGACTCATGGGGCAACATTCAATCATACTAATATATTCAACAGCAATCGTAATAATCAGGTAATATGGATATATTCCGAATATAATATAAATACTTGAAATCAAGCTAACATGCTTGGGAAGCGAACTTTATAACAACTCGTTTGCAATCAGGTAATTAAACTTAAATTGCATAAGATCACTTAATAACCAAAAAGTTCACTCACTGAACTTCCTCTAGTTTTATAAATAAATTTATGTATTGTTGACTTAGATTCATATATCTATACATATATATATGTATATTAAAATAGAATTAAAAATAAAACAAACATTGTCAATAACATATTAGTCTTTTCTTCAAAACTTATATAAACTCAATTATAAATACATATATATTTATAAAGATTTATAATTAACTTATTATTGGAAGGTAGAAAAAACGAGAAAATTATTAAAGTAATATATGTATTGCTCTTTAACTTATAAAACAAACTCATAGCTTAAGAAATTTATTGTAATTTGTGTAAAATCCTTTAACTTGGAAAACTCACCACCCGGACGTTCCCCCATCATATTCCGTCAATTCTAGCCTCGCAGGTCTCGGAAACACCAGGTTAACCGAGCCGCATTCCTCGCAGGCCTTGGAGACACCAAGTCAATCTGAGCCGCAATCCTCGCAGGTCTCGAAGACACCAAGTCAATTCGAGCCGCAATCCTCGCACCGCACAGTTCGGGCGTTCCCGAAACTCATGGGGCATATCATGAATGACAAACTGTTTCCAGATAACTGGGGTGGTACTCCTATGGTGGGTTTAAAACTCATATTCTGAAATTTATCACAAACTTTGCCCTCTATTCCTCAAATCTGTTTTTCAGCTACTGAGTCTATGCATCAATACAGAACCCACTATATTATTTGGTTAGTTTATTAATCACGTTGAACTTGATTAGCAAACCATTCTGATTCTATAATAGTAATCTCAATCGCAAATATTTACTAGATGAATAAATAACAACTGGATAAATAAATAATTAAGTAATCACTACCCTTAGGAACTCCATCAGTTCCAATAATATAGAATCTCCGATTATCGAGAATAACCTCTAGGTATGCCATTAGTCACTATACTATACTTTCAAATAACAAATAATAGAAATATGTACAATGTAGCGATCAATATATACAAACATATATATAGCTCATTCCATAATCAAGTAAATCCCCAATAGGTGGCGTGATAGTTTAATCAATGCAATTAATGCCATTAGACCATATTTAATTAATAAACCTGCTCAACATGAATATTTAATTCGAAACTTTGACCCCCGGCTTCTAAAAGTGCGTGTACTGGGTTTAAGATCATTCCTATGTTCACATAAGCTTTTCCCATGTTTAGGATGGTCTAACAGAGATTCGGGACTCAAAAATGATAAAGTCCCAAAAAGTCAACTTGGGACCTCGTGGGGTCCACAACCTCAAAATTCTGATTCGAGAGTTCCTAGAGGTTCCAAAATGCCTAGGACACATGTCCTGAGAGTTTGGTCTCAATCGGACGGCCGGATTGATCACGATCACATGATCGGACGGTCCCTGTAAACCTAGCCCTAGGGTTGGCATTTTCGGAGTATCCGGGACTCCGATTTACGATCCATCAAATCCTATACGATCTTGAAAATGTCTAGATCAGCATATATCAAATTGTCCACGATCCAATGGTTGAAACGTATCGAACCTGGAAATCGTACAATAGGCAAGATCCATTCAGGGTTCAAACGTTGTCCGAATTGAAATCCACAAGTTCCTACGCACTTGTGAGGACATGAGGATCGTTCTAGGACCGAAAGTAGCCTCAACTACCTTGCCCACACGTCGGCAGCGTGTGGGTGTCTATATAAAATTTCGAAGGCTGAAAAAACTCCAAACCGCCGGCCAAGCTTCCTACCCTAAGGTGTAAAACCTCATTTTGAGTCTGATCGGTTCATAATTGTATATCATTTTGTACCCTTCTAGCTTATGATTTGGTTATGTTATTGAGTTAAACTTGTGCTTTTAATCCATTTTCTGTTTTGATAAGTCCATAATTTCATACACTTGCTTGCCTTCTTTACTTAGTGATTTTGCTTAGTTTCTCTTTATTTTGAGTCACTTACCTCTATTTGTGTGTTTTGTAGGTTAAGATAGCAAGAGATCACATTTGATGCAATCCATGCATGTTAAGGGCTGATTGGCAAAGAGCAAGAGCTTAAAGACAAAACCAAAGTTGGGCCATACTTCTTGTCAGTCCAGTTTCGTAAGTCACCTTGCAGGTCTCATTTCAGCAATCTGCACAACTCGGATGAGGAGACATTCTTCATAGAGGTTGTTCAATTGGGTGTCTAGTATAACATATCCAAAATTCAGCCCAATTGAACATATGTGGAGTCCTTAGCCCGTCCAACACTGAACCATGCTCAGGAGGATTTGCAGCTGCCAGCTTTGAGCCTTGTCTCCTCCTTTAAGCCATGTGCCTCACCCATGCTGCAACTGACTTTGGATCCAACATAATGAGTGAAGTGGGGAGGCATTCCAGCTATGAAATTCTAAAGGAGCAAGTTGGTACATGCTGGAGTTATTATAGAGAAAGCATGTGCATGCATGTAAAGCAAAGAAATGAAATGAAGTCAATTCCAGTCTCTGTTCGGCTGCCAACTTGCAAGGCCCAAAACGCACACTTCTACTGCTCCGATGGGAATACTTTCTTCATAGAAGTTGTTCCAATGGGTGTCTAGAATAACATATCCAAATTTGAGTACCATTGGATACGTTTTGAAACCTCTGGCCTTCCTACACCAAGTCTGGTTCAGAAGACTCGTTTTTGTTCAACAACCAAAAGAAGACCACATGGGTTGGCAGCAAAAGGTAGCCACAATTGATCACCTTTGATCCCATGTGAAGAAAGCTTGAGGTGCAGCAAAAGAAGTATGGGATGAGATTGATTCCAACCACACTAACATAGACAAGATGAAGTGTGAGTTATGGGTTGTATTAAAAGAGGAATGGTGGTGTTGGATTTCATTATGTTGTTCCTCCCTCTTAGCCCTATAAATAGAGAAGCCTTCAAGCTTCAAAACACACCCAAAGGGGGGGAGCTCTCAAACACTTCTCTAGAGCTCCCTTCCCTTCTCTCCCTCAAATTCTCTTAGTTTCCTTTCTAGTTTTCAATTGTTGTAATGAAATATTTGTGCTGAAATTCAACTTAAGTTTTTCAAGTTCTACTTTACTTTTATTTGTAATGTACATTCTTTCTTAAGTATTCAAGTTTAATTAGTTTCCAAGTTTCAATTATGATTTTTGTTCTTATTCATTATGCTTATAAGTTAATATGCTAGTTTGAATGATTGATCACCGTTTAGGCTTGCATGTTAGCTATCTTGGTTTGAATTAAGAGTAGACACCATGCTTTAATTCGAATTGAACTATGAATAGGAAGAGTATGTATGGACATTCGACAACAGGGATTAGATACATGCTTGGTTGTTTAAATTGTTCTTCTATGCTTAATGGGTTCCTAATGCTTAGTTTTAGGTTAGACAACAAATGATCAAATTAGGGAATTAGGAACACAAGGTTATGACCAAACACCATGGCTTAATCATACTTTAGCTAGAATCAATCCGTTAATCTAATTGAACTTGGGAACTTATTTGCTTGAGTTATTTCATTTTTCTTGTTTTATTTATTTTCTTTTTCATTTCTGTTTTGTGTAGGGAAAATGAATTGGATCATTCAATCACCAATCCTCGTGGGATCGACCTCGCACTTACATATGCTATACTACCAAACGGCTCGTGCACTTGCGAGTATCACAAGTTGAGGATGCAGCTGAATCCATTTTGGTGCAGCTGAATCGAAGCAACAGAGTCACTTTTGTTCTTAGACCTACCATGAAAAATGGTCGGAAGTGCTCGGAATTTCAAATTGAAAATCGGCCAAAATTTAATTCGAGATTTTATCTACCTAGGCTAAAAATTGTTCCAAACCTGCCCAATCATCAGCTAGAGCTGGAAAAGTAGGTAAGAATCCATACCTCACTCCTCAGAAACGATGGGTAGAAAACTAGGTGAAAATCCGGTCGTTTCTTCGATTTTCCGACGACCGCGCTTGTTTCTGACGACGAGAATCGGGTGGGACGAGAAGAGGGCGGCAGCCTGGTCGTTTTGGGACTTGCCTCGGCCGGAGTGGAGGTTGGTAGTGGCGGCGGCGAAGGGAAACAGCTGCTGCTGTTCTCTTCCGGGGGGAGGGGGGGGGGGTCGCGACTCGCAGGGGGAGAGAGAGAGAGAGAGAGAGAGAGAGAGAGAGAAATTCTGGTTTTAAAACCAGTTTTGCAAAATTACAATTTTGCCCATACTTGAATTTTGATCGTATCTCTCTCGTTATAACTCAGATTCGAGCCCGCTATGTGTCCACAGACTCGTTTCGACGTGCTCTACGCAATGGTACAATCGGAATTCCCAAATTCCTTCCCGGTCAAAAGTCAACCTTTTCTCCAATAATTTAATCTAGGGATAAAATTGTCTTTTTCTCTAATAAATTAATAATTAAAAGCTATTTAAGGATCGGGTTATTACAATACTTCACAGTTTAGCACTTCTGATATATGTGAACATAACAATGACTTGCTAGTACTCTATGTGGATATTGTTTCTTGTGGTGATTGTAGGTGGATGATACCATATCATTTGGATATCATGTCTGCAATCCTATGAGTTGATGAAATTTGACACAGAGTTTGATATAGATATCCTTATCAAATGAGCTTTCCAAATTGTGCACATAAGGAATTGATTCTGAGGCACTAAGGAAGTGTTTTAAATAGATGTTGCACTCAAGTGGGAGAATGTAAGACCCTAATTGAGTTTGCATCTATTTAAGGCACATAATCTATTAAGGAATAAAAGTGGAAAGTTTTTATTTGATTTGCCGGATACTTGGAGGTGAAGAAGGAATAAAATAAAAGGAGATATCTATCCTATTCTGTCATGGATTCTAGAGGTGATTAAGGCATGATTTAGGTAATCTTTTATGGGTAAGAAACCTAGGTCAAATCACCTATAAAAACAAGGTTTAGGTCCCCGATCTTATACACATTCAAGCATACAAGTCCTACCCCATATTAGGAGTGTATAAGGCATGTAGAAAGATTGGAAGACCTTTTCTTACTGCTCAAGATCTCATGTCCAGTTTTCATGGCTTCTCAAGGTTAGTACTTATAGCTTGTTTGATCTTAAAGTCTAACATTTATAACACTTCCCCTTGGATGTCCACCATACATAGAGTATGCCTCATTAAAAACCTTACCACTAAAACCCAGTGGGACAAAAATTGATTGAAGGGAAAAATAGTGTATAACCATATATAACATAAAATTATGTGTATATAATACTGATACGCGTGCTACACTGCCTCGTTAAAACCTTGCAATGAAAAATCCAATGGGACAAAAATTTGGATGAAGGAAAAAGAGTATAGTGTGTGAAGATCTTATTAATGGCACGCTCCCCCTGATGTTGACGAAACTCTACAACTCTACATTTAATGCACGTCTAACTTTTTTTTTTTTTTTGAGGACCTTTCCTATTGCAAGGGGCGATAGTATACTAAATTCACACACACAACACGGATGTTAGGACTTGAACCTAGGACCTTGCCTGAGGGAATAAATACTCTAAACCACTACATTAGTGGGTCCTTTGCATCCACGTGCAACTTTACAATGGAATGAAGGTGGGAATTCAAATATAGTTAAGAACCCAATCAATACAGTTGAAGAGATTAACAAACAAAGTTATTTCATACAAATTGAACCGCAATCGCTCACCTCAATCAAATATTTGAAACCATTTTAAAAATTGTATCATAAATAATGAAAGAAATTGCATTCGGAAAAAAAAAAATTGAGCAATTTTGAGAGAGAAGATTTAGGAGAAGAAACTGAAAGAGCTATAAAGAACATTAAAAAAAATGAAGAAAAAAATATAATGAAAAACTCGTTTGTGAAGATTGTTGAAGAAGTTTTTATTATACTTTTGAAATTTGAAACTGCAGCAGTTATGTGGAAATAGAACTGCAAGTCTATAACGTGTGCTTTTCTTTTCTTATTTCTGGCAACACGATCTTTTCTATTTTTTCTTTTCTAATTTTTTTTAGTTTTGTTTATTGGCTGCATTTGACTGTTTTGCCCCATTTATATTGGATATTTTTGTTTTGTTGTTTTCTATTAACCAAGGGTATTTTCGGAGGTTTTGAATGCTTGATCTAAGATGTTGTCACTATTTGTAGTTTAATGATGTGACATATGCCACATCACCTAAAATTGAAATTTAGTATCCACAATCATGCTCTCTATTTTTTAGTTAAAATTTAGCTAAAAACACTAGAAAGTTATTTTAAGAGCTCTCTATAAAATTTCTATTCCAACCATACTCCCTAATTTAAAGAGTCATAATTGTTTATAATACTTTTTAATTCAATTTTTGAATAAAGTATAGACACAAAAGCGACAATAATAAAAAATAGTTAGTATTAAATAAATGCTTAAAATAATATTAAAATATAGGAGCATTTAATTATAGGGACTCATTAGGAGTCCTTTCTCTCTCCTCAGATTTAGGAGCTCCTAGATCTGTCCTTATTTAGGAGCTGGATAGGGAGTTGGAGGTGGGTTTTTTCAATTCCTCCCTAAATTTTAGCTAAGGAGGTGATTTAGGGAGCTCATTGTGGATGCTCTAAGTAGGGAGACCTTGAATTTTATTATATGCTTCCTTCACTCAATGGCGTTTCTTTTATTTTTAATATAATCATTGTTTTGTGGAGTTTATAAATAAATTATTAGGGTGAATTTAATTTTCTTTCATTAATTAAGCCACACTAAGTCATGGAGTTTGTTAAATCACTCAAACCCACTATGGAATGCATTTTCTTACAATTTTTTGTGTCAACATAATAGATGATTGACTAAATAAACTTCTTCTACAGTGTGTTTGTATGGGGGAAATAAACTTGGAATTTGGACAAAAGTCAGAATTTCTAAACGAGATTTTTGTAGATATGTCACCTGAACTTATACTCAAGTTTCAATTTGTCACCTTAGAGAAAAATTTAAGAGAAATGTCACCTTAATTTTTCAAAATCCATGATTTGTCATCTGACTTTAACAACATCCAATTTTTCATTCATTTTTAAGGGTATTTTTCATCCAATTTGTCACCCTTAAAAATGAAAACATCATTTTAATTTTTTTTTTATACATGCTCACAAAAGAGAGAGAGAGAGAGAGAGGTCTCTTTTTTCTTTATATTTTTTCCTTGAAAATGGAAAATTGGATGGGGTTAAGTCAGCTGACAAATCATGAATTTTGAAAAATTTAGATGACATTTCTCTTAAATTTTTCTTTAAAGTGACAAATTGAAACTGAGATATAAGTTCATATGACATTTCTACAATTACCACTTTCTAAATTGATACACCAATTCCCGTATTTGGATAAATAAAAAAACATAGAAATTTAGAAATTTCATGTGGAAAAAAAACATGAAATTTGGAGGTCAAGAATCCCAACTTAAGTTACATCATTTTAAATACAATTGTTTATAAATTCCTTAATACTTTTAAATTTCCTCATCCAAACACACGAAGTTTCATTAAAAATTTCTGTGTATTTCTCACAATTTCCATGGTTTTTATCAAGTTTTATCGATATTGATATTTCCATGTTTTTGAACTATCCATATTTTCAAACCCTCGATATTTAAGCCAAGAGCCGATCCTAAGTTTTAAAAAGCCTAGGGCGAAAATCTAAAGTGTGCCCATGTACACACATTAATCACTAAAACTAGTATACTTTTTTTTATCAACTAAGCTTTGGTTTTTTTGAGAAAATATTTATTCCAATATATTTTTTAGACTTTAAGCAATATCTTCTTGCAATAACAATAAAAATCTTAATAGTCACTGGGCCTGGGCATGGTCCAGTTCAACTCGATTCTTACATCAACCTGAAACCGAAACTAATATTGTTCACCGGTCTAGTCCGGTTTGGATTTTTACTAAAATGCTTGAGAAAACTATACCAACCCAAACCAATTTTGATCCGGTTCAGTTCAAGTTTTTACAGTTTGGGACGACTCTTCAGCTTAATTGAATTTTTTTGTTCTTCTAAATTTTTTTTTAAGCTTCGGCCCAATTAAAATTTAAAAATTTTGGGCCTAATTATTACTGATTGCCCCACTTCATATCCACGCATTGCAAATTGAATGAATCCATCAAGCATTAATATAAAACTTACAACCTAAAAACAAAACAAAATAAAGCAAATTTAATTACAAACCAATTGCAGAAATAGAACATATTCAATTTTCTGCAACATATTCAGTCTTCCTTTTTATCCATGCTACTTTAATACCTGTTTCAAAGAGCAACAAATTGTCAATTGTTGTAACTTTATTTTCTTTTTCTGAATAATAATGAATGAGCTTTGCTCCCGTCTAAAGTTTACAACAACGTTCAAAGATTTGGATGCCACGGAGAAATGATATCAGGCTTAGAGAACATGTCTGTCAAAACATAATAGGAAAAAATCGAAAAAAAAGAAAAAAAGAATCAAACCTTAGTAACAGCATCAGCCCAAAATCACAGAAAATATCAATATCATATCAGAAGTAACAGATGAAACCAAAAGTGAAATAAAAGCATCAAAAGGGATTGTTAACAAAAAAAAAAATATACATATCTACAAAAGGGATTGGAGAGATAAGAGACGCTGACCTGCTTTGGACTGGCTCTTTACCCAGATCTACAAGAACTTAACCCAGATCTATAAAATGAACACATATGTACAGAGAAACAAAAAATGAAGAGAAAAAAAAAACAGAGATAGAAAAACAGAGTTGCAAAGAAAAAGATATAGAGGGAGGGAGAAACATAAAACCAAAAAAAAAAAAAATCAGAGTAATAGAAAATCAGAGAAAGAGAGGAAGAAAAGAGAAAATAAAGACAAAATGAGAGGAGAAATAATAAGAGAGAAGAAAGAAATAATAAGAGAGAAAGAAGAAAAAAGAACTGAGAGGAAAAGAGGCAGAAGAGAGAAGAAAGAAAGAATAAGAGAGAAAGAAGAAAAGAAGTTAAAGAACTGAGAGAAGAAAGAAAGAATAAGAGAGTAAAAAAAAATCTGTGAGAGAGAGAGAGAGAGAGAGAGAGAGAGAGAGAGAGAGTGAAGTGAGATTTGATAGGACAAGGATATTAAAATATGGCTTGTTGGACTTGGATAATGGACTGGGAAATTTGGGCATTTTGTTCGTATGCTGAAATAGTTAGGTTTGGGCCTATATATATATATATTTTTAAAATTAACTGAGCTGGTTCGGTTCGGTCTGGTCCGATTCTGAGTGACATAAAACCAGAACTGGAATTGGTAGGAACCGGTTTGGTTTGGTTCGGTGCTGATTTATTGACTTTTTTAGTGAACCGATTTTTTTCTCAATTTTTTCTATTCGGTCCGGTTCGGTGTTCCAGTTTTGCGGTTCCGATACCCACCCCTAATAGTCACCACAAAAAGCTGGAGGCAACAACAATAAAAGCAACTAAAAATATGATCAATCACACTTAAGCATGAAAGATTGAACTTTTATAATATAACTAATAAACAAAGAACAATAAATCTGGATTTTGAGCTTTTCTTTTCCCTTCAAATGTAACTTGAATACACCCCCTTATTCTTTGCACTTGACTTTTTATTGGAAAGGAGGAGAATTGGTTTTGGTTTCCAATTGACATAAGGTAAAGTAACGACATGCTGCTTTCGGTGCTAGAAAGCATTGGGCAAGTCGGAACAAACCTCTTTTTTCAACCTTTCTTCAAACTTAATGATTTGGGACTGTAGAACCTTATCAGCGAGCTGTTGTTCTATACGTTTGAACTTGATTTCTTCTTTTAAGAATTTTACTTGTTTACTTTTGCTTTGGAGTAGACAGATAGACTTAGAGACTGCAGCCTTTTGCAGGGACTTAAGGCTATGTAACTCTGGCTTAGTCAAGAATTCAAACTTTACTTTTTCACCGAGGTGACTAGACGTGACTCCATCTTACTCTACTTGAAATGGGTAAAGCAGAGAAATAAAGGGTAATCCTAGAATAACTTCATCTGTGATATTCCTGATTAGGACGAAGGATGTCTTAAAACAAATCTTATTTTGGCAGACATGGGCTTTGGGTAATTCAAAATTTAATTGTAATGGCTTACCAGACGCTGTGCCTAACGTTTCTTTAGACTTATGGTAAAACTTAGTGGGAACTAAACCTTCCTGAATGCAGGTTAAGGTCGGCTCCTGAATCAAAAAGGGGAACTATTTTTAACTCAAATTCATTAATAAAAATACTAACTTTTGCATACCATTTTCTGAAATTAATCTGCTTAATTAGTTTTACCACTTTGGCATCATTATCTAGAGGCTCAATATCTTTCTCGGTTTCAGACTTAGTTTAAGAGGATTTTGGTTCAAACTTAGGTTGGGTTTTTGGCTTGAATTTCTCCATAAGACTTATTAAGTCCTGCTTAATTTCATAGTTTTCAGACTGTAACTTTTGGCTAATTTGCTTAAGTTCAACTAACTCTTTTTTCACATTTTTGACTTCTAGTTGCAAATCCTGAAGGGTGACTTCTTTCTTCTTACTAAATCGTTCCAAGGTGGTAGTAAGACTTATCTTAGGGGGTGTGTGTGAACTAGAATCTTCAAGACTTATGACTTTTCTAAATTTTTTCAAATATTCAGACTTTAACTCTGAGTTTCCGATCTTGCTTATTAAATCAATTAATAATTCTTCTTGTTCTTCTTGTTTAGTGAGGACACAAACATACTTGCTTAAGACTTTACAACACTTATCTTTACATCCTAGTTGGATGGTGGGTGAACTGGATTGGGAATTTTCAGAACTGGAGTCATTTGAACTAGTTTGAGACATTGGGTCAGACTCAGAATTATCTAGCTCAAGGACTTTAATTAACTTGGCTTCATCTTCGGATGCTAATTTTAATTGTTTAATCGTATCCTTTACTTTACACTCATTTGCGTAGTGACCGAATCTTTTGCACTTAAAACACTTTACTTTTCTTTTGTCGGACTCTTTCTTAGAGTAATTTTTCTTTTTGTTTTGTCGGGAATCTTTTAACCATTTTGGCTTGGGGAAAGACTTTCTTTTGCTATAAAATTCATTATTATCCTTGAAAGAATTTCTTCTTCGAGAATAATATCGGCTTTTACTGAAACGCTTATCATAGCTTTTCTTGTGCAGTCTAGACGGTGGTAAAGGTGCTAGACCATACTACTCACAAAAGTTTCCTAGTTCATACTTGGCATTATTTCTATCGGCTTGGACAGACTTACTTATTTTCAAATCAATACACATTTTCATACCTACTAGGTTAATTGAGCTAACAATATTACCATAGGTTAACTCATCATAGTTTATCTGACCAGATTCATTGCTTAAGACTGTTCGAATCTTATGGGCAAACAAGTTGGGAAGACCGTTAATAAACTTTTCTTTCCAGAAGGATTGGTTGCTATCATCTCTAAGCATAACTCTAGAAATGAAAACATCTTTGTACCATCTAAAATCACTTAATTTAGGGCATCGGAGATTGCTTAATTGGTCATGAATCCTAGCGGTAGTATTACTAGGGGTACCGATAAAGTGCTCAATTATGGTATAAAGTAGAGTGTTAACTCCATCTTCAATACCAGCTCCTATGCTTTGATCAAAAATAGGGTAACCGTCAGGGTTAAGCTTAAGGGCATGGATGATCTCAGACTTAGTTGTTTCTCTTAAATGCTTATCCCACCAAGAACGAAGTATTTCGGTGAAACCAGTTTTTAACAGAGGAACTATTTCATATTGGCGTAGGTTATGGTTGGAAATGTAACTGTTGGCAACCATAGACATATGTTGGAGCTTATTGAGGATTTCTTGCTCAGATAAACCATCGATATTCCACTTGTAAAGTTTATCAAAAGAAACAGAAAATTGGCTTTGGGTTCTTTCCTCAAATTGTAGATCAGGGGGCGTAGGCTTAGGGTACCAGTTTTTGGTAAGACTCGTTGGATTAACCTTTCCTTGTAATCGGCTTAGCTTAAGATTTTGGGTTTCTCTTAAATCAAAGTTCTTAAAGGCTTTTTCAATCTTAGAAATGTTACTAGTGTCAGACTTAGGACTAGAGATAGAATCTAAAGACTTGGCTGACTCATTACCAGACGTATTTACTTCAAATTGTATAACTTTAACTCCTGAGGATTCTGGGTCTGGTTCAGGCTTTTTCTTAACTGGGGTTAACTCACTAAGCATTTCTTCTATTTTTTCTCAAAGTTGGGCTTTGTTTGAGCGCAAATTTAGGCTTTAGGTCTTGGAATTGGACTAAATGTTTTTCTTTTTTAGGCTTAAGGGAAATATCCTGGGGAACTAATCTATCAACTTTTGTCTCAATCTTGTCTAGTTGTTTTCCAATTACTATTAGGCTTTGATTGGTGTAATTATTCTGCACAATACTTCTTTTGTCGCTATCCTTAGGGTCAGGGACTTTGTAAGGACTGGCAACTACTTTGGCATTCTTGTGACTTATTACTATTGTTTCTACCGGGGGGTGAGTAGAAATGACTTTAGTGGCATCTTCTTTTTCCCATTTTGCTTGTGTTAAAGTTGTTAACTTTTGACTCATGTAACACTACTACAAAAATCGAAATAGACGACGGTAATCCACCGTCGTGTATTCGGTTTTTCAACCGTCGTGAAATCGAGCGACATCTTTTGATGCATAAAACCACGACGGTAAATCCCCGTCGTCTATTATTTGTAAAGACGACGCTTTTACTCAAAACCGTCGTCTATTATGAAGTAAAGACGACCCTTTTTATATGAAAATGGTCATCTATTATGAAGTAAAGACGACCCTTTTTATATAAAAAAGGTCGTCTATTATATGTAAAGACGACGGTTTTTTTTATAAAAAGGGTCGTCTATTATATGTAAAGACGACGGTTTTTTTATAAAAAGGGTCGTCTATTATGAAGTAAAGACGACCCTTTTTACATGAAAATGGTCATCTATTATGAAGTAAAGATGACCCTTTTCATATAAAAAGGGTCGTCTATTATATGTAAAGACGACGGTTTTTTTTATAAAAAGAGTCGTCTATTATTAAGTAAAGAACTATGTTTTATTATATCCAAAGACGTCGGTTTTGTTAAAAAGCCATCATCTATTAAATGTGAAGACGGCGATTTCTTGAAATATTGTCGTCTATTAACTCTAAGACAATGATTTTGTAGTAAAATCGTCGTTGATTGTATATAAAAAGACGTTATGGTGTTAAAAGAGGTCATTGATAATATATACAGATGACGATTTTTCCAATAAAACCATCGTTTTATTATCTTTAGTTTTTTGAAGAGTCAATAGTTATTACATAGTCAACCAATCTTTATTCTATTACATACATACTTCCTACCTATAATTAGAAATAACGGAGCTCACAAATTCTACTAATTTGATTTTAACTTCATCAATTTGTTCTTGGGTTGACTTAGCTCTGCCTTCTTGCACATTTTCCAAGTTGTTGGTGTCGGAAAAGGAAAGACCTGCACGAAAGAGACCCCAATACTCTTAAACATAAACTTGTTTAGCAGTAACCTAACCTTAGCAAAAAGATCTATGCAGCTCTAGAATGACAGCAGAACACAATTGGCATAATTGGCAAAGTACCTGTTCTTGTGGTGGCACCATAACCTGTTCTTGTGGTGGCACCATAACAAATGAAAAATCAGAGACTCAGAAAATTAACAATGAAATTCCAAAATAATTAAAGTAAACAACAAAAACAAAAAGTATTTTGGACTTGATGACGTTGTCGGTCCAAAAACAAACGGATCTAGTGAGGGATGGGTATGTTTTGCCTCATCTTCTTCGTCAGCTTCTTCTTGATTACGAATGCCTTGTGGGACGGCTGTGCATATTTATAAAAAACCCAAATGAGAAACTGTTGCGTAAATTTAGCTCCACCAAAATGGATTAAGCTGCATCCTCAACTTGTGATACTCGCAAGTGCACGAACCGTTGGTAGTATAGCATATGTAAGTGCGAGGTCGATTCCACAGGGATTGGTGATTGAATGATCCAATTTAGTTTCCCTACACAAAATAGAAACAAAAACAAAGAACATAAAACAAGGAAGAAAGAAATAAGTAACTCAAGCAAATAAGTTCCCAAGTTCAATTTAGATTAATGGATTGATTCTAGCTAAAGTATGATTAAGCCATGGTGTGTGGTCATAACCTTGTGTTCCTAATTCCCTAATTTGATCATTTGTTGTCTAACCTAAAATTAAGCATTAGGAACCCATTAAGCATAGAAGAACATTTTAAACAACCAAGTATGTATCTAATCCCTGTTGTCGAATGTCCATACATACTCTTCCTATTCATAGTTCAATTCGAATTAAAGCATGGTGTATACTCTTAATTCAAACCAAGATAGCTAACATGCAAGCCTAAATGGTGATCAATCATTCAAACTAGCATATTAACTTATAAGCATAATGAATAAGAACAAAAACCATAATTGAAACTTGGAAACTAATTCAACTTGAAAACTTAAGAAAAGAATTTACATAACAAAGAAAAATAAATTACAACTAAGAAAACATTAAGGAAACTAAGAGAACTTTGAGGAAGAAAGGAAGTGTTTGAGAACTTTGAGGAGGGAGAAGAAAGTGTTTGGGAACTTTAGAGAATTTTGGAAGAACATGTGTTTGAGAGCTTTGAGGATTTTGGAAGGGAATGTGTTTAAGACATGGGGAATTTGGAAGAGAGTGTTTGAGAACTTGGAGGATTTGGAGAAGAAAGTAGAGAGGTGTTTTGAGAGCTTTGTGGATTTTGGAAGAGAGTGTTTAGGAACTTTGAGAATTTGGAAGAGAGTGGTTGAGAACTTGGAGGATGTTTGTGAACTTGGAGAATTTGAGAACTTAGGGAAGGAAGAGAAATGTGTTTGTGAAGTGTTTGAGACATGGAGACTTTTGGAAGAGAAGGGAAGTAGAGAGATGTTTGAGAACTTTGAGGATTTTGGAAGAACATGTGTTTGAGAGCTTTGAGGATTTTGGAAGGGAATGTGTTTAAGACATGGGGAATTTGGAAGAGAGTGTTTGAGAACTTGGAGGATTTGGAGAAGAACATGTGTTTGAAAGCTTTAGAGAATTAGAAGAAGAGAAAGGAAAAGTGTTTGATATTTAGTACAAAGAAAATTTAATAGAATGATCTTATTACAACAATTGAGAACTACAAAGGGAAACTAAGAGAATTTGAGGGAGAGAAGGGAAGGGAGCTCTAGAGAAGTGCTTGAGAGCTCCCCCCCTTGGGGTGTTTTTACAAGCTTAGAGAACCTCCCTATTTATAGGCCTAAGGAAGTGAAAAATCTGAATTCAATATGGCTACTGCATACAACACTTGTTTTATAAAATCTGAAATGGTTGATGCACTTGAATTAGAAAATCTAAATTGGGTGATGCACTTGTATTAGAAAATCTTGAATTGGTTGATGCACTTCACCAATAGATCCCACCAACAGCCCTAGCTCATCTTCATGTCACCATGACCAAGCTTCCAACCAGAAATGATAGCTCATACCTAGCTCACCATGACCAAGCATCCAACCAGCACATGCTGAGGTCAGCATGACCAGCAATTTCAAGGGCTTACAACTTGGGCTTCTCTTAATCAAATTAGGCCTTTAAGCACTCTAAATTGAAGTTCAGAATGTCTTCTTTCCAGCCATATGTTATTTGGGCCAATCCAAGGTCGGAGGAAGAAGTTAAGGCCAAAACAAATTGCTAACTCATTTTCCTCGCTGATAAGATCCATCCTGAGCATAGTTCTGTGTTTGCTAGGTAACAGACTCCATATTTATCCAATGGGGCTGAATTTTGGATATGTTATAGTACACACCCATTGGAACAACGTTCATGAAGAATGCGGCCTCATCCGAGCTGTGTAGGTTGTTGAAACAAAGCTTGCAATATGACCTACGGAACTGGACTGGCAGGGGGCTGTAGCCAAAATGAGTTTGTCTTTAAGCTCTTCTTCCCTTTATCCAAATCAGGCTTTAACATGCATGGATTACATCATTTCATATCCAAAGCCATCATTGTTACCTAAAGCTGAAAGATAAACACAAAAAGGATTAAAAGCATAAGTTTAACTCAAAAACATAACCAAATCATAAGCTAGAAGGGTACAAAATGATATACAATTATGAACCGATCAGAAACTCACTTAAATCCCACGAAATTAGCACAATACATGAACAAACATATATATATATATATAGACCGATTTCCATAAGTCTTTCTAGATCGAGTCGCTGAGTTTGATGAGCGAGTTGAGTGCCTGAGAGCGAGATCTTCTTTGAAGAAAGTGAAGGTCGAGATCTTTCAAATCAAACCTTTCAACCAGCTTTGATTCTCAAACACAGAACCTCCCTCTACATCTTATGGATCTGCGAAGACCTCAATCTCTCAACTCCTTCATTGATATCGATTTTTTGATGATTTTGTAGAGAGTTTCATGAGGGTGTTTTAGAGAGTGCAGGAGGGTTTCTAGGAGGGAGAGATAAGGTTTTCAGAGACAGGGGAAAATCTGAAAATTTGTCGAGCGCGAATTCACTTAAGTAGCCTTTTTTTAGCGTGTTTTAAAAGACGACGCTTGTTAATGAGAGATAAGGTTTTCAAAGACGGGTGAAAATTTGACAATTTGTCGAGCGCGAATTCACTTAAGCGGCCATTTTTTAGCGTGTTTTAAAAGACGACGCTTTTAAAAAAAACCCGTCATCTTAACATATAATAGACGACCCTTTTTTTTAAAAAGCGTCATCTTTACTTCAAAATAGACGACCCTCTTTTTTAAAAAATCGTCATCTTTACTTCATAATAGACGACCCTTTTCATATAAAAAGGGTCGTCTTTACTTAATAATAGACGACCCTTTTTATAAAAAAAACCTTCGTCTTTACATATAATAGACAACCATTTTCATATAAAAAGGATCGTCTTTACTTCATAATAGAGGACCATTTTCATATAAAAAGGGTCGTCTTTACTTCATAATAGACGACCATTGTTATATGAAAAGGGTCGTCTTTATTTCATAATAGACGACCATTTTCATATAAAAAGGGTCATCTTGACTTCATAATAGACGACCCTTTTTTTTAAAAAACCGTCATCTTTACTTCACAATACACGACGCTTTTTTTATTTATACTTTCATTAAATACAACATAAGATTTTGTGGTATCCACTAGTGTAAATATTTTAAATTGAAGATCAAATTGAGTCATTGTATTCATATAGGGTCAAGGAGTGTAGCTGTAAAAAATCATCAAAATCGGAGTTAAAATAACCGTTAAATCGTGATTTTTCGTTTATAACCGTCGAAATGTTTTGTCCCGTTACTTGATCTTTGATTTTTTTTTCTTCCGATTTTTGGCGTATATGATCTCGATGTGCAAACAAACAAGTTTGACGGTTGGATTGTTGAAATTAGTTTCGTAGAATGCGTATGCCATCAAAACAATATATTCACTAACAATTAAGAGTTTATTTATACTTTTATTAAATATAACATAAGATTTTGTGGTATCAACTAGTGTAAATATTTTAAATTGACGATCGAATTGGTTCATTGTATACATATAGGGTCAAGGAGTGTAGCTGTAAAAAAATCATCAAAATCAGAGTTGAAATAACCGTTAAATCATGATTTTTCGTTTATAACCGTCGAAAAGTTTTGTCCTATTACTTAATCTCTGAATGTTATTTTTTCCGATTTTTGGCGTATATGATCTTGAAGTGTAAACAAACAAATTTGACGGTTGGATCGTTGAAACTAGTTTCGTAGAATGCGTATGACATCAAAACAATATATTCACTAACAATTAAGAGTTTATTTATACTTTTATTAAATATAACATAAGATTTTGTGGTATCCACTAGTGTAAATATTTTAAATTGACGATCGAATGCAGTCATTGTATTCATATAGGGTCAAGGAGTGTAGCTGTAAAAAATCATCAAAATCAGAGTTGAAATAACCGTTAAATCGTGATTTTTCGTTTATAACCGTCGAAATGTTTTGTCCTATTACTTCATAATAGACGAACCTTTTTTTTTAAAAACTGTCATCTTTACTTAATAATAGACGACCCTTTTTATAAAAAAACCGTCGTCTTTACATATAATAGACAACCCTTTTTATATAAAAAGGGTCGTCTTTACTTCATAATAGACGACCATTTTCATATGAAAAGGGTCGTCTTTACTTCATAATAGACGACCATTTTCATATAAAAAGCGTCGTCTTTACTTAATAATAGACGACCCTTTTTATAAAAAAACCGTCGTCTTTAGATATAATAGACGACCCTTTTTATATGAAAAGGGTCGTCTTTACTTCATAATAGACGACCCTTTTCATATAAAAAGGGTCGTCTTTACTTAATAATAGACGACCCTTTTCATATAAAAAGGGTCGTCTTTACTTCATAATAGACGACCCTTTTTATAAAAAAATCGTCGTCTTTACATATAATAGACGACCCTTTTTATAAAAAAAACTGTCGTCTTTACTTCATAATAGACGACCCTTTTTATATAAAAATGGTCGTCTTTACTTCATAATAGACGACCATTTTCATATAAAAAGGGTCGTCTTTACTTAATAATAGACGACTCTTTTTATAAAAAAACCGTCGTCTTTACATATAATAGACGACCCTTTTTATATGAAAAGGGTCGTCTTTACTTCATAATAGACGACCATTTTCATATAAAAAGGGTCGTCTTTACTTCATAATAGACGACCCTTTTTATAAAAAAACCATCGTCTTTACTTAATAATAGACGACCCTTTTTATAAAAAAAAACCGTCATCTTTACATATAATAGACGACAGTTCTTTCAAAACAACAATGTCTTTACCAAAAAAGGGACACTTGATTTTTAAAAGACGACGCTTGTCATACCTGCTGTCGTTGTTTTTTGGTCAGATTTTAACTCTGAAGAAAAGCTTTTTAATAAGACGACGCTTTTTTATTTGTGTGCGTCGTTATAAAAAAATTCTCAACGGTATCTCCATTTTTTAGTTGTTTAAGTCACTTATCCACGACGATTTTTTGTTACCGTCGTCTTTTTAAAAACAACGACGGTTTTTTGTTCTACCGTCGTCTTTTTCTGGTCGTCTTTTGCTCTTTTTGTAGTAGTGTAATGGCTTTCTACGTAATCAAGGTAAAAGACTTTAGACTTAGTATGCTTCATGAAATCTTTCCATTAATTGAAAATTTCTTTTCTTTGAACTTTAGGGAAAGCTGCATGATACTTGGCTTTTCTATCCGCATTTTCCGGCGCTTGAAAATGGGTTTCTAATTTAGACCACTTAATTTGGAATGGTTTGCTCAGAGTTCTCAATTGGTTATCAATTTCAAAGGTGGAACCTTCAAAATCAGTCTAAGTCGGGGGACTTTTGTTTTTCTTCTACTAGGGCTTTGCCATAACAGGGTTGGACAATTTGGGCTTTTCTCCTTAGGTTGTCTAATTTGAGATCAATCAAAGTTTTTTCTAATTCTAAATCCCTTTCCAGAGTGGAAGAGGATTCTGCAGAGGAATGTCATGCAGGTTGCTTAAAGGATTGACTTGGTGTGGGTAATTGCTCAAGTTGGACTGTAGATTTAATTGGGGGTTGGTTACCAAAACTAATCTTAACAGTGCCATTTAAATATTGGTCAATGTAGTCTAAATTGTTTAAACTACGTTGAACAGGTAACGGGGGGCTTTCGGTTGTTAAAAACCAATCTGTTGGTAACTTGACATCTGACCACTTCATCATGTTAGGGACTTTGATGTTGGCTAGCTTGACTACCAATGCTTTGAATGAGTAGAGTTTGCTCTCTCAGACTTTTGCTTCAGGCTTGAAAGTTCATGTTTGTACCTGTGACTTTGTAGTAAATCCTATAGATCAAAGCTAAAGGTTGACTAGCAGACAAAATATTATAACCATTTGTCTTAATATTCAGGGTTAAAGTCTTAAGAATGTGTGGGTCACTTAAACTTACCGTAAAATCTGGGTAACAGTCAAAATGGATCGGACCGTTACACAGGCTTGACTCAATGATTCCCAAGGCACTATCCTGGAAATCTGGAAATCTGGCATCTCTTAAGCAGAGGAGAATAGAGGTGTTTATTCCTAACTTAGTTAAGGGCTTAACTGCAACTTGGACATGACCAATATGCAGGAAATTGTTTCCTTCCTTTCTATGCTTCTTAGTGGACTCAAGATTTAGTAACTGGCAAGTTTCATGTTCTTTGCTTAAGGCATAAACTTGTTCAACTGTCTTGACATGGGTGGTTGACTTAAAAGACTTAAGAGACCATTGTTGCTTATAAATTTCTTTGCTAGAGACTCAGGGTATATTCCAATCTTTATAATTGAACTCACTAGTTGACTCAAACTCGATTTGTTCTTCATTTACAATATCTGGGACTCGACTCAAGCTGGCTCTAGAACTGGAAGAATTGACTGAGTTGGTTCTTAGAAGGCGACTCATACTTACAAGTTTTTGATTTCAGACTTCAAAGAAAGAAGACTCTTGGTAACTTCTAAAGCTGACTCAAAGGTATCTGAGACTCAAATCGTTCTCTCTCTCACCTCTCAAGCCGCAACCGCTCGTGCCTCTCCTGGGTCTTACCGTTTGGACTCTAGGACTTACTGTTCAGGTCGAGAGAAAAAGACTCAAGGGGACAGACAACAAAGAAACAGACTTAGAAGAAATTGGGAGACTTGCGAACTCAGAAGACTTAAACCAACCACTTAGGCGGGATGAGTATAAGACGTAGAACTGACTCCTTCAACGCTTATGGCTCTGATACCAAATGGGATCTAGACGCCAGAAGAAATGCGAAACAAGTAGTGGAATTGAATAGAGATAAAAGACCAAGTAATATATATATATATGTCAAAACTGTACAACAAGCAATTTAAATATCCCCATTTGTTCAGCATATACAAAAACAGAATTCATGCAATCAAACATGTCACATACCAAAGTCCAAAGATACTAATATGATAACATTCATGACAGGCTAAGTAGAAAAGGAGGTGCATAAATAAACTGGCTGATATATACACCACAACTGCCGCTTGATGCAAATAATATCAAATTAGGCTCACAAGTGATAATGATAATAAAGAATTTATAAACTTCCCTCCAACTCCGAACTTCACAATCAATCACTAACAACCTCAACAATTTTCAAGCATAAAAGAAAGACCTCCGTTACTAATATAAATTTTGTAATGATAAACATATAAATTTCGGATTCTCATTGGCATGAACCGAACTTTGCAACTCTATCATGACATTAGGCCTCGTTAAATCAATTAAATTGTTTTGACAATTGAGCTGATCCCAATTTTTAAAACAACATAAGTACGTTAACAGATTTCAAAATAATTTAGTTGAACAACTTTTCAATCACTTGGTCTTACGGCAGCACCTAGCAACTCTACGTTGCCTACATACCCTTAACCAAGGATCAAGCCACATGTAGTTCTTTCACTTTATATATATATATATATATATACCTAAAGATTTATAATTAACTTATTATAGATAAATAGCAAAACGAGAAAATTATTAAAATAATATTGACCACGTGAAATCTTAATGTCAATAACAACTTAACTTAAATATATATATATATACATTCCTCTTTTACTTATAAAACAATTCATCGCTTAAGAAATTAGTTGTGAACTGTATAAATCCTTAAAACTTAGAAAATCCTCAATTTTTAGTTTAAAACCTCTTAAAACCCAATCATTCTCCACCCAGGCATACCCCATTTATATTCCTTCAATTCCTTTAATATGCCTCCAATTCCAAGACCTTTATATTCATTTCCCACGTTATACTGTCAATTCCTTGTGTCACATAATATGACACATCCTCGCAGGCCTCGGTAACACAAAGTCAATCTGAGCCGCATTCCTCGCAGGCCTCGGGAACACAAAACTGACTTGATCCGCATTCCTCGCAAGCCTCAGGGGACCATTAGTCAGCCTGAGCCGCATTCCTCTCACCACACAGTTCGAGCGTCCCCGAAACTCGTGGGGCATTATTATAAATGACAAAACTGTTTTCAAGGCAACTGGGGGTACTCCTGTGGAGGGTTTGGAAACCATATTCCAAAACTTATCATAAAATTTCCCATATTCCACCACCCCATATTTCAAACCCATTCTCAACTTATGAATTTACACCACATACTGTTGAGAACTAGAGTCCATAATTCATCATTTCCAAACCATTGCATATATATATATATATATATATATATATATAATATAGACATTTAATTAGTTAGTTTTATTAATCGTGATAATGTAAACTAATGAAAAATAGCAGCCTTTATCCCATATCCTCAATAACCCATATTGAATAAATTTTCAATCAAAACTCAATATGCACAAAATTCCATAATTGAAAAACGAAATACACTTAATCACGAATGTCCACCCACTTCTTAATGATCATAGTTGAGTTCCATGACTCACTTCCATAACTAATAATCCAAGTATCCCAAAATCATATATTCCATCATTTCAAATATTGCAAAAACTTCAAATAATATTTAACATCCGATAACCCCACAATTTAAAACAATTTAAATAATCTCATAAACCCATAAAATCAACATAACTCAAATAACGGTCAAGACTCGTCAATGAAGTTATTCTAGCAGTCCTCGAAGGGTGAGACTACCTCAGAAGACTCACAGTAAACTGAGGGTCAAACTCCCTAAACTCGGTCATTCGGGCCCTGGGGCCCACCATCTCCGTTCTACGAGCCGGAAATTCCTATGAGTTCCACAAGGTTTACTAAGTACGTCCTGCAATTTTGGTTCGAATCGATTGTCGGATTGATCACGATCGTACAATCGGACGATTATCATTTAATTAAACTTCGAATTATTGAATCAAAATATCCGGGACTCCGATTCACGATCCGTGAAATCCTATACGATCCTAGGAGTGCCTAGATCAACATATATTAAATTGAAGATGATCCAACAGTTCAAACCTATTGAACCCAGATAATGCGTAATATGCGATATCCGTTCGATAGTCAATCAACATCCAAATCGAAATCCAAGCACACCTAAGCGCTCGTGGCAAAAAGGAGATCGCATTGGAACACAATGCACCTCTGCTACAGTGCCCACACGCCGCCACACGCGTGGGTGTCCTAAGCGATACCGGTGGCCGAAAAACTTCAAAACCGAGGGCCACCCTTCCTGCTATAGCTACTGCTCGACGAGTAGAACACTTTCTTCAACTATGACAACATTCAATTTGGATGGCAACTGGCCGAAATTTCAATTCGAAATCTGGCCAAAATCTGGGTTGTAAATCGAGTTACCTATACTAGAAATTGATCAAATCCTACCCAACCATAAGCTATAGCTCGAAGAATAGATGAGAATCCATACCTCATTCGTCGGAAAAGGTGGCCGGAGGAGGGAGAACGAGCGGCTAGAAGTTTGGGCGAAAAACCGGTTGTCTCCTTCGATTTTCAGGCGACTAGAACGACGGATAACGGCGGGGATGGGCTGGGGTACGACGGTGGGGCCGGGCCGGTTCGTTTGGCACCTGTCTCAACTCCGGTGGTGGAGTGTGGCGGTGGTTATTAGTCCTTGAACTTAGACCCGATTTGCATTTGAGTCCCTCAATTTCCAAAATCGTTCCTGTGGTCCTTTAACTTCACTTTCGTTAGGACAAATGGTCCTGCCGTCAATTTTGTTAACTTTTTCTGTTAAATGCAGAGGCAAAATGGTATTTTTATATTAAAAAAAAAAAAGAATCAAAAAATCATATCTTTAAAATAACAATAAAAGAAAATCAAATAAAAAAGAAGAAAAATTTAATCAATTTTGATACAAAAATACCATTTTGCCCCTGCATTTAACAGAAAAGTTAACAAAATTGACGGCAAGACCA
Source organism: Prunus avium (assembly GCF_965620075.1). Classification (NCBI taxonomy): domain Eukaryota; kingdom Viridiplantae; phylum Streptophyta; class Magnoliopsida; order Rosales; family Rosaceae; genus Prunus; species Prunus avium. The sequence goes on along the minus strand of NC_142291.1, from coordinate 22,111,829 downwards.
TTTGTCCTAACGAAATTGAAGTTGAAGGACCACATGAACGATTTTGAAAATTGAGGGACTCAAATGCAAATTAAGTCTAAGTTCATGGACTAATAAAATGATTAACCATATATATATATATATATATATATATCTCCTACTCTTCATCACAAAATTATCATAATCTCTCCTCTTTCATCCCTTCCCTTGAAACCATGTCGTCATCTTCCATTTGCTCCCTCTAATTGGCACAACTTGGCCGATACACTCAAACAACTCGAATTTGCTCCCTCTAAATTTTTTTAGACATTCTTCTAATAGAAATGTTTTAAAAGAATCATATTTATGTGCCAATCGTTCCCTCTAAATTCTCATGTTTATTGGGTTTTCATGGCCTCTCCATTTGCTCCCTCTAAATTCTTTTAAACTTTCTTCTAATAGAAATGTACAAACAAATAAATAAAAATTACTTTATCAACTATTTTCTAATGAAATAGTCCTTACTCAGAATATACAAAAATTACTCCCTTGCTGACATTTTCTCGAAAAGAATAAGAGCATCTCCAAGGGAATTGACAAATGAGTAGGCAAACCTCATTTGCCTTGCCACATCAACATTTTTATGCTCAAAAGGAATAGGCAAATGGGTAGGCAAAATATGTCTACTCTCCCAAACAAGGCAATATGCCTACTTCAAAGTGAAAAGGTATATTGGGCCCCACTTACTTTTTATAATAAAATATCATATTCACTCTCTCACATATTGTCTATAAAAAATAATAGTAAATATAAAAGATAAAAATAATGACAGGACCCGCCCCAGATTCCCCCTCGGAATCCATGACGAACCTTGCTTCCCGTCAGACACTAACCTGACGTTGGACCTACTTTACTAAAACGCCCACTAGCCCTAACTTTGAAGGATAAACAAGTCGACTTCTACCGAAATTTTAGCAGAGTCTTCCCTGAAAAATGGACTTTTCCCAAATTACAGTACCTGCAAACAAGTACGAAACTAATCCCAACTTCCAGCATGCACAAGGTAAAGGTACACACAATGGTTAAGATTAATGAAATGGGCCTCATGCCCTCTACCCAAACTCAACGAGCATATAGAGCAACTAAAGATTTAAGTTTACAACCCGGGAAAGAATAAAGGTAGAGAGTGAAAGAAAAACATTCCTACGGAGCGGACAACCGTGATGTTCTCGACCTCGAATATCTAGGACCTAGGGGCGCAAAATAAAAAGTGTGAGTGGACAAAAACAAGCGTTTAAACATAATTCTATTCAACATAAATAACCCCCTTTGTTTTATAAAATATTGTCAAAACTTGTCTATTTAAATCCTTTTTGTAAAACCGTGAATTTAAACCCACCAAAATATCTCATTAACACAAATATATTGAGCCATTAATTTCCAAATAGCTAATCTCAATTTCAAACCTCATTCAAATATCCATACCTGTGCAGAGCAGTCTCAATGCATATATGCTCAAAAACCCAACCTGGAAACAAGTCTACAGATATACCCACATAATACCTACATACATATTTATATATTTAATCAAATTTATATGCTTGACATTCCATTCTTTAAAATCAAAGTATCCCATATACCTAATTATATAACAAAAACGACTTTGAAAACTAGATAACCCAAAATCCCGATAGTAGTAAAACCCCAAACTAAACTCGACCTTTTTCCCGTACCAAACCACTCCCTTTTAAAACACGTGCCCATAGGCACACCAAGCGAGGAAGGATCCTCACTAAACAAGATAAGAATAAAAGTGTAGTAGAATATATGTATACTACATAATTTCCACACCAATACTTGTATCGGGGAAACAATCCAACATGGGGATTGTTTGACTAACCCGTAGGGTTTCAACTTTCTACCCTGCATCTAGGGATGAGCTATCCAATCGGGGGACTACCACTCTACAGCACACACACCGGAAAATCCAATGCCACGAAGTGAGCCCACATGCTGGAAAATCCAATGCCACGTGTAGGTAAAGTAACCAATATCCAAAGGGAGGTACACAGGGTGGTGCTAAAAGCACTCCAATATAACGTATTCCACATCCCAACTCAGATACCATAACCATATCCCAAATTCCAAATATTCCAATGTACCCAATCCCATATACATAGCCATCTGGACATTAATAGCGTCCATAACTCAATACCCAAATATTTATACATAATGTAGATCACAAACTCCCTTACAATACTCTTTCCAATAACATAGCCGAGTTCCAAGACTCGTTTTCACAAATATCCAAATCAAATTATCCCATATATCATATCCATAACTCAAAATATTCATAAACTTCAAATATCAAAATAAACTCCAATAATTCCATAAAATACTATATTCCACAAAATAAACAATATTATAAGTTCATAAACTCAATAATCAAAATAATCCAAATTATATAAATATGCAAGACAATTCATAAAATACTTTCATAATCAAACCCAATATCACCCAATCCATATACTTTAATAATAACCATAATAACAATAATAATCCCTAAAAAAACCATGTCACATTCCGATAAAATCATAATCCAAAACCCAAAATTCGTTTACTTTATAACTAACTATAAGTTCTAATAATCCCATAAGATGATATAAAACCATAGTCAAAACATATATCAAATCCCAATAAACCAAATAAGCCAAGTTTTAAATCCAATCTCACTTATGCATGCAATTCCATATTTGAACAACAATGCTCATTTAAAAAAAAATGTCCACTCACAACAGGTCCACACTACTTAATCCTGAGAGAGCTTTTCCTCTGCAATACGCGAAGCAAGAGTACCTAATCAAGAGAATAAGTGAACTTAATGAATACATGTACCCAACAACGAACTTTAACTCAAACATTAGTTCCCAGGTCTCAAAGTAAGTGTGCAAGACTACAGGAGGGTTTCTAAGGCCAATCTAATGCCTTTTGAAAGGTGGGACGACCTCAGAAGACTAACAGTCAACCGAGTGGTCAAACTTCCCATACTGATCAAATGGGCCCGAGGGGCCCAAGACCTACGATTTCTGATCCGAAAGTTCCTATTGGTCCAACAAATTCCACTAAACAAGTCCTGTAAGTTTGGTCTTGATCAAGCGGTTGGATGTAAGCCAATTGCATGATCAGACAACGATCGCTTCACCTAACACTAGAATCATTAATTCGGAGTATCCGAAACTTCGATTCTCAATCCACAAGTTCCTACACGATCCTAGAGATACAAAGAACAACATATTTGAAATTGGGATTGATCAAAAGGTCTGAACCTATTAAACCCGGATATCGCGTATTAGGTGCAATATTCATTCGACTGTCAAATGGTAACCAATTCCAAATCCGAGCATCCCGTCGTGCTCAAGACAACAAGGGGAATATTTTAGAACCTAACGGGCCACCACAAAGTGGTCCACGTGTCGCCACCCGCCGCCAGCATTGCGTGGGTGCCTTGAGTAATTTTCAGCGACCGAAAAACTTCAATTCACCGGTCAATACCTATACGATTAGAATTAGACTACCTAGGGGATCAACTTTTGTTCTTGGACCACAGCCAACAACTGACCGAAACTAGCCAAATCGAAGCCAAAATCGTCGGCTAATATGGGTATATTGAACGATCTGAACCTCAAAATCGGTCCAAGATACATATACTAACAGCTAGAGCATGTCAAGGGGATGAAGAACCATACCTTGGTCAACGACAACAGTCGTTGAAATCGTTGGAAATGGGGTTGGAAAAATTGCCGAAACTTTCAGTCGATACTGTCGACTATCCTGGTGGTTTCGAGCTACGAAAAGTATTGGGTTGTATAGAGGAGGAAGAGATGATTCTGTTGCTACAAGAATCGTCGGATATGGTCAACGGATGGCGAAGAAATCGCTACTTGAAGAATCGGCTATTGCGCAGAGGAAAGAGAGAGAGAGAGAGAGAGAGAGGGCTGATATGTTTTTAAAACCCAACTTTGAAAAATTTGCGGTTGTGACATTGCACTTCCGTTGACCACAACTTCTTTGTTATAACTGCGATTTGAGCCCACTACGTGTCTACGAACTCGTGAGAGCGAGCTCTAAAAAATGGTGCCACTCAAATCCCCAAATTCCTTCCTGCTGAAAGAGTGACTAAAGTGCCCCTGCCCCAAGGGCAAAATTGTAAATTTAGAAATAGAAATAAATTGAATAAAATGATTAAATTGGGTTGGGGTGTTACAAATAAATAATATAATAATGGTTTGTAGACTTGCAGTCACAGCTTGACTCTCATTTTTGGAGCAAAACTTACTAAGGTTGTCGGTGGTGGTCAGTCTCTTGGAGTGACCAACTTTTTTCATGAGGCAAATGGGTAGGCAACGTGCCACCTAGGTTGTTATAGTATAATTTTGCCTATTTCATTTGCATACTCCCTTGGAGATGCTCTAAGATTCGCCAATCAACTTATTAATCAAACAAACAAACAAATAAATTAAAAGAAATAAAAGAAGAAGAGACAAATAATTCTTAAACCCTGCCAAAACCCTTGTTGTCGCTCAAAAGAATTCTAAAGCTTCGGTCCTCCACAATTCCATTGGCACCATGTGGAAGCAGCCTTTGCAGGTGGTTAAGGCCAATGTGTCCTCCAACCCAAGGACCTGGATCGCCATCGGTCTTAGCATCGCCGGGATCGTGATTGTGGCTAAGACTCAGCGTCGAAGACGACTAAGCAGAGCCCAAACCATTCTTAGAGAACCATTTATGGAGCCTGGCTTCGACCTTCTTCCCTTTCCTTAGCCCTCTCCTCCAGCCGCCAGACAACCCTTTGCTTCCCTCACCTTCGCCATCAGCGACATGTCATTCTCGGTATCTCTCTCTCTCTTTGTATGTTTACTTGCATTCATGAATGAAAAAATATGTGGGCCCCACCTCAAAATCCATAATCACTTCTCCTCAAACCAGGACTCAGATCATCAACTAAGGGTGAGTAGTTGATCCGATTCCCATTCCTTTTTTCCCTTACTACATTCCAAAAATACCCTTACCACTTTATGATAATTCTAAAACACCCCAAATCCCATTTATTATAGCATTAATGTTGTTCATGATCCAACATCTCCACTCACATGAACTAAGCCCAACTCTCTACTGAACTAACTTTTGTGCTTGGTTCAAACTTCAGAATTTATCTAACATTTATCTAGGTTTTGTGGTGGTTATGGGGACGAATTATAGTAGGAAGTGATATGCAAATTTTTTTATGTTTTTTTTTCTTGTTCTGAGTGTTATCAACTCCATTCCTTATTTTCCTTTTCACCTTGGTTGCCAGTCTCTACTTGTCTTGTTATACTTCTTATCAATATGTCATATTTATTTTTTTATTTATTATATTCCTTATATTATTATTATTAGTTTTTTCATCACTCGTCATATAGTATCATATATATTATATATTAGTTGTAAAATAAAGTTTTGTCAATTTGCGTTTTTATAAGTTACTTAGGTAAAAATATATATATTTTTATGTGCATGGCATTTTAGTAATCAAATTAGTTTAGGTTATGATTTATGAAAATTAGTACACAATGACAATGGGAATCAACTCCATTCTTGTGCTGATTCCATATGGTTAGTAAACAACTTAATGAGAATGATTCTTCTCATACTGATTCATTACTTCCCTAATTCCTAAATTCCCCAAATTCCTTACTTCCTCCATTCTTGGTAAGTAAACAGGCCCTAAATTCTTTTAAACATTCTTCTAATTTAAATGTTTTAAAAGAATCATGTTTATGTGCCAATTGCTCCCTCTAAGGGCTCGTTTGGTACACCATATTATACTTTGTATAAGAGTATATAGTCCATGTCAGTTGTTTGGTGTATACTTGTATTATTTAATTACCTGACTATTTTAAAAAGGTTGGGATTTTAATACTCTCCTTACCTAACTAACTAATACAACCCACACACCCCGATTTAGATAATACACACTTAATTATACAACCAGGGAAAAAGAACACACACGTTCACGTGAAAAATCTGACTCTATTTTCATCTTCTTCTCCCTAGGGTTCTTCTCTGCTATCTTCTCCACATGTTCTCTCTCTCTCTCTCTCCAATGTGCTTCTTCTCTCTTCATCTTCTCTTTCTTTATATATTTCTTCTTTTATTAAATTTTTGTGGAAATTTGGTTATGAATGTAATTGCATCGTGGAATTATTTATTTGTCTATGTTTTGCATTGAATTGAAACTCGATGTTTGGGAGAGCAACCAAAAAGCTTGGGTTTTTCGGTCTTCTGGGAGGAAGAAGAAGCATTTCTGCTTTCTAGTTTCTCCGTTTTGCCTTTTGCTTTCTGCTTTACAAAGAGAGTTCTCGTATCTATGATTAAGCTTCTATTCAGTTTTCCAAAATTCAAGCTTCAATTTTTTGACGCTCAATTAAGCTGGGGAGTGGATGAGTTGGGTTCATAATTCAGTTTTCCAAAATTCAAGCTTCAGTTTTCTTGAAATTTTTTTTCCTTTCATAAGAATCACCTTTTGTTCCTTTCCAACTTTTTATCAAAACCCCAATAAAAATCATAGCTAGGAATCCTCTTTTGCAGCATTTATATATAGTTAGGGATGTGCCAATAAAAATTACAAAATCTAAATACAATTCACACACACCAACTTGATCATAAACCTAATTACATGGCTCAGATAAGCTCTCTATGTAGAAACTGAGACACTGAGCCAAGTCCTAGGCTGGGTGGAAGCATTCAAAGCCTTTGATGCAGACAATGATGGAAAAATCAATGCTACTGAGATTGGAGGGATTTTGGGGTCACTTGGGTACAAGACAAGTGAGCAAGATGCGAGGGCAATGAGGCAACAAGGGGACACAAACAAAGATGATGGGTTTCTAAGCATAGAGGAGTTCTTGGGCATGAACACAAAGAACATGGAATTTAGGGGGCTTGAAAATGTCCTCAAGAATGCTTTTGAATCCTTGGATGTTGATGGGGATGAGGTTGGGACTGTTGAAGAGCTTTATGAGGTTATGGGGGATGATTTTGGTTTTGAGTTGTCTCTTGAAGACTGTCAGGGGATTATTGTTTCAATATTGATATAGATGGAGATGGGGTTGTTAGCGTCGAGTACTTCAAACTAATAGTCAATTCTCTTTGAGATTAATCCTAGTGATGTGTTTGGTCAATATAATTATATATGAGAGACTACAATTATGATAATGGATTAGTTCATGTAATCTTATCTTATAGATCTTGGGCAAAAGCAAATGAAAAAAAAGTATTGTCATATGAATCTTACCAAAAAGATTTTGTGTCATTTGAATTTCAATTTACCCTAACCCTAAACTGCCACCACGACAACCACCACCATCTCCACCCACCACCTTCATCTCCACCTCCACCTCCACCACCATCACCACCTTCACCTTCACCTCCACCTCCACCCCCACCTCCACAACCACCACCACCACAACCTCCACCACCTCCTCCTCCTCCTCCTCTTCCACCTTCATCACCACCATCACCATCACCACCACCACCACATCCACCACATGAGTAGCGTACATAACACTTTCAACATTATGTTTATTTTAGTCATTATTCAGAGTTACAACAGTTTTATATTAAAATTTACCAAACGGTTTTAACACTGCTTTTATACTAGCAACACTTTTAAAAATATTGTTTATCAAACATGAAATTCCTTTACAATTGATTATTTTCAAAGCACACGAGAAGTTGCTTTTTAAGAAAGTGACAAAAATTCCAAACTGGCCCTTAGTTAGTCAGATTATTTATCAGGAATAACACCAAATGCCTTATAATATTATGGATAAATAGTCACTACTCTTGAAAATAAATTAATATTATCCAGCAGAAATTAATTACGATTCAACATACCAAACGAGCCTTAAATTCTTTTAAACTTTCACCTAATAGAAATGTTTATAGAAAAAAAAAATTACTTTACCAGCATAAATATTTCCTAACAAATAGTCCCAGAACATACAAAAATTACTCCCTTATTTGAGCTGACATTTTCTCGGAAAGAATAAGATTCGCGCGGCCATGAAACTTATTGATCAAACAAACAAATAAATAAAAATATAAAAATTATAAAACAAAATAAACAAAATAAAGAGAATCTAAAACCCTGCCTAAACCCTTGTTTTCGCTCAGAAGAATTCTGAAGCTTCGGTCCTCCACAATTCCATTGGCACCATGTGGAAGCAGCCTTTTCAGGTTGTTAAGGCCAATGTGTCCTCCAACCCAAGGACCTGGATCATCATCGGTCTTAGCGTCGCCGGGATCGTGATTGTGGCCGAGACTCAGCGGCGAAGACGACGAAGCAAAGCCCAAATCATTCTCAGAGAACCATTTCTGGAGCCTCGCTTCGACCTTCTTCCCTTTCCTCAGCCCCCTCCTCCCGCCGCCAGACAACCCCTTGCTTCCCTCACCTTCGCCATCAGCGACATGTCGTTCTCGCTCTCTCTCTCTGTTTTTGTTTGTTTTCAATTTCGGTTTATTTACTTTGTATTTTGTGCTGATTTTGATTTGGTTGATTATTTGCTGTACCTAGATTTGATGTGAAAGGATATGTGACGGGGTTTGGGAACCCGGATTGGGCGGGAACGCATGAAGCGGCTACGAAGACGGCGTTGGTGGTGACGGCTCTCTTGAAGAATGGGGCTACTTGCGTTGGAAAAACAGTCATGGACGAACTCAACTTTGGGTAATGTTAGACGAATTTATGTTCAAATTGATAAAAACCCAAAAATTAAATGAAGAAAATGAATTTAGAAAGAAAGAAATGGAACTAAGAGCAATGAAATGTTGATTTGTAACAGGATTACTGGTGAGAATGTGCATTATGGAACGCCTGTGAATCCACAATTACAGTCGCATATCCCGGGAGGTTCTTCCAGTGGTTCTGCTGTGGCTGTTGCGGCTGGTCTCGTTGACTTCGCTCTTGGTAAGCTCCTGTTTGTTAATTTTGGAGAAGATGTTACTTGCCCAATTTAGTTATCTTGGAGAATTTCTACTTGATTTTACAGTTTGTACCACCCATTTGCTGTTTTTGCTAAATTTCTACTTCGTTTTACTGTTGGTTCGATTACATGTTGTATCTTGCATATTTAAATTCACACTCATTCAGTGATCTGTCTCAAGTCACAATCAAAGAAATGGTTTTAGACATCAAGGACATGCTCAGGGACTCAAATTGGACTCAATATGTAATCATGCACATAGCACTTACCCTTGTGCTTTGGCTTGTTAATTATACAAACTGATCATTTGAAGTTCTTATGCTTTTATAGGTATTGATACAACTGGATGTGTGAGAATTCCAGCATCATTTTGTGGCGTCATTGGGTTCCGACCGTCGCATGGGGCTGTATCTATGATTGGAGTCTCGCCAAATTCACAGAGTTTAGAAACTGTTGGTATGCTGGGAACTTCTTCTTGCTTGCTTATAATTTTTCTTTTTATTCTTTCATTTTCTCATTTTGTTATGTGCTGGTCCTTTAGGAATTTTTACCAGAGATCCATCTATTCTACACCATGTTGGACATGTTTTGCTTCAACTAAAGTCAGTGGAAACTAAAAGGGCAAGACGCCTTATTTTTGCTGATGACCTCTTTCAGCTTTCTAAAGTTCCTACAGAGAAGACAGTACAGGTTGTCACCAAAGCAATTGAACATCTATCTGGGTGTAAGTTGCCTGACTTGAGATTTTTTGTATTTATAGGGCTTTATAGTCATTACCATTTCTTTTACTTTTTAAATATCAATGTTAAAGTCTACCATGAGATATCTCTGTTGTCATAACGTGATAGAGTTCATAAAAAATAAAACCAAGCATAATTGTGTTGAAGTTGCTTCTTTTATTGTTTCTGCAGACCAACCTCCGAAGCATATGAATTTTAGTCAGTATATTGCTTCAAAGGTACCCGGTTTAAAAGGATTTCGTGAAGAATCCGTAAAACATCAAAATGAAATATTTACTTTGAAAGCTCTCTCTTCTGTGATGCTTTTGTTACAAAGGTATTGTAAGATTTAAGTCAATTATTTATTTTCAAATTCTCCCAATTTCATAAATTTCCAGTTCTTTATTGTATATGGAATTTGATTTGATTAGCTCTCTCTCTCTCTCTCTCTCTCTCTCTCTCTCTCTCCCTCCCCCTCTCCCTCAGCACTTTCTGTTCTCGAATCAGGAGGATAGTTGCAGTTTAGTTGAGGACTTGAAATTGTTAGTACTAACTTCGTTGGCATCTACAAATTCGTTTCAGATGTGAATTCAAAACCAATCATGAAGAATGGGTTAAATCAGCGAAACCAAGGCTAGGACCTGATGCATCAGATCGTGTTCGTGCAGCAATTGACTCTACTCATGAAAACGTGAAAACCCTATATAAAGTAAGGACTGAGATGAGAGCTGCCCTTCAAAGTCTCTTAAAGGTATCCCAACTCCCGTCAAATTGTTTTATGCGTTTAATATTTTATAGATTTATCCACTTTGTTGGTGTTAAGTTCTAAAGAAGCAACCCCGAAGAAAGAAGCTTTTTTGTAAGCTTAGAAACGTTTTAAATGTCATTAAATTGTAAACTGCATAATATGCTTTTTGTTTTTCTTGTTGTACTGTCTCTTTGTGTATAGAGATATTCTTTGGTGCTGTTGTTTGTTTTCATTTTCTGTAAATATGTTCGACTTACAGGTGTTGCTCATCATTGTTGGAGTAGTTTTTGTTTAATGAGAAATTTAAACTGAAATGATGGTACTTTTTTTGGCCCAAGGAAGGTACTCTTTTTGGTCATAACTGAAAGGTACTTTTTTGGCCATAACTGAAAGGCAGGTGCTTATAAAATCATGTTCCATCACCTAGCAATGGGTTGAACATTTAAAGCAAAATTTCTCAAAGGGCGAGGGTCAATAATACAACTCCTAGGCATTCAATGAAGTGTATGTGGAGTGAGCTGGAAAATTATCTCTGATAAGTTGATTGTTCAAAGTATTGGTCTAGGTTTTAGGGATGAGAAATATTAAGTCTGGCTGAATAAAGAGAAGGTATAAATGTTTTTTTTGGTAATTTTAGAATGTATCTTGGATACTCTTAGTCTCTATCCTCTATTGCCTGGGTTGGAGAATTGGAGATACCTATGGTTAAAACCTGGTTCCTTGTTTAACACTTTAGTAATGTGACAATTTCTCCAGCCTTATAATATATAGAAGTAAGCTAAGTTTGTTCCTTTGGTTTATCATGGATGACAATATAGAGGTTTTAAATAATGATTTAGCTAGTTAGCTGTAGTCTTCCTGTCTGCTATTAGTGGCATGTTGAGCTCCAGCAACCTGAGCTCTCTTATATCCTCCTCCATCCTGAAACCAGAAGAGGGGAATAACAATCTCTAGCTCCAACACACTCTTGCATTTCTGCATGTCAAATTGTGTTGTGTCGCTAATCATATGGGCTAATTGAACAAAATTATTTTATAAAAAGATTGAGTTGACTTTACTTTGTTGTTATTCATGTTCGATTTCTTTCTACCTGATGGTTTATATGCACAATACCTCATTTTATATAACTTTATTTTTTACCTTCTCTTGCCCAGGATGATGGAATATTAGTGATTCCCACAGTTGCAGATCCTCCATTAAAGCTAAATACAAAGAAAGGACAGTCATCTGAGTTCAACGATAGAACATTAGCATTATCAAGCATTGCCAGCATGTCTGGGTGCTGTCAGGTAACTGAGTACTTTAAAGTTTCAGCCTCATATTTCTCTTTGACTTTCTGTAGCTTTGATTTATTCCTGATTATATTTGCACATTTCCATGTTACAATTCCAGTAGGAAAGCACAAAGAAAGTCCCATCTCTATTTCATTTATCGCGTTCCATGGTGTTGATAAATTTCTCCTCGATACAGTCTTGGATATGTACTCTTCAATTCAGGAGAAAGTCAGCATTGCATCCCATTCATCGCCATTGCCAGATACCAATGATAACCTGGATGCTTCAGAACTCTTAAAAGAGAAGGTTTCTCCACACTTAAGATCTTATCTAAGTTTTCAATGCTTAGTGTTCTGCAATATTGTTTGTCATCTTTACCCTGACAGTTTTCCACTGCATTCTCCGCATAACTGGTACTTGCAACGTTTATATGCTAATAAATTGGGTTTCAATCTTTGTCCTCTCCTGTTAGTGGTACCTTTTATTTTCCACAACATCACTTTTGCAATTGACATAAAATAAGGTTGGCTAATGCTTTCCTTTTCCCAGTCTTGAGCTCTATTATACTCTGTATTTTCCTAGTGAATGATGATCTTAATCTGATTCTTAGTGGACGGAAGAGATAGGAAGGAGAGAGAGAGAGAAAGGAAAGGGTAGATTATTTATTTATTTATTATTTTCTTATAATTAGGTTATTTTAATGTTCATATATATAATTAATGTTAGGGCGTAAAGGAACGATTATTTCTTTGAAAATGTGGTCATGTGCCTTACACATGACTACTTTTGATGGAAAATATGACTGAATTGATCAGGCATGGATGTTTTACACACAAAAGTGAAGTTTAAGGGGCAATTTGGCACCCAAAAAAAAAGAAGAAAAAGATTTAAGGATGAAAGTGATACAATGGGTCAATCTTCAGGGGGGTGCTCGGTTTTTCCCCTTTTGGCTCCTATTGATTTCTATATTTGTAGAATATTTTGGCCAGTTCTGTTGAATTTTCATTTTCTACCAGAAAAAAAAAAACAATTGTAGAACCATTGTATCAATTAGTATTATTATTTTCTTTTAATTTCTATGTTTACTCATGAATCTTTTTCTAGGGAAATGCTGCATTTAAGGGAAGGCAATGGAATAAGGCTGTCAAGTACTATACTGAAGCTATAAAATTAAACATGATGAGCTCAACTTATTATTGCAACCGGGCAGCTGCTTACTTGGAATTAGGGTGGTATGAATGCTCACCTGTCTGTCAACTTATCTTTCTGTTGGCGTTTCCATCTATGCACTTATCAATTTCAATCATGCAGCTTCCAGCAAGCTGAAGAGGATTGCAGCAAGGCAATATCACTTGACAAAAAGGTAATATAGCCATTTTGTAGTATGCAGATCTTTTACACTCATTGTTTTTGTAACTGTTGGTCGAAGCACTACGAACCTGTTCATGTTATGCTTAATGTAATCAATAATTCAGTTAGTAAAAGGGTAGTTTGGAATTCAATACACCTCTTCCTGATGCTTACTGCTAAGTCATTTAGAAACTTCCTTTTTTTTTTCAACAGTATTTCTATAGTGGAGTAAGGTACAAAACTGGATGAGCAACAATCATTATCATTTTATTTGTTTCTGGGATTTGATTGTGGTTCTTTACTCCAACTCTTACTGTTTCCTGGAGCATCCGTTAAATAGAATGATTGAAAAATACCACATTCAAGCATGGTGATTAAATTTGATTCTTAACACTACAGATTTAGTTACTGACCTACCATTGTGTTATATACAAGCCATAGTTTGGGTTATCTGATCTGACCATTTATTGAATATCTCTACTTCATGAGCGTTGCGTTTTAGTTCAAACAGATAAATACAAAATTTGTGCTGCCTATATAGTTGGAACAAGTGAATGTAAATTGTGTTGTTGAGCCCGTACGGTGTCTTCGTTTTTAATATTTGTGATCCTTTCTTCTTTTTTCGACATTTGTGCAGAATGTGAAGGCATATATGAGACGTGGAACAGCCAGAGAATCACTTCTTTGTTATAAGGATGCTGCTCAAGGTTAGAACTCTGATTTCATATTCTTTTGTATGTGCTGTGCTGCTTCAATGTTTAGAAATCCTGCACTGATGTTTCATGTATCTGGTTATCATCACATGAGCTTAATTGTATGATTATCAAGGTAAACTACTTTATGCAATCATTCATTGAGTCATGGATTGCTAGATCCATTCTAGTGAGTTTCATGACACTTTGGGGTAGTTGCCTTCAGTCATCTGCACTTCTCTTGATTTTTGTTTCAATAAGTAGTTATGAACAGGATTAGTTTTTGCATAGAAAGATTGTTTTAGAACTTTTTGTTTTGATTTTGAAAATCTGGCCAGCAATCGGATATATTGCTACAGAACTTGAACACCTTGGACCTTTGACCTTTTATATTCTTCATCAAGATTATAGAAACAATTGCATGTTGATGAAGCATTTGGATTCCCATCCCTCTTGGTTCGAGGAGTGGTTGAAATGAACAGCATGAGTTAGGTTTGAGAAGTGGTGGTGGTATCGGTGATGTCTTTTCGAATGTCTCATCTAATCTTACTAACAAGACAGTATCTCATGTTGCTTTACAATCCATATTGGAAAGAAATGAATAGATGAAAATCCAATAGAAGAACAAACTGTGAAAGCGATGCTATCTTTTTTCTATTAAAAAGGAAGAGAAGTTACAATGCTTTAGACTTAAAAAATTTGAAACCCTAACGACGTCAAACGAAAAATAACCCCAAGAGTATTAAACAAACCTAGCACAAGATGAACTGACTCTCACTTCTCTAGCACATATAACTCTTATTCATATTCCATTGTACTAGCCATGCTGTGTCATGCCATGTCTGATATGGTTCAAGATTTTAGGTTTTCCTGTCTTAGCATTACATGTGCAACATATAACTCCGGTGGCTGACCCAAAAAAAGAAAAAGAAAGGAGAAACAAACTTACAATTGTGGTTGGTTTAGCTTCTTTCTCAATTTGTCTCCTTTGGCATTTGCAGATTTCAAGCATGCCCTTGTTCTTGAACCTCAAAATAAGGTTGCCAATCTTGCTGAAAAAAGACTAAGGAAACTGATGAGTTGATTCCCTGCAAACAACAATTATACAGTGTAATACTCGTATCAAAGAAAATTAAGAGAAAGAGGCTGATGTTTTCTTTAGCGGCTGCAACAAGTTTTTGGTCAGTCTTATGTGCATATTTAGTTTCTCTTGTAATTAATCATGCTTTGGACTACCGTTGAGAGGCCTCTCTATGTAAGTGATGGATGCTTGCTTATATCTTCTCTTTTTGAGAAATTGAGAGCTGCCATACTTTATTTGTTCCACACGCAAAACATTATAAAAGGAAAAAGAAAGAGATTTCCATCTTGTAATTTTGTGAAATTTCTTTTGTTTATTCCCCAGCAGATAATTGTAACTATTTCTCTGTCAACCATCTTTCGCTTTTTTACAATTTTTTTATTTATAGCCATTTAAGTTTATTTAGGACGTTCTTGGATTTTCAATGTCTCACTGTTTTGGACTTCCTTAATATATTCTTATGTAAAGTTAATAAAATTTCAATTTTCCGGATTCACGTTACGTGCACCTATATGTAAAAAATTTAAAAATTAAAAACACAGAAATAGTACTCATGAGTGTTCAATTAGCTCTAGATTACATGGTTCATACACATAAATAGTAGTTTTAAATTTTAATTATCCAAAGAAAGAACAAAACAAACGGATAAAATTGCGTACACACAAACGCCCAATGGATACACAGCTTTAACATTTTTCGACCAAACAAACTTTGGGAGTTTTTCTACTTTCTAGTCATGACGTCTCCTTTTTCCTTTCCTTACCTTTCATGGATGCAAATATACTTGAAATAATCTATATAGCCCAAATTCACGTTTGTTTTGAAGAATCTGTTTGGCCTCTCTGGGCTTTCAACTTAATTTAGTTCTCTCTCATGACCAAAAAGCATTCATTCTAGAGCATTAGTTAGTTAGTTAGTTAGTTAGTTAGTTATATGCATATGTATATAAACGTATGCATGCAGAGATTCATTATGATCTGTGTCATCCCCATCCTCTACGTACGTATGCATGCAAGTTTTTCGTGAATTTTGAAATTAATTTATTTTCGTTACGTTAATTCTTCAATTTTCAAGATCAGTCAAATATATATGTTTCCTCTTAAGCTTCCTAAATTCATCAGCCTTACGGCTTCCATAGATTGGTTTTACCGGCATTCTTTCGCCAACGCCGGCCTTCGGTCGGTTTTAACCAATCTAGATGATGGCACCATCATGAATTGCTGGGTGCCCAAATCCCACAAACCCTACAAACCGACCCTCCTCCTCCTCCATGGCTTTGGAGCCAATGCTATGTGGCAATACGGGGAGCATCTACGGCACTTTACCCCCCACTTCAACGTGTACGTGCCTGACCTCCTCTTTTTCGGCCACTCCTACACATCGTGCGTGGAACGCTCAGAGTCGTTCCAAGCGCAATGTGTAATAAGGTTAATGGAGGCCCACGGGGTTGGAAAGATGAGCATGGTGGGGATAAGCTATGGTGGGTTTGTGGCGTACAACGTGGCCTTACAGTGTCCGGGGATGGTAGAGAGGGTTGCGCTGTGTTGTGCCGGGGTGTGCTTGGAGGCGAAGGATATGGAGGAAGGGTTGTTTAGGGTGTCGAACTTGGATGAGGCTGCAAGCATTTTGTTGCCTCAGACTCCAGAGAAGCTAAAGGAATTGATGCGCTATTCATTTTTCAAGCCTGCAAAGGGCGTGCCCTCTTTTTTTCTCACGGATTTCATTCATGTACTTCAAATCTCCTCTCTCTCTCTCTCTCTCTCTCTCTCTCTCTGCAAATGCTTGAGTAAGTATAACGAAATTTCTGTATTTTGACAGGTGATGTGTACAGATTATGTAGAAGAAAAGAGAGACTTGATCCGGGCAATACTCACGGAGCGAAAAATGTTTAATCTTCCCAAGATCACACAGGTGATGATCTCTCCCATTCTTGCCTACACATGAAGCTATTTCAGAGTGCAATTTTATTGCTTTGTGACGTTTTCATTAGGGTTTTGTGTCGCTAGAAGGCTCTCTCTCTCTCTCTCTCTCTCTCTCTCTCTCTCTCTCTATTAATTTTACTAATTAACAATTATTACGGTACTGTTCCATTTTAAACAGCCCACATTGATAATATGGGGACAACAGGACCAGATATTTCCGGTGGAGCTAGGGTACAGATTAAAGAGGTACGCAAATGTAAATGAGAAAGAAATTGTTAATTTGACTTTATATTAATTAGCTTGAAACAAATAATATTGAATGATAATATTTCTTCATTGGTGGATATGTTTTTTTTTAGTAATTTATAAATAAACCCAATCCTAGACATGTATTTATAAAAAAAACCAAACACTATTTAAACATAGAAACACACCCAAAATCAACTCCAAAATCAACAATTATATATTTTTTGGGTGTGTTTATAAATGGGTTTTGAGTGTGTGTAATGATGGGTTTTGGGTGTGTTTATAAAGTGTTTTGGGTGTTTGGGTTTTTTATAATTTCAGCCCCCATTTTGGGTGTTTTAGTGAAACTCCTTTTTTTTTTTTTTTTTGTCTTAGGCATGTAGGGAAAAGTGCTCAACTGGTGATTATCAAGAACGCAGGACATGCTGTGAACCTGGAAAAGCCCAAGGAGTTTGTGAAGCACCTGAAAGCCTTCTTTTATGACTCACCCTCATCTCCGTCGTCACCAACAACATGGAAAGATCACTTTCAATTTCACATCAACAAAGTCTCTTCATAAGTAAACTTCTAATTTAATTAGGTGATTTTGACAAGAATATATATATGTATATATATATATATATATATATATATATATATACAGAGAGCTTCCATTGAGGGATCCCTCAAATAAGCTTATTTGAGAGACACCTTTGTAGGGTCTACTCCGTATTGTATTTTACTAATCCAAACCGTCTATTGTGTAGATATTCATTTAAAGATCATCTCTATAAAAAATCACTTGAATCCGATATCATTTGACCACTCAAATAAATTATTAAAATTTTAGTACTTTTTTGAAGCATCGTGTTCATTGATTTTGCAAGACACAATTAGATGTTTAAACGGTTTCCGATTTGTCTAGTTTTTTTGCAAGGATGATCTTTGATGGAGACCTAAAAAATAGATAGTTTGAATGGTTGAAAAAAAAATTATAGGGTACCCTAAAGGGAGTTCCTCAAATAAATTTGAGGGATCCTTCAATAAAAAGGGACTATATATATATTTTACGCTCGACCAAAACAAAAAGACAATAGATCCGTTAAAAGAATATTGGACAATTTTGTTATTGACAAAGATATTTAGAAGGGTAATCTGCTGAATTGCCCCCTGAACTTGTACATAACTCTCAATTTACCACCTGACCTTTTTTTTTAGCGAATTAAGGGCTCAAATTAAAATTTATTATCAATGTTCCCCCCACCGTCAAAATTCGAACATTTCATCCATTATTCCGTCCATTTGACTCACGTTGACTCTTTTGTTAGGGTTATTTTCGTCATTCAGCGCGGATTCAATTACCAACCTCTCTCACACACTTCACACATCGCTTTCACTTTGGTAGGGTTCGAAAGGGACTGAACTGAGGGTGCGAAAGGGGGCAAAATCGAAGGTTGGAGAGGGACGAAATTGAGGGAATCTGAAAGCTTTTTCATAAAGCTTCTTTTGGGTCCGTTGATTTAACGCAACATGACTCTGGATGTGTTGCCTCTGCAGGTACGGAACAGAGGGCCTCCTCCCAAATACAGTAAGGAAACGCTTTTCCCAAGTTGAAATTGTTTAAGCTTGTGTGGTCCTTTGGTCCTTTGGTCCTTGGTCTGTCGGTGCTTTTGACATTTTGTGGTGTTGGGTGATATGCCTTTTTGAATATGAAATACATGTGGTCCCAAAGCATTTGTGTTGTTTTGTCTGCATAATAGTCGGTGGATCTGAGTCAATTTCAAGTTTAGAATGGTAGTTGAGCAATAAGGATAAGTTGTTGTGATAAAGTAGTGCTTTTATATATAATTTTTATTTTATTTTATAGGTGATCCAGATTTGTTCTCCCTAGAAATTCACCATGGAGGTTATATTTCAAAAGGGAAGTATGTTCGGGATAAGGTAACATGGGCAGACAACTGTAATGCTGACCACCTGTCAATGCTTGACCTGTATGATGTTGCTATATGTTTAGGATACGACCATAAAAAAATTCAGTACCACTATTGGAACAAAAGAAGGGGATTTGTTCCAATTGAAGTAGATGCCCATGTAGTTGAGTTTGTGGAGCATACACCTACCTCTAGAGTTCAACCTTTATATTTGTCATATAAGCATCAACCACATTTGTCAGAGAGCCAGGCATCTGCATCTGCATCTGCTCCACAGTTGGGGTTGGAAGTAGAAGTGAAACTGAAACTGATGTTGGTGATTTGGGGAACCAGTTTGTAGAAGTGGATGTTGATTTAGATGATGATGGTGATGATGAGGCAGATAATGAAGGAGATAATGAGGCAGATGAATTTGAAGATGATGAGGCTGAAGATGATGATAGTGGGGAAGAGGCTGAAGATGATGATAGTGAGACAGACATTGAGTTGATTGACTCTGAGTTTGAGCAGTCAGATGAAGAAGGGTTCAAGACAGTCTTGGAAGAGGATGACAACTTGTTTGATAAACATGTAGTTGATGAAGAAAATGAAGAATACAATGAAGAACCTGGTGAGGTTGATAGTGAAGACTACAATACCGACGAACTTGTAAGTCTTGATGAAGAAGATGATGAGGATGAAGGTGTGAAAAACCGTAGCCGCAGAAGAAAAGCTCCTAGGTTTAAGCAGTTTAGGAGAGAATCTGATTTGCTGAAGCCAACATTTCATTTGGGAATGGAATTTACCAACATGGAGCAGTGTAGGGAAGCAATAAGGTATTATGCAGTTTCATGTGCAAGGCCATTGAAGTGGGTGAGGAATCACTACTACAAAAAGGGCAAAAGACGACCAGAAAAAGACGACGGTAGAACAAAAAACCGTCGTTGTTTTTAAAAAGACGACGGTAACAAAAAACCGTCGTGGATAAGTGACTTAAACAACTAAAAAATGGAGATACTGTTGAGAATTTTTTTATAACGACGCACACAAATAAAAAAGCGTCGTCTTATTAAAAAGCTTTTCTTTAGAGTTAAAATCTGACCAAAAAACAACGACAGCAGGTATGACAAGCGTCGTCTTTTAAAAATCAAGTGTCCTTTTTTTGGTAAAGACATGGTTGTTTTGAAAGAACTGTCGTCTATTATATGTAAAGATGACGGTTTTTTTATAAAAAGGGTCGTCTATTATGAAGTAAAGACGACGGTTTTCATATAAAAAGGGTCGTCTATTATATGTAAAGACGACGGTTTTCATATAAAAAGGGTCGTCTATTATTAAGTAAAGACGACGGTTTTTTTATAAAAAGGGTCGTCTATTATTAAGTAAAGACGACGGTTTTTTTATAAAAAGGGTCGTCTATTATATGTAAAGACGACGGTTTTTTATAAAAAGGGTCGTCTATTATAAGTAAAGACGACGGTTTTTTTTATATAAAAAGGGTCGTCTATTATAAGTAAAGACGACGGTTTTTTTTATAAAAAGGGTCGTCTATTATATGTAAAGACGACGGTTTTTTTTTATAAAAAGGGTCGTCTATTATGAAGTAAAGACGACGGTTTTTTAATAAAAAAGGTTGTCTATTATATGTAAAGACGACGGTTTGAAAAATAGCGTCGTTTGAAAAACCTTTTACGTCGCTTTTTAAAAAACTATGACGTTGTTATGTGTGTACAACGTCATTTTAAAGAAATCATGGTTTAGAAATGCGCTCTTCGATAATCATCGACGGAAAACAAAAAAACCGTCGTTAACAATATAAATAAACATGACGCTTATTACATCTATACCCTAAACCCTAAACCCTAAACCCTAAACCCTAAACCATAAAATATAAACCCTAAATTATATATATATGTTTAAATAATTTTAGAAAAGGGATTATGGTTTTACGGCCTAATATATATTAACCATAAACCCTAAACCCCAAAAATAAACCTTTATCCCCCTAAACCCTAAACCCTAAACCATTAAAGTATAAGTGATGTTGTGACTCATGAAAACATTTTTCTTTTTGGTGGTAATTTTAAATTTGTATAACTCAAACTTAATTTTTTAAAGCTTAAGGGGGAAGAAAATATCTCAATCACTTCATAGGAGTTGACGTTGCATTTTTTGGATTTATTTTAAATTTATTATGAATATTTTGAATTAAATAGAATAAAATATTATTAATAAAACCCACAAACCACGTCGGCATTAAGAAATTAAAGACGTTGTAAATCATAATAAACGACTTAATTTTAAAACAAACGAATGACGGATTATGTAAAGACGACGGTTTTTTATGAAAAGGGTCGTCTATTATATGTAAAGATGACGGTTTTTTTTTAAAAAGGGTCGTCTATTATATGTAAAGATGACGATTTTTTTATAAAAAGCGTCGTCTTTTAAAACACGCTAAAAAAAGGCCGCTTAAGTGAATTCGCGCTCGACAAATTTTCAAATTTTCCCCCGTCTTTGAAAACCTTATCTCTCATTAACAAGCGTCGTCTTTTAAAACACGCTAAAAAAAGGCCACTTAAGTGAATTCGCACTCGACAAATTTTCAGATTTTCCCCCGTCTCTGAAAACTTTATCTCTCCCTCCTTGAAACCTCTTGAGCTCATCTCTTCTTGAAACCCTCCTGAGCTATCTGAAACACTCCATCTCTCACCTTTCTACTCCTCATACGTACCTACCAGCCATCGACGCCATCGAAGCAGCGACGCCGTCAACGCCATCGACGTAGCGACGCCATCAACGCCATCGTTCTTCGCATCAGTCATCACTAGCCGCCATCGACGCCATATTCACAGTCAACGACGACGATGTCCTTGAAAACATATCTAGAGACCTTGCGAGATGGGAAAATCCTAGAACATCAGATCTGGTCTTCGATGTCGCCTGAGGTTCGATGACAGATCTCCATCACGCCTTCTTGGTGAGCTCTCGCCATCCACGTCACAGAAGCAACTCTAAGTTAGTCAAAATGTTCTTCTGTATTGTGTTACAAATGAACTTTTCCTGCATAAGCTTATGCATATTTTTTGTTAGTTGACAGCAAGATAATGTAATCTTATTGTGGTTTTTGATTGCTCAGGTAAGATGACATGGCAAATAGGTGCTGCAGCTTATATCAAGTGTAGCTCAAAGGCCAAGATGACAACTTAGAAGAATATAAGATCCATTTGACCAAGATGACTTAGAACACTACTCCAAGATGACAGCTGAATGTGGAGAACAAGTACAAATTGTGGAAGATACAACAACCATAGGTTAATGCTTTGGATATGGTATTTTGTAATTATAGGGTATAATGTTATAAATATGGTATTTTGTATGGATATAGTAGGAATCAAGATTGGTAAACAATGTAATTACAATTGAATCTTCAAGTTTTATGAAAGAAATAATTTTTTAGGATATCTAAAATGAAATTAGTACATCATTTTTACAGATAATAAACGGCGATTTTTTGGAACAAAACCGTCTTTTTTAGATTTAATAGACCTCTTTGGATATAATAAACGACGGTTTTTTAAGAAAAAGTGTCATCTTTACATTTAAATAGACGACGGTTTTTTTAGAAAAAGTGTCGTCTTTATATTAAATAGACGACGGTTTTTTCATAAAAAGTGTCGTCTTTACATTTAAATAGACGACGGTTTTTTCAGAAAAAGTGTCGTCTTTACATTAAATAGACGACGGTTTTTTCAGAAAAAGTGTCGTCTTTATATTTAATAGACGATGGTTCTATAAAAAAAAGTGTAGTCTTTACATTCAATAACGACGGTTTTTTCAGAAAAAGTGTCGTCTTTACATGTAATAGACGACGGTTCTTTTAAAAACCGTCGTTTTTACATATAATAGACGACGGTGAATTACCGTCGTAGTTTGACTTTCAAAAAGACGACTGTCGATTTAACGACGGTTTGAAAAAGAAAAAGACGACGGCGTTTCCCCGTCGTCTATTTCAATTTTTGTAGTAGTGAATGATTCATATAGGGTGAGGCTAAAATGTGAAGGAGATAATAAACAAAAGGTTCTATGTCCATGGATGCTATATGCTTCTCATGTGGGGAAAGGTCCAACTACAAGGATTAAGACATATATTCCAAGGCATACATGTGGAAGGAGGCAAAGAACCAAGTATGCCACTTCATCATGGCTGTCTAAGAGGTTTGATGAGGAGTTAAGAGATAATCCCAAGATGAAAGTGACAGATTTCATGAAGATAATAAGGAAACATTATGCCATAGATGTAACTGAGGCTGAAGTTTATAAAGCCGAGAGTTTTGCAAAAGCTAGAATTCAAGGTAGTATTGAAGAACAATATGGAAAGTTGTGGGATTATATTGTGAGGAGTTAAAGAGCAATAACCCCGGAAGTACTGTCATTGTGAAAACTGAATTGCAGGGTGATAATCCTACTTTTAAGAGGATTTATATATGTTTTGGAGCACTTAAAAAGGGATTTGTGGAAGGATGTAGACCAGTGGTGGGTTTTGATGGGTGCCATGTTAAGGGTTGTCACCCAGGGCAGATTCTAAGTGTAGTTGGGGTTGATGGAAATAATGGGATGTATCCAATTGCTTTTGCTGTTGTTGAAGTTGAAAACACAGAGACTTGGAGTTGGTTTTTTGACATATTCTTTCAAGATGTAGGTATTCAAAATGGCCATGGCTGGGTTTTCATTACTGATAAGCAAAAGGGTTTAGGGAATGCCCTTCATGCTTTGATGCCCACTGCTGAGCACAGGCATTGTGTGAGGCACTTGCACAATAATTTCAAGCTTGCAGGCCATACTGGTAATGCTTTGAAGCAGAGGTTGTGGGCAGCAGCTAGGGCAACAACAATACCTCTATTTGAAGCTGAAATGGAGCAGATGTTGGGTCAATCTGAGGCAGCTTATAAGTGGCTTGAGGAGAGACCAGCTGCTTATTGGAGTAGATCACACTTTAGTACAGTCCCAAAGTGTGATATACTTCTAAACAACTTGTGTGAGTGTTTTAATGCTGCAATCCTAGAAGCAAGGGATAAGCCCATTGTTACTCTTTTGGAGAGAATTAGAACCTACTTGATGCTTAGAATGGCTAGACTTAGAGAGACAGTGTGGCCCCATGAGGTTGGTCCAAGAATATTTGCTATTGTGGAAAAGAATTCAATTGAAAGTGGCCACTGCATAGCTTCGTATGCTGGTGGGGGGAAGTATCAAGTTAATAGTATGTTGGGAGCTATGTTTGTTGTGGATTTAGAAAGGCATACATGCACCTGCAGAAAATGGGACTTAAGTGGAATCCCATGTCCACATGCCTTGGCTGCAGTAGCAAAGAGTGAGCACAGACCTCTGGATTTTGTGCATGCACTTTACAAAAGGCCGGCATATGATAGGGCTTATGAGGGCTATATATCTCCAATGCCTAGTCAATCATATTGGAGAAAAACAGGGCATGTACCTATCAAGCCACCTCTTTATCACATCCAACCAGGAAGGCCCAAACTTAGGAGAAATAAAGAACCTGATGAAATACCAAGAGGGGCAACAAAACTTAAGAGGTATGGCATTGTAATGACATGCCGCAACTGTGGACAAGAAGGTCACAATTTTGCAACTTGTTCCCAAAATGGACAGGTTAGATTTGTTTTTAATTTTTTTGTTTCCACATTTCATTTGCTGGAAATGGCTATGTTAACATGTGAATTGGAGTGTTTTTGCTATGTTCACATGTCATTTTTTGTTATTGGCAATAAAGGGGCAACCTAGAGGTGCTAGAGCAAGAGTCAACAGGAGGGGAAGAGGAGCTATGAGGGGAAGAGGTGCAAGGGCAAGAGGAGCTGCAACTGGAGGTGTTGATACTGTTAGTGCTAATGCAAGTGGAACAACAACTGCAAGCGCAACAGTTGGTGTTAGGGGAAGAGGTGTTGTGAGAGACAGAGGTGTTGTGAGTGAACAACAACAAACTCAGGCCAGACCAAAGTTTAATGTAAGTACTTGGATTAAACCTTGATGTTTTGAATCAATACTTGCTTTATTGTGGTGTGTTTTGAAGGCTTAAGGGTCGTATGCTTGAAATAGGTGAAAAGAGGAGCCCATGCCCCCCATGTCATAAGGAAGACCAATCTATTTGCTGGTTGGCAACCTAGCCAAGGTTCAAGTTCCCAACCTCCTTCACAACCTACCCAAAGTTCACAAGCTCCTTCACAACCTGCCCAAAGTTTACAAGCTCATCAAGTTTCAAGTTCACAACCTCAACCAATGGTAACTTCTCCAAAAAGGCCTAGGTTAAAATCTCCAGCAAAACGAATAAGGCCATGGAGAGTTTAGTGACATATTTGAAGTGAATGGTTGAAGAATTGTGATGTTTATTTTGGTTTGCAATCTATTTGCTGGTATATTTTGAACTGATTTTGTACAAGCTAACTTGTAATGGTTAGTGATGAAGATGTATTTTTGAAACTGAATTTGGACAAGCTTTGATGGCAAAGCTATATGTTGTGGATGTGTATGTGTATGTGTATGTGTATGTGTATGTTTAAGGGATTTTGGACAAGACTGTTTAGGGGATGTGTCTGTGTATTTTCAAGTGCTATTAATGTAATGACATGTGAATTCAAATGTTGTATATTTTGGTATTTGCAGTGCAGTTCATATCTTTGGTGTGCCAGTTACTATTTCAATTGTCAAAATGAGAGCTTGCATTTTCATTCAACAAAACAACTCATACATTGATTACATTGGTCACAACACTCGAAATGAAGCCAATTACACACCCTTTCTGACCTTTACAACAAGCCAATCACCTATCCCTTTCTAACTATTACAAAATGTCAATTACCCATCCCTTTCTAACCGTTTCAAAATGCCAATTACTCATCCCTTTCTAACCCTTACAAAATGGCAACCACCCATCCCTTTCAAACCCTTACAAAATGCCAACTACCCATCCCTTTTTACAGCTGCCCATTAGTGCCTTTATCTTCATTCAAAATCAAGCATATAATAACCCCAAACATGCACAACGACACCCAAAACCATGGGTTTTTCAGCTTTGAATTCCCTTTCTTTTTTTCTGCTTCTAACTTGTTAATTCTCCTCAGCAGTCCTGGAATTATTTGCTTAGATCTATTGCACATAACAGGGTCACCCCACTCCCACATTTGACAACGATTCTGCAAAGACAGTTTTAAAACTTGGAAACTCAAAACTACAAATTAGAAACCCAAACTTCAAAATTCAACTTACCCGCGCACAAACATAAAATCTTCGTCCTGGATGTGAAGAGGTCCAAGAAGTCTGAATTTTCGCAACCTTCCCACAGTAGCAGACCCGTGATGGCAACATCCATGAATTGCCGTCTTCGAACTCCGAACTCCGAACTCCCTCTGTGTGACCCATCAACGCTGCCGGGTAAGTTCGTCCTCATCTCTCTCTCTCTCTCTCTCTCTCTCTCTCTCTCTTTCTCTAGATAGATAGCTGGAAATCGCCAGAAACATGAACAAATGGAGGTGGAGCACGATGTATGTGGGAAGTGTGTGAAGGTTTGACTGGGTAAGAGTTTAATAGGCTGAACATGACGAAAATAACCCTAAAAAAAGGGTCAAAATGAGTCAAATGGATGGAATAATGGATGAAATGTTCGAATTTTGACGGTGGGGGGAACATTGATAATAAATTTTAATTTGAGCCCTTAATTCGCTAAAAAAAAAAGTCAGGTGGTAAGTTGAGAGTTATGTACAAGTTCAGGGGGCATTTCAATAGATTACCCTATTTAGAATAACTTTATATTTGGCTTAGACTCTTTAATAATCATGTTAAGGGATGTTTAATTTTTATGTTATTTTATTCTTTTACATATTTGATTTCTAATTTTCTTTTAAAATATTTTTATCTACATGGAAAAAGTAGGACCCACCTTTGCTGTTCAAATATACAGACTGACAAAGAATGTAATTAACGGATGACCTTACATGTTCCGTGAGTTTGTATAAGAATTTCTAAGGTCTTACACGATTGGATACCTATTTGGAATGGACCCCAAAATTTGGGGGTTTACGCAGTTAACTATGTTTATCATCGTGTATATGTCGTACTTTTAATTTGAAGAGTGGAGAGCACTGAATTGAGGTAATCAAGAAAAATCAAGTTCTTCCAATTGCTTCAAACTCATCAGAAAAAGAATCGCCAACATTGTATTGATACCATCAACTTTATGAGGGACCGAAGAATGGAATGAATGCTAATAAATGATAAATTAGTTGACAAATCACCATATTTATATGGAACACTTGATGATTTATCTCAAATAAAAGCATAGTTCTCTTAAATGTTTAAGGACTGAAACAATGATATTGAAAGTGAGAAGGAAAGACCCAAAGCCTTGTTTTATACAAGTTTTCTTCAGGACTGAAACAATGATATTGAAAGCTAGAAGGAAAGACCCAAAGCCTTGTTTTATACAAGTTTTCTTCACAACAAAGTAATCCACGTTTAAAACAAAATTTCCACGCTTCAACGCTTGAAAGAAATCCTAAAAATAGTTTCCGTATTCTAGAGATAAGAAACTATTAAAGGAGTCCTGATAATCTTAGGTTAATTACCAAGAATATCTCAACACATTTGATGATGTGATGAAATTAAAATTGTGATTTTCAAGCAACCAAAACTTGATAGAAAAGCAAGGAGATGTTAACAACGTGAAAGTAGAAGTAATCAAGTTGGTTTCAAGCAAACTTGCCTAAAAAAAATTCTAAGCAAACTGCAATATTGACTTAAAAACAGAAAATCAAGAGACCGAGATTGAACTAGACTTTAAAATGATTTCCTAACATAGATGCATGATAATAGCATGACTTACCTTGGGATCGAATGTCTGACATGAGCTAAGTGATAATTCTGGAAATCGGGGACATCAATGTTGCTTCAATCCTACATCTAAATGATACTTCCAAACCTATACTAAGGTCTACGGAATGCGAACATAACTTCATACCAACAGTGTGCTTTGGCTTCGGTAAACCTTTTTTTCTAGAATGTATTTAAGATAAGTGTGTGAGTACTTGTAATCACTTCATCCTATATTGGAATATTTTTGGACTAAGGAGTCCATGAACGTTTCCCTAGAGGGGGGGTTTTACTACGTTAAAAATTTGTGTGATCACTTAATTTTTATTTTGATGCACAGGTCATATTAATTAATTAATACTGCTATTTATTCTCTTAGTGTATAATTTTAAATTGACATATTCACTCACCCCCGCGCCCATTTTGTCACATGACATTTCATGTTTTTTTTTTTTTTTTTTTGGGTTGCTATATGCAATAAATAATGCGTTGGATTTTTAACTTATTTTTATAATTTTTTTTTACAAACATCAAATTCTATTTGTAACACAATATATATATATATATAAAGTTGGTTTATTATTACGTAACAAAAGTTGGTTTTCTTTTTTAGGTCATTTGAAAACTTGTATAAGTAGTTGAACAAAATAAAATTTGTTTTCTAGAAGGGTATTTTGGTAATCAAATTGGTTTTGATTCTGATTCTTCAAAATAGTAAACGGTTTTTATGGGAAACGGTTTTATTTTTCATTTGATTCTTGACAGTCAGTAAACAGTTTAATTGGAATACTAACCCGATTCATGTTTACCGATTCCTATATATCGATATTTCAAGAATATGTCTTAACGACCAATGGTTAACAATGGCTCTAATGGGTGGTTGAATTCATTTGGGATGTAAGCAAAACTCAAATTGGAGAAGAATATGGTCCATGGGTTTCCATTATTGGAACTATGTTTCTGTTTATTTTTTATTCTGATTCATATGCTTATCCCGATTCTTTATTAGTAAACATTTCCTAAAAGATCCTACGACCAGATCTGAATCTCACACCCTCATGCATGGCAAACTCATTTCCTAGGGTTTCTCATCACCCTTTTCTTCCTCTAATTTTTTTTTGTTACATGCCATTTGGTGAAAAGGTCAAAGTAGTAAATTGAAATTAAACCTAACATTTATTTAGTTACAAAAGGAAAAGCCTAACAGCATAATAATTGCGTTACTTCAAAGATGAAAACCAAAACAGAAGTTCAAAACTAACAAAAATAGAAAGCCCATCAAAGAGTGGAGAGAGATCCCAAACCTAAAATGTTGGAACTTGCTAAAATCCTTGGATATTTCATTAAGCTCCAAAGTTGTAGCAGATTGTTATGAGTTATAAGAGGAATAGGATACAAATTGTATTAAATCTATACCATTTTACAAGGTCAATGTTGAGATTTGTTTAGGTCCAAAAAATATAGGGAAGGTCCAAACATATTCAAGTCCGATTGCATCACTTTGCTGCAAGAGAAGCTTAGCCCCGGCACACGGAGGCATGTCAAACACAACATGTAACCTCAAGAATTTCCTATGCATGCACTGATATCTGTGCAATGCCAATCAAGACTTTAATTCGGCAATATATAGAGATCACTTTAAACTCACACAATTTACTAATCTCGGGCGCTCAAGCTTACCCACCCTATTGCTTCATCAAATGTTATTTAACATAACCCGAAGCCATTGTGTTACAAGCCCTAACCAATGCGACGTGGTCCGAACATGAGGACACATTAACATGAAACACTTGGAGCATCCACAGTGACACAATTTGCATCAAAAAACACGGGGTGTGGTGTATTTTTGGGGATGTAAAGCTATTTTTACATTCTCTTTACACCTCCAGAGGTTGTAAATGTGGTTTTTGTTTCAATGGGAAAGATATAAATCTAAAGATGTATAATTGTTTTTTTTTGTCTTAATTCATTTTTGTGTTAAATTTTTTATTTTGTGTTAACTTTATAAAATTAATTTTGTGTGTGTTAGGTTTATTTTATTTTTTTCAAACAAATAAACCTAAAATTATTTAAATTCGGAGAAGATATGATTTCATCCATAGAAATATTATCAAAAGAACAAGCTACTCAAAAAAAAAAAAAACCTATTAATTAATTGATTAATTATGAGTTTCACTGTAGAAGCATAATCAGCAACAATGAATTATTTTATTTTCTGTGGCTGCAAATTAAGTATGATGTTTTGTCTAGCAACTACTCTAGCCGCGTGTTTTGGGCAAGTGGGTTTACATTCAGCCTTTTTGCTCACTTTTGTCCACATGTTCTCACATTTTCTCATGTAGGCTCCACCTGCAAGAGATGTAAAAAAGGATGTACATGTGCATCTAAATTTGCGTCTCACGATTGAGATGCAAATTTACAATCATTTTCACCTTCCCATTGCAGGTGATTCCGATCACAAATAGTGTATATTTAACATACACCTCATTATACAACCCCCCATTGAAGGTGCTCTTAGTGATTTCTCTTCTTGTTAAACCAGCCGAAAAGCTTAAGTGGGGCTCAAGCTACATAAATACACAGAACTTGCTTAGTGAGTTCTAGATAGTGTGGATGATTATAAAGGTCCATAAAGCTCATTAAAAGTTCAAAAGATTCGAGATTTTGGGTTGCTTGGGCGCACCAAAACCCAAGCCCACTTTCTTGAGGCCAACTACATGGGTAAGGAGAGAGAATTTACTAATGACCCATTTTTGTGAACAAACCAGATTTGCTTGAAATTCAAACTTGAGCAATCAAACCTCAACTTGCATGGGTAAAAGAGCCACCAAGAAACCATAGCCTTCAAACTTTGGAAAATGCTAGAGGCACCAACTTTGGGCACCAACTTACTCACCAACTCTCTAATAGAGCGTGGGACCCGTTGTATTGGCGGGCTCCACCTCTATTAGAGAGTTGGTGAGCAAGTTGGTGCCCAAAGTTGGTGCCTCTAGCACCACCCTTAAACTTTTGTGTAAATAGGATCTTTACCTTTACAAGCTCACATAGGAAAAGACGAAGAAAAGCCAAGATGGAACTTTTCCAAGAAGGGAAGCCTTTGGAGAGTCCAATTTTCTTGTTCCCTTTTTTCCTGTGCTCACCCTGTTTCCCCCTTATTCTTCTAACATGTGTCCTCTTAACTAACAGAATGTTAACTCTGTTAAGTCTCTTAATTTTTATTAAAGTTTTATAAAATAAATCGTTCATCTTTATCTTCCCTTTTATAAAAATAAAAAATAAAAATCATTCATCTTCTCTGCAACCAGCACACCTCAGCAATAGCCCCCTCTCCTCGTCACTACCCTAAGCCTCCCTTTCTCTATCTTTGAATTTCTGCACCATATCAAGATAGTCTGAACTCAACCCGACCTCTTCTCCCACTTCGAATGCTTCATCAACCACTGCCAGCTCTCTCTCGTTTTCTCTGTTTCCATTTTTTTCTTTTGGATTATGTAATGTCTTTAAAAATTGGTTCTTTGATCAGTCGATCATCAACGAGACAAAGCCTAAGAACAATCATGCCTTAAGATCACTACAGAGAAAATGAAATTTAAAGTTTTTTAATTCAAAAAATTAAAAATAGTAAATTGAGTTTAGACCCATAAAATTCATTTTAAATCACCTACAACCCTTTCCTTTAGTTTTCTATTTAAAATACCCAATTTTTTCAAATAATACCCGATGACTAGGATCTAACTAAGCAAGTTACCTAATACAACTTAAAATCTGATTTATTGTATTTTTTGGATTTCAAAACTACCCTATTTATGACTTAATGTGTTATGAGGGGGTGTAACTAATGACACACGTTGAATTTGGAAAGATCTCCAAATGGTTGTAATGGATGTAGGAATTAATTTAGAAACTTATTTGAAATTAAATACTAAATTCAACATTAACGTATTAGTAATTTATTTTTGAATTAATGTTGTTTTCCTTTTATGGATTACGACTAGTAATCTATTTAACATATTAGTAATTTAAATTCAATATTAAATTTAGGAATTAATGTTGTTTTCGTTTTATGAATTATACAACTAGTAATATATTTTATTATAGTTTTATGAATAATAGTGTACATTTTAATTATATTGAAAAATAATTTGATAATCTATTTATTGTTTGTTTTTTGAAAAACTTTTTTTTTAAATGAACCTATTTTTCTTTAAATAAAGCACCTATTACTTGTTTTATGAAAAATAATTTGATCATCTTTTTTATTGTTTATTTTATGAAAACAATTTTTTTTTTAAATGAACCTATTTTTTTTCTCTCCAAATAATGCACCTATTACTTATTTTTTTAAAATTATTTAGTCATGTATTTTGCATTTGCTAGCAATCGTCATCATACAATGAACGTCTCTCTCACTTAACCCTTTCAATAGATGCAAGTAGGTGTAAGAACATCATTAGAGAGAATGGAAGAAGAAAAGAAGGGAGATAGAACATCTTCTACTCGTACTACGACTGGGATAAGACTCACCCATCTCAGTATTATGATAGCAAGTACTTTCCATTGATTTTTCACCATTGCCCTTACACCCTTTTGTTTCTTGAATGTTTGATGTTTCAGTGTTAAATATATAGTATAAGATTTCTGGGGGTAGATACCCTTATGCATACTTTTAGAGTTAAAGAGCTTCAAATTTATATATTGTGACTTTTGATAAAGGAGAATGATTTCTATTATCTTTTTTAATGTTGGGCTAATAAATTTTCATAAAATATATGGGTTTAGGGACACCCTTTGGAAGGTACTACGAATTTTATTTGAACGATATAAATCATTTATTTTTCAAGTCTTTATCCATAAATCATCCTTGTAAAAAATTAGACAAATTAAAAACCGTTTAGATATCTAGTTGTGTCCAACAAAATCGACGAATATGGTGCTTCAAGAAAGCACTAAAATTACATGGTCAAATGATTTTTTTCAAAAATGATATTTGAATGAATATCTAAAAGATCGACGTTAATATTCTTGAAATATATTGTGGAGTAACTATACAAGGATGTTCCTCAAATATACATAGGTCAGGATTAGGAGACACATCATAACACACATTTTGACACACTTCTTGTGTCATTGGATTTGACCACATTGGATGCCTAAGATTATTTTGATATTATACATTTCTTTTCTTTTTGCTTAAAACATTATTAATGTTTCTTGGAAATACAACTCAATTTTCCCTCTCCTCTCTCCAAACCCTAAAAAAACAAAGAAAACAAAAAGTTTTTAGTAAAAAACCCATTTGCATACAAATACCCATATAAAGCATATTTGAAGAGAAAAATTCAAAATTAGCCACTTGTCCTTTTTCAATTGGTTCTGTAGGGTGCTGATTTTTTCACTCCCCTTTTACCCACTTTTTAAATAATTTTTGCTATAACATACAAGAGAATGTAAGTGGACCAAAAATAAATGAGAAAATCAACTTCCTATATTTATTGTTAGAAGTGCAAACAAGGGCTTCATGAATTTCTTCTCTGCAAGTTGTAAGGCCTGTTATTTTTCTTTAAGTGCAAGCTTGAAAAAGCCTTCTGACATATAAAGTAAAATAACAATGATGAAATAAATTGAAAAAGCCCTATTCCATTTCCATTTTGGAGTTTATGCTATGAGGTTATTATTGACAAATTTCATTATGTTAAATATATTTTGTACGGCGAATTGAACAACAGTCAGGATGGCCGAGTGGTCTAAGGCGCCAGACTCAAGTTCTGGTCCTCTAACGAGGGCGTGGGTTCAAATCCCACTTCTGACATTTGGTATATACATTTACACAATTTTTATTGCCTTTTCCTATTTTAAAGGCTGCGTGAAATGATGTCATGAAGTGACTATTTTTCAGATGAAAGAGAATATATATATTTTTTATTACAAGCGATAGTCTAAATTAGAGGGGGCGGGAGATTTCTCTCACACACAAATGATGCCATGGGTTCGATTTATCATCTATTTTTGTTAGACATCAATTTAGATTCACATCAATGAATGGTAAACTTTAACTCACTAATTATACATCTGAACCGTGTCCATTTTATTGTGTCGTGTTGAAAGTTGTCAATCCGAGGATGAAATTTATCCTTGCGAGTAACATGTGGTCATCGTATTTGCACTGCTGGAGCTTGAAAATTTGAACTACAGCTGATGTAGGACCTAATTGCTGGCCCGAAAATGTTTTTTCATTCATGTACTTTTTTATGCACCTTGTAACAAATCCCATACCTTGTTTGGTTTTACCAGATGGAGAAGAACAAAAGACAATATGAGAGAATGAAAAGGGGGAAATAATGGATGTAAGCTTTCAATATTTTGTCTCTTCATAAATGGATCTCGCAAAGCAGAAAGCATACAGTAATAAAATGGACCCCAACTATTTTACAAAAACAAAAATGTCTCCAACGTTTACCACGAGTTCTACATAAAAGGCACTCAAACTAGTTAGCAGTTTACAAATAGAAAGGAAAACTTATCAAGCCATGCTATGCTGCTCATATATCATACATGGCCAAAAATTCTAAGCAGCAGTTTTTGACTTCTTTGGCACACGATAGCCACCAACCACACAAGCATGGTCACGCTCGAAAGGTTCAAGAGTGACTTGTTCCATAGGCTTAAACTGATCTGCCTGCAGTCTCTTCACCTCCTGTTGGAACACTGCTTCCGCAGGCGAGGTTGAATCAATGCAATTGGCCTGAAATGACAAACCACATTTATCAAACACTAGACTATGCAGCGAGAGGCAACTTTCCACCATCTAACTTGACTTAAACGAATATAATAGGCTAAGGGACTTCGTGCTTATGACAAAGACTACTGAGAATTTTGAAAGCAAACCTTAATTGAGATAACAAAGTGACCTCCAGCCTTGAGAAAATATGATGCATTCAATGCTACAATCCTAGCCTGCAAAGATCATTAAAGAGAGCAAACAATTTTCAGATGCAAATAACTTAAGGGAGCTACGAGAAACCAGTGGAAAGAGATTGTGGCCAAGCCTAAGGCCTCAACCCCGAGGAGTGCCTTTCCAACACCATCATAAACATTGACGTGAAGACCACCAGAAAAACAAGAGAGAGAGAGAGAGAGAGAGAATGATAAGGAAAGCAACACCACAAAATCAACTACTTGACATCAGGAGCATCAGAAACTCGACTTACATCACCCATGATGTCTTGAAGGGGAATCCGAGTACTTCGTCACATGCTCAATATAGTAGTAAACACAAAACTTCTACAAATACATTTTAGGGACATAAAGCAAAAATAAATAAATGCATGACTCATTGCACAAGGGGAAAACTATCCAGTATCTAGCTCCAAAACAAGAATGGGTAGAACAAGTACATACAAATCCTTGTAAGCTTGCAAAAACGACTAAGCATGAGAAAAGATTGTCATGACACACTAAGCCAATGAAAAACACACAAACAGAAAGGACATTTCAAAAGACAAAAGCAGTATGCATCAGAAAACTCGAGCTCACATCATACATGACATCCTGAAGGGGAATCCGAGTTAACTCATCACGTGCGTGAAAGATAACACACAACAGTTATGCTTTATCAAAAACACAAAAAACCAACTCAGATAATAGAAAATACAATACAGGTGATATTAATTAGCAAACCCGCATGAAGTATGGAAATCCTTGAACTTGCAAAAGCCTAAAGAAAAGGCTCTGCAACCAGCTCAACCAAAGAGTACCACCCCGAGTCTCTCCAAATTTAATGTTAGTTACTAGCAAAGACAAGAATTGCAAAAAACAAACCTGATCAGGTTGTGCAACATCAGAAAATATTACATCAACCATGCCAACAAGCATACGATATTTAGCTGGATGTCTGGCATCTTCAATAATGGGTATAACATTCGTGCGCTTCTTTGCCATGTTTACCAAGTCTCTGCCACTTCTATGAGAAAACTCCACTGCATAAACAACTCCAGTCTACAAAAACAACAGCAGTTATAAGAATCTATCTCAGCTTAACCAATTTAAGAACTGCAGTATTACAAACACTTACGGGGCCAACAATGTCAGACACATGAGACACTGTGGTGCCAGAAGCAGCCCCAAGGTAGAGAACACGAGCACCAGGTTTCTTCATCAACATACAGAAACAAAGAGATTATAGACTCATAATCTTGGATAGAAAGTAGACAAAAGAGAATGGAAGAAAGCATGGAATCAAAGCTTACAATCCATATATCATCAACACCACCAAGAATAGCTGCAGCCAACTTAGAACGGAAAGGGTTCCAAATTCTATATTCAACTTTTGTTCCATCCTCATTCTGAATGGAAGAAAACACTTTAAGGTGAACAACACAATACAATCACATTCATCAACCATGAAATTAAAAACTGCAAGACACAGAAGTAATCCCTAATGTTATTGCTTTGAACAAATTGAAGGTAATCCCTAATGAAAATCAATTGTGTTGAAGGCATTTAAATAAGAAACGAACGAAAGAAACCTGAACAGATATCCTCTTCTCATTGTAGACAGCTTCCCCGGGCACCATATTCTTGGTAACAAGAGCATCTTCTTTACCCTTGGCAATGAAAACCCCTTCATGTCTGTGAGGCTCGACCACAACTTTGTTTCCACCCTTCATTCCTCCCCTTCCACCACCACGGCCTCTTCCTCCACGGCCTCCACGATCACCACCACGGCCTCCGCCACGGCTTTTAAAGGCACTACCACCTCTGTCACCGCCTCTTCCACCACCAAACCTGCCTCCTCCTCTTCCACCTCTCCCTCCATCACCTCTGCCCCTGAATCCACCACCACTACCACCACGGCCTGCACAAAACCCATAAAATTATAAGGGCTCCGGCTAAAATTTCCCAAGAATAACAACCATAAACTCAAAAGTTAAACAACTCAGAAAACTAAGAACCGAAATGAAGAAGGAATAGTAAAGAACTGAAATTTTATTTATATTGTGTTCGATAACAAATTACCCAAAAATAAATCGATTCAGAAGAACCAAATCAGAAGCATACGATGCATTTTAAACAGACTACACAGATAAATCATATTTTGCTTTACCTCGCGGAGGTGCCATCTATGCGAGTGTTGTGAGAAAACAGCTTTGCTATGGTCTATCAGATAGAGAGAGTGAGGAGCAGCGAGAATCTGAGGAGGCTCGACGAGTGTGTATATAATGTGCGCTTTAGGGTTTAGGGTTTTTGATGTTACTAGGCACTTGGCTGCCTGTGGTGTGGTGATAATTTATTTACTCAGCAGTAACTCGCTGCGGTAACTCAGGTGATAACATTGGGCCAAAGTTGCCCAAGCGGCTTCTTTTACTCAACCCGCTATACGTAGCCTAGAAAATGGAGCATTATAATAATGAGGGGGTTATGTTGGGGTCAGGATCCAGTGAGAATAGCTATATAAGAACATTATATGAGAACACCATTGGATCTAATCTAACGGCTCCGCGAAAAACAATTGTAAGTGAAACAATTGTACTAGAATGAGGCCCTCACCTCAACTTGTTCTCTCTCTTACCTCCAAAACTTTTTCGCGAAATTTTTCTTTCCCTGGCGCCATTTTTTCCCGCATTGTCTCTTGTCCTGCCCTTGAATTAAATGTAGATATTTTTGCCCCAAAATTATATTAAAATACTGAAAGCAATCAGCTTTACCCATCCCAGTTACCCTTCCAGTGGACTTTTCGATCTCCATGAAGTACATCCCTCTTTTCTCATCTATCTTTCCATCTACACCCCATTTCCTTGCTTCCATTTCTATACAAAGCATCACTCCTCTCATCTTCAGAAATTTTTCCGCCATGGCCTCCTGGCCCTCATTGTCCAATCCCTCTAATCAGTAAGTTCCGCGAAACCCACAACATAGATTCTGCCTTTCAATTCATAGAAATTTATTCTCTTTATTAGTAATTGATATCAAATTGTGTACATGAATATGTTGGAAGAGAAGCTGCTATTAGAAAGAGTAGCACGGGCTCCCAATTTAAGTTCTTGGTTGCTCCTATATATGCCTATGTTCTTCCGTGCAGTAAGTTTTGCAATTTTCTCAACTTTTTTTTTTTCACTTAATTGATTTTATCGATATTTCCCATCTGGGTCTTGTGCCCCTTCAACAATTTTGTCTGTGGATATTTGATTTTGCAGGTCGACTCTCGCTGGGTAAGAACTCAGTTGTACGGTTACCATTTGTTTACTTATGTGTTGGTGGGAGCATTTGCTCTTGGCTTTTATTTGGTATATCCTTTTTCTATGGTGCTATGCTGTTGAAAATTCACCATGCTAGAAGAAACGAAAAGTTTTGATCATTGCATATAGCTTGTGAACTGAGGTTTATAGTTGGTAATAATTAGTACCTTGCTTAGAAACTGGAACTAAAGTTGATAGATCTTAGTATTTTCTGCCACAAGTTTGGATCTTTAGGGATATGCTTTTGCAATGAGTGGCTATGGAATATGAAATGTTATAGGATGTGTGTGTAAATTACATGGGGCAATTTTTTGGATCGTTTTTTGTTCCTGGATCTTTTAGAGTGCCTATAAATGAGTGTGTTCACCCGTTTTTGTTTGTTTCCTATGATGGTAGGGTAAAGTTCCCCATTAATTCGAAGACCATGGTTTGGTCAGCAAATTAACTTTCTTTATGTGTCGAGCGTGCCACTGTTAGCAATTTTTGATTCTAACAGACTTGGGAATAAGAATAGCTTGCGCCCCAAGCTATTGACTTTGAACAAACGATTGTGAATTTGGGTGAGGAATATCTCCCAAGTAAGTTCTTTTCTATGCCTTAGACTGGTAAGGACTTCATAATTTATCTAAATAAAACTGGGAAGTAAAGCAAAAATACAAGTGTTTGAAAATAAAAACAAGTTCAAGGAGAACTGTTTGAAATACAGTAAATCAAAGGAACTGCTAAGTCCGGAAATACATCAAAATATTGGACTTCAAATTCTGCCTGGAATGCCATTTCTGAGACTATTTTAGTCAAGCTGGACTGCACTGGATTGTGTGGCTGGACTGGACTGGACTGGACTGTCAGGCTGGACTGGACTGGCTGCACCTTCAACTAATAAATATTAGCTGGAAATCGATACCAATGTTGAAATTGGCAGAGCTATAATCAAGTTGAGTTGTGAGTGGCTGGGAATTCTGAGCAGAATCTCAAGGATAGCTTTGAAGGTCCTTGGTACCTTTGTTGGCTTTGCTTCTATTGAAGGCTAGAATGATCAGTGAACTGATTGTTTCTTTTGTATTTGTTTTGTTGATTGTTGGGTGTCCTTTTTTCAGCTCTCATCCCTTGTATTTATAGGAATTTTGGTTCCTAAAAATATCTGGATAATATCTCCTGGATAATATCAGTTGTGATGAATATCTTTTCCTTGTAACTTGTGAAGAAAATATCCCTCTTTTGAAGGCACATGGATGTTTTGCAGAGATACTCAGCATGCTTTCTCTAAGAATTCCTTTTGAATACCTTCTGGCCATTCTTGTAACTTGTGCTTCAAAATATCTTAATTGATGAGACCACACGGGTCTGTAGTTCCTGAGACTTAAATGGCTATAGGAGATAACTTTTGCTTTTACCTTTCTATTGATATGGTCTTGAGTTAATGAAGGTCAGACCTCAAGTTTCAAAATATGTAATCTGGGAACTTGGGAAAGCTATTTTGGCTTATTTTATCTCTTGGAATGATATGGGCTTCTTTTCCAATTTTTGGCAAGTGGAGCCCGAATGGCCAGTTGGGCTGATGAGTAAAAAATAAGTCCAAATGTATTTTGGCTAGAATGGAGAGTTTGGCCAAAAAGTGCAAATTTTGGTACAAACAGAGTGTAAAATCTGTACTATAATGATGGAGGAGAAGGAATTTCTTCCTCATTAAAGTAGCCAACTTTGTTCTTTATCTGTATATGTACAAAACAAAATTTAGGCATGGTCTTTGTCT
Source organism: Prunus avium (assembly GCF_965620075.1). Lineage (NCBI taxonomy): Eukaryota > Viridiplantae > Streptophyta > Magnoliopsida > Rosales > Rosaceae > Prunus > Prunus avium. The sequence continues at coordinate 22,072,059 of NC_142291.1, read as the reverse complement.
ATATTTTTTATTGCCACTTTTTTCTCTTGTATTTGGTTCTTTGTATGTATTTCTTTTTTCTTTCTTACTTTTGATAATAGTGTGAGTAGTATGATATGGGTATCATTTCTGTATCTTAATGTGTTGATAATAATGTGAGTTGGTACCATTTGTGTACCTTAATGTGTTGATAATAGTGTGAGTGTGTATCATTTCTGTATCTTAATGTGTTCACAATAGTGTTAGTATGTATCATTTATGTACTTTAATGTGTTGATAATAGTGTGAGTAGGTATCACTTATGTATCTTAATGTGTTATTAATAGTTTGAGTAGGTATCATTTGTGTACCTTAATGTGGTGATAATAGTGTAAGTTGGTATCATTTTTGTACCTTAATGTGTTGATAATAATGTAAGTAGGTATCATTTCTGTATCATAATGTATTGACAATAGTGTTAGTAGGTATCATTTCTGTATCTTAATGTGTTGACAATAATGTTAGTAGATATCATTTATGTATATTAATGTATTGACAATAGTGTTAGTAGATATCATTTATATATCTTAATGTGTTGATGATAGTATCAGTAGTATGGATATGGGTATTAGGTCTGTATCTTCATGTTTTCGTAATAGTTTCAGTATATCTTATGTAAACGGTGTATGTTGCAGGTATAAAATGGAATCTGGGTTTGAACTATGTTTCACAAAGGCGAGTACAGTCATGTAATCAAGCAATTTCTATGTATAAACGTCAGTATTAAAATTCATAATAAAATATGGGTCATAAACGATTCAAAGGATTCACTAGAGCTTCAACATCATATTTTTATAATTTTTAAAAATTATAAATTTTACAAATAATAGAGAAATGACACAAGTCAGAATTGCAATGCAGCATCATTACTTGTTTGCCACCAAAATATTTTTCGTAAACACTTCAAAAGGATTCACCAGAGCTTCAACATCACTTCATTTATTGTTCACTAAAGCTTCATGTTCGCACCACTTTGTAAAACCCAAGGGAAGGTATCGTATAGTAGTGTAGCTCGGAAGTCCGAGTGTCGTATCCACAGAGAGCGGTGTAAAGATAACAGAGCTGAAAAAGAACAATTATGATTGAAAAGTATATTTATGCAAGATTTGATTTAGAGAAAATTTAATTGATTAAAACACTAAGGCATTGGGGTTCCACTTTTAACATAAGCATGCAACTCTTAATAATTTGATCCACAAAATATTTTCCATTGTAGTTGTTCAAAATAATTAAAGCTCTTTTTAATTTTCTTTAGAAGTATTCTAAGCATAACTTGTACCATTGGCAACAAACTATCAAAAAATAATCTTCATCAAAATTCTATTAATCTTTAGTAATTCTCTTCTCTTTTAAAAGCATGAAAGTTTTTACTACACAATGGGAAAAACATGATTGAACCCATGAAATAGATTATCAAACATTCATCAATTAATTAAAAAGAAAACTACAAATTCCATTTGAACAAAAACTACAAATTCACATTAAAGCTTAAGTTTGGATCAAACTAATAACAATTACACACTCATATTAAAAGCTTTCTCCCTAGCCTTAGCTAGGGAGTTAGTTCCCCATAATAAAATAAAACTAAAAACAGAAATTAAAACTTAGAAAGATGGAGGGAAGAGAGAAAGCTGAAGAGTTGTGGAGCTTGGTGTGATTTTACAATGCCATAGCTCCTCCTATGTATAGGAAAATGGGAGCAATTCTAAATTTATCAAATCCCTCCATTCATGAATTTAATATGTATTCCACTTGCCATCAAACCAATTGCCAATTTGCTTCATTTACTTATTCCATAGTGTTGATGACTCCATTCTCCAAATTCTTCATCTTTTTGTTTCATTGGTTGCTCCATCCATTGCTTCTTTTCTTTTATGCCTTGGTGTGGCACTAATCTTCATCATTCATTTGGTCATTCCCAACTACAAATTGTTTAATGCCACCAAGTCTCCCTTTGATAATTCTTCAACCTTGAGATAAAATAATGAAATCATCATCAATTATGTAATGGGTATGTAAGCAAGTGCAAAAGTGAAAAACAAACCTAATTAACTAAAATTGTAAGAAAATCAATTACTAACAAATATATTTAGGGATAATAAATGTGATAGTTTATGTGCTCATCACTTCATAATATTAATTTTATTTTTTGACTAAGAAGTCTTCATTAGCACTTTTATGAATGCTTTAAGATGAACTCAAAAGGTGTAGAAAGTTTCACATTGAGTTTGTAGAATTTTTTGGTGTGTATTTTTCTGCTATTTAATGAAATACTATGATTTTTGGTGTGTCATCAGTGCTTCTAACGAGCATCATTTTGCATAGCGCCACATGTCATCAGAGTTTCAATTTATGTATGTTTATCTTTAAAAATTCACAAACAATTAATTAAAAAATCAAAAAAATCCATCCTTAATTTCTACAAATTCCATGCGACATTATCTTCGATTATGATGCGCTACATGTTTGATTTTAAACAAATTCCAAATAATTAATTCAAGTTTGCTTCATTACTAACAATAACACTAAGTTAAGATCACTCTTCATCACTATAACTCTTCCCCCAATTATTACTTCAAATTTCCCAATGTTAAATTTTGATTTTCTTGCATCAGAGTCGAAGATAATGTTACAAGGAATTTTTAGAAACTTTCGGTGTATTTTTTTGATTTTTGTAATGAATTTTCTTCAATTTTTTAAGATAAACTAAAAAAAATGAAAAAATAATAATACATGGCGCTACGAGATACTGACACCCATTGAAAAAGCTGACGATGCACACATCGGGCACTGCCATGTGTCATTCTCTATTATTTATTACTATTTTTCAATATTTTGAATTCCAAAAATCATAATAAATTTGAAAAATTCACTAAAAAAGACTCCAGACTTCTTGTGACATTTCCAACAATTTTTGAGACTTAAAATATAATTTTGACTAAGGGAAAAATTCAAATAATTTCACAAAGTCAAGTTTGCTTCCATACTAACAATGACACTAAGTTAAAGATCAATAGTCTTTATAACTGCAACTCTTCCTCCAACTATTACTTCGAATTTAACAAATTCAAGTTCTTATTTTCACGCATTAGAGTTGAAGATCATGTCGCAAGGAATTCGTAGAATTTTTTGGTGTATTTTTCTGATTTTTTTAATGATTTTTTGTGAATTTTTTAAGATAAACTCACAAAAATGAAACATTAATGACACGTGGCGCTACGAGATACTGACACCCGTTGGAAAAGCTGAGGACCTAGCCATCAAACACTGCCATGTGTCATTCTCTTCCATTTATTACTATTTTACAATGTTTTGACTTTCAAAAATCATAATTAATTCGTAAAAAATTTGAAAAATTCACCGAAAAATACCACAAACTCCTTGCGACATTTTCTTCATCTTTTCAGTTGTAAAATATAAATTTGAAACATAAATAATTTAAATAATTTCTCGAACATAAGTTTTTTCATATACTACCTATAACACTAAGTTGAAGATCATTACTCTTCCTCACTATAACTCTTCTTCCAATTATTACTTCAAATTTCCCAAAGTCAAATTTTGATTTTCACACATTAGAGTCGAAGATAATGTTGCAAGGAATTCATAGAAATTTTTGGTGTATTTTTCTGATTTTTTTAATGATTTTTCTTGAATTTTTTAAGATAAACTCACAAAAATGAAACATGGATGACACATGGAGCTATGAGATACTGACACCCGCTGGAAAAGCTGACGACGCACCCATCAGTCGCTGCCATGTGTCATTATCTTCCATTTATTTCTATTTTTCAATATTTTGACTTCCAAAAATCATAATATATTCATAATATATCTAAAAAATTCACCAAAAAATACCCCGGACTCCTTGCATCATTTCCAACATCTTTTGAGACTTAAAATATAATTTTGACAAAGAGAAAAATTCAAATAATTCTACAAAATTAAATTTGCTTCAATACTAACAATAACACTAAGTTAAAGATCACTAGTCTTCATAACTATAACTCTTCCTCCAATTATTACTTCAAATTTCCCAAAGGCAAAATTTTATTTTCACACATTAGATTCGAAGATAATGTCGCAAGGAATTCGTAGAAATTTCGGTGTATTTTTCTGATTTTTTAATGATTTTTCGTGAATTTTTTAAGATAAACTCACAAAAATGAAACATTAATGACACATGGCGTTACAAGATATTGACACCCGTTGGAAAAGTTGGGGACCCAGCCACCGGACACTGCCATGTGTCATTCTCTTCAATTTATTACTATTTTACAATGTTTTGACTTCCAAAAATCATAATGAATTAGTTAAAAAATCTGAAAAATTCACTGAAAAATGCAACAAACTCCTTGTGACATTTTCATCATCTTTTCAGTTGTAAAATACAAATTGGACACATAAAAAATTTAAATAATTTCTTAAACTCAAGTTTTTTCATATACTACCTATACCACTTAGTTGAAGATAATTACTCTTCCTCACTACAACTCATCCTCCAATTATTACTGCAAATTTTTAGAGTTTCACATATTATAGTTGAAGATCATGTCACAAGGAGTTTTTAGAAAATTTTGGTTCTTTTTTTCTGATTTTTAATTAATTTTTGTGATTTTTGAAAGTCAAATAAACAAAAATGAAACTTTAATGACACATGGCGCTACGGGATAGTGACATCCGTTAGAAACTCTGACGATGCAGTCATCAAATGCTGCCACGTGTCATTCTCTTCCATTTTTTTTATTATTTTCAAATTCTTTAACTTCCAAAAATCACAAAAAATTAATAAAACTTAGAAAAATACACCAAATATTTTAACAAACTCCTTGCAACATTATGTTCGACTATAATGCGCAAAAATTAAAATTTGACTTTGAAAAATTTGTATTATTAATTGGAGGAAGAGTTGTAGTGAGGAAGAGTAAAGATCTTCAACTTAATGTTACAGTTATTGTAGCAACAAACGTGAGTTTGAGAAACTATTTGAAGTTTTTTATAGGTCAATTATATTTTAAAGCTTAAAAGATGAAGAAAAACTTCACATGATAGCGTCTGATGGCCGGGTCCTTAGCTTTTCCAACGGATGTCAGTATCTCGCCATGTGTCATTAATGTTTCATTTTTGTGAGTTTATGTTAAAAAATTCCAGAAAAATTATTTTAAAAATCAGAAAAATACACCGCAAATTTTTACGAATTCCTCGCTACATTATCCTCGATTCTAATGTGTGAAAATCAAAATTTGACGTTCAGAAATTTAAAGTAATAATTGGAGGAAGAGTTGAAGTAATGAACACTAATGATTTTCAACTTAGTGTTCTTGTTAGTTTGGAAGCAAACTTGATTTTGTGAAATTATTTGAATTTTTCCCTTAGTCAAAATTATATTTTAAGTCTGAAAAGATGTTGGAAATGTCACAAGGAGTCCAGAGTCTTTTTTAGTGAATTTTTCAAATTTATTATGATTTTTGGAATTCAAAATATTGAAAAATAGTAATAAATAATAGAGAATGACACATGGCAATGCCCGATGGGTGCATCGTCAGCTTTTTCGATGGGTGTCAGTATCTCGTAGCGCCATGTGTTATTATTTTTTCATTTTTTGTGAGTTTATCTTAAAAAAATTGAAGAAAATTCATTACAAAAATCAGAAAAATACACCGAAAAGTTTCTAAAAATTGCTTGTAACATTGTCTTCGACTTTGGTGCAAGAAAATCAAAATTTAACATTGGGAAATTTGAAGTAATAATTGGGGGAGAGTTATAGTGATGAAGAGTGATCTTAACTTAGTGTTATTGTTAATAATTAAGCAAACTTGAATTAATTGTTTGGAATTTGTTTAAAATCAAACATTTAGCGCATCATAATCGAAGATAATGTCGCATGGAATTTGTAGAAATTAAGGATGGATTTTTTCGATTTTATAATTAATTGTTTGTGAATTTTTAAAGATAAACACACACAAAATGAAACTCTGATGACACGTGGCGCTACGCAAAATGATGCTCGTTAGAAGCATTGATGACGCACTCTTCCAAAAACCATAGTATTTCATTAAATAGCTTAAAAATACACCCCGAAAAATTCTACAAACTCAATGTGAAACTTTCCACGTCTTTTGAGTTCATCTTAAAACATTCATAAAAGTGCTAATGAAGACTTCTTAGTCAAAAAATAAAAATAATATTATGAAGCTTTAGTGAATAATAAATGAAGATATGTGGAAGCTCTAGTGAATCCTTTTTAAGTGTTTACGAAAGATATTTTGGTGGCAAACAAGTAATGATGCAGCATTGCAATTTTGACATGTGTCATTTCTCTATTATTTTTAAAATTTATAGTTTTTAAAAATTATAAAAATATGATGTTGAAGCTCTAGTGAATCCTTTGAATCGTTTACGACCCATATTTTATTGTGAATTTTAATACTGGTGTTTATCCATAGAAATTGCTTGATTACAGGACTGTACTCGCCTATGTGAAACATAGTTCAAATCCAGATTCCATTTTATCCCTGCAACATACAAAGTTTACATAAGATATACTGAAATTATTACGAAAACATGAAGATACAGCCCTGATACCCATATCCATACTACTCACACTATCATCAACACATTAAGATACAAAAATGATATATACTAACACTATTGTCAACACATTAAGATACATAAATGATATCTACTAACATTATTGTCAACACATTAAGATACAAATGATACCTACTAACGCTATTGTCAATACATTAAGATACAGAAATGATGCCAAATTTGAGGGGAAAAACAAGTTGCATAGAGAAGGTAGTAGAATATTAGAGAGCCAAATAGTAGACAAAAATCCACAATCATGGGGTTATTATAACTTTGAACTCTAGAAGCTGCCCTTTTATTTTCATTATCTAACAAAAATAAAAAGGTGTCAAATTTTCTTTTATATGTTTTCCTATCGTCACAACAATCTCAATCTGTCACAAACCTCAACACCAGCAACTACCACCTATAATTAGTCAAACGATGGACCGCATTTTCGACTGAGGAGAACGACCACATCTTTTAAAAGGCTGAAGGTACTACTTGATTATTTATAAACAGATAACCAATGAGTCTTATCTCCATGTTCTGCACTTATTATCACATAAAATATGATAACCTTATGTTTATTCCTCATCAAGTGGCTCTGCACATGGTCTTTTACTATTCTGTATAGCTTTATAGCTGTGTTTACATTTTAGATTAATACAACAACCAACAGATCAAAATGATGTATTAATCCCAACTTTAACCGTACATATCATGTATTAATCCTTGTACAAATAGGACTCCTTTAGCTCAATTTTTTAATTTGCCCTTACACTCTGTATGAGCAACAAGGAGTTGTAAAAGGACTCTACTTCTGCATTTGAGTTTATTCCACTAGGATGAGTGTAAAGCCCTCATTTATGCTTACAAATCAATCCCAAAGTGGCAGTCTTTAAACTAGATTATAAAGAAGAATCAAAGAAAAACCCATTTAAGCCAATACCAAATTGAATTCATATACAGAGCAATTTTACATATAACCCATCAAACTATAAATTAGAGAAATGTACCTCGTCGTTCCCATTTGGTTGCTTATGAAACCAATTCATGTTCAGCACCTAAACGGACCCAACAAGCAAAATCAAACATGAAATCGAACTGGGTATTCTAATTCAAACTTTTTAAATCCTAGATCTACCAAAGAAAAGAGAAAGGACTTGGACTTGGGAAGTGGGAGTGGGGTGGTTGAGATTATCAGAGATAGAGGCCATGGCACGCTTGAGGGCTAAAATTATGACTGCGAAGGTTAGCAAAGCATTGGCTCTGTACCCATATTTTCAAGTGAGGCTGGAGGAGAGGAACTTGTAGTTGATTAAGTTGTCGTGATGTGAGGAAGGAGGTGAGTATAATTGACCTATAAAAAATAAAAAATACTTACCATGACTCAAATAAAAAATTGGAGGCCTTACCACTCAAATAAAAAATATAAAAAATTCCAAGACTGGAGGCCTTACCATGACTCAAATAAAAAATATAAAAAATTCCAAGACTTGAGAAAGATCAATACAAACCAGAAGGGATGGAGAATGAGTGGGAAGAGGCTTGAATCTACAAAGCCATAAATATAAAAATATAAAATATAAAATTAGCCATGTCTTCTACATAAAACCCCTCAAAACTACACCTACAACACCAAATTGTTCACATACCCGCACACCCAATACCCCTTTCCCAAAAAGGAAAGCGATAGATCCAGATTCGTAGCCACTTATGACAGTTTTCATGTCAGAAAAATTTCTGAAGGGGAGAAGAGTAATGCTTTGTTAGAAATGGAAGCAAGGAAATGGGCAGTAGATTGAAAGATAGATGAGAAGAGAGGGATGTAGTTCATGGAGATTGAAAAGTCCACTGGAAGAGTAAGGTGGGAATTGACGTGAAGAAGGTGATGGGAATGAGGATGATGAAGGGGTGAGAATCTGGGAGTTTTTGGTTTGTAAGATTTTGAGGTGGAAATTTCAAGAAAGAATTGATAGAAGGAATAAAGATACTGACATGTGGGAGAAGGGGAAATATAAGGGGTTTGATATTTCCCCCATTTCTACTGAAGATTTTAGGGTTTCTTTGGTAAAAGAGTAGGAAGGAAGGAAAAAAGGCGCGATTGGAAAAGGCACCGCATGACATGTGGCCTAAGGGGTAAGTGCAGCGTACCCATTTCTACGTTAAGCTTGCTTTTTCTCTTTAGCCATTCAGATGACTTTGGATGGCTGAGATTGATCCTCATATAGTGTTCTCATTTTAGTGTTCTCACCTGATCCGAGTTCGGTTATGTTGAGGGATTCAATTCAGTCGTGCAATGCCAATGAGGTCTAGCCTAGAGGTGTGAAATGGGCCAGGCTGGCACAACTCATATAAATTTATGCCACTATGTTATTCAGGTCGTGTCGTGCTAGCTCATTTATCAAAATCATTGATTTCGGTTCGACTCACCCAAGTCCACATTGAACTAGACCGTGCTCGTGCCGTACTTAAGTCGGGCTCGTGCTTGGGTCATTTAACTTGAATTTCTTTTATAATATAAAAAACTCATGTTACCATATTAAATTTATACCAAAAAAAAATTATAATATGTTCATACCTTTTTTATATGTAATATGAGACTAAAGATTGAGGATTTATTCTAGTATTTATTTAATATGAAAATATATGATTTGTTGGAAGAAGAAGCCACCAAATCAAAGTCCATGTATGTATATATCGAGAGGGGAAGGAGGCTAAGAGATGGTTTATGTAAAGTGGGCTTGGACAAAAAAAAAACAAACAAAGAAAGTTAAGTGGGTTGGGCCGGGCTTGAAGCGGCTCGGCCAAGCACGACCTATGTCAGGTCACAAGCCGACCCGATCCATTAGGTTTATTTTCTAATCCCAGCTCGACCCGCCAATAATTGTACTTGGGCCGTGTCATGCCCCATTTAAACGAATTGGGCTTGTATCTTGTTGGCCGGCCTGACCCATTTAGCACATCTAGTCTAGCCCAATGAAAAAGGGTATTCAACTTTTGTCATACTGTAAGTCTATGATTGAATCTCATTTTTATCAGAAAATAGTGAAATGAGCTTATGGAAAGGAGAGGGTACCTTCACTGGTATATCCCATAAGTCCCAGCAATATATATATATATATATATATATATATATATATATATATATATATATATATATATATGTATGCTTGGTTCTTTATAACACAACTTTTTTTTTTTTTTGGCCAAAGTTAGGAGGGGGAGTGTTTCTCTCAAAGACACACTACAAAGATGCCATTGGGATTTCAACATAAGACCACTGGTTGCAAGTCAACACCCTTTTCCACTTGACGATGGGGCGAATTGGGGATATCCATATCCATCCCCATCCCTCTGTTATGTGTTTTTTTTTTCCACATCCCCACCTTCATACCCGTATTATTCAAATTGGGGATTCTCCATCCCCGCCTTCGTTGGGGAATGGGTTCTCCGTCCCGCCCCATAACAAAAACAACAATAGCAATAATAATTTTGAATGGGAAAAATATGTTAGAAACTATTATACTACGATAACAGACAATACAAAAGTTTTGTTTTTAGACTTACATGTTTTATGTCTTATTTAATTCAATATATAATATGTAGAATAAATATTTTGGTGGGAGTCGTGAGTAGTGGGGAACCTACAAAGGCGCAAGGAGGTGCATTTGCACCTCCCCTTGCTGGAAGTAACTTCGGTGGCACTGGAAGTTGCCCCTCTGCAGGTGCCTACCAACTGTTTGTGAAAATGCCTAAAAAAACCCGAGTTATTTTCTTTGGTGCGCTGCGCACCTATATCTTTTTTAAAAGAATCTTGGCCAAAATGACATCGTTTTGGACTAGGCCAAAAATAAATAAATAATAATAAGCCCAACCCAATCCTTGCGTTGAAGAAAGAAGCCCAACTCAAGCGTTGTGTTGATATTGATAAGGGTCGGATCTAGTGAGAACATAACATGAGAACACCGTTGGATCTAATCTAACGGCTATATGAAAAGCAATTGTAAGTGTAAGTGTTGTATTAGAACGAGGCCTTCTTCTCTCTTCTCCCTCCAAAACATCCCCTCCAAAACAGACGTCCCCTCCAAAACAGAAGTCTCCTCCAAACCAATTGTACGCTCAGTTCAATGAGGAGGCTATTTTTTTATCAGCTTTGATTGAGGAAGAACTGTAACACTGAAGAGAGAGCACCAATGTTAATAGTTTTTCGGTTTGAGGAAGAACACATAAATGGTACCCTCATTTTTCTGGGTTTCCCATTCAGGCGAAACAAAGGAATCTTGGATTTTATAATTTCATCTTTGTGGTTGGGTTTTTGGGGTAGGAACATACGTCAATCCTTGAGCAACGTCGAAACTAGCGTTGAGTTGGAAAGTGTTGACCGTACCGTTGTGGTTCTGCTCTGTTGGTTTTGAAATCCTTGAGCGTGGGCGAAACAGGGGTTGAGGAAGATGAAAAGTTTTTGGGGTTGACGTCCAGATCTAAAAGGGCTACGTTACGTTGTCATATTTGTTGAAATTTTGAAGTTGGAAATCAGTTACGAGGTAAGCCATATACTGTATTTGTCAATTTCATTATTGGGCATCAGCATGAGTCACTTTAGGTTGTATGTATGACTTTAATGTTTCAGCAGAGAGTCATTTGCATGTCATATGTTAGTTAATATATATTTTAAAGCTGTTTGAAAGCATGTGCCAAATATTGGGCATCAACATGAGTCAGATTAGGTTGTATGTATGTCTTTAATGTTTCACCAGAGAGTCATTTTGATGTCATATGTTAGTTGATATATATTTTAAAGCTGTTTGAAAGCATGTGCCAAATATTGGGCATCAGCATGAGTTACGTTAGTGTGTATGTAGGTCTTTAATGTTTCACAGATAGTGATTTTCATGTCATATATGATAGTGGTGATGTGATATTCAGGATTAAATTGCAAGAACTGTGAAATGGAGTGCGAAGGACAGGTGACACCGGAAGTTAGTTCGGAATTGAAACCTAAATTGGGACTTGAATTTGATTGCTGTGAGGATGTGTTCAATTTTTATAATATGTATGCCGCGAATGCCGAATTCGGCATTCGGTGTTCTACAACGAGAACTTGCACATTCACAAGAGAGGTAACAAGGAAAGAATATGTATGTTGTAAACAAGGGTATGCGTTGACAAGCACTGTTAGTCGTAAGATAAGACAACGAGGTTGTACTCGAACTGGGTGCAAGGCTAAACTTGCAATTTTGAAGGTAAAAGAGATGAATAAGTACACTGTTGTAGGATTCAATGAGGTACACAACCATGACATGACCACAGTTGATAAAGTCCATCTATTGATATCTCACCGTAACTTAACAGATTCTACAAAGGCCTATAGTGCACATATGAGCAAAGTTAATATCCCTATACATAAACAGGTAAGCCTTCTTGAGTTGCAAGTAGTGGGATTGGAAAATGTTGGGTTTGTTAGGAGAGATGTCAATAATTATGCAAGGGACGTGCGTGGGGAGGTGATTGGGCATGATGCAGAGCTGCTGAACGAGCATTTTTTGGCTGAGCAAGGAAACAATGAATCATTTTATTTCAATATGGAGGTAGATTCGTGTAGGGGCTTTTTCGTTCCAGCAGCTTGACGAATGGGCCTGGGCTGTTGTAAAGAGCAAATGGCTGGAATCGCCCCTTGTGTCTGAGTTCGAGAATCAAACCCCAAGTGCGCTTCGAAAGGGTAGCGGAGCCTTAGGAAACACCCTGGTTATCTTCACCAACAAAAAAGACAATTGCTTGCAGATAAATATTTAGGCTTGGTATGAGAAGCTTGTGGCATGGGAGCTGAGCATTCGTGAGTTTAGCATGAGAGAGAGAAGGCTTGGGTTTCCTATGAGAAACATAGGCTCGAAGTAAGGGGAAGAGAGAGTTTTTGGGAGGATTTGTTGAGGAGAGAGAGGAAGAGATGAGGAAGAGGAACGGGTGGCTTGAGCAAGTTTCCGGCAGCTTGACGAAAGTTCTGTCAAGTACTGGAACAGTTCTGCCAAGAGGGAAAATGGGGAAGAAGGATGAATAGTGCATGAAATTGCTAGGTTTTGAAGATGAGAGGGAAGCTTGCTCTCTGGATATGTGTTATGAGAGAGAGAGAGAGTGAGGAAGAAGATGAAAGCATGGGTGGTTTTTGTCTGCCGCGCAAATCTCACGGCCTGGGGTTCCGGGCCGAGGGGATGTGCGTTGACACGTGGCTTCCTGCTTTTGAATGCGGTGCGGTTGTGCGCGGGCGTGCCAGCACGGTCTACCGTGCGTCGTGATGTTGATGTGGATAGAATGGTCAAGTGGTGCGCCTATTTGAACTCGTCTTCTAATCAAACGATTGTAGTCGAGAGAGGAACTGATCTCGGCTGTTAGGTTCACGGCCTGAGCTACAAGGCCGTTTAGGGGTGGTGAAAATGGTGGGTTTTGGGCGGTGCTCTGGCACGCTGCTCAGTGAGCGACGGTCGTATGATATATGGGGTGAATGAATGAGTAACAGAGATGATGCACCGGCGCCTTGAAAATCAAGGGTCGTATGATATATTGATGAATGGATTTTCCTTACAAATTAACACTACTCCTAGGAAAGCAAGTAAAGATATTGAAAGTGCATTATAGGAAAATATAATTTGCTCCGTGGGAGGCTTTTGTTTGGTGTTTGAACCCTGTGAATGTAGCTTGAGCCTTGTATTTATAGGAAGAGTTCTTGGAGGAGTAATCGAGGCTAAAAAATCTGCATGGTGGAGCCTGATTAGAGCCAGTGGGTAGTCCAATCGACATTTAGGATCGTGAAGCATGGTGGTGTGACCCCATAAATCCCGGTGAATCTCGGCCACCGCCCTAATCGTGGGTTCTGCGCTTCTGGCGATGGAGACGCATTTATTGTTCTGATAGTTGGTGACCCAATCTCTCAAACTGAAAGAATTCTTGTGAGAATGTCTGCGTCTAATCACTCTGATTCCTATCACCAAATCCTGACTTCAGTCACTTCCCACCTTCCCTCGTGCATTAAATGCTTATTCATGGCCAGTGGGTTTGCTGCAATAAACAGAGGCATTGCTTCATTAAATGAAGCGTGGGACCCTGCTGCCACTTGATGATCTGACGTTAGTACCTTTGGCCATGATTTTGTTCGACTTCGGCCTCGGCCTATAATCAAGGCCGAGATGATCATGCCCTCGCAATTTTCCCTTTGTGTCTGCCGCGCAAATCTCACGGCTTGGAGTTCCGGGTCGAGGGGATGTGCGTTAACACGTGGTTTCCTGCTTTTAGGTGCGGTGTGGTTGTGCGCGGGCGTGCCAGCACGGTCTACCATGCGTCGATGTGTTGATGAGTGTTGGATGGATAAGTGGTGCGCCTGTTTGAACTGTCTTCCTAGTGAAACGATTGTAGCCGAGAGAGGAACTGGTCTCGGCTGTTAGGTTCACGGCCTGAACTACAAGGCCGTTGAGTGATGGTGTTGGTGGTGGGTTTTGGGCGGTGCTCCGGCGCGCTGCTCAGGGAGCGACGGTCGTGTGATATATGGGGTGAGTGAACGAACAACAGGGATGGTGCTCCGGCGCCTTGAAACTCAAGGGTCGTATGATATATTGATGAATGGATTTTCCTTACAATCTAACACTACTCCTAGGAAAGCAAGTAAAGATATTGAAAGTGCATTACAGGAAAAAATAAGTTGCTCCGTGGGAGGCTTTGTTTTGGTGTTGAACCTTTTGAATGTAGCTCGAGTCTTGTATTTATAGGAAGAGTCCCTAGATGAGTAATCGAGGCTGAATTTACGCATAGTGGAGTCCGATTAGCGCAAGTGGGCAGTCCAATCGACATTTGGGATCGTGAAGTATGGTGGTGTGACCCCAGAAATCCCGGTGAATCTCGGCCGCCGCTCTTGATCGTGGGTTCTGAGCCTCTGGCCGTGGAGACGCATTTATGGCCTGGATAGCTGGTGAACCAATATCTCAGGCTGTCAGAATTCTTGTGAGAATGTCCATGTCTAATCACTCTGATCCTCATCACCAAATCCTGACTTCAGTCACTTCCCACCTTCCCTCATGCATTAAATGCTTCTTTGTGGCCAATGGGTTTGCTGCATTAAACAGGCACTACTTCATTAAATGAAGCCTGGGACCCTGCTGTCACATGATGATTTGCATTTAATGCCTTGACCGCGATTTTGTTCGGCCTCGGCCTCGGCCTACGCTTGAGGCCGAGATGATCATGCCTTAGCATTTCTTCTTTTATCTTTAGGAAGGCGAAGTACCCTGGCGAAACGTTGCGTTTCAGTTTTTACGAACAAGTGCCAGAGCCGAGAGAAAGGGCTCCTTCGGCCATCTTATGGCCGTGATTTATCAGGCACAAACATTGCCCCCACATCCCTGGATTCTTCGGCCTCGGCATGGGTAGGGGCCGAATGGATTCCAAGGGATGGACCCTTTGCATTCCTTTCTGAAGTGATTGACAACTGGGGCATTAAATGCGCAGGCCAGTCGGCGCATTTAATGCCTCAAGCACGTCGTGTAGGCCATCATTCCCCAGGGCGTCGCTTCGCTTTGTCAGAGGAAGCGATGGCCTCTGGGCTTTTGACACGTCGTTGCGCCTGTTGAGCGTGCTGACAGAATGTTACGTCTCTCGAGGGAGACACACCCTTTCGTTTCGAATTCTAGCGCCAATATAAAAACCCAGACTTCCTTGCTTTCTCCTTACGCTTTCAGAATCCTCAGACGCCCAAGTTTTGTCAAAGACCCATTTCTCCAACCTTCAAAACCCATCAAACCCTCGCACCTCCAGGGTTACCAGAGAACCCCTCGTGAGCTCGCGATTTTCCAGAAACTACAGACCTTATTCCCTCCTTTAAACACTCATCTTAAGCCTGCTCCAATGGCCTCCAATACCCCCACATCTGTTGAAGTTCGGTCCCAAACCTTCCAAACTGAATTCGAGGGTATTTGCCGAGATATTCAGGGCTCGATCCTAACTGACATCATCACGTCCTGGGCTGATGACGATGGTGCCTCCACTGATTCCTGCGTTCTCGGCCCCTCCATTAATGGCGGAATGCCAGAGAGGCTTGTGGCCCATCTGAAGAACAATCTGGTGGATCTTTCGGCCTTTGACGGGGGAGACTTCCAGGACTGGAATGTCCTCAGGCCGCAGCAACAGTGGCCAACCGTGACCCCAGACTGGGAAAAATGGCTGCCGAGGATGGAGCATTTCTTCGGTCAGCAATGGAAAGATCAAGGCATCTACCACTTGATCAAGCTATTCGATCGGCCGCTCGTCATGGATCGGTCGCTCTTGGCCGCAGCCCTGTGCTTTTGGTCGTCGGCCACCAACACCATGAACTTTCGGTTCAGCATGATGACGCCGACCGTTCTAGACATGGCCGCCCTGTTCGGCCTGTCCCCCCTCGGCGTGGAAGTAAACGCCGCCCTTGTTGCTCCCGAGGTGGAAGGGAGCTTTAAGGCTACGTGGCCTACTCTTGCGAGAGTTGCTGGGAGCAAGGCGAAGAACATGCTCAACTACTCCAGTTTCTACAGCAACTTCGGCGTAGAAGACAGTGATGAAGACGACGCCATTGCCCCTCTCGGCGAGGTTGAACACGCCGCGTTCTTGCTGTACTGGTTGTGCAAGTTCGTGTTTTGCACCCAGGCGAACAAGGTTACCCTGGAGTTCGCCCACCTGGCCGATTACCTAGCGCAGGGCGGTAGGTTAGCGCTCGGCCCGTTCTTACTCGGCCACATCTACCGCACGCTTCATGACATCGTCACTGATGGGATGAAGCCGAAGCACGGTGGTCCACTGTGGGCCTTCCAGTTCTGTCTGCAGGCCTCCTGCTTAGTGAACCCTGGGCCTCGCTCCTCCTTTACTCCTTCTCCCCTTCATTTTAACCTGCTCCAGTGACCCCTATTGTAGCCCTTCCAAAAACCGGGGAGCCAAATCCGCTGAACCTCGCGACTTGGCCGTTTGGCCATAATTAGATGGCTCTTCCTCCCCTGCTCTCCACCGACTGTCATTTGCCTTGGAAAGTTGACGTGAGCCAGAACCAAAACGTGGCCGAGATTCCTTCCTAGCCCTGGAGGAAGATGACCTTCCTCCCTATGAGGCCGAGGAGAAATTGCAATGCAATTGATGAAGATGGGAGGGTCTGGTACGATGATTCCAACGTGGCCGTGGTCGTGTTCATTCGGCTGGGCGCCCGGGTTGCACCCATGTCCAGAGTGACACCCCTTCCCCTGGCCGGAATGACGGCTCTGGGTTCGCCTGGTCGTACTCATGTCCGGAGTGCGGCCCCTTCCCTTGGCCGGAACGACGACCCTGGGTTCTCCTGGTCATACCCGTGTCCGGAGTGCCGCCCCTAGTCTCAGGAAGAAACGTCCGTCTGTCCAGCGAGGGGACCACGAAGCTGATGTTCGTAGATTTAGGAAGCAATCTTTCTTTATGTATATCTATATGTTGTAATCGGCCATGACCTGGCCGCTCCTTTGTGAACGTGACCCCCTTTTAAATAAATGAAGTATGATTCCTCTTTCTTTTTTTCTGAAAGCATGCCTTGTCTTTTATCTTCGTTGTGTTGTTTACTTCCAGTCGTAAAAACCTCATAATCCATTCTCGGCCGTCTCCCATAATGACGGGGTATACTTCTTTAAATACTGGCCGTTTATTGGTAGGTTGTGCCATTCTCCATCCCTATCCCTTAATTGGAATGCACCTCGGCTAAGGATTCGTTCGATAACAAACGGCCCCTCCCAGTTAGGTGAGAATTTGCTGAACCGAAGGTCCTTAGTCCCGATAGGAAGCACGGCTCGCCATACCAAGTCGCCTTCGGCGAAAGTCTTTTGCTTGACCTTTCTGTTATAGGCCCTTGCCGCGATTTGCTTCTGCGCTTGCATTAGGTTATAAGCATCGAGTCTGGACTGCTCCAAGTCTTCTGACTCCTGAGCCATAGCTTGCGCGTAGTCCTTCCTTTCCTTACTGGGCTGCTCGGCCACGCGGAGAGACCGAACCTTTAACTCCATCGGAACGATGGCGTCATGACCGTAGGTTAAGGCATAAGGAGATGTGCCCGTGGCTGATCGTTTTGTGACTCGGTAAGCCCAAAGGGCTTCAGGGAGTAAGTCGTGTCATGCCCTTGGTTTTTCCTCAATCATCTTCTCAAGGATGCCCTTGATTACCTTGTTGCTTGCCTCGGCCTGTCCGTTAGACTAGGGGTAGTAAGGTGTTGAGTGAACCAATTTGATCCCCATTTTTTCGGTGTACTCCCGGGTTTCGGCCGATGCGAAAACTGGGCCGTTGTCGGCCGTGATAGTTTCAGGTATACCGAACCTGTGGACGATGTGTTTCTCGAAGAATTTGACCACCTGTGCGCCAGAAATCGACCGATAGGACTCCGCCTCGACCCATTTAGTAAAATAGTCGGTTGCCACCAAAATCTATGCATGTTTGTTGGACGCGGCCGAATAGATTTTGCCAATGATATCCACGGCCCAACCCCTGAACGGCCATGGTTTGGTAACCGGGTGGAGGGCTTCGGCCGGTACCCTTTGTATGGGGCCGTAGATCTGGCATTTGATACACCCCTTCGCATACTCTATGCAATCTTTTAAGATGGTCGGCCAGTAATAGCCGTGCCTTCGAACCAACCACCTCATTTTGACGCCAGACTGGTGAGCGCCGAAAATCCCCCCGTGGGATTCGGTCATGATAACCTTTATGTCTCCGGCGCTGGGACATAGGAGCAATAAGCCGTCCGATCCCTTTCGATACAGCTTATTTTGATAAATCAAATAACACCGAGCCTGGAAACGCGTGGTCCTCTCATGGCTGCCGGAGGGGTCGCGCAGATACTTTACTATGGGGTAGTGCCAATCGGCCTCGGCCGTGTTGACTTCGTCGATGACCTCGGCCGATGATACTTGCGTTGTCATTCCTCGTTCAGCCAAAGCTGGCAAGGTACGCCTCTCGACTCTTATCACACGATCGTGGTCATCGTCCGGAATATTCACGTCTGACGCCACCTGGGCCATCTCATTGGCCTCATGGTTCTCGGCGCGCGGTACGTAGACAAAGGAAATCCTAGAAAATTCGTCGTTCGCATTGAGGGCCGTCACATAATACATAGTTAAATTTTCGCTCGTGCACTGGTATTCCCCAGTCAATTGGTTAATCACCAGCTGAGAATCACCGTAGACCAAGACACGGGTTGCCTTCATTTCTCTCAGAATCTTGAGACCGATGATGAGTGCATCGTATTCGGCTTGATTGTTGGTGCATTTGAAATCAAGCAGGAACGCAAATTGCCACCTTTGTCCTTGAGGGCATTCGATCACGACTTCGGCTCCGTACCTGGCCTCGGTACTGGAGCCGTTGAAGTACATGGTCCAGTAGTTCTTTTCCATGCGGGCCATGCCGATCTCGACCTCCAACTCCTCTTCCTGCCCCTGAGCCGGGTGGTGAGCCAAGAAAGCGGCCAATGCCTGACCCTTGACCGACTTCTGGGCCACATACTGGAAGGTGAATTCGGACAATGCCATTGTCCACTTCCCAATTCAGCCGCGTATGATCGGCCGAGTAAGCATATATTTGATGAGATCGGTCTTGGAGATTATTTGAACGATCGAGGGGAGCATATAATGGCGCAACTTGGTAGCCGCGAAATAAAGCGTTAGGCATAGTTTCTCGATCGGCCGTGTTAAGGGTACGGCTCAGGTAGTGCACTGCTTGCTCTCGTTCTGACTCGTTGTTTTGAGCCAGCAGACAGCCGATAGAGCTCTCCAAAGCCGAAATGTAAAGTCTCAAGGGTTTCCCTCTTTTTGGCGACATAAGGACCGGTGGTTGAGATAAATATTTCTTAATATCGTCGAGGGCCGTTTGATGTTTTGCTCCCCATACGAACCGATCCGTGTCTTTCAGTTTGAGCAGGGGGGTCAACGGCCGGATTTTCTCTGCCAAATTGGATATGAACCGCCTTAAAAAGTTGACCTTACCGAGGAAGGACTGGAGCTCTTTCTTGGTCCTTGGCGGAGGGGCCGCCATAATGGCCGTAGCTTTAATTTTATCTACCTCGATTCCTCGTTGGTGAACTAAGAAACCGAGGAAATTCCCGGCGGTGACGCCAAAAGCACACTTCTTCGGGTTCATCTTTAGGCCGTGTGCTCGCATTCGGTTGAAAGCCTATCGGAGATGTCCTACGTGGTTGGCTTTGGATGGGGACTTTACAACCACGTCGTCGATGTAGACTTCAACGGTTCGGCCTATAAGGTCGTGGAAAATAAGGTTCATGGCTCGCTGGTATGTCGCGCCGGCATTCTTTAGGCCGTATGGCATGACCACCCACTCATAGGTTCCGATTGCGCTCGGGCATCAGAACGCCGTTTTGTGGACATCTTCCTCGGCTATGAAAATTTGGTTGTAACCAGCATGGCCGTCCATGAAAGACAGTAGTTCGTGCTTTGCGGCTCCGTCTACCAGGAGGTCTGACATAGGCATGGGGTACTCATCCTTTGGGGTTGCAAGATTCAGATTTCTGTAATCAGTGCAAACCCTCAAAGCCCCAGTCTTCTTTAAAACTGGTACGATGTTGGCCAACCACTCAACGTATCGGGCCGTTCGGATGAAGCCGGCTTTAAGGAGCCGTTCAATTTCTTCCTTGACTTTAAGCTGCACTTTGGTCGAGAACCGCCTCGGCGATTGTTGGAAAGGCCTAAACCCCTCCTTGATTTTTAACTCGTGCTCAACCAAACTTCTCGGCAACCCAGGCATCTCATGGTAATCTCAAGCGAAACAATCCTTATATTCATGGAGGAGGCCGATAATCTCGGCCGCTAACTTAGGGTCCAAAAGCTGGCTTACAAAAAGAGGCCGCGGCTCGGCCTCCGACCTTACATTTATTTTTAATAAAGGGTCCTGGACCTCGGGGTAGTCATCCTCCATCTCGGCGGGCGCCGTTTCTAGGTCGTCAAAAGTCAAAGCATCGGTCTCGTCTGATTCGTGGAGGAATTCGATCAGGTTGATTGGTGAGTTTGACCGCAAGGATTCCTCCGCCCAATGTTCCAGCAGTCTTTCCAGCAGGTCGGTCACGGCCGCTGCTCCCTCTTCTTTAGTGGCTTTGTCTGTCATCTAAAGGCTGGTGAGGTCGATCAATACTTCGCGCGCCGAATCCTGTCGGACATTCTCGGCGCCTAACTCCAGTACTTTCTGGGTCGTTGTCCTGGTTGGTCGGCCGCTTGCATCGTGGCCGGTGAGGACAACCCATCCAACGTCGTCGTTGTAAATCCGTGCTTGCACGGCGTTGGCTTCGAAGGGCTTTTCGTCGACCGAGTGTATGAACACCCTCTGGCCGTCCCAAAAGAAAAGCAGTTGGAAGAGGGAGGACGGTATGCACCCATATTGGTGGATCCAGTCACGACCGAGCAATATATTGTAGTCCACACTGGATTCGACTACGTAGAAGGCCGCGACCCTTGTTTGGTCGGCCATGGTGATTTTTAACGGCAATACCCCTATGGTTTTAGATTTATCGCCGACAAAACTGCTCATGACCACGTCGCTGGGGATGAGGTCCTCTTTTGATTTATCCAGTTTCCTCATCAGGGAATAGGGAAGGATGTTGACCGTGGCCCCACAGTCAACGAAGACCTTGGACACAGGCACACCCTCCACATGAGCCGAGATGTACAACGGGTATGTCATTATCTCGTTAAAAGCCACGGCCAACAATTCTTCCTTTGTCTTTGGCCTCTGATCTAGCTGCTCCTCGGCCATGTCATTATCCAAGCCATTAGTCTGCCCTCTTGGGGCTGAGAACTCAGACGGTAGTACTAGGACCATGTTCATGCTGGCCTCCCTCGGCTCATGCTGGTCTCCCTTGCCAGCTTCCTCTTCGGCCTCATAGCCATTCCTGACGAGGGTTTTCTCTTCAACCATCCTGAGGATCCCGTCATATTCTTCATCGGATATTCCCAAGGTGGGGTCGTCTTCGGCCTCATGCCCAAAGAAAGGGTCGCCGGGGGCCTCGATCACAGGCTTCGTCGTTCCGGAGATATCATCTGTGGACACTTTGATCTTGGGTGGGTCCGAGACCTCGGCCTTCTCCTCGAGGGCTCGTCTAGCTTTGGCCAACGTATCCCTAGCTGTTAAGTAGTCGTTCAGACGGCCTACTCGAGCCCTTTCCTTAGTTGTTAGACCAAAGATAGTGTCGGCCGGAGTCACGGTGAAATACTGGAGGAGATACTCCAAGTCGCCCTTGCTGAAGGGGGCCTTAGCCTCCAATCCTGCTAGGTCGGGCTGGTATCCTGGCATCCCTCTCGCTCTGGCTTCCCTGTTCGCCTGGTATACGGCCTTGATGGCGGAGTCGGATCCATTGGTAATGAGGAGCCCCTCCGCCTTCGCGTTTTTGAGGGCCAACTCGACGATTTCACGGTTCTCAGGGGGCATGCCGTATAGGTCGGTGGCCGAATAGTCTTTATGGAATTCCATGAGAAAGGACAAACCGTTGGCCGAGAAAGGGGAATCCCTTCCGCGGTAGACGTCGATGATGCCTTCGTTTGTTTTCTCCAGGGTCGCAGCCTTTGGCTGGACCGAAACGGCCGCCGCTCCACTGGGATTCTCGTCCTGCCTAGGGCGCCACGTCCTTGGAGGCTTGATGCTAGCCGTCTTTGCTGTAGAGGGGACAATTGCTATAGAAGATGGCCCGTCTGCAGTCGCCATTTTCTTTTGGCGCTTGGAACCCTCGGCCTGGGTTGTCTGTACTCTGGCATGCTGGACTTGCCTCTGCATCCTCCTCAGCTGGGTTTTTGTCAGTGGTTCGGCCCTGCCCCCAGGTCGTGCATGTTACCAGCGGTCGTCTCGCACGACCGGAGGTTTGAAAGTTTTTACTGGCCTTGGGGCGGCCTCGTCTTCGTAACCTACTGAGGTACTAGGGGTTTCTGCCCCCAGTCGGTCGAAAACAGCTCTGCTGGCATGCCGACAATCGGTTTGACCGCCGAATTTCTTCGCGATCAGTTGAGATGGCTCGGTGGCCTTCCTCTTGTTCTCCTGTAGCCTGGGCTGGCTGACCTCACACTTGCATCTCTCACAAAGCACTAACTCAGATTCGGCCGACGGTTCTTTTTCCTTCGCCGGGCGACGAATTTTCCTATATTCAGCTCGGAGTTAGGCGTCGACCATGTTGATGACCGGTGGAGGGAAAGGCTTGGAGTCGACCTGCATGGCCGCCTTCTCTGGGAACTGGAGCTTCTTTTCGTCTATCAACTTCTGGATGACGTCTTGCAGGACAACGCAGTTGTTGGTGTTGTGAGACCAAGAACTGTGGTATTTGCAAAACGTCTTCCCTTTGAGCTCGTCGGGCTTCGGAATTTTATGGCCGAATGACAACTTGACCTTTTTTTAGGCCAACAGCAGGTCAAAGTTAGCTTCAGCCCTCGTCAAGTCAAAAGTGTAGGCCTTCGTTTCCCGAGTTGCAAACTTGGCGTCGGGAATTTTTGTACGGCTATTGTCGGCCTTGAGAAGTCCTTTGCAGACGAACGGCTTGTCTATGCTGACTTCGGCTGAACTCATCTCTACTTCGTCGCTCTCGGCCTCCGCGGAGCTGTCTGCTTCGGCATAGCTGACAATGGGATTCCTGTAGTAAGTCCCTTTTGAAGCCGTCTTCTTCTGCATCTCTTCCTTTAACAAGGACGCGTACCTGTCCACCTTGTTGATCAAGTCATGCATATCTCGGAATTCGATCCCCTGGAATTTTTTCCGGTACTCAAACTCCAACCCTTCTTCGGCCATCTTGACAAATTCCCTCTCCGGTAGGTTCGTGCGGCACCAGTTCCTGCATGTTTTGAACCGCTGCAGGTAGTCGCGAGGTGATTCGTCTGACGCCTGGCTCATCCTTGCTAGCTCAGCGACTGTTATTTCTCGGTTGGTCTGATAGAAATGCTCGTGGAATATCCTTTCCATATCAGACCAATCCCTTACCGAATTCGGCGGAAGGTTTATGAACCATGTGAACGCCGCGCCGGTCAGAGAGTGAACAAACAAACGGAGCTTCTGTGCGTCCGAATCGGCCTCTCCACATTGGGCCGTGAAGCGGCCTATGTGTTCAATGGAGGAGGTCTGCCCATCCCTGGAGAACAGCATGAATTCTGGCAATCGATAGTTCCGGGGAAGAGGGGTACGGCTTTGTATACCTTGGCGCCTCCGGTCGCCTCTGAGCGAGGCCGTCCTCGATCATTCGTCGGACATCTTCGAATCGGAGCCCTTGAGGGGGTGCTTCTTGTTGGGCCGCACACGGCCGCGGGACCTGCTGCACATCATTCTGCGGCCTTATCTGCTGGGCCACTTGAACAGGTGGCTCGGCTGGTACGGCCGAGCTGGTTGGCGCTAGGTGAGCGCCATAGGTTTGGCCAGGGTGCGTGTATGCTGTCGTCGGAATGGCCGAACCGTAATGAAGGTGGGAGCCCACAGGGAATAACAACGCCTGCAATGGTGAAACGGTCGGATTGCTCTGACCGTACTGTTGTGGTGGAGCAGCGATCACGCTGCTCGGGCCAGAATGGGTCTGGACGGCCACAGTGTGAACTGGGCCGAGTTGCTGAATTGCGGAATGCGTGGGATTGGTTTGTCCCAAGGATACAGCCAAAGCGTGGAGTGGCCCGTACGCCGTTTCTGCCGGGTAACTTGGTCCGGGATGTGCCCATGTGGGCTGAGACTGCCCCCAGCTATTCGTCGGCAGCAGCAAATGCTGACCGTAACCTGACGCTTGGGTTCGGCCAGAGATGCCAAGGCTGCTACTTTCGCCGTAAGGCTCGATTCTTTCGCGCTCCTGGCTTCTCTGTCCGGCTCTAGGAGGTGTTGCGGGCGAGGTCGCCGGCGTCCTCTCCTGGAAAAGCGTCCGTAGTTCGGAGGAAAATCTGTCCATTGCGGCCATAAAGGATGTCTCTATCCTGTGGGCCTGCTTAGACATCAAATCTTCCACCACGGCTTGCTCCTGTATGGACTCGGCCGTGCGATCCGTCGTTACTGGGACGCTGGCCGAGGTTCTGACCGCATGTTTGGTCTCGGTGACAGTGATTGGTGAGGTGGACTCAGGAGTCTCAGAAGTCATTTCGACTTCTTTGTTTTTGAGCTTTGCCTGTGCCCTAGTTTCCACCATGAGTTTTTGACAAGGGTCCCACTGGACGTTGATCGGTTCATAATTGTATATTATTTCTTACCCTTCTAGCTTATGATTTGGTTATGTTTTTGAGTTAAACTTGTGCTTTTAATCCTTTTTGTGTTTATCTTTCAGTTAATTGAGCTTTAGGTAACAATGATGGCTTTGGAGAACATAATTCATGCAATTCAAGCATGTTAAGGCCTAATTTGGATGAATTGATGAAGAGCTTAAAGACAAATTCATTATGGCTACAGCCCCCTGCCAGTCCAGTTCCGTAGGTCATATTGCAAGCTTTGTTTCAGCAACCTACATAGCTCGGATGAGGCCACATTCTTCATGAAAGTTGCTCCAATTGGTGTGTACTATAACATATCCAAAATTCAGCCCCATTGGATAAATCTGGAGTCCGTTACCTAGCAAACACAGAACCATGCTCAGGATGGATCTTATCAGCGCGGAAAATGAGTTAGCAATTTGTTTCGGCCTTAACTTCTTCCTCCGACCTTGGATTGGCCCAAATAACATATTGCTGGAAAGAAGACATTCTGAACTTCAATTTAGAGTGCTTAAAGTCCTAATTTGATTAAGAGAAGCCCAAGTTGTAAGCCCTTGAAGTTTCTGGTCATGCTGACCTCAGCATGTGCTGGTTGGATGCTTGGTCATGGTGAGCTAGGTATGAGCTATCATTTCTGGTTGGAAGCTTGGTCATGGTGACATGAAGATGAGCTAGGGCTGCTGGTGGGATTTAGTGGTGAAGTGCATCAACCAATTCAAGATTTTCTAATACAAGTGCATCACCCATTTCAGATTTTCTAATACAAGTGCATCAACCATTTCAGATTTTATAATTCAAGTGTTGTATGCATTAGTCTTATTGAATTCTGATTTTCACTTCCCCTAGGCCTATAAATAGGGAAGTTCTCTAAGCTTGTAATAACACCCCAAGGGGGGGAGCTTTCAAGCACTTCTCTAGAGCTCCCTTCCCTTCTCTCCCTCAAATTCTCTTAGTTTCTCTTTCTAGTTTTCAATTGTTGTAATGAAATCTTTTGTGTTGAAATTTTCCTTAAGTTTTTCTTAGTTCCACTTTACTTTTCATTATGTAAATTCTTTCTTAAGTATTCAAGTTTAATTAGTTTCCAAGTTTCAATTATGGTTTTTGTTCTTATTCATTATGCTTATAAGTTAATATGCTAGTTTGAATGATTGATCACCATTTAGGCTTGCGTGTTAGCTATCTTGGTTTGAATTAAGAGTATACACCATGCTTTAATTCGAATTGAACTATGAATAGGAAGAGTATGTATGGACATTCGACAACAGGGATTAGATACATGCTTGGTTGTTTAAAATGTTCTTCTATGCTTAATGGGTTCCTAATGCTTAATTTTAGGTTAGACAACAAATGATCAAATTAGGGAATTAGGAACACAAGGTTATGACCACACACCATGGCTTAATCATACTTTAGCTAGAATCAATCCATTAATCTAAATTGAACTTGGGAACTTATTTGCTTGAGTTACTTATTTCTTTCTTCCTTGTTTTATGTTCTTTGTTTTTGTTTCTATTTTGTGTAGGGAAACTAAATTGGATCATTCAATCACCAATCCCTGTGGAATCGACCTCGCACTTACATATGCTATACTACCGAACGGCTCGTGCACTTGCGAGTATCACAAGTTGAGGATGCAACTGAATCCATTTTGGTGCAGCTGTATCTACGCAACAAGTTTTTGGCGCCGTTGCCGGGGATCGGTAACATTGTTTGATTCTATTTGGCTTTCCTACTTTATTTTTTTTCTTAACTGGACAATTTCAAGTTTTAAAGTTAATGACGTTAATGGACAAGTTGTGTTTGTAGTCCAACAGAAAAGGACAATTGCCCAACAAGCAAGAGAACTGGGTTTAAGTCCCAGCTTACACAACCCATTGGTGCTTGTTGCTTTGAAGCATGGAATTGGATGTGTGTTGATTTTCCTTTTCATTTTAGTTTTTATTTCCTAATCCTTTTAATTCCATTTCAAGTTTGTGTGTTTGTTTTAGTAATTTATGATAGCTTAATAAAAATGGAGAGAGATGGCAACCTCAATCATAAGAATGGGAAGTGTGGAGCAATGGGAGAAGTCGCGACCTCCAAGTGCATCCATGCTCGACCTAATCGCTTCAAGGGGGAGCATTTCAATCCTTTCTCTTCTTTGAATTATGTTTATTTCCGTCATTGTTTTTACCTTTTGGTCCGCGAAGAGTTCTTTGTTTTTCTGTACTGAATCCAACCATATAAAGAACCTAAAATTTGGACTTACGGTTGGAAAGTTATAGCCTAAAAACTGAACAGAGGTCGAAGCTGAAAAACATAAAAACGAATCTGTCCAAATGGTGATAAACGGGTGATAGAAAGTGCTGTTTGTTTTTTTTGTTTTTTTTGTTTTTTTTTTTTTTCTTTCTTTGGTTTCTTGGTTTGTTTTTTTTAGTACAACAATTTATGTTGTTTGTTTGAATTTGTTTAGAGTACTTAGTTCATTTTCGTTTATGGTTTGTTGTTCCATTTTATCTTAATTTGTTTTTGTTTCTTATCTTAAAAATTTTAAAAAGATTTTTCATATGAGCTGACTTATGGTAACTCCAGTGAGCACTTCCGTCAATACAGTGTCTAGGAGTTCTTTAGGCGACACCTTCGGTGTCTAAGAAGTTTGGGTTTTAAGTGGGACCTTTGTGACCCCTCCAACCTTCCCGGATCCCCTGGCTGTGTTTTCTGAGGCCCTTAACTGGTCATCCATGAGTTGCTTGTATATTTGTGTGTTTTTTTTCAAAAAACAAAACAAAACAAAACAAAACAAAAATTAAAAAATTAAAAAATTAAAAAGTTTAAAAAAAAATTGAAATTTGAGTTTTTATTTAATTTTCCTTGTAAATTGCAATTTGGAACTTCTTTGTTGTTTTTTTTTTCTTTGTGTGGTCAGTTAGTTGTAAATAATAATAAATTAAAAAAAAAAAAATTCAATTTGGAAGTTCTTTGTTTTCTTTTATGTTCTTTTTTTTGTTTTGTTAGGTTAGTTTATTTATTTACGTGGTGTGGTTAGTTAGTTTATTTGAGTGTTAAAAACACATTTTTATTTCATTTCAAACATTACAAACAAAGAAAAAAAAAAAAGTAAAACAAAAAAAAAAAAAAAAAAAAAAAAAAAAAAAAAAAACATTCAAGTAAATTAAAAATAAAAACAACTTCTTCATCTTCATCTTCATCTTCATGGCATGCCTCTATTGTCTCTTACTTGCAGAATCTGCAGCAGCTCCACATGGTCCTCATTTTTTCTCTGCAGTGCTTCCACGTGCTGATTGGCACAGTAGAGCCGCTTCTGCAAGTCCGCCACCATAGCCTTCAAGGAAGTTATTTCCTCGCTCATCGCGGCACACTCCCGTGTTCTCGCCAGCAATCGCATACCCAAATTGGTAGCCGAGACCGCATGGAGAACAGTTAAATTATTGGACTCCTCCACCGCTGCTTTGTCAGACCTCTGTGCCACATGCAGATGATCTGTCGGTGTGAGCTTGCTGCCAATCATGCCTCCAAGCAGCGCTGCTCTGTTCGGCATTGCCTCAGAAAAGTTCGGTATTACCTCAGCAAAGTTTGAGGCCGTACCGTGATGATATGTGGAGTTTGGGAAGACATGGTTTTGAGGAGCCCTTATCTGCGCATTCGGTGGTGCAAGGGACAGTTCAAGGCTAAGATCATCAAGGTGAGTGCATGAGGATGCCATTGTTTTGTTTTTGGATTTTTTGATGTTTTTCTCTGAATTTGCAGGAAGAAATGCGGGGTACTCTTCTACTTCACCGAGATGAGTTTAAATAGACTTATACAGACGAGGGAGCCGAAAGCACTTCGGATCTCGAGGGTGCTATCCTGTGCTCTTTTCTCTCGGATCCCTTCATTTCTGGCGCAAATTGCGAGCACGTTTTTTTTTAAAAGGGAGCATGTCTACACTTTCACTTACTTTTGCCTCCCTGTTTTCTGATGTTTGTGTTTTTGCTTTTTCAGTTTTTATTTTATTTTATTTTATTTTCAATTATTTTCTTCTTGTTTGACAGGTTTCTTAATAATGTAGTTGGAAGAAGAGACAAAATTAAAGATGCGTCTTGGACACCTGGTGCAAGAATCCCAACTCTTCTTTTAAATTCTTGTTTGAATTGCGTGTTTATTTCAGTTTATTTATTTATTTATTTATTTTGTTTTTTTTTATTTAATTAGGTAGTATAATTTAAAACTCATAGGATATTCTTTGAATGAGCTAAATTTTTGGTAACTCCAGTGAGCAACCGCAGTCTATACAGTGTCTAGGAGTTCTTTAAGGCGACACCTTCGGTGTCTAAGAAGTTAGGGTTTTAAGCGGGACCATTGTGACCCCTCCAACCTTCCCGGAACCCCTGGTTGTGTTTTCTGAGGCCCTTAACTGGTTATCCTTAAGTTTTTCTCTTAAAAGAAGAAGCAGTTATTTGTGTATTTACTTAACTAAAAATAAAAATTAAAAATAAAAAAAAATAAAAAAAATAAAAAAAAAAATCTTGTTTGGGTCTTCGTGTTTTTGTTTGATTGTCGTTCTTTAAATTTAGGGTCAATCGTTTCTTTGAGATAGCTAACGTTTTTATTTCCCAATTAAAGAAAAAAAAAAAAAAACACACATACACTTTAAAATTAAATAAAAACTGAAATCATTTCTTCTTGGCGCTCGGTGTCTCGACCATAGGAGCTTTGAGTTTGGCCCTCTGGCTGTCCTCTTCCGGGGCTTCACGCACAGCCTCTTGGGGCTCATCACTTGAGCTCCCAAAGATCGCAATCTTAGCTTGAGCGTAACTACTCTCGCGATCCGCTTGCTTGCGTTTACCCGGTCGGTCTAGGTCCTCCAGTTGCTTTCTCATGTCGCGAGAGTACAACTCTACCATCTTTGATAGATTTTTATTCTCGTCTCGCAATACTTCTAGCTGGTGTCGATTCACCTCCACAATCCTTGACCTCTCCCTTTTCAAGCTTTTTATAGCACTCTGACAGTCTTCAACCAAACTTCGCTCCGCCGCCAACTGAGCTTTAAGCACCTCTACCTCATGGGACTTCGCAAGTAGGCGATGACCCAAACTTGCGACACATGCTGTACTCTGCACGCTCAGTGCCAGGGCATCACTCGTGACCCGGTTGTCATCCCTTGTCCCGAACACACGTATATCTTTGGGAGTCACTAAATTTCTGCAAACTCCAATGGCAACATCGTTGTCCAGGAGTATTGAGTCATTGACAGTCACAGGCCCCCGTGCGGAGGCAAAGTAGGGCATCCATACTGGTGCTACTGCTTGGCCTCGTGTCTGAGTCGATGGAGCTAGGTTGAGATCTAACGAAAAGGGGTAGGAAGAAGCCATTTGATTTCTCACTTTTTTTTTTTCTTTTTCTTGCTTCTTTTCTCTTTTGTGTTTCTGAGTTTGTGTGTTTTTTGTTTTTTGTTTTTTTTCCCTTCTTTTTCCTTCTTATAGATGTAGTCTTTGACAAACAAACCCTAGCCGTTGCAGCGTCTAAGCGTTTTCTGAATATCCAGCGTTCCTCGAGTCCCACAACCTTCTCACTTTCCAACCGTTTCCAACACATTTGTCACGACTTGCTTTGTCTGAACGGACGCGTTCAGCAAAGTTGTCGCGCCTTTCCATGAGCCCGTAATTTTCGCTTGTGGATCTGCGGCGCCTCTATGCGTCGACACGTGGCTCCTGCTTTCTGCCCGTGACTATCCATGAAACGACATCAGGGACCACATTCCCTCTTTTTAGAAATCCCGCTTTGCGCTCATAATTCACGTTTTATCTTTTTAAGAAAAAAATTAAATTTAAACGTGTGGGCTTCAGATTTCATGTTGGGTCGGGTTTTACCGTTGTTGGGTTAATTTCATTTTGGGTTGGGCTTTCAATTGTTTGGGTTTCAGTTTGTGTAAGACTATCTGTTAGGGCTTACTGTTTTGAGTGTTTTACTGTTTCGTGTTTTTATTTATTTATTTATTTTATTTTATTTTATTTTATTGTTTGTTTTGTAATTTTTATATTGTAATTGTTTTATTTTATTTTTGTATGTTTTGTGATTTTTATTTGCTTTAATACCCTTCATTTGTTGTTATGACATTGGTTGTGGCTAATTTTTAAACATTGAGGACAATGTTCATTTCTAGGTTTGGGGGTATTGGAGTTTAGCAAGTAAATTTGGTTTTTCTTAAAATTAAAAAAAATAATAATTGAAAAAAAAAAAATTTATTTATTTTTTTTGCTTGTTTTTATTTTAAGTATTGTTTTGTTTTGTTTTTGTTTTGAGTCACTTTCCGAACACTTATGATGAGATAGTGATAAATGTTTGCATGACTTAAATAAAAATTGGATTTCATTTTATTTTAGTGTTTTTTTTTTCTTTATTAAAAAATAAAAAAAATTTGGCATTGTTCTAGCATGATATGTTTGAAACCTTCTTTACACTTGCCATTTGTTTCATAATTTTCCAATTAAAGGATTTGCATGACCCAAAGAATTGTATCAAGCACAAATTAGACTTATATAACCATATAAAGTGAGCTTTTGAGCCTTGTACTTCAATTCATGAGTGTTATATACATACTCTTATTTTCTTGTCATCAAAGTTGTTGTTTGATCTCATTATTTATTGATTTGGTTGAACACTTAAAAGTCATTCATTCTTATGCAATTTGACTTCACGACATTTAAGAAGTGATATTAAGGCCCTCTTTGGATCGTTTGTGCCTTTCAAGCTAACCTTATGCATGCTTAAGCATGATTTTCCATTGTTAACCATTTTGAGCCTACATGTAAACCTTTTCTTTCATTTAACCAATTATATTTCCTCGCCTTAGCCTGAAAAACAAATATTTACCTTTCTAAAGAACTCATGAGCTTTAATTGGGATGTGTTTTTCATACTAAGTTTGGGAATTTCGAAGAAAAAAAAAAATCACACAATTGGTGAAAGAAAAGAGAAAAGTTGTGATTAAGTGGTGGTTGAATGAAATTTCATTTTTGGGCCTTCAAAATAAATTGGTGGTTGTTCAGGAAAGGAGTGAATCAATGTAAATGAAGGGTATAAGGAGTTTTGATCAGGTAAAAGAAAAAAATCTAATCGTGATGATTCGAAGTCTTGTAAACAATTATTTTATGCTCTTGCATTGCGAGTTCCTTGGACTTTGTATTATCCATATCCTTCATTTCTTACTCACCTTACACCCTTGGCCCCATTACAACCCATGTTAAAGACCTAAATTGATCTTAAATGTCATGTGGTTGAATTGCATTCATTTTTCTACTTTTAAGTGTTTGACATCCTTCTTGAGATCATATTAATGCAAGTTCTTCATATTTCTATTGCGAGTTAAGTCCCTTATGGTTTAACTCTATTCTCATGTTTATAACTGAGTGTGCATTATAGCCCTCTTCTGAGTGATTCATTTGTGAGAGGACAACTTTGGTGAGATTTGAAGTTGAACTTATGCTTTGTATGATTTTTGAAATTGTGTGAAAACTAAGATTGGGGAATTTGTTGCATTTGGCTATCACACTACTACACTTTGAGCATATTGTGTTTAGAACTTTGCCGCTTTGTAAATAATGTCTAAAAATTGAGCTTTTATTGTTAAAACGTTTAAGTCATGTGCATGAGTCATTTCTCTTCAGAAAATGTTCGGAAAAATTGTTTTAAGTTCTTTGTGTTTTTGTGTTTGTTTTTGTTTTTGGTTTTGCTTAAGGACTAACAATCTTTAAGTTTTCTAATTACTTTGTTTTACAGAGTCAGTAAAACGTTTGTGGGTATCGTATCTGTTAAACCCTCAGGAGACACAACTCCTCCTACTAGGGATGCCTAGAGGTTTAAAGGCTTGTTGCATATGCTAAATGCAATCGAGTTACCTACGAAAGTGGTTTAGTTAACTTCTAGTTTTGTTTTTAACTTTGTTTTGTGTTGTTTTGCTCGAGGACTAGCAAAATCTAGGTTTGGGGGTATTTGATCGGTTCATAATTGTTGCATTCCTAACAGGACACAAATTAATGTGCAAACAACCAATTAAAAATACCCGCAAGTGCACGAATCTATTGAAGTATAGATTATGTAAGTACGGGGTCGATCCCACGAAGAACTTGTCGGCTTCCTATAAGTTCTAATTTGAGTACGTAAAGAACACTTATTTAACACACCACAAATGCACAAATGCAAATTGGAAACTAAAAATGAGTAAAGAAATGAAACAACACAAGAAACCAAAGAAAAACAGAAACAGCACTTTCTATCACCCTTTTATCACCATTTGGACAGATTCGTTTATCTATTTTTCCAGTTTCGACCTCTGTCCAGTGTTTGACCTATAACTTTCCAACCGTATGTCCAAAATTTACGTTCTTTATACGGTTGGATTCAGCACACAAAACTGAAGAACACACGCGAACCAAAAGTCCAAAACAGTTACGAAAATAAACAGGATTCAGTAAACAAGACACACAACGTATCAAACACACAACTCACACACACATTGGGGGGGAGGGGTTTTGGTTTGGTTCAAGTGACCTATTTCTATTGCATGAAAGTAAATGGACTTTGAATTTAAATGAGAAAGGCAGAGATGAATTATCAAAATGTGAAAGTACCAAGTAACAAACACTAGTGTTTCGGAATCCACCCTAAACAATTCTACCAAAGTTCATGAATACTCAAGTGATGAACTCTAAATGTGTTGATGAAAATGTTCGCAATCAAGACCATGGGTCGTGGCTCAAGACGCATTGATTCTCTCTAATATACGTAAAGTGCATGGTTCGTGCTACAATACTTGTGCCCTCCCCATAACCGAACCTAGGTATGGTTCGTACTTCGATTCAATTACAAGGAGAACCCATTAAGTTCAAAGAGAATATGAACATCACAAGAATCCTAATAGCATGGTGTTTACATTAGGTATTCAAGAAACCAATTCACATGGATGATTCTTACTTCATCCATTTATTGCTTAGGATAACATGAAGATACACATAATCCCAACAATCTCAAGAAGCATGCTTTCAAAGATGGCCAACCAAGGAAAAACACACATCAAGGATAGATTAATTTGGTGAATTGGAATTCATCAACAATATCTAGAAATTCATACACTCAAGTATCAAAACAATAAGGTAATCATGTTTAGGGCTTCAACCTAAGCCCTAGCTATGAAGTTTAGTTGCTCATACTTATTCCAAATACAAACTCAAAATAAAATTAGAAAGAGTTTACAGATTTTGAGAAAATGATGAAAGCTTCAAGGTCATCAATGGTGGAAGCTTTCTTCTCCACTTTGCTTGGCTGCACCTTGGCTTTCTCCTGGCTCCAAACTCTCCAAAATCTGCTCTCAATGTGTAGAATGATAGAATGGATAGGCTACCCACGTTCAAAACCTCTCCCACTTCAGATTGCACTTCCCTTTGCTCCTTTGCCCATCATTTCCAGCTCACACTTTTAATATAAAACTCATTCTTTCCTCTAAAGCCTTTGCCCATTGTCCCCTTGCCATGATGAAGCTTTGACTTCACAAAGATGCCAAAAGCTTCAGAAAATATCTCATTTACAAAGGTAATTCCTTGTTACCAAGAGTTATGGTAACAAGAAATTAAGATGACACAAAGGAGGTAAAAGCTGGCCAAATCCGGATTTCCAGAGCTGTGGTAACATGCTGGATTGGTTGGATAGGCAATACTTGTCTAATGGAGCTCAAATTTGGATATGTTGTAGTTAACATCCATTGGAACAAGTCTCATGAAGATCATGACCTCATCCGAGCACCAGAGCATGTTGATCCCAGGCCAAGAAGTTGACCTACGAAAATGAACAAAAACAGAATTTATAACCAATAATGCACTTTTAGCTCATTTTCATTCTAACCAAGGTAAAATCTAAGAAAACAAAAAAAGGAAGTAAAAAGCTATAAAATGTCAAGAACTAACTCAAAATAATAGGGGAATAACATGAAAAATCATGTGTAAAAATGAACCGAACAATAATTGTATATTATTTCTTACCCTTCTAGCTTATGATTTGGTTATGTTTTTGAGTTAAACTTGTGCTTTTAATCCTTTTTGTGTTTATCTTTCAGTTAATTGAGCTTTAGGTAACAATGATGGCTTTGGAGAACATAATTCATGCAATTCAAGCATGTTAAGGCCTAATTTGGATGAATTGATGAAGAGCTTAAAGACAAATTCATTATGGCTACAGCCCCCTGCCAGTCCAGTTCCGTAGGTCATATTGCAAGCTTTGTTTCAGCAACCTACATAGCTCGGATGAGGCCACATTCTTCATGAAAGTTGCTCCAATTGGTGTGTACTATAACATATCCAAAATTCAGCCCCATTGGATAAATCTGGAGTCCGTTACCTAGCAAACACAGAACCATGCTCAGGATGGATCTTATCAGCGCGGAAAATGAGTTAGCAATTTGTTTCGGCCTTAACTTCTTCCTCCGACCTTGGATTGGCCCAAATAACATATGGCTGGAAAGAAGACATTCTGAACTTCAATTTAGAGTGCTTAAAGTCCTAATTTGATTAAGAGAAGCCCAAGTTGTAAGCCCTTGAAGTTGCTGGTCATGCTGACCTCAGCATGTGCTGGTTGGATGCTTGGTCATGGTGAGCTAGGTATGAGCTATCATTTCTGGTTGGAAGCTTGGTCATGGTGACATGAAGATGAGCTAGGGCTGCTGGTGGGATTTAGTGGTGAAGTGCATCAACCAATTCAAGATTTTCTAATACAAGTGCATCACCCATTTCAGATTTTCTAATACAAGTGCATCAACCATTTCAGATTTTATAATTCAAGTGTTGTATGCATTAGTCTTATTGAATTCTGATTTTCACTTCCCCTAGGCCTATAAATAGGGAAGTTCTCTAAGCTTGTAATAACACCCCAAGGGGGGGAGCTTTCAAGCACTTCTCTAGAGCTCCCTTCCCTTCTCTCCCTCAAATTCTCTTAGTTTCTCTTTCTAGTTTTCAATTGTTGTAATGAAATCTTTTGTGTTGAAATTTTCCTTAAGTTTTTCTTAGTTCCACTTTACTTTTCATTATGTAAATTCTTTCTTAAGTATTCAAGTTTAATTAGTTTCCAAGTTTCAATTATGGTTTTTGTTCTTATTCATTATGCTTATAAGTTAATATGCTAGTTTGAATGATTGATCACCATTTAGGCTTGCGTGTTAGCTATCTTGGTTTGAATTAAGAGTATACACCATGCTTTAATTCGAATTGAACTATGAATAGGAAGAGTATGTATGGACATTCGACAACAGGGATTAGATACATGCTTGGTTGTTTAAAATGTTCTTCTATGCTTAATGGGTTCCTAATGCTTAATTTTAGGTTAGACAACAAATGATCAAATTAGGGAATTAGGAACACAAGGTTATGACCACACACCATGGCTTAATCATACTTTAGCTAGAATCAATCCATTAATCTAAATTGAACTTGGGAACTTATTTGCTTGAGTTACTTATTTCTTTCTTCCTTGTTTTATGTTCTTTGTTTTTGTTTCTATTTTGTGTAGGGAAACTAAATTGGATCATTCAATTACCAATCCCTGTGGAATCGACCTCGCACTTACATATGCTATACTACCGAACGGCTCGTGCACTTGCGAGTATCACAAGTTGAGGATGCAACTGAATCCATTCTGGCGGTGGAGACGCATTTATTGTTCTGATAGTTGGTGACCCAATCTCTCAAGCTGCAAGAATTCTTGTGAGAATGTCTGCGTCTAATCACTCTGATTCCTATCACCAAATCCTGACTTCAGTCACTTCCCACCTTCCCTCGTGCATTAAATGCTTATTCATGGCCAGTGGGTTTGCTGCAATAAACAGAGGCATTGCTTCATTAAATGAAGCGTGGGACCCTGCTGCCACTTGATGATCTAACGTTAGTACCTTTGGCCATGATTTTGTTCGACTTCGACCTCGGCCTATAATCAAGGCCGAGATGATCATGCCATCGCAATTTTCCCTTTGCTTTTTAGGAAGGCCAAACATCTTGGCGAAACGCCGCGCTTTAGTTTCACGAGCAAGTGTTAGGGCTGAGAAAAAGGGGCCCCTTCGGTCAGTTCATGGCCGTGATTTATTAGGCACAAACAGTTTTAGCATATTTCCAGCAGCTTGACGAAAATGGGAAGCAATGGAAGAACAAGGCTTGAAATCGGAGGGTTCCAGGGATGAGAGATGATGCTTGCTCTCTCTGGATGTGGGTTTTGAGAGAGAGAAAGGAGGAAGATGGAAGAATAAAGCATGAAATTGAAGGATTCTAGGGGGGATGCTTGCCTTCGATCGGTTTGTTGTGTGTTTTGTTGGGAAGAAAGTGGCTCCTTTTATAGGCGTTGAAAACCTTAATTTTGTCAAGCCACCCTCTCCCCTTTTCCTCACTTTCTTCCATTTACTCTTGTTTGGTAAAATTTCCCTAGCCTGAACCCATAGGCACGCAGCTTTTTGGGGTTCCAAGGTCCTCAGGCAGCTCGACTTCTCCATGTGGGTGAGGAGCCGCCCACTTTTGTTTCTTGTTTTCTCACCAAAGCTTGAAGAGGAAAGAATGGGTAAGGGTGCTGGTCAAAAGGTGATTCCATCAGCACATGGTTTTGCTTGGTTTTGGTGATTTGGCTTCGATCTGGTTTTAAGAAAGATGCTGGATATTTCCACGATGTTGGATATAAGACGTTGGGCTGTTTTATTTCCATCAGCTTGTGAGTTTGCTCAAGCAGCTGGAAGTTTTAGCTGATGTGGGATTTCTTCAAGTGTTGTGGGCCTTTTCTTAAGGTGATGGGCTATTGGGTTTTCTCTCTCATGCTTACCCATATGTTTGGGCTCAAGGAATGGGCTTGAGTTTTGGTTCTCCCAAGTAGCCCAAAACTTCCACTCCTTGGACCTTCAATGGGCCTCGTGAATACTCATAACCATCCACACCACAACCCGCTCAGCTAGCCCCAGGCATTCGCGTGGCTTGGGCCCACTTAAGCTTGTAGCGTGGCATGTTGCTTATTTGCTTGGCGTGGCATGTGTGCAAGCGCATATGACGAACTTTCGCGTGCCCAAATCGGGTTTCTTCTCGATAAGGTATAGAATTGGGCCGAGATTATATTTGGGTCTAGCCTTGGATTTTTTGGGCCTCAACATTAGCCCCCTTGATTATTGGGGCCATGAATGTGTGTTGAAATGGTCCAAATAATCAATTTCCAGCCCAAAATAAATCGCAGTAGTGGCATGGCATGGCATGGTTTGGCATGGGTTTAGGAGCAACTCAAGGATAACTAGTTAAGGGTCTCTGAAATTGCAGCCAAGTCTTTTCCGGGAAGGTTGGAGGGGTCGCAATGGTCCCGCTTAAAACCCAATCCTTCTTAAACACCGAGGGTGTTGCCCTAAAGAAATTTCCTAAACACTATAATTTTGGAGGCCACTTACTAGAGTTACCAAGAGTTTGCCCATTTTGTGGCATGACAGAGAAGAAAATGCTTGGTGGATTAGCTCAAAATAATTTAGCTTGCATGACTTATTTGCTTGAGTGACTAGAGAGGCTTGATTTTGGATTGTATGCTTGGATGCTTGGCATTGGCATGTATGCTTGGCTCGGGCTTGTAAGCTTGGATGTTTGGCATTGACATGTATGCTTGGCTTGGGCTTGTATGCTTGGATGCTTGGCATTGGCATGTACGCTTGGCTCGGGCTTATATGCTTGGATGCTTGGTATTGGCATGTACGCTTGGCTCGGGCTTGTATGCTTGGATACTTGGCATTGGCATGTACGCTTAGCTTGGGCTTGTATGCTTGGATGCTTGGCATTGGCATGTGTTGGAAGGATGTTTGAAATATGGCAGGTGCTGGAAAATGTTTTGTTTAGCATGGAATAGGTGCTGAAAATTCTCCGCTTATGGAGTAGGTGCTAGAAGAACATGACTTAGCTTGGCATGATTAGCTTGGATTTGCTATGAGGACGTGGATAATCTAATGGTTGAGTTGAATCAAGATATAACTTGATCTGGCATGGGGGTTCGCTCTTCCGGCAACATGAATATAGAGCTTGTGTTATTTTCCAAGAGCATCTCGTACAGCGCATCATTATCTTCCCTGTTTTTCTTGGCTTGAATCTTGGTTATTGGGGTTTTGGAATTGCTGGTGGTGCTGATTGCAATGAATTCCTTCCTTAGCCCCCAGGTGCACCATAATCATCATAAAAGATTTGATTAGCATGAGCTGCAAAAACTCTTGCAGTGTGGCCTTCTGAGTATTTGTTTGGGACATTGCATGGCGTGATGAACTTAGGATATCCCTTTGTTGCAATGGTGAAAATTTGACATGATAGCATGGCTTCCTCCCTGTGCTTCCAGTAGCTAGAACTGCCACGTTCTAACATTGTCATTTTTATGATGACTGTATTGCTTGACAAATGCTTGTATTGATGCATGGTGGGTTGAAGAAGAGATACGAGCTTGAGAGAGCATAAGAGAGCGGGGCACGTTATCTCCTTGACTGGCTTGGCCTTCACGTGGGCAAAATTGTGTTACCCCTTACTTTTGAATTTTTTTTTTATTTGCTAGTGGCTGCTCTCATTTCCTTTCATATGGCATGGCATGCTTTATTTACTGATTTTCTCTCACTCTTCTTTCTTCTTCTTCTTCAAGACCCAAACCCGTGGGTATTGTTCATTGGTACAGAAGTCAGATTTTTGAATCTCAGATCAGAAAACTTCCTTGATGAAAGTTGTTCATCTGCTCGAGTACTATAGCCTATAAAATTTGTAGAATTTTTTGAATTTTTCTGAAGCCTCAAAGCTGGTCTGCAACTTCTGTGTTTATCCATGGCTGGTGAGTTTCTGCAGATTCTGCTTCTACACGTGTCTTTAACTTATGATGCTTGGATGATTGCGCTTCCTTCACAAAATTTGCTTGAAATTATGTTGTTTATAACATATCCAAAATTGAGGATCATCCACCCATTCTAGTGTTCTCTGCCTCCATTCTTCTGAAGCATGTTCATGAGTTAATGTTGATGCCTTTGTTGCATGCTTGTTTTCTATGTTTGAATGCTTGAGTTCCTCTGTATTTCCCAACAATTTTGAACTATAAATCGAATTCTGAGGTTGACCTTTTGATTTAGGATTCTAGCTTGGTGATAAACAAGAGTCATACAAGCTCACTTGGGTATGCATGCCAAGTGTTTGTCAAAATATCTCAAAGTAGTTTGATGGCTGTTTTTTGAACTTTTGAAATGTTTCTTTTCGAATCTGAGTTGGAGCTTTTGAGACATAAAAATGGACTTCTCAATAGTTAGGTTGGAATTGGTCTTGCGTCACTTGAAGAAAAAATGAATTTTCGGTGGAATTTCAAAGTAAGGGTTAAGCTGCTGGAGCTGTGCAGTTTCTGTTGCATGGGTTGTTTTAGGAATCTGTTTGTCATTCTTCCCTAACTCGAAATGCAATGAAATTTTGAGAAAATGAAGCTTGATATGTCTAGTTCTAATCTGGAAAGTCTGGGATTTGTTGGTTGTAAGCTTGATTTATAGTGATTTTCTAAAAGTGGGCTGTTCTAGCTAGAATGGTGGGAAAGCTTGTGTATAAGTTTTGCTTGGCATGCTGCTTTTTGTTGAGAATTTGGCATGTCTTTTCTGTTGGCATTGAGTGCTAATCTGAGTATTGCTAGAGCATGTCCTTGAGCAATATTGTCGTGAGAGCATGATGTTGAAAGGTATTGTCGTAAGAGCATGAGTTCTTCAATTTGCTTGAAATGCCCGAATTGCTTGGAATGCTTGAATGAAATGAAATTTCTTGGCATGTGGATTGGTATCACACCCTGTGAATTTTGTCAAATGCTTGATAGATGAGTTTGCTTGCACTTTGAGAAAATTATGCTTCCGGCGCCTCCCTTTGTGTATGAGTATCTTTCCAGCGTCTGATTTTGGCTAACGTATTCTCTTCTTTAGAAGCTCCAAAGCATGAGAAAGCATGAGAAGTCTAATTTTCTAGGATTTTGATAGCATGAAAGTGAGTTTTGGTCTCTTGCAACTTGTCTTTGGAAAAAATTATGCTTCAATAGCGATTATGCTTCCGGCACCCCCTTTTTGTTTACGAGTTCCCTTCGAGCATCTGTATCTTTTTTTCAGACTTGATTTAGAGGTTCCAAAGCATGAGAAGAACAAGCTAGTCGTTGAGGTCACTTCAAGGGTTCTTTTAGAGGTGCAATGAGGTTGTTTAATTGTTGTAAGGATGGATTGAAATCCGGTAGAGGCTAAGAAGGTTTGAAAATAAGGCAAGTTGTGGAAACCGTGATGAACGAATGTATATAGCTTGGACTTGGTTGAAGATGTGAATAATGTTGAATCACAGCTCTCGGAACCGAGGCATAGCTTGGTTTAGCATGAGAAACTTTGAAGTGCTTGTGCTTGAGTTTTTTTTTTCAATTGGCAGGAAGCCCCCAAGTCATTTGGAACTGAATTTTGACTCATCTTTTTTTTATTTTTTTTATTTACAGATTTGCTTGGCACGAAGCCCCCAAGTATTTTGGAGTTTGCATGTGTAGTTCGCTGATCGGTTCATAATTGTATATCATTTTGTACCCTTCTAGCTTATGATTTGGTTATGTTTTTGAGTTAAACTTGTGCTTTTAATCCTTTTTGTGTTTATCTTTCAGTTAATTGACATTTAGGTAACAATGATGACTTTGGATAGGAAATGATGCAATCCATGCATGTTATGGGCTGATTGGC
Organism: Prunus avium; assembly: GCF_965620075.1. Classification (NCBI taxonomy): domain Eukaryota; kingdom Viridiplantae; phylum Streptophyta; class Magnoliopsida; order Rosales; family Rosaceae; genus Prunus; species Prunus avium. Next base: position 22,030,534 of record NC_142291.1, on the reverse strand, counting down.
ATATGAGGAATATGAGCTTAAAGACAAACTAATTTTGGCTACAGCCCATTTCCAGCCCAGTTTCGTAGGTCAACTTCTTGGCCTTGGATCAGAATGCTATGGGGCTCGAATGAGGTGAAGATCTTCATGAAACTTGTTTCAATGGGTGTCTACTACAACATATCCAAATTTCAGCTCAATTGGACATTTGTGGAGTGCTCAGCCCGTCCAACACCCAACCTTGCTCAGGGATTTGCAGCTGCCAGCTTTGAGCCTTATCTCCTCCTTTAAGCCATGTGCCTCACCCATGCTGCAACTGACTTTGGATCCAACATAATGAGTGAAGTGGGGAGGCATTCCAGCTATGAAATTCTAAAGGAGCAAGTTGGTACATGCTGGAGTTATTATAGAGAAAGCATGTGCATGCATGTAAAGCAAAGAAATGAAATGAAGTCAATTCCAGTCTCTGTTCGGCAGCCAACTTGCAAGGCCCAAAACGCACACTTCTACTGCTCAGATGGGAATACTTTCTTCATAGAAGTTGTTCCAATGGGTGTCTAGTATAACATATCCAAATTTGAGCCCCATTGGATACGTTTTGAAACCTCTGGCCTTCCTACACCAAGACTGGTTCAGAAAACTCGTTTTTCAGCAACCAAAAGGCAACCACATGGGTTGGCAGCAAAAGGCAATCACATGGGTTGGCAGCAAAGGGCAGCCACATCTGATCACCTTTGAACCCATGTGAAGAAGCTTGAGGTGCAGCAAAAGAAGTATGGGATGAGATTGATTCCAACCACACTAACATAGACAAGATGAGGTGGGAGTTATGGGTTGTATTAAAGGAGGAATGGTGGTGTTGGATTTCATCATGTTGTTCCTCCCTCTTAGCCCTATAAATAGAGAAGCCTTCAAGCTTCAAAACACACCCCAGGGGGGGGAGCTCTCAAACACTTCTCTAGAGCTCCCTTCCCTTCTCTCCCTCAAATTCTCTTAGTTTCCTTTCAAGTTGTCAATTGTTGTAGTAAAATGAGTTTACTTAATTTTCCTTCAAGTTTTTCTTAGTTTCACTTTACTTTTATTTGTAATGTACATTCTTTCTTAAGTATTCAAGTTTAATTAGTTTCCAAGTTTCAATTATGGTTTTTGTTCTTATTCATTATGCTTATAAGTTAATAAGCTAGTTTGAATGATTGATCACCATTTAGGCTTGCATGTTAGCTATCTTGGTTTGAATTAAGAGTAGACACCATGCTTTAATTCGAATTGAACTATGAATAAGAAGAGTATGTATGGACATTCGACAACAGGGATTAGATACATGCTTGGTTGTTTAAATTGTTCTTCTATGCTTAATGGGTTCCTAATGCTTAGTTTTAGGTTAGACAACAAATGATCAAATTAGGGAATTAGGAACACAAGGTTATGACCAAACACCATGGCTTAATCATACTTTAGCTAGAATCAATCCGTTAATCTAATTGAACTTGGGAACTTATCTACTTGAGTTATTTTCTTTTCTTTCTTTCTTGTTTTATTTATTTTCTTTCTTGTTCTTCTGTTTTGTGTAGGAAAACTGAATTGGATTATTCAATCACCAATCCTCGTGGGATCGACCTCGCACTTACATATGCTATACTACCAAACGGCTCGTGCACTTGCGAGTATCACAAGTTGAGGATGCAGCTGAATCTATTTTGGTGCAGCTGAATCGAAGCAACATTCGCTTCAATGGCATGAATGATGGATTTGCCTAAGCCCCCAGCCCTTGTACGAGATCCATTTTGCTTGAGAATGGAGATTTAAGACACAAGAAAAAAAAGCACATGTCAGTCACCCATGTTATTCTTGTTCTGCAAAGTAGATAGCCAACAAAAGGAAAAAAAGAAAAAGAAAGAGGGAATGTTCTTATCTCTTTATTCTCTCTGATTTTTTTTTTTTGGCTTCTAGCCTTCTTCTTCGGAGGCGTTGGTGAACATAACGGCTTGATCCCCAGCAGAGTCGCCAATTTATGTAGGGGCTTTTTCGTTCCAGCAGCTTGACGAATGGGCCTGGGCTGCTGTAAAGAGCAAATAGCTGGAATCGCCCCTTGTGTCTGAGTTCGAGAATCAAACCCCAAGTGCGCTTCGAAAGGGTAGCGGAGCCTTAGGAAACACCCTGGTTATCTTCACCAACAAAAAAGACAATTGCTTGCAGATAAATATTTAGGCTTGGCATGAGAAACTTGTGGCATGTGTTGTATTTCGTTATTTTCATTACACAACAAGGGGAAAATTATTGAAGACATGGTAATAACAAGGAGAAAAATCGGAAAAATTGCCCCAAAATTGATTCCAGCTCCTTGTGGCATTACACAACTGGGGGAAGCTATAAATCATCGAAAGTGCTTTTTCAACTCACTTTCGTACTCAATTTCATTAGATGTGACAATACAGAGTGTACACTTCATCTTCGGAATATGGTTTGAACTCGCTTTCCTTTCAACCGTAACATTATGTTTTGCAAACCTTTTCCGTCTATTTCCTTCATGTTCATTATCTAATTTAAAATAACACAACTATCGGTTACATTTGCTTCGTAACTAATTATTGGGAAAAATTAGTCTTATTTTCTCCTTTCAAATGACGCACAGAATATTATTATTGTTATTTCATTGGTCAAATTATATATTTCACACGAATAAGCAAACCTCATATTACCATTTTATGAACAATAACTCCATATAAGATATCCATGCTCGACCTAATCGCTTCAAGGGGAAGCATTTCAATCCTTTCTCTTCTTTGAATTCTGTTTATTTCTGTTATTGTTTTTGCCTTTTGGTCCACGTTGGGGTCTTTGTTTTTCTGTGCTGAATCCAACCATATAAAGAACGTGAAATTTGGACTTGCGGTTGGAAAGTTATGGCCTAAAAACTGAACACAGGTCGAAGCTGAAAAACAGAGAAACGAATCTGTCCAAATGGTGATAAATAGGTGATAGAAAGTGCTGTTTGTGTTTTTCTTTGGTTTCTTGGTTTGTTTCTTTTAGTACAACAATTTATTTCGTTTGTTTGAGTTTGTTTAGAGTACTTAGTTCATTTTCATTTATGGTTTGTTGTTTCATTTTATCTTAATTTGTTTTTGTTTTTTTTTATCTTAAAAATTTTAAAAAGATTTTTCATATGAGCTGACTTATGGTAACCCCAGTGAGCACTTCTGTCAATACAGTGTCTAGGAGTTCTTTAGGCGACACCTTCGGTGTCTAAGAAGTTTGGGTTTTAAGCGGGACCATTGTGACCCCTCCAACCTTCCCGGATCCCCTGGCTGTGTTTTCTGAGGCCCTTAACTGGTCATCCGTGAGTTGCTTGTATATTCGTGTGTTTTTAAATTAAGTTTTTTTTAAGTTTTCTTTGTTTTCTTTTCTGTTGAGTCTTTGTTTTTGTTTTTGTTTTGTTAAGTTAGTTTATTTATTTATTTACGTGGTATGGTTAGTTAGTTTATTTATGAGTGTTAAAAACACATTTTTATTTCACTTCAAACTCTGCATTACAAAACAAAACAAAAAACAAAAAAACAAAAAAAAAAAAAAAAAACAATAACAACAACTTCTTCTTCTTCTTCTTCTTCTTCTTCTTCTTCTTCTTCATCTTCATCCTCATCATCATGGCATGCCCCTATTTTCTCTTACTTGTAGAATCTGCAGCAGCTCTACATGGTCTTCATTTCTCTTTTGCAGCATTTCTACATGCTGGTTGGCACTGTAGAGCCGCTTCTGCAAATCTGCCACCATAGCCTTCAAGGAAGCCACTTCGTCGTTCAGCGCTGTGCACTCCCGCATCCTCGCCAGTAATCGCATGCCCAAATTGGTAGCTGAGACTGCATGGAGCACAGATAAAGAGTGGGACTCATCCACTGCCATCTTGTCAGACCTACGTGCCACATGCAGATGATCTGCCGGTGTGAGTATACTGCCAATCATGCCACCCAGCAGCACTGCTCTGTTCGGCCTTGCCTCAGCAAAGTTCGGTATTGCCTCAGCAAAGTTTGAGGCCGTGCCGTGATGATATGTGGAGTTTGGGAAGACAGGAGTTGGAGGAGCCCTTGTCTGGGCATTCGGTGGTGCAAGTGAGAGCTCAAGGTTGAGATCATCAAGGTGAGTGCATGAGGATGCCATTTGTTTTGCTTCTGAATTTTTTGATGTTTTTCCTTGAGTTTGCAGGAAGAAATGCTGGGTATCATCCGCTTGCAGAGGTGTGGTTTAAATAGACATATGCTGATGAGAGAGAGCCAACACCATTTCGGATTTCCCGGGCATGCTCGACCTAATCGCTTCAAGGGGGAGCACATTAACTTTCACTTTACTTTTCTTTTTTCCGTGTTTTCTGGTGTTTTGTGTTTTTGCCCGTTACTTTCATTTTCTAGAGCTTTGTGTTTTTGCTTTTCCCTTTCGGCTATCATCTTTATTTTATTTTAGTTAGGGAACTGTGCTTTCTTTTCCGTTTGATTTAAGTTTGGGAGATGTGCTTTCTTTTTCCGTTTTCTTTTTCCTTCTGCAACTTTACTTTTATTTCCGAAACAAAATAACCAAATACAAAAACAACAAAATAAAATAAAAACAACAATAATGCAGTAGGAAATCATTTCTTCTCGGTGCTTGGTGTCTCGACCATTGGAGCTTTGAGTTTGGCCCTCTGGCTGTCCTCTTCCGGGGCTTCACGCACAGCTTCTTGGGGCTCATCACTTGAGCTCCCAAAGATCGCAATCTTAGCTTGAGCGTAACTACTCTCGCGATCTGCTTGTTTGCGTTTACCCGGTCGGTCTAGGTCCTCCAGCTGTTTTCGCATGTCGCGAGAGTACAACTCTACCATTTTTGATAGGTTTTTATTCTCGTCCCGCAATACTTCTAGCTGGTGTCGATTCACCTCCACTATCCTTGCCCTCTCCCTTTTCAAGCTTTTTATAGCACTCTGACACTCTTCAACCATACTTCGCTCCGCCGCCAACTGACCCTTTAGCACCTCTACCTCATGGGACTTCGCAAGTAGGCGATGACCCAAACTTGCGACTGTTGCCGTACTCTGCACGCTCAGTGCCAGGGCATCGCTCACGACCCGGTTGTCATCCCTTGTCCCCAGCACACGTATATCTTTAGGAGTCACTAAATTTCTAGCCACTCCAATGGCAACATCGTTGTCCAGGAGTATTGAGTCAGTTACTGTCACAGGCCCCCGTGCGGAAGCAAAGTAGGGCATCCATACTGGTGCCGCTGCTTGGCCTCGTGTCTGAGTCGGTGGAGCTAGGTTGAGATCCAACGAAAATGGGTAGTTAGAGGCCATTTGATTTCTCACTCTTTTTTCTTCTTTCTTTTCTGTTTTGTGTGTTTCTGAGTTTGTGTTTTTCACCCATTCTTTTTACCTTTTTATAGACTTAGTCTGCTAAACCCTAGCCGCTGCGGTTCTGGGTTATGCGCAGCCCTTATGGCTTATCTCTATTTGTCGCCGCACCCGTTTCCCAACCCCCCTTAATTGCATTTTCACCTTTCACCACCTTCAAAGTGAAAAAGTCATCCCGCTTCACCCAAGAGGCCAATAATTCTGGCTTGGGGGATGTGAAAGCGGCCTCTGCGCGCCGACACGTCCCTCACCTCTTTTGCCCGTGACTTCCCAAGAACCGAGGCATTAGGGACCACATTTTCTCTTTTCAGAAATCCCGCCTTTGCGCTCCCAATTCACATTTCTTCTTAAAAATAAAAAATAATAATAAAAAAAAATGTGTGGGCTTCGGATTTCTTTGTGGGTCGGGTTTTCACCGTTGTTTAGGTTTCAAAGTGGGCTAACTTTCGTTTGGGTTGGGCTTTCAATCGTTTGGGTTTTTGGTTTGCGTAAGACTGTTTGTTTAGGGCTTTCTGTTTCGAGTGTTTTTACTGTTTCTTTTTATTTGTTTGTTTGTTTTGTAATTTTTATTTTGTAATTATTTTCTTTTATTTTATTTTTGTATTTTGTTATTTTTATTTGCTTTAATACCTTCATTTGTTGTTATGACATTGCTTGTGGCTAATTTTTAAACATTGAGGACAATGTTCATTTCTAGGTTTGGGGGTATTGGAGTTTAGCAAGTAAATTTGGTTTTTCTTTAAAAAAAAAAAAAACAACAAATTTAAATTAATTTCTTGCTTGTTTTATTTTGAGTCTTGTTTTGTTTTGAGTCACTTTCCGAACACTTATGATGAGATTGTGATAAATGTTTGCATGACTTAAAATTGGATTTCATTTTATTATTATTATTTAATTATGAAAAAAATAAAAATTTTAAAAAAATAAAATTTTGGCATCGTTCTAGCGTGATATGTTCGAAACCTTCTTTGCACTTGCCATTTGTTTCATAATTTTCCAATAAAAGGATTTGCATGACCCAAAGAATTGTATCAAGCATAAATTAGACTTATATAACCATATAATGTGAGCTTTTGAGCCTTGTGCTTCATTTCATGAGTGTTATACACATACTCTTATTTTCTTGTCATCAAAGTTGTTGTTTGATCTCATTATTCATTGATTTGGTTGAACACTTAAAAGTCATTCATTCTTTTGCAATTTGATTTCATGACATTTAAGAAATGATATTAAGGCCCTCTTTGGATCGTTTGTGCCTTTCAAGCTAACCTTATGCATGCTTAAGCATGATTTTCCATTGTTAACCATTTTGAGCCTATATGTAAACCTTTTCTTTCATTTTACCAATTATATTTCCTCACCTTAGCCCGAAAAACAAATATTTACCTTTCTAAGGAACTCATGAGCTCTAATTCGGATGTGTTTTTCATGCTAAGTTTGGGAAGGGATATTACAAAAAGAAAAAAAAGAAAGAAAAAAAAACTTCACTCAATTTTTTTTTTTAAAAAAAAAAAAAAAAAAAAAAAAAAAAGAAGTTGTGATTAAGTGGTGGTTGATTGAAAATTCATTTTTGGGCCTTCAAAAATAAATTGGCATTTGGAAAGGAGTATGAATCATTGTAAATGAAGGTATAAGGAGTTTTGATCATATAAAAGAAAAAAAATCTAATCGTGATGATTCGAAGTCTTGTAAACAATTTTATTTTATGCTCTTACATTTTGTGTTCCTTGGACTTTGTATTATCCATACCTTTCATTTCTTACTCACCTTACACCCTTGGCCCCATTACAACCTATAATAAAGACCTAAATTGATCTTAAATGTCATATGGTTGAATTGCATGCATTTTCTTACTTTTAAGTGTTTTGCATCCTTCTTGAGATCATATTAATGCAAGTTCTTTATCTTCCTATTTTGAGTTAAGTCCTTTATGGTTTAACTCTAATCTCATGTTTATAACTGAGTGATGCATTGTAGCCCTCTTCTGAGTGATTCATTTGTGAGAGGACAACTTTGGTGAGATTTGAAGTTGCATTTGTGTTTGGTATGATTTTTGAAATTGTGTGAAAACTAAGATTGGGGAATTTGTTGCATTTGGCTATCACACTACTACACTTTGAGCATGTTGTGTTTGAACTTTGCCGCCTTGTAAATAATGTCTAAAATTGAGTTTTTATTGTTAAAACTTTTGAGTCATGTGCATGAGTCATTTCTCTTCAGAAAATGTTCGGAAAGATTGTTTTGAGTTTACTTTTTACATTTTTTTATTTATTTATTTATTTATTTTGGTTTTGTAATTATTTTTATTTTGGTTTTTGTTTTAGTTTTATTTTGCTTAAGGACTAACAAATTTAGTAAAGTTTTCTAACCACTTTGTTTTGTAGAGTTAGTAAAACGTTTGTGGGTATCGTTTCTGTTAAACCCTCAGGAGACACAACTCCTCCTACTAGGGATGCCTAGAGGTTTAAAGGCTTGTTGCATACGCTCAATGCAATCGAGTTACCTACGAAAGTGGTTTAGTTAACTTTTTGTTTTTCACTTTGTTTTGTGTTGTTTTGCTCGAGGACTAGCAAAATCTAGGTTTGGGGGTATTTGATCGGTTCATAATTGTATATCATTTTGTACCCTTCTAGCTTATGATTTGGTTATGTTTTTGAGTTAAACTTGTGCTTTTAATCCTTTTTGTGTTTATCTTTCAGTTAATTGACATTTAGGTAACAATGATGACTTTGGATAGGAAATGATGCAATCCATGCATGTTATGGGCTGATTGGCATATGAGGAATATGAGCTTAAAGACAAACTAATTTTGGCTACAGCCCATTTCCAGCCCAGTTTCGTAGGTCAACTTCTTGGCCTTGGATCAGAATGCTATGGGGCTCGAATGAGGTGAAGATCTTCATGAAACTTGTTTCAATGGGTGTCTACTACAACATATCCAAATTTCAGCTCAATTGGACATTTGTGGAGTGCTCAGCCCGTCCAACACCCAACCTTGCTCAGGGATTTGCAGCTGCCAGCTTTGAGCCTTATCTCCTCCTTTAAGCCATGTGCCTCACCCATGCTGCAACTGACTTTGGATCCAACATAATGAGTGAAGTGGGGAGGCATTCCAGCTATGAAATTCTAAAGGAGCAAGTTGGTACATGCTGGAGTTATTATAGAGAAAGCATGTGCATGCATGTAAAGCAAAGAAATGAAATGAAGTCAATTCCAGTCTCTGTTCGGCAGCCAACTTGCAAGGCCCAAAACGCACACTTCTACTGCTCAGATGGGAATACTTTCTTCATAGAAGTTGTTCCAATGGGTGTCTAGTATAACATATCCAAATTTGAGCCCCATTGGATACGTTTTGAAACCTCTGGCCTTCCTACACCAAGACTGGTTCAGAAAACTCGTTTTTCAGCAACCAAAAGGCAACCACATGGGTTGGCAGCAAAAGGCAATCACATGGGTTGGCAGCAAAGGGCAGCCACATCTGATCACCTTTGAACCCATGTGAAGAAGCTTGAGGTGCAGCAAAAGAAGTATGGGATGAGATTGATTCCAACCACACTAACATAGACAAGATGAGGTGGGAGTTATGGGTTGTATTAAAGGAGGAATGGTGGTGTTGGATATCATCATGTTGTTCCTCCCTCTTAGCCCTATAAATAGAGAAGCCTTCAAGCTTCAAAACACACCCCAGGGGGGGGAGCTCTCAAACACTTCTCTAGAGCTCCCTTCCCTTCTCTCCCTCAAATTCTCTTAGTTTCCTTTCAAGTTGTCAATTGTTGTAGTAAAATGAGTTTACTTAATTTTCCTTCAAGTTTTTCTTAGTTTCACTTTACTTTTATTTGTAATGTACATTCTTTCTTAAGTATTCAAGTTTAATTAGTTTCCAAGTTTCAATTATGGTTTTTGTTCTTATTCATTATGCTTATAAGTTAATAAGCTAGTTTGAATGATTGATCACCATTTAGGCTTGCATGTTAGCTATCTTGGTTTGAATTAAGAGTAGACACCATGCTTTAATTCGAATTGAACTATGAATAAGAAGAGTATGTATGGACATTCGACAACAGGGATTAGATACATGCTTGGTTGTTTAAATTGTTCTTCTATGCTTAATGGGTTCCTAATGCTTAGTTTTAGGTTAGACAACAAATGATCAAATTAGGGAATTAGGAACACAAGGTTATGACCAAACACCATGGCTTAATCATACTTTAGCTAGAATCAATCCGTTAATCTAATTGAACTTGGGAACTTATCTACTTGAGTTATTTTCTTTTCTTTCTTTCTTGTTTTATTTATTTTCTTTCTTGTTCTTCTGTTTTGTGTAGGAAAACTGAATTGGATTATTCAATCACCAATCCTCGTGGGATCGACCTCGCACTTACATATGCTATACTACCAAACGGCTCGTGCACTTGCGAGTATCACAAGTTGAGGATGCAGCTGAATCTATTTTGGTGCAGCTGAATCGAAGCAACATTCGCTTCAATGGCATGAATGATGGATTTGCCTAAGCCCCCAGCCCTTGTACAAGATCCATTTTGCTTGAGAATGGAGATTTAAGACACAAGAAAAAAAAGCACATGTCAGTCACCCATGTTATTCTTGTTCTGCAAAGTAGATAGCCAACAAAAGGAAAAAAAGAAAAAGAAAGAGGGAATGTTCTTATCTCTTTATTCTCTCTGATTTTTTTTTTTTGGCTTCTAGCCTTCTTCTTCGGAGGCGTTGGTGAACATAACGGCTTGATCCCCAGCAGAGTCGCCAATTTATGTAGGGGCTTTTTCGTTCCAGCAGCTTGACGAATGGGCCTGGGCTGCTGTAAAGAGCAAATAGCTGGAATCGCCCCTTGTGTCTGAGTTCGAGAATCAAACCCCAAGTGCGCTTCGAAAGGGTAGCGGAGCCTTAGGAAACACCCTGGTTATCTTCACCAACAAAAAAGACAATTGCTTGCAGATAAATATTTAGGCTTGGCATGAGAAACTTGTGGCATGTGTTGTATTTCGTTATTTTCATTACACAACAGGGGGAAAATTATTGAAGACATGGTAATAACAAGGAGAAAAATCGGAAAAATTGCCCCAAAATTGATTCCAGCTCCTTGTGGCATTACACAACTGGGGGAAGCTATAAATCATCGAAAGTGCTTTTTCAACTCACTTTCGTACTCAATTTCATTAGATGTGACAATACAGAGTGTACACTTCATCTTCGGAATATGGTTTGAACTCGCTTTCCTTTCAACCGTAACATTATGTTTTGCAAACCTTTTCCGTCTATTTCCTTCATGTTCATTATCTAATTTAAAATAACACAACTATCGGTTACATTTGCTTCGTAACTAATTATTGGGAAAAATTAGTCTTATTTTCTCCTTTCAAATGACACACAGAATATTATTATTGTTATTTCATTGGTCAAATTATATATTTCACACGAATAAGCAAACCTCATATTACCATTTTATGAACAATAACTCCATATAAGATATCCAATCAATGCTAAAAACTATCTCATTCCTTTTAGGCATTTTGTAAAGACAAATTAAATATGTTGACAGAAAATAATGTAAACAAACTTCAATTAAAGCATACCCATTTAGCTTTACAAAAGTACGCATAATAAACCAAAAGCAGTTTCCCATATTTTTCACTCACTCTTTCTTCACATCTTATAGCTTGGATACATATAAGATACCATCTGAAATGTCCAAAGCAAAATGGTTACACCTTCAGGAGCGCACACAAACTTGGAACAAACGCAGTCAAAATGAACCACCTATTTTTTCCAAACAAACTTACTGAAAATAACCAAAATGAACATTGTCCAGCGACGGTTTACTCCATGGTGATTCCGTCCCAGTTGTAGCTTGGGACAACACATTTTGCATACTCTCGGAACAGGTCAAACCCTTTACGTGCTTCTGCTTCCCTCATCTGCACTGCCTCATTCGACCCCCTGAACCTTCGAAAACCTTTTCCTTTCGTAAGCCTAACCCTCAGTTTCATTATTTTGACTGATTGAAGGTGTAATTTCGCTTGACTTTTCTCCTTCCCCAAAGTTTCTTCATACCATCTTAGACGTATCTTCTGACGTTTTATTTCAGTCTTCAATGCATCGTACCGCATCTGGCCGATACGACTTGCATCATCGTGGTCCTCAGATGAAAAGTTTATGGATTTCACAGGTCCTATAGGAACATCTTCAGCGTTCTTATTCTTATGTGAGATAGGCTCTGCATTTTTTGGTGTAGTTGTTATAAGTATGGGTGTGATTTTCGTAGGTGAACCCATGGTGAGTTGAGGGTTGTTTGGACCAACTGGTGGTGCAATGTGAGGTAAAATATATCACTTTGTTATTTATACAGCAGTCCCCTTACTAATTTTACCCGCTAAAATTAATTTGTTCACTTTGACTGGGGAGCGGCCACTTTAGATACCTAATTTCTGTGGTGATGTCATATTTGCATTATTAGTATCAGACACAATAGTTTCATTTTCTTTATAGGTGATAATCAGACAAATTAAGTATCATATTTGCGGAGATTTAAGTGTTCGCGCGGCGCGGTTGAAATGTAAGTTACCTTCAGAACGTGTGATGTCATATTTGCATTATCAGTATCATAAACACAGTTTTCTTTTTCTGTACGGTGATATGCGTTGATATTTAGTTCCATATTTGGCAAGATGCAACTGCTTACTTGGTCATGTTAAAATGCAAGTTACCTTCATACGTGGTGATGTCATTTTTGCATTATTAGTATCATATACAGTGTGATCATTTACTTTACTGTTAATGGTGCATTGATATTTAGTTTCATAGTTGGCAAAATGAAACTGATTACTTGGTCATGTTCAAATGTAACTAAGTCATTTGCTTCATAAGTGCTGATGTGATTTTAGCATAATAATTATCACGAAAAGCATTTATAATTTTTTGACTGCTGACGGTGATAAGTAGTTTCATAAATGCTGTAAATAGGGCAGCGCGCGAACACCAATTCCACGCCTCCACCTTCATTGATGACTGTGAAGTGTCCTTTCACTCACACCGCTTGGGAAACGAAGACAATAATTACTGATCTAAACCCAAAGTTGTCTTCGTCCATTGTAAAGTGGGTCACGACGGTTGGGTACATATAATCCGACACTATCTTCTTGGTCTACAAAAGATACCGTGAATATTAAATCCTCCAGAGACCCTTTTCAGTCCCTCTTCTCCAACAACCCAGATGGAAATTCCACAATTGGCATGGTTTAAGGTACTGCTCGTGGTTGCAAAGCACTCCTCTGAAGATCTGTACAGCATGGTGGGAACATGCAAGTTATTTCAAGAAATGCTGAATGATCCTGAGGTTTGGACAGCCGTGTCAGTAGATAAGTACCAGTGGCATGAGGACTGGTATGGGATTGATGAAGCCAAAATTGTTGAGTTCTTGCAAAAGTGCAAAGAACATAACAATCCAGAAATTATTTACAGAGAAGCTATTCATGACTTCTTCCTATTGAAAGATGATGAGGCGCTGAAGAACCTGCGGGTGGCGGCTATGGCAGGGCACAAGGAAGCCTCCTACATTATTGGCTTGCTAGGGCTGTTGAACCCTAGTGAGGGCAAGGAGGATGCGATGGAGTTTTTGTGCCATCTCAGCAAAACCAAGAAACTGAACAGGCAAGCTTGCAGGGATTCAATCATCTATCGACTGCTGAGGTATACAATGTGTGGCATTGTGACTCCTCCAACGCTTGCAAAGTTTACAGCAGACGAACGTTTTTTCAAGAGTGCATTCACTGTGAGGGTAATCGGGAGTGGTATCAGTTATGGCACTGCAGAGGCGAATACTGTCACAACGTAGATGCTTGGAACTGCTGTGAACCCTGCAAATGGAAGAGGGAGTTGTTCTGCTTCCAACGCGAACTCCAGTTGATGGCCTCGTGGATTTAAGGTCTATATACATGGTATGATAGGTGTTTTATTAAGAAATTGTGTTTTTGGTTTTTAGTGTTTTTATGTAAAGGTGAAACTGTGTGAACTTTGTATTGTTTTTATTTGAAGTCTATTTATGGTTTTGGGTCCTATATCATTTCAGTAAGTAGTCTCACATGGGGAATTGCTGGTATCCCCCAAACAGTCATTCGTTAAAGATGACAGACAAGCATATGGCAGGGAGGTTGCGTGTTGTCAATCCGAAAAGGGATTATCCTTTCAGTCACTTCGCTGACAGTGGAAGTCTGAGACATCCTTGATCTTCTAAGATACTCTGATGATCCCATAAATACCCCAAAATTTTTCCCCCTAATTTCCTGATTTGTCCTGCATTTGAAACTATATTTGCAACAAAACAGAAGTGTAATTAAGTCATCCGGTAATCCCTTTTCACTGACAAAATGATTTAAATATCGAAATTAACCAACGACATAAGTGGAGGGTTTTTCCCATTTTGATTATAACCATCTACAACATTTCCCCATTATTTTCGGATTTGTCCAGCAATTTTTAGGATTTCTGCACCAAACAAAAGAAAAATTGATTCCCATATTACGGAAATCCCTTTTCACTAACATAAAGAATTACATATCAATTTCCACAAAACACATTTTGCCAACTATTAACCCAAAACTCCTGACGAAGTATTCATCCCCACACAGAGTTAGGAAATTTCCCAATTTTTTACCTAATTTTCATGCAATTTTAACGATTTTTGGAAAAAAAAACTGAATAAAATATACAAGAAATGCCAAGTGGAGGCGCTGGAGTGGGGAACTGCAAGCCTGACCGCCACATGGCGCATTCCCATGACACCACACGCCAGTTTTTCTATTTTTTAATCGTTTCCACTTAAATATTCAATTAAAAATCGAATTTGAGGGTGAAAAATTCCTCAGCGATCAGGATGAGATTTCCTTCGATGACATATCCGGATAAAGGGCAGGGCAAACAAATTTGGATACGGGATTAATGTGATCGAACATATGAGAGTGTAGGATTTACAAAGTGTATTAGTGTTTTCATTTGCATCATCCGAATGTAGGGTTCGTTCCCTAATTTTATTTTTTACTCGCTCCTAAACCAGGGTTTGTATTTTCCGTATGAAGTATTCTTCCCCACACAGAGTTAGGAAATTTCCCAATTTTTTTCGTAATTTTCATGCATTTTTAACGATTTTTGGAAAAAAAAAAACTGAATAAAATATACAAGAAATGCCAAGTGGAGGCGTTGGAGTGGGGAGCTGCAAGCCTGACCGCCACGCGGCGCATTCTCATGCCACCACACGCCAGTTTTTCTATTTTTTTTAATTGTTTCCACTTAAATATTCAATTAAAAATCGAATTTGAGGGTGAAAAATTGCGGAAAAATTCCTCAGCGATCGGGACGAGATTTCCTTCGATGACATATCCGGAAAAAGGGCAGGGCAAACAAATTTGGATACGGGATTAATGTGATCGAACATATGAGAGTGTAGGGTTTACAAAGTGTATTAGTGTTTTCATTTGCATCATCCGAATGAAGGGTTCGTTCCCCAATTTTATTTTTCACTCGCTCCTAAACCAGGGTTTGTACTTTCCGTATGAAGTATTCATCCCCACACAGAGTTAGGAAATTTCCCAATTTTTTCCGTAATTTTCATGCATTTTAAACGATTTTTGGAAAAAAAAAACTGAATAAAATATACAAGAAATGTCAAGTGGAGGCGCTGGAGTGGGGAGCTGCAAACTTGACCGCCACGTGGCGCAATCCCATGCCGCCACTCGCCAGTTTTTCTATTTTTTAATCGTTTCCACTTAAATATTCAATTTTTAAATGACTTGAAGGGTGTAGGGGTTTGCCGCCTACGGTTTAGGGTTTACTATGGAGTGCTTAGGGTTAAAAAATATTAAAAATTTCCCAAATCAATGCTTTTCTTTCCCGCTCATGGGTTAGGGTTAACAAATAAAAAACATTCCTGCAAATTTTGAATTTGCAGCTCACAATCATGGATTGTTACGACCAAAACAGGACAATTCAAACTTGAAACTCCATATTAGTTCTCCCCAAAAAATAAAATACAATTCCTTTTCAGATTTGAAGGAAAATTATTTGGGGGTTTTGAGCAAATTTTTGGAAGGGTTGTCATCTTCTGTTATCTTCATTTTCCCTTCTGGGCAAAGCCATGTCGAATTCTTCAACAAACACTCAAGGAAAGAGGTGTCGGCACTGCAATGCTGAGATGGTTATGCTAATTTCCAAATCTGTGTTGAGGCCCAAAAAATTCATGGTTGGGCCCGAATGAATTCCCGGCCCAAGACGACGTATTATTGGAAAAAGACTCGATTTGAAGTGCACAGAAGTCTGCCATGCACGAGCCATATCCTACATGCTGCGCCAAAATAGAAATCTATCATGACAGAAGCTGAGATTAAAATTATAAGGGTGCATTTAGCACTACAAATTCGTGCCAATCATCCTATCAAGCGTCATACTTAAAAAAGCACGCCAAGCGACATACCATGCCAAGTAAAAAATTATTATCCCACAACAAGCTTAAGTGGACCCAAGCCACTCGAATGCCCGGGGCTTGCTTGAGTGGGTTGTGGTATGGATGGCAATGAGTTGTCATGGGGCCCATTGATGGGTCGAGAAATGGAAGTTTCGGGTCGCTTGGGGGCCTCGAGACTCAAGCCCATTTTCTTAGGCCCAAACATGGGTAAGCACAAGAGAGGAGGTGGACCATTGCTTCAACCAAAATAGCCCATTGACCCAATTAGAATAAACTAGCCAAAATAGCCCATTGACCCAATTAGAATAAACTAGCCAAAATAGCCCATTGATCCAATTAGAACAAACTAACCAAAAAGCCCAACATTTGACAAAGCCATCTCATCCATTGGATAGATCATGTGGTTGTCTTAAAAGCCAACATAATTAGGATAAAAACCAGCATAAGCCTTGGCACTCAGCCTGGAAACAAAACCACGAAGGAACTTTGGAAATCTACACGTGAGTGGCTGCTGGGAGGCTAAGGAACAAGTTCCAAGTGCAAGAACTCAAGAAACCAAGGGATTTTGGCACGCAAGGGAGGATGCCATCCCTTAAACCAACAGGTGCACCCTCTTTCTTTCCTTCATCGGATTTGGCCATGGAAAGAGGAAGAAAGAGGAGAAAGAAGATGGGTGAAAAAGGGAAGTTCCCCTCTGAGACAGCCGCTGGAAGAAGCCTGGAGCACCCAAAATCTCTAATTTTGTGGGATTGGGCAGAGCTGACTTTGCCACCATGAGGTAAGTCAAGAAGGAAGAGAAGAAAGGAAGAGGAGAGCTTAGCTAGGTTGGGAAGAAACCATTAGGGTTTCTTGGAGAAGAACAAACCCCAACAACTATAAATAGGGCCTCTTCTACCCAACACAACAACACACAACCTTCAGAGAGCAAGCTTTCTCTCTCACTTGCAAACCCAGCAATTTTTGTGCTATCCTTCCCCATTTTCCCTTATTTCCCCTGTTTTGGCAGATCGATAGAAGCTTTGACAGAGTCACTGTCAAGCTGCCAGAAGCTACGAAAATAACCCAAAAACTCTCCACCAATCCTCCTTAGAACCTCTCTTCCCTTCCATTAGAACCCCTGACCTTCATAGGAACCCACAACTCTCTCATAAAGTGCTAAACCCATGATAATTTTGCTCCCATGCCACATGCCTCTCATGCCAAGCCCAAAAGTTTATCTGCAAGCCTGGAGAAGTTATCTGTAAATTGCTGTCATTTTAGTTGGTGAAGGTAACCAAAATACTTCCTAAGGCCTTGCTGCCCTTTCGAAGCATTTTGGGGCTTAATTTTCGAACTCAGACAAAGGGGACAATTTCATCAGCCCAGCCCACTTGCTGCCGGAAGAAAAAGGCCCCTACAATCTGAAAGGAATATGGGCAAACCATATTGGAAGTCCTTCACAACATATGTAAGTATTATCTTCCCTAAGCCAATGACACTAACTCAGATCGGCCATTGCCTAAGCCAACGAAAACTGCTACAGAGTAGAAGAATTGGGTCTGACATTGTAATCCGAAACTGAAAAATGTAACTTTGTTATGTTTTTTTAGGGAGCTACAAGGTGTAGTGGCTATGAATGGGTGACTGGAGGCAACATGCCAACTGAATCTCAAATTCAAAACTAGCTGGATGTGAAGGAACTTAATGCATATGCTGAAGTCATCCGTATAGTGAAGGGCATTAAAAATATCCTCCTACTGTTGTTAGTTCTATAATTTCTGAATTTGGCAGTTCAAGTGATGAAGAAGTAAGAAACTTTTTGCGTCTGGAAATCTTCAAGCAATTTCAAGTATATATTTTTAAATTGTGTTCTCTTTTGGCTTTTCAAGTATATATTTTGTAATTTTCTAATCCGGACAGCTATGAAATATGAAGAAGTGTTTGGAAATCTACTATTATGAATTAATCATTGAGCATAATTAGGAAATGAATTTTTGAACGTTTGATATGCCTGCATCTGAACTTCACAATCTTGTTTGCCGTAAACAAGAAACATTCCTATTTATTCCACATTTGAAAACAATCATGCACCATTTACGGTTTATGGTTCAGCATAGTATCAACAACATGTGTTCACGGTTTCATACAGGTTGTATTTGAACCCAATAAAAATAACTTATTCTTTAATTTGAAGTCAAAAGGGGGAGTTGGATCATAAAGAAGAGTTTGTTCATTAACAAGTAAGACTCAAAATTACACAGGATTGTTTGCGCCACACACAGATTATTCACCCGCGCAAAATAGACCTCTGACTCCGGGAAACAAAGCTCAAACCCAGAATCCATTTTATACCTGCAAAAGACACCTTTTGCTTAAGAAACAGAACTGATACGTGCTGACAATATTATGACCACATTAACATACAGAAGTGATACCTACTCACAATATTATCTACACATTTTCAAACCTACAAACACTATTTTCAACACATTACATAATTGATACCTACTAATAGAATTTTCAACATATCAAGTTACAAAACTGATACACTATTTTCAACACATTAAGATACATGATTTCAGCTACAAACACTAATTTCAACAAATTCAGACACAGAATTGATACCTACTACAAGATGCATTGCTCCTTATGCATCCCAAATCATCTCATATTCAGAGTTAAGATTCAATTTTCTCTTATGCGTTCTACATCTACTGGTACTTATTATTATTTGTTTTCCAAGCCCCATTAAATCCCTAAAATTATGCCCTACACTCACACCACTACATGGCCAAAGCAGGATTACAATGAGGAACATATGAAGATTCCTCGAATTTTACGAAAACACAACAAACAACCAGAATGCAAACAAAAATACGAAGTACAAAACACAACACAAATTACTCAGGCTAATTTATATTTTTGCAAACACATCCGTACAGAGACAGACTACTCTTACCCAGAAAATCAAAGCCTCAAATCCTCCCTAAAATCCTAAAGCAATTTAAATTAAATGAATGCAATATAACATGCAAACTTTAATGTCAAAGAGAGAGGGAATTCGACAGAAACGTACCGATTTAGACGTTCAGATGAGAATTACTCGATGACGGAGGTTCTGCGACAACAGAAGAGCAAGTCAAAGAGAAACAGTACACCAGGGAGTTTCTGTGAGAAGAGATGAGGAATAGAGAACTTGATGTCTGGTACGTATTTGGGTGTTATGACTAGGGTTCATTCATAACTCCATTGACAAGAAAGGCGCCACTGTCAGGAATAAGAAAGGCGCCATTTTTTTGAACCAGGTGCGACTTGACACCTCTGCTAAGGGGAAACTGTAGCTTACCTGTATGCATCGTAAGCTTGCTTTTTCTCTTCAACCATTCAGATGCATTTCAATGGCTGCGATTGATTCTTATATAATGTTCTAGTTCTGAATTTTATTTTCTTCTTTAAAAACCACTTCATTTTTTATTTTATTTAATTATTTAATTATTTATTTCTGATTTGGCTCTCTCTATATTCGCATGATCGATACCAAACTCGAGTGTGAAGAGGCTACGCGACTCGAGGTATTAGCAATTAGAATTTGTTTATTTAATTGATAATTTGATATGCATTTTGATTAGATTAATTCATATTGATTTTCATTAGATTAATTGATGATTTGATCTGAATTTGGTTTATATTAATTGAGATACTATATAGACTATAATCAATTAGTAATAGACCTAAGACTTTTATGTGGTTGTCTAATTATTTTTTTTTACCTTCTAGGATTTTAAATATTGCAACTCTCCTGAAAAATTCCCGGATCTGCCATTGGTCGTGAGACACACCTAGAAGCCACTTAACAATATATTCATGTAAAAAAAATATTCATATATATATATATATATATATATATATATATATATATATATATATTGTAAACGGGGTGGGTTCAGATTTGGGGATTAGAATATCATCCCCACCCGCCTTGAACATTATACCCAAAAAAAATTTCCCATTGGCTTACCTTGGGAAACTTTTTCCCTCCACTTTGGAAAGCATTTAATGCAATTTTTTTTGTATTAACTTAACGATTAGCTGTCACTGGGTCTAGTCCTCGTGTTTTTTGTTTTAGATGTAGGTCCTTTGACATTTATTACTTTTTTGTTGTGTCGATTTTACCCTTTAAGGTAAATAACTTTAAGGTAAATAAGGAAAACACATTGAAAATCTAAATTTAATGCATTATTTCCTTGAAATTGAATTCCAAATTTTGAATTTTGAATTTTTTTTTTCCTTGATAATATTCCTAATATATAGATAAAATACAATTTAATCAATAAAAAGTAAAGACTCACAAATTATACCAATCGATCAGACAAGCACCCACATTAAATTATGTACCTGACATACAGGTAAATAATGTTATTACATACAGGTATATATGTACCTGCCTTACAGGTAAGTGTTTTTTTATTGAGTTTTCTTAAGCAGTTTTTTCTGGAGGTTCATACTTTTTCCAAAGAAATTTTGTATGGATTTTTATCTCAGTTGAGTTTAAAGATCCATACCAAGATATTATATGAGTTCAATTAGCTGGGCTAGAGGGTATAACTACCTAGACTAGAGGTAATTTATGGATTTAATTACTTGGACCAGAGGTAATTTATGGGTTTAATTACCTGCATACTGCATATGAGGTGTATGCATAGGTACCTTACCTATTGTTAAGGTATGAAGTTTTTATGAACTCTTATTACAAATTTTGATGTCGGTACCTTGGGAAAATTTCAGAATTCAATAAATAGATTTGCAATTAAATTCAAATCAAATATGATAATTAATATCCTACAAATCAATAACTTACTAGTTTTAGGAATTCATAATTTACCTTATTTATGTTTTAGGTGCATAACTGGAACAAAAAATAAAAAATAAAAAAAAGTAAATATCAATAAATTGAAATAGGCATGTAATCTTATGTGGCGCAAAAGTCAAAGGACTTGGATCAACAACAATTTCTGCGTGGATTGCACCCAAAATCTCTCCTCATAATTGGACTTATACCAAATTTTCTATATTTTAAAATACCACTTTTGACCCTTTAAAAGCTCTTTATAGTAATAAATTTTAATAATAAAAAATCAATGGTATTGTTGGAAAACTAGTCAACTTTTCATTCCTAATACTGCACAAACCAAACATGGTAATAGGAGAAAACAACATTTCCTAGTCATGATTTCCCAGTGTTTCCAAACATGGGAATGTACATCCTCTATTCCCATCTCGTGGGATTAGACATGAGAAGTTTATTCCCAAGAAGTTCAATCCGTGAACCAAATGGACCCTAATTTTGTCAATTTGATAAATTAACAATCACATACATCTTTTTAACCTAAACCAAATTTGTAAATTGAGGTTTTTAACGGATTTTACATAAAAGTTAAAAAAATGTTCATGAATTTGTAACATATAAGAAAAATAGTGACTAAGTGCCAAAATGAATAATTAAATGTTTTCCGATCAAAACACTGGGACAAATTGTAGTTTACCATAATTATGTACATAAAGTGTAAACTCTCTTAAATGCTTAATTTACTTAATTATTCATTTCATCATACGACAAAATAAATAATAAATAAATAATTAATAAAAGTTAATGTGAAATGAATTTGATAGGTGGTCTAGATTCCCATATGAAATTAATAACTTTTGATTAAGCATAGCATCCACAATTATGGTCCTTATGTTTTAAAATTTAGCTAAAAACACTAGAAAGTTATTTTAGGAGCTCCTTATAAAATTTCAACTTCAATCATGCTCTCTAATTTAGGGAATCATAAATGATTTAATATTTTTTTTAGTTTAGCATAAATGTTTCTCTTCATATAAAATAATAATCACTACTACAAAAAGTGAAAAAGACGACCAGAAAAAGACGACGGTAGAACAAAAAACCGTCGTTGTTTTAAAAAAGACGACGGTAACAAAAAACCATCGTGGATAAGTGACTTAAACAACTAAAAAACGGAGGTACTGTTGAATTTTTTTTATAACGACGCACACAAATAAAAAAGCGTCGTCTTATTAAAAAGGTTTTCTTCATAGTTAAAATCTGACAAAAAAACAACGACAGCAGGTATGACAAGCGTCGTCTTTTAAAAATCAAGTGTCCTTTTTTTGGTAAAGACATGGTTGTTTTGAAAGAACTGTCGTCTATTATATGTAAAGATGATGGTTTTTTTTAAAGAACTGACGTCTATTATAAGTAAAGATGACAGTTTTTTTTTTAAAAAGAGTCGTCTGTTATATGTAAAGATGACGGTTTTTTTTTATAAAAATGGTCATCTATTATGAAGTAAAGACGACCCTTTTTATATGGAAAGGGTCGTCTATTATGAAGTAAAGATGACGGTTTTTTTTTATAAAAAGCGTCGTCTTTTAAAACACGCTAAAAAAAGGCCGCTTAAGTGAATTCGCGCTCGACAAATTTTCAAATTTTCCCCCGTCTTTGAAAACCTTATCTCTCATTAACAAGCGTCGTCTTTTAAAACACGCTAAAAAAAGGCCACTTAACTGAATTCGCGCTCGACAAATTTTCAGATTTTCCCCCGTCTCTGAAAACTTTATCTCTCCCTCTTTGAAACCTCATGAGCTCCTCTCTTCTTGAAACCCTCCTGAGCTATCTGAAACACTCCATCTCTCACCTTTCTACTCCTCATACGTACCTACCAGCCATCGACGCCATCGACGCCATCGACGCAGCGACGCCGTCAACGCCATCGTTCTTCGCATCAGTCATCACCAGCCGCCATCGACGCCATATTCACATTCAACGACGACGATGTCCTTGAAAACAGAGCTAGAGACCTTGTGAGATGGGAAAATCCTAGAACATCAGATATGGTCTTCGATGTCGCCTGAGGTTCGATGACAGATCTCCATCGCGCCTTCTTGGTGAGCTCTCGCCATCCACGTCACAAAAGCAACTCTAAGTTAGTCAAAATGTTCTTCTGTATTGTGTTACAAATGAACTTTTCCTGCATAAGCTTATGCTTGTATAGATGATGCATATTTTTTGTTAGTTAAGATGACCTTGAAAACAGATCTAGAGACCTTGCGAGATGGGAAAATCCTAGAACATCAGATTTGGTCTTCGATGTCGCCTGAGGTTCAATGACAGATCTCCATCACGCCTTCTTGGTGAGCTCGCCATCCACGTCACAAAAGCAACTCTAAGTTAGTCAAAATGTTCTTTTGTATTGTGTTACAAATGAACTTTTCCTGCATAAGCTTATGCTTGTATAGATGATGCATATTTTTTGTTAGTTAAGATGACAGCAAGATAATGTAATCTTATTGTGGTTTTTGATTACTCAGGTAAGATGACATGGCAAATAGGTGCTGCAGCTTATATCGAGTGCAGCTCAAAGGCCCAGTTGGTAGGCAACTTAGAAGAATATAAGATCCATTTGACCAAGATGACTTAGAACACTACTCCAAGACGACAGCTGAATGTGGAGAACAAGTACCAATTGTGGAAGATACAACAACCATAGGTTAATGCTTTGGATATGGTATTTTGTAATTATAGATTATAATGTTATAAATATGGTATTTTGTATAGATATAGTAAGAATCAAGATTGGTAAACAATGTAATTACAATTGAATCTTCAAGTTTTATGAAAGAAATAATTTTTTAGAATATCTAAAATGAAATTAGTACATCATTTTTACAGATAATAAACGGCGGTGTTTTGGAACAGAACCGTCTTTTTTAGATTTAATAGATGTCTTTGGATATAATAAACGACGGTTTTTTCAGAAAAAGTGTCGTCTTTACATGTAATAGACGACGGTTCTTTTAAAAATCGTCATTTTTACATATAATAGATGACGGTTAATTACCGTCGTAGTTTGACTTTCAAAAAGATGACGGTCGATTTAACGACGGTTTGAAAAAGAAAAAGACGACGGTGTTTCCCCGTCGTCTATTTCTATTTTTGTAGTAGTGAATAATAATTAGTTAGCATTAAATAAATACTTAAAGTAGCATTGAAGTAAAGAAACATTTAATTATAGGGAGCCACTGAGAGTCCTTTCTCTCTCATAAATATGAGGAGAAAGAAAAGACTCATAATGGCTCCCTAGAATTTAATGTTGCTTTGTTTATGTATATTTTAATCCTTTATTAATGTTAAATTTTTTTTTTAGATCCTTGTCTATTGAGAGGGGCAATAATATATTAAACTCACACACACTGCACGAATGCTAGGACTCGAATCCACAACCTTGCATGGGAAAACAATTACTCCAAACCACTACACTAGTGTGTCCAAACCACAACTATTTTTTATATATTAATTTCTCTAGAGATTGACTGTTTATTTAGAATTAAAAAAGAATGATAGCATTTATGACTACCTAAACAAGTGAGTATGATTTTCATAAATGGATGGACCAGACCCAGATTTAATAATTTTCATAAATAGATGGAGCCGACCTGATTTATTTATTAAATGAGCCGACTCTAACCGTGTTGAGCCAATCCAACACAACTTGTTTGACACCTCTACTAGTCTAACAAAATCCTGGGAAAAACTATAGTGATACATCATACACGATATTTTCTTTTAATGCCTCGTGTGTTTTTTTGTTTGAGCTGGGAAGGGAGGAATGAAAATGCGATAGCTTCCCATACTAACTTTAAAAAATTAAAATTTTATCACTAAGTTTGTGATATAGTAATTGGCCTCTACTTTTCTAAAAATAATTTTAAAAATTGCATTTATGTGTTCCATAGAGCCTTGACCAGCCCACCATTTTAGGTATAAATCAGCCTATCAATGCAACCACAACTCTGCAAACAAACTCTAACACGTGTTGATTCATGATTTAAGCACTCGTAATCTATGATTTCTAGACGTAAGCCCATTGACTTTTCCATTTGTAGATTAAACCCAATTTTAAAATATGTAGTTACATAGTGTTAAGTTCACCCATATTTTCTAGATTATGTATCGTATAGGTTTTGCCATAACCGTTAACTCTACCTAAATTTCCTCCGGCTTATGCACTTAACCTAAATAATAATAATACTATGTGCAACTCGGTAATATGTATAACAATAATACACCTACTTAATCATGAAACCTACTTATTACAAATAAAACTGTTTAAATTATAAATTATAGTATGCATGGAAAGAAAATGCAAATACTTCCAAACAACACGCTGTAAATACCACGAGGTGTCTCCACACCCGAAGGGTGAGATTAATCCCCGCTCGGGGTTTGGCTTGCCCCTGACCACAAAGTGCTTTCAACGGGTTTCGAACCCCTGCCAATGCCATTGATGCATTAGTTAGCTCGCCAGTTGGAGGTGGCAGTTTGCCAACCGTACCACACCTTGTGGTTTTTAGGTAATCAATATTAGTTTACCTATATTAATATGTATACATTACCGGAGCTAATTTTCTCACTCTCCTTTTCTCCACTTACACTCTCTTTTACTTTTTAATACTTTTTAATTAATTTTGTTCTTTTTTGTTCTTTCTCTTTCTTATTCTATCCTTACCCTACATTAAGGTTTTGATAACTGAAATTAAGAAAAGTTAACAGAAAAAAAAAAAAAAAAGTCACAACGTTAACTAGGATTAATGCGATAAGCAAAGTTTGTGCACTTCCAAAACTGAGCATTTTCCCTATAGCTCCAAATTGCATGCTAGGGGTCTTCAAAACCCACCCACACACCTCTAGCAAATTGGGGAAGTCACTATTTTCTGCAGAAAAAGATTGCTTGCAGTTGGTAAAATATTTAAACTCTCCAAATGAAAATTTTAACTTTATTTGTTACCTTCATCTTCAACATCTTTTTCCAAAAAAGCTATTGGGCATTTTGGTCAGACGACCTCATTCCACCATCCTTCTCACATTGTCTTAAGGCTACACGATAATCAGTTTTTACAATATATTTTCCATTTTTGGAATAGAACCAGTATCTACTATATCCTTCACGCATGTTTTGCCACCATGGCTTTGTTGAAAGCTATAGTGTTAATTATTTCTTACTTGATTAAAGGAAAAAAAATGTTGAAAATGGAGTGCAAGTTGAAAAATTAAGTATAAAGAAAAAGATAATAATATAAAAGTGAAGTAAAAAGTATTAAAAGTAAATGGGTGTGTAAGTGAAGAAAAGGGGAGTGGGAAAATCAGCTCCCTACATTATAGCTAAAAAAATATGTGTAAATAAATTTCAAACAAGAACATAGAAAATAAGAGCATGTTATAATAAATTATAGGGAGAAAGAACGTGTTATTGCCCCTTGATCAATTAATGAATTAATTTCAAGGCATTAACATATATGAACAAAGGACTTGTAATTCAAAATAGTCAAAAACATTTATCTATGCACTCAAGGTGTAGGTTTGATTTCCCCCCCTCCTCAATATCTCTTGTGAAAACTAAAAAGCACAACATTTAAGAAAGTTTGTAGGGAGGATGGTAGTGTGAATACTTTGCCCCGTTATGGACGGCACATAAAGAAACTAGAAAAATGGTCCTCCAAATACGACATTAGACGTACAAGAAAACGACAGGAGCACGGGTCAAAAACAAAACACGGGGTGTCGTGATGATTCAAGAAGTCATTCCCCAACAAACAACTGGATCACAGACGTACCACCGCCATACAATTTCTTCCTCAAAATCTGACCCCGAAAAAAAAATAAAAAATTTCTTCCTCAAAATATATAACCAAAAATTAAATATATAAAATTTGTTCCTCAAAATAAATTTATATATATATATATCAAACAAATATCCCTAGTAGGACACAAAAGGAATTAAACTTTTTTATTTCACAGGGGATGATGACGATGATGGAAGGCTCCTCCATACCTCCTTTGCTTATCCGCAACCTCATATCCTCCATTTTTATCTTCGCAGACAAATCCCTCTTGAACTTGTCCCAGAAATCCAAGCTCCTCCAGCTCATACGCTGCGTTTTGGTCAATTCCTTCCTCTTCTTCCTGCGCTTGCTCCCTCCTTTAAACCTCAGCGACGACGACGTTCCCTATCGAAAGGGTCACAATAAGAAGTCTTCGAACATACATGAATATGAGTTTCAAAGACCGTCAAGCGTTGCCGTCGCTAATACTGGTAGCGGCGGCAGCGCTGGCTCGGCTATCGGCCGAGCGCTTTCGCAGCTCTTGTCGCTCATGAACGACATCCCCGTGAGCTCCCGCAAGTACCAAGTTGTTCGGTCTTTAGCGGAGACCCTCATCGAGGATAACCATAAAGAGGGCGTAGAGGCTTTGAGTCAAGTCAACCGTACGGTTCTCTCCGCGGCTTTTTCCCGAACGCTTGGGCAGCTGGAAGCCACCGCCGCTCTCGAACAACAAGTACACGGCGGCGTGAGTGACGGCGGCGATTTGGTGGGGCCCGCTCGGCCGGCGGAGTACCGGTTGAGCCGGGTTCTGCGGGCGGTTCGGTCGATTGGCGACGTGGCGTGGCTGGGGGCAGCGAGGGCTAGTGGGTCGAGGAGCTCGGCGGAGAAGCTGGCGGCTGAGGTGCTTTGGCTGGCGGAGAAGTTGGCGGCGTGTGGATATGGGGATGAAGCTGTGGTGAGATGGGCTTCAGCTTCTAATTTGGCTTGGCTCTCTGTTTCGGTTGAGCCAAGCTTACAAGCTTCCTTGGTCAAGGTTTCGGGTACGTCCTTCTACTTCAAAGACTGTATTTATTTATTTATTTTAAGAAGATAACCAAAAATAAATTTTATTTCTTTTTTCATTCAAGATAATTCAGTTTCTTTGGCATTGGCGTGTGACATAAAAGGATATGACAGAAACCGCACCTAAAATTGCAAAAACACTTTAAAGTTGAATAATAAAGTTGCAGAATTTAAAAACTTGAATATGGAAATTTGTCCTTTCTGTGGTAGAAAAAATTATTGAGTCCTTGTAGTTGTCTATGTGACAAAATTTGGTCCAAAGGTTAAATTAATAAGGAGATTTGTACAACTTGGAATTCTTGATTGAATAAATTCCCTCGTTTGGTCGAGATTTTCTTAAAATATCATTATTTTCTTTTTGTCAAATATAGAATAGGAAATTTGAAGCGACGTTTTACATATTCGGGCATATCAGTTTTCCATTACCATAGAATATGCCATTCGTAGGGATTTATACTTATGCATTATGCTTGCATCGCTGCACCTGGCATCCAATCAAAAATCACAGCCTTTGACTATAATAACATTTAAATATGCATCTATAATTTTCCTTGATTGCCGTCGTAGCAGTACTCATTTTCTTGATCCTTCTTCCTATTTTTACTTTTTGTTCCGTCCTTATCCATTAAGATGAATGAGATTGCGTCTAAGAAGAGCAGAAACTAGGTGCAAAGTTCATAATAATGGACCGCCATCTCTCGTTTGACTTTTCAACTCGTGAAGATAAACAACTTTTCAATCTTTATCACCGTTCATTTATTTATTTCATACGAGTGATATTGAATAAAGGGAAATTAAATTTAGGATCTCTGGTGTAGGACTACAAAACCACGGAAATATTTGTGATTATCACTTTACCTCAAAGGATATGCTTACCACTCTTCTTAATACTTGACAAACTAATATCGATTCACAAGACGTGTGTGTAGATACCTTGATGCACAAATTGACCAAAATATTCCGGAATTTGAGATTGTTAACGAACGGAAATCACAAGAGTATTCTTAACCAAATTAAAACCACCCTTAGGAAAAACAAAACAAAAGGAAATCACTCGACTTACCTTGACCTATATCATAAAACATAAACACGATTAGTTGATTGTAATTAAAAAAACCAAGAAAGAAAAACTAGTACTGAAATCTTTATGCATATATACCTGTACATTTTTTTGGCCTCACATAAATACATGTAATTTGCAAATTTTAAGTACACATGAATTTTTTTTCTTTTTGTTTTTTCAATTATCATTTGGTCAGGAATAAAAAAATTACCACATTCACAGTTCACTGCGAGAGGGAGGGGATCCAAATTCAATTGGTTTACATGTACATTAACTAAGAAGATAAAATTATATTTCTGTTGTTGATTTGGTGCGCAGCATTATTGTTCAAGCATGCCAAAGATATGGGAATGGATGCAGCTGATGATGATGAAAGAAAAGAGCAACAGAAGCAAAGGAAGATGCAGATGCTAATGTCGTGGCTGCCATTGCTATGCAGAGCCAGCAACGGTACCGATGTCCCGGTTTTGAGCATTCGGGAGAGGGCTGAGCTGGAGAGAGTGTTGGAAGATACCATAGAGATGCTGGAAAAGGAAGAAGATCAAGAGAAAGTGTTATCCTTGTGGCTCCACCATTTCACATATTGCTCCTCCTCTGATTGGCCCAATCTCCATGCCTCCTATGCCCGCTGGTGCAATGCTTCCCGGAAGCTCTTGCTTCACCACCATGATATATAATCTAACAATTTATTAGTATAGTTGTATATTGATAATGCCTATTATATATGTGTATTTCTCTTATTAAATGGCAGTGAAAAGAAAGAGGGAGGCCCCGGGGTAGAGTTGGAATTAATGCAACCCAAGTGTACGAAAATATTTATTTATTTATTTATTTATTTCGTGTATGGAAATACTTTGTAAGCAAAGAAGTTTATGAATGCATGTTCTTCAAAATAGATAAGTTTCTTTCAAGACTCTGTTTCTGATCGTTCACCAACATCAATTCAACGTGGAGTTATTTAATTGGTGTGAGTTGCTACTTTTTTTTTTTTTTTTTTTTAATTGCTCAGAAAAGGTTGGTGTGAGTTGCTGCTGAACTCGAACCAAACATATATCACAAAAAAGAGACTTTAAAGATAAAGATTTAAAGAAGATAGAATCTGGTTCTCCACCACTCCCCAAAGTAATCGAACATACAGCTATAAAATTCACAAAGAGCAGCTTAGAGTTAGACACAAGACAACCCACCAATGCCACATTGCTAGCTAGGTACTAACTGTTATTCCACTACTTAGACTTTTAATTAAAAATTAATCCTCTCTTAATATATATATCATTAGCATTCTCATTCCCTTAAGTTTGATACTAACTAGCAATTGCCAATTGCCTGTTGGTTATGGCAGGAAGAAAAGAGAGGTGCAGTTGGTGTGGAGTGAAACTTGTGGTGCCAGCAGAAGCACAAACCATTCAGTGTGGTGCGTGCCACCGCGTCACCCGCGTTAATCAACCCTCCATTAATTTTAATCCTTTGATTCAAGCCACCCATAATTCCATCAACCAAGCTGTCGGCCGTTTACGAACCCTAATGTTCAATGCCGCAGCCTCCCCAAGTAGTAGTACAGGTACCGGTTGGTGTTCGGGGGCACCAGCCGCTGCCTGGGGTTATTACAATCCTCCTCCTCCTCCTCCTCCTCCTCCTTTTCAGCCGTCCAGGCCATCAGTACCAAAACCCTTGATGCCTCCTTCCGCGTATGGAAGAAAGCGGGCGTTGCTTTGCGGAGTGAGCTACCATGGGCGGAGCTACAACCTCAACGGAACCGTGAACGACGTTAATTGCATGAAATACTTTCTTGTTGACAGACGGGGGTTTCCAGCTGACTCCATACTTATGCTTACAGGTGCGTAATTAACCTTTTTGGAGTGCGAAAAACAGTCCTCATTAATAGATCAAAATTTCACCATAAAAATATATTAATATGTGATGCAGAATATGAGGCAGACCCTTATAGGATCCCAACAAAGCAAAACATACGAATGGCGCTGCAGTGGTTGGTCCAGGGCTGCCGATCAGGAGACTCATTGGTGTTTCACTTCTCCGGCCATGGCTCAACCCAGCCTGACTACAACATGGATGAGATTGATGGCTCTGACGAAACGCTGTGCCCTGTGGATTTTGAGACCCAAGGGATGATCCTTGATGATGAAATTAATGCCACCATTGTTAGGCCACTGCCCCATGGCGCCAAACTTCATGCCATTATCGATGCCTGCCATAGTGGCACTGTTCTTGATCTGCCCTTTCTTTGCAGAATGAACAGGTAATTAATTAGTAGATAATTACATGTTTTAGTTATCTAAGGTCACGTCTGGGACTTCTTATGGAAAGGCTAAAAACGTTTTCTGATAACTAAAAACACTTCTAATAGTGTTTGGTATAACAACTTAAAAGTGGTTTTTGGATCATAAAAACACTTTCAAGGTGCTTCTCCAAAATCACTTTCACTTTTAATAAAAAAAATTGGTATTCTTCTACTATAAGAACTTCTAGAGAAAACGTCTATGAGCAGGAGTGGTTCTTACAAAATTAGTCCCAAACGTCTATGAATAAGGTCAACTTGCAATCAATAAGGTCATCAATTTCTTAATTAAACCCGACGAATGATTATGCTCAACAGATTAAGAAATTAAAATGGTATATATTATTAACTTGGCTTGATTCAATATGTAGAGAAGGATACTATGTGTGGGAAGATCATGGACGATTCTCATCTGTTTATAAGGGTACAAGTGGTGGACTAGCTGTCTCTATAAGCGCTTGTGACGATCACCAAACCTCTTCAGACACTACTGTGAGTGTAATAAAATATTATTGACGATTAATTAGTCACCCACAACTTTAATTTGGAGTTTCTGTTTACTAATAAGTTAACAAAAGTTAAATTTTTTTTTAAAAAAATATAGTAGAAAAACTTTAGGGCCTGTTTGGTATCTTACTTGGATCCAATTTTAGAAAATTTTCATCTTCTTTGTTTCCAACTCGATTGTGCAGGCTTTCTCAGGAGACACTTCAACGGGTGCCTTGACTTATAGCTTCATACAAGCAGTGGAAAATGACCGTGGATTAACATATGGAAATTTGCTTAATGCTATGCGCCAAATAATTCGTGAGGCTAGGTCTGGCATACGCTTAAAAGGGCCAATTGCAGCTTTTGTCAATAAAGTATTTGGTACCGAGTTTCCACAAGTATGTATACATATTTTAGATTCGTGTATATTTCACTAAAACTCTTTTTTTATGACATTGTAATCACATCTCTAATAAGGATATATCTATTTGTATAGACGAGTCTCGTTAAGATTAGGGATCTGATTTACAATGTGATTCAAGTTAGTTGGTTAATAAAATATAGATGTGAAAAACATTAATGTACATTTCCATGATGCGAGTAATTTACATACATTTCAAAACTGGATGCAATATTTAACATTACATGTAAATCATATCAAATTATCTGTAAAATAGTACTTCATTACAAGTTCAGTGTAATATTCTTCATTAAAAAAAATTCTTAAAAAAGGTTTGTTTTATTTGCAGGAGCCCCAACTGACGTCATCCGAGAAATTTGACATTTATTCCAAACAATTTGTACTGTAGTTGTAATAATCTATTCTCTGTGTGAGAAGTAAACTAAGTCTATATAAGGCTAGCTACTCAGTTAGTCTGACAATCGAGCTTATTGGTGTAGAGACACTCGTCAAATCCCAGATGACATAATCCAGTTTTTGTACTTGTTACTTATCCTTTTTTAATAAAATACTATCGCTATTTTCTGAAGGAAAAAAAAAAGTCTATACACAGTTGTTATATCTTGACAGTTCTTTTGTAATGGATATATCTTGATTATTAAAGTAAATAGATGTTTATGATTTTATTATTTTACATCACAAAATGTGATAGCCGATCTTGTTATAAATATAACATTCTTTCAGATTTACGAATACAAAGTCGTTGGATCATTTTCTCTATTTTTTATTTTTTATTTTTTATTTTTTATTTTTATTTTTTTTATAAATAGAATGTTTTAATTGTTTAGTTCTGTACACTCCAATACGTACAAATAATTGTTTTTTTTCAGTTTAGTGGTAATTGTGATGACGTTTTCTTTCCAACTAATATGGAGGTGAAAAACTATGTATTTATGATAGCTTGATATAGTTGTGGTTGTGAACATTATTTCTTTTATTCATTCATGAAGACGTTATTTTTCTCTTTATATTCAACATGCCCGTTGTTTACACTACTACAAAATAGCGAATCCACGACACCAAAAAGACGACAGTTCGGCTTAAAACCGTCGTCGTGTTTTAAAAGACGATGGTTTTACAAAACTGTCGTGGTATATCATCTTATACACCACTAAAATCGATTTGCCTTGTTTGGATTTTTAAAACACGAAGTTTGTAAATAAGAAATGTTATCTTTTAAAACACTCTGAGGTTGTCTCATTTTTAAAACATGACACTTGTGAATATAAAGGTCGTCTTTTAAAACACGCTAGGCTGCTTAAGTGAGTTCTCTCTCGACCTAAATTTTTCAAATTTCCCCAAAGCTTGAAAACGTTCCAATTTTAGAAGTAAATGGAATACAATCGGTTCTTAAGCCTCCCACTCACTTTGGATCTTAGTTACAACAAACTGACTCGGTCTATTTTGGCAGAGTTTGAGAATATGAGGATGCTCCACACGATGAACTTGAGAACCAACAATCTATCTGGAGATATACCCCCCCTAAAGCTGTTTCGAAGATAGAAAAAAAAATTTCAAAAATTGGATGCCAGTAGTCAATATCGAAAGCCAAACCTCCAACACCTATGAATTTCTTTACGAATCCATCGTAGAAAAAATGATACTTCTTTTCTATTTGCATAAACAACTTATTTAGAGGCATCAAAACTTTTTTTTTGTTGAGATATTTAGTCATATACCCATTCTTAGCACTAATAATATAGATAAACCATATATCATTTAATTTCTATAAACAAACCCAAAAAAAACCCAAAAAATGACAGCTGACCCTATTGAATTTAATTTTAATTATTAAATTACTTTGATGTCCTATTGAGTGTTTTGGGTATTTTTATGAGGTTTTGGGGTTGGGTTTGTTTTAAGAAATCAATGGCAGTTTTGTAATATAAAAAAAGTTAAAAGTCTTTTTGTTATGTTGTAAATGGGCTTTGGGTGTGTTTCTAAAGTCCATTTCATATAAGGTTTTGTTATAATTTGGGCTTCTATATTGGGGTATAATAGTGAATTTCCCAAAAAATTATATATATATTTAAGAGCCGACGTTTTCTCTTTCTTTTTTGTTCGTCTCCTCTTCTCAAAACCCTAAGCCAAGCACCGCCATCACCTCCATCTTCTTCTCTATATCCATGGAGCATATGGAGCTTTCTGTTGAGGTGAACAATGATCTGCCCTGTCCACTGCCGGATCTTGCTGTTGAGGAGGACTACGATCTGGTAGTTGTTTGTGCAAATAATCTCGCGAGAGAATATTCGCTTCTAGATCCTTCAACGTTTGATCTTCCTTCTCTCTCTTCTCGATTCCTGTAAAAAAGACTGGAGTAAATAGACCACACCCAGGGGGTGTTGGCCAAAGGCCCTCCGATGCCTAAGTTAGTTCGAGTGTTTGTAGGAAAACAATAGCTAAGCAAAGGGTATGGAGTTGTATGTATGGTGTGAACCGAGTGGCCGGAGCCATGTGTGGTGGACGGAGCAGTGTGGAGAAAATATGGAGAGTGGAGAGTGGAGAGGGAGAGAGCTTTGGGTATTTTTCTTGGGTATTAGGAGTAGGTTTAGATGTAGGGTTTTTGAAGTCGTACCTTGAATGTTGAATGAAGTCATCTAAATTAATGATATTATCTCATTAATTATAAGATAATATCCTATAATTAAGATATTATCCCCTTATTAGGATAATATCCAAATTAATGATATTATCTTATTAAATAATGATAATATCTTATAATTAAGATATTATCCCTATTAATTAATTAACCAAATTAATTGGTTTAATTAATTAATTTAAGGGATAATCTTCTTTTCCACGTGGCATGCTATGATTGGAGACAAAAATATTTGCTCTCACAAATGCCCCCCCAGCTTTTGCATGGCGCTTATGTGGCATGTAGGAGATGAAATTATTTTTCGAGCTCTCCAACTGTGTCTGAGATTTCTTCTGTGAGTTGGACTCCTTTTGCAGATCGGATTCCCAACTGGGGTAGGCTTCTGACTGTTCTTGGAGTTGGGTTCCCAGTAAGAATGAGCTTGTGATTCCTTATTGACTCGGGTTGTCCAGCTTGTATAAATACAGGGCTTCTCTTCACTCTTCTTCACATAGCAAACTTAACTTCACTACTTTCTAGCTTGAGAGAGATCTTGGAGAATTTGTACTGCTTGTCGAAGAGAGGAGTTGCCGTGCATCCCAAAGTAAGTCGAGCACGTATATTTTTCCTTCATCTTCTATTTTTTGTGGCGAGGACCAGCTAGGTGGGACCAGGCTGGTTGTCGTCGTGACTGACGGCCAAAGACGGTTGGAGCGGTGGTGGCCGCTGGTGGCTGCTAAGCGAGTATTGGGAGGAAGTTGGTGGTCTACCCCTTGCCCAAGATGTTGAGAGATGAAAGCAAAATGGTCTAGACTCTGATGATCTGTTGGCTGGGCAAGAGGAGTGTCCTGCTGAACTCCCCTCAAAGAGGAAGGCCGATGTCAAGTCTTCAAGAACTCTAGCTGCTTCTTCACGGGCGAGGAATGTGTCTCCATTGAGGAAGAGCCAAAGCTCCCTTCTGCTGAGAAGACCCAAGTAGGAGCTATTCCCTCGTCATCTGCTAGGGTCAAACATCTCGTTGGTGCAAATAGCAAGAAGATTGGCGGTATGCGCATTATTAGGGATGTTCCCCTTAAGCCTCTTGCTGATGAGTTTGGAGATCGTGATATGCTCCGTGAAATAGTCCATGCACGATCTAGTTCATCTGTTGAGAGGCAAAGAGATGCATATATTCCTCTCCGAAGTTCAGGTCGTTTGCACCAGTCAAAGGATGGAGGTTGACCTGGGAGGTCTGCTTATCCACCAAACCGTCATGATCCAGCTGTTTGAGTCAAGAGCAGTCAAGCGTGGAGTTGATTCATCATCGCCAATTCCTTTGAAGGTGAGGTTCGCAGAGGCTTGTTGTGTAGATTTCAGCTGCACCAAAATGGATTCAGCTGCATCCTCAACTTGTGATACTCGCAAGTGCACGAGCCGTTCGGTAGTATAGCGTATGTAAGTGCGAGGTCGATCCCACGAGGATTGGTGATTGAATGATTCAATTCATTTTCCCTACACAAAACAGAAATGAAAAAGAAGGGAAATAAATAAAACAAGGAAGAAAGAAAATAACTAACTCAAGCAGATAAGTTCCCAAGTTCAATTAGATTAACGGATTGATTCTAGCTAATGTATGATTAAGCCATGGTGTGTGGTCATAACCTTGTGTTCCTAATTCCCTAATTTGATCATTTGTTGTCTAACCTAAAATTAAGCATTAGGAACCCATTAAGCATAGAAGAACAATTTAAACAACCAAGCATGTATCTAATCCCTGTTGTCGAATGTCCATACATACTCTTCCTATTCATAGTTCAATTCGAATTAAAGTATGGTGTCTACTCTTAATTCAAACCAAGATAGCTAACATGCAAGCCTAAATGGTGATCAATCATTCAAACTAGCATATTAACTTATAAGCATAATGAATAAGAACAAAAATCATAATTGAAACTTGGAAACTAATCAAACTTGAAACTAAAGAAAAGAATTTACATAACAATGAAAATTAAAGTAGAACTTGGAAAGACTTAAAGGAAAATTTCAGCACAAAGATCTCATTATAACAATTGAAAACTAGAAAGAGAAACTAAGAGAATTTGAGGGAGAGAAGGGAAGGGAGCTCTAGAGAAGTGTTTGAGAGCTCCCCCCCTTGGGGTGTGTTTACAAGCTTAGAGAACATCCCTATTTATAGGCCTAGGGGAAGTGAAAATCTGAATTCAATATGGCTAATGCATACAACACTTGTATTATAAAATCTTGAATTGGTTGATGCACTTCACCAATAAATCTCACCAGCAGCCCTAGCTCATCTTCATGTCACCATGACCAAGCTTCCAACCAGAAACAATAGCTCATCCTGAGGTCATCATGACCAGCAACTTCAAGGGCTTACAACTTGGGCTTCTCTTAAGCAAATGACGACTTTAAGATGTCCTTTGTGAAGTTCAGAATGTGTCTGATCCAACCACACAAGTATTGGCCCAATCCAAGCTCGGATGAAGAAGATAAGTCCGAAATGAAATTCTAACTCAGTTTGCTCGCTGACAAAAATCCATCCTGAGCATGGATCTGTGTTTGCTAGGTGACGGACTCCAGATTTATCCAATGGGGCTGAAATTTGGATATGTTATAGTACACACCCATTGGAACAACTTTCATGAAGGATTCTGCCTCATCCGAGCTATATAGGTCGCTGAAACAAAGCTTGCAATATGACCTACGGAACTGGACTGGCAGGGGGCTGTAGCCAAAAATGAGTTTGTCTTTAAGCTCTTCTTCCCTTCATCCAAATTAGGCCTTAACATGCTTGAATTGCATGAATTATGCTCTCATGCTCCTTTGGCCTACAAAACACACAAAGGGAGGCAAATAACATAGAAATCTAGGAAACTAAGCAAAAGAAGTAAGTAAATAGGGCATGTATATTTATGAAATTATGAGCTTAACAAGGCTAAGAAAGGAAGAAAGTCATATGCCCGGGCAAAGGGTTCTTCTGCAACATCATCGGCTGATCTCAAGGTGAACAAGTCCAGCCTTGTAGAGGATGCATGCATGTTTGGCCTACGTCCGGAGACGTGCCGATGAGAGTGGCTGTTTGGCCTACATTCGGAGACGTGTCGATGAGAGTGGCTTGTTTGGCCTGCGCCTGGAGACGTGTTGATGAGTTTGGCCTACGTTTGGAGATGTGTTGATGAGAGTGGCCCATTTGGCCTATGTCCGGAGACGTGTTGATGAGTGTGGCCCATTTGGCCTATGTTCGGAGACGTGTCAATGAGAGTGGCCCGTTTGGCCTGCGCCCGAAGACGTGTCGATGAGAGTGGCCTTTTTGGCCTACGCCCGGAGACATGTTGATGAGAGTGGCTCGTTTGGCCTACGCCCAAAGACGTGTCGATGAGTGTGGCCCGTTTGGCCTACGTCCAGAGACGTGTCGATGGAAGTGGCCCGTTTGGCCTACGTCTGAAGACGTGTCGATGAGAGTGGCCTACATCCGGAGACGTGTCAATGAGAGTGGCCCGTTTGGCCTACGTCAGGAGACGTGTCGATGAGAGTGGCCCGTTTGGCCTACGCCCGGAGACGTGTTGATGAGTGTGGCCCGTTTGGCCTACGTCCGGAGATGTGTCGATGAGAGTGGCCCGTTTGGCCTACGTCCGGAGATGTGTCAATGAGAGTGGCCCGTTTGGCCTACACCCTGAGACGTGTCGATGAGTGTGGCCCGTTTGGCCTACGTCCAGAGACGTGTCAATTGCTTGGAAAGAAAAGCTTGAACTTGTATTGATTTCTATGTGACTACATTGCTTTATTGAACAAAAGAGATGAGTTGCACGGGTAACATCAAAAGTAACTTGGCTTCAATGAAAGTGAGGGAGGCTCGGCAGCTTGCTTGGAGGCGAGCTGATAGGTGAGGAGCTTCGTAGATAATACCCCTAGAGGTGATGGGCATTCCATTGTCTTGGAACTTCTTTCCCTTAAAAGATGATGCCAGGATCATCTTCCATGACTGGGTAGCTGGTGACGGCTTAGGAGACGAAAGTCGCTTGCTTGATCTTTCTCTTCTACTCCCTGGTGGTCAGCTTGGACTCTTGGAATCGGCTAGAATCATGTTGATCCGTATGACTTTTTTCATGGAGGCTCATTGGTAGCTGCATCACAATCCTTGATTTTTTGGATAGACCCCCTTGCAATGAATTCCGTGCAATGGCCATCTGTGACCAGCTCTTCGAGGTGCCTTTTCCAGGCGAAGCAGTTGTTTGTGTAATGACTGTGCCCTTCATGGAATGTGCAGTATCTACTGATATCTTTCTTGGTTGGGTTTCCCTTCAAAGGCGATGGTTTCTTCAACTAAGGCATGTCCTTTACTTGGGCTAGGATATGGTGAATCGGGATAGTGAACTTGGTGTAGCTCTCAGCTGCTGGAGCACCTCCTTGAGGTTGTGATCTGCGCTTGCCTTCATCCTTGTTGTTGCCGTTCCTTTGGCTTGCCTGCACAGTCGGTTTATCGGCTTGCTTGGCAGCCTTCTTTGCTGCAATCCGATCTTCGTCCCAAAGTGCGTAGCGCTCTGCTGTCACGAAAACTTCTACCAGTGTTTGGCAAGGAGAGATGGTCAGCTCGCGATATAACTCACACGCAGTTGGCAAGCCCCAATTGAAGGCAGAGGACGCAACTTGATCATCACATCCTACGATTTTTGCCCTCTCCACCCTGAACCTCTTGATGTAGTCTCGGAGGGATTCGTCGGACTTCTTGTGCAAGTTGAACAGATGGTCAGGGTTCTTCTTAATCGTCAGGTAAGAAGTGTATTCCATGGTGAAGACATAAGCAAGCTCCTTGAAGCTATCGATCGACCTGGATGGTAGGGTGTGGAACCAGTCCTGAGCTGCCCCTAGCAAAGTCATTGCAAACACTTTGCACATGTTCAAAGGCAGTTCGTTCCTGATTGGAGTGGTTGGTGTATTGCATAGTTCAAGTGATTGGATTTCACTCAAAACTCACCAAATGACTCCTCCCACAATATTATGATGTTGCCCAAGTTTTGGGCATGATCCGAAATCAATAGGAGTAAGAAATTGGACAATTCAAGTTCAAAGGCAGTTCATTCCTGATTGGAGTGGTTGGTGTATTGCATAGTTCTAGCGATTGGATTTCACTCAAAACTCACCAAATGACTCCTCCCACCATATTATGATGTCGCCCAAGTTTTGGGATCGATTTGAAATCAATAGGTGTAAGAAATTCAAAAATTCAAGTTCAAAGACAGTTCGTTCCTAACAGGAGTGGTTGTCGTATTGCATAGTTCTAGCGATTGGATTTCACTCAAAACTCACCATATGACTTTTGCCACCATAGTATGATGTTGCCCAAGTTTAGGGATCGATCCGAAATCAATAGGTGTAAGAAATGGGACAATTCAAGTTCAAAGGCTGTTCGTTCCTAACTGGAGTGGTTGGAGTATTGCACAGTTCTAGGGATTGGATTTCACTCAAAACTCACCAAATCACTCCTCCCACCACATTATGATGTTGCCCAAGTTTTGGGCTCGATCCGAAATCAATAGGTGTAAGAAATTGGACAATTCAAGTTCAACGG
Organism: Prunus avium; assembly: GCF_965620075.1. NCBI lineage: Eukaryota > Viridiplantae > Streptophyta > Magnoliopsida > Rosales > Rosaceae > Prunus > Prunus avium. The sequence goes on along the minus strand of NC_142291.1, from coordinate 21,990,558 downwards.
CAGTTCGTTCCTGATTGGAGTGATTGGTGTATTGCATAGTTCTAGCGATTGGATTTCACCCAAAACTCCCCAAATGACTCCTCCCACCATATTATGATGTCGCCCAAGTTTTGGGCTCGATCCCAAATCAATAGGTGTAAGAAATCAGACAATTCAAGTTCAACGGCAATTCGTTCCTAATTGGAGTGGTTGGTGTATTGTACAGTTCTAGCTATTGGATTTCATTTAAAACACACCAAATGACTCCTCTCACCATATTATGATGTTGCCCATGTTTTGGGCTTGATCCGAAATCAATAGGTGTAAGAAATTGGACAATTCAAGTTCAACGACAGTTCGTTCCGAACTAGAGTGGTTGGGGTATTGCATAGTTCAAGTGATTGGATTTCACCAAAACTCACCAAATGACTCCTCCCACAATATTATGATGTTGCCCAAGTTTTGGGCATGATCCGAAATCAATAGGAGTAAGAAATTGGACAATTCAAGTTCAAAGGCAGTTCATTCCTGATTGGAGTGGTTGGTGTATTGCATAGTTCTAGCGATTGGATTTCACTCAAAACTCACCAAATGACTCCTCCCACCATATTATGATGTCGCCCAAGTTTTGGGATCGATTTGAAATCAATAGGTGTAAGAAATTCAAAAATTCAAGTTCAAAGACAGTTCGTTCCTAACAGGAGTGGTTGTCGTATTGCATAGTTCTAGCGATTGGATTTCACTCAAAACTCACCATATGACTTTTGCCACCATAGTATGATGTTGCCCAAGTTTAGGGATCGATCCCAAATCAATAGGTCTAACAAATTGGACAATTCAAGTTCAAAGGGAGTTCGTTCCTAATTGGAGTGGTTGGTGTATTGTACAGTTCTAGGTATTGGATTTCACTCCAAACCCACCAAACGACTCATCCCACGACATTATGAAGTCGCCCAAGTTTTGGGCTCGATCCGAAATCAATAGGAGCAAGAAATTGGACAATTCAAGTTCAACGGCAGTTATTTCCTAATTGGAGTGGTTGGTGTATTCAATAGTTCAAGCAATTGGATTGCAATCCAAACCCACGAAATGACTCCTCCCACAATATTACGATGTTGCCCAAGTTTTGGGCTTGATCCGAAATCAATAGGTGTAAGAAATTGGACAATTCAAGTTCAACGGCAGTTCGTTCCTCATTGGAGTGGTCGGTGTATTGCATAGTTCTAGCTATTGGATTTCATTTAAAACACACCAAATGACTCCTCTCACCATATTATGATGTTGCCCATGTTTTGGGCTTGATCCGAAATCAATAGGTGTAAGAAATTGGACAATTCAAGTTCAACGACAGTTCGTTCCGAACTAGAGTGGTTGGGGTATTCAATACTACTAGCGATTGGATTTCACTCAGAACTCACAAAATGACTCCTCCCCCCATATTATGATGTTGCCCAAGTTTTGGGCTCGATCCGAAATCAATAGGTGTAAGAAATTGGACAATTCAAGCTCAACGGCAGTTCGTTCCTAATTGTAGTGGTTGGTGTATTCCATACTTCTAGCGATTGGATTTCACGCCAAACCCCACAAATAACTCCTCCCACCACATTATGCTGTTGCCCAAGTTTTGGGCTCGATCCGAAATCAATAGGTGTAAGAAATTGGACAATTCAAATTCAACGACATTTCGTTCCTAATTGGAGTCGTTGGTGTATTGCATAGTTCTAGCAATTCGATTTCCCTCAAAACAAACCAAATGACTCCTGCCACGATATTATAGTGTTGCCCAAGTTTTGGGCTCGATCCGAAATCAATAGGTATAAGAAATTGGACAATTCAAGGTCAAAGGCAGTTCATTAATAATTGGAGTGGTCGGGGCATTGCATAGTTCTAGCGATTGGATTTCACTCAAAACTCACCAAATGACTCCTCCCACCATATTATGACGTTGCCCAAGTTTTGGGCTCGATCCAAAATCAGTAGGTGTAAGAAATTGGACAATTCAAGTTCAAAGGCAGTTCGTTCCTGATTGGAGTGGTTGGTATATTGCATAGTTCTAGCGATTGGATTTAACTCAAACCTCACCAAATGACTCCTATTTGATGTTGCCCATGTTTATGGCTCGATCCGAAATCAATGGGTGTAAGAAATTGGACAATTCAAGTTCAAAAGCAGTTCGTTCCAAATTGGAGGGGTTGGTGTATTCCACTATTCTTGCGATTGGATTTCTCTCAAAACTCTCCAATTGACTCCTCCCACCATATTATGACGTTGCCCAAGTTTTGGGCTCGATCCAAAATCAATAGGTGTAAGAAATTGGACAATTCAAATTCAACGGCAGTTCGTTCCTAATTGGAGTGGTTGGTGTATTCAGTAGTTCTAGATATTGGATTTCACTCAAAACTCACCAAATGACTCCTCCCACCATATTGTGATGTTGCCCAAGTTTTGGGTTCGATCCGAAATCGATAGGTGTAAGAAATTGGACAATTCAAGTTCAAAGGCAGTTCGTTCCTAATTGGAGTGGTTGGTGTATTGCGTAGTTCTAGCAGTTGGATTTCACCCCAAACCCACCAAATGACTCCTCCCACCATATTATGATGTTGCCCAAGTTTTGGTCTCGATCCGAAATCAATGGGTGTAAGAAATTGGACAATTCAAATTCAACGGTAGTTCGTTCCTAATTGGAGCGGTTGGTGTATTGCATTGTTCTAGCAATTGGATTTCACTCAAAACTTAGCAAATGACTCCTACCACCATGTTATGATGTTGCCCAAGTTTAGGTTTACGATCCGAAATCAATAGGTGTAAGAAATTGGACAATTCAATTTCAAAGGCAGTTCGTTCCAAAGTGGAGTGGTTGGTGTATTGCATAGTTCGAGTGATCAGATTTCACTCCAAACCCACAAAAATGAATCCTCCCACCATACTATGTTGTTGCCCAAGTTTAGGGCTCGATCCGAAATCAATAGGTGTAAGACATTGGACACTTCAAGTTGAAAGGCAGTTCGTTCCAAGTTGGAGTGGGTGGTGTATTCTGTACTTCTAACGATTGGATTTGACTCAAAACTCACCATATTACTCCTCCCACCATATTATGTTGTTGCCATAGTTTTGGGCTTGATCCGAAATCAATAGGTCTAAGAAATTGGGCAATTCAAGTTGAAAGGCAGTTTGTTCCAAATTGGAGTGGTTGGTGTATTGCATAGTTCTAGCAATTGGATTTCACTCCAAACCCACCAAATGACTCCTCCCACCATATTATGATGTTGCCCAAGTTTTGGGCTCGATCCCAAATCAATAGGTGTAAGAAATCAGACAATTCAAGTTCAACGGCAATTCGTTCCTAATTGGAGTGGTTGGTGTATTCCATACTTCTAGCGGTTGGATTCCCCTCAAAACTCTCCAAATGACTCCTCCCACCATATTATGATGTTACCCAAGTTTTGGGCTCGATCCGAAATCAATAGATGTAACAAATTGGACAATTCAAGTTCAACTGCTGTTGGTTCCTACTTGGAGTGGTTGGTGTATTGCATAGTTCTAGCTATTGGATATCACTCAAAACTCACCAAATGACTCCTCCCACCATATTATGAGGTTGCCCAAGTTTTGGGCTCGATCCGAAATCAATTGGTGTAACAAATTGGACAATTTAAGTTCAACGACAATTCATTCCTAGTTGGAGTGATTGGTGTATTCCATACTTCTAGGGATTGGATTTCACTCAAAACTCCCCAAATGACTCCTCCGACCATATTATGATGTTGCCTAAGTTTTGTGCTCGATCCGAAATCAATGGGTGTAAGAAATTGTACAATTCAAGTTCATAGGCAGTTCGTTCCTAATTGGAGTGGTTGGTGTATTGCATAGTTCTTGCGATTGGATTTCACTCAAAACTCAACGAATGACTCCTCCCACCATAATATGATGTTGCCCAAGTTTTGGGCTCGATCCGAAATCAATAGGTGTAACAAATTGGACAATTCAAGTTCAAAGGCCGGTCGTTCCTAATTGGAGTGGTTGGTGTATTGCGTAGTTCTAGGGACTGGATTTCACTCAAAACTCACCAAATGACTCCTCCCACCATATTATGATGTTGTCCAAGTTTTGGGCTCGATTCGAAATCAATCAGTGCAACAAATTGGACAATTCAAGTTCATAGGCAGGTTGTTCCTAATTTGAGTGGTTGGTGTATTCCATACTTCTTGCGATTGGATTTCACTCAAAACTCCCCAAATGACTCCTACCACCATGTTATGATGTTGCCCAAGTTTTGGGCTTGATCCGAAATCAATAGTCGTAACAAATTAGACAATTCAAGTTCAAAGGCTGGTCGTTCCGAATTGGAGTGGTTGGTGTATTGCGTAGTTCTAGGGACTGGATTTCACTCAAAACTCACCAAATGACTCCTACCACCATATTATGATGTTGCCCAAGTTTTGGGCTCGATCCGAAATCAATAGGTATAAGAAATTGGAAAATTCAAGTTCAACGGCAGTTCGTTCCTAATTGGAGTGGTTGGTGTATTGCATTGTTCTAATCATTGGATTTCACTCCACTACTACAAAATACGAAATAGACGACGGGAATCCACCGTCGTGTATCATGTTTTAAATCCGTCGTGAAATCGACCGCTGTCTTTTAACATATAAAATGACGATGGGAAATAACCGACGTTGTTAATATATTACACGTCATAAAAAAACTAAAACCGACGTCTACTTCATACAAAAAAGCATAAAAAGACAACAGTCAACTATATTAGACGACGGTTTTAGTAAAACACAGACGTTTAAATAATGTTAAATTACATAAACAACTACAAAACCGACGTAAATATGTTTATCAACGTCTCTAATTAAAATAAAACCAACGTGTAAAATATAAAAACCGTTGTGGTTAATAAATACTACGTTCACTAAATAAAAAAACTGACGTCTAAAACATATAACATGGTAAATTAGACGTCACTTTTGTCAAAAAATGTGACGTCTTAAAGATTTAACATGGCATATATTTACTTGGACTTACGTAAAAAACAAATAACCACGATTCTTTAGGTCACCACAGACGTTGAAAATTATTTTGACGGCTTGAACAGAGAAATAAACAACGTGGATTTAGTATTACACGTCGGTTAATTAAAATACCTGTCATGTTTAATCCATTTACTATGGCCTAGGAGTCACATTTTAGGACGTTGTTAGTAATTTACAACGTCGGTGTATATAGACTTTGACATGATTGGCATTTTAAAAGTCTCTTTTGTGAACCACTTAGACGTGTGTAATCTCTGAGACGTCATTGCTTTTAGCCTAACCGTCGTTAAGAAGTAAGGAAACGCCTTTAATTATGAATTTGACGTCGGTTATTTTAAAATGAAGGTCGTGGTTCGGCTTTACTATGTCCCAAGAATTCAATTATTCGACGTTGTTATATCCTTACTACGTTGGCGATTTATTTATTCCATGATGTGGCTAGTAGATGAACATATCCTTACTAGTAGATGAACATACCCCTTTAGCACTTTCATATATCTTTCAAGCGGATACATCCATCTAAAATATACTGGCCCACATAGACGAACTTCTCTGACAAGATGTACTACTAGATGAACCATGATATCAAAGAATGAAGGGGGAAAGTACTTCTCAAGCAAACACAAAGTAACTACTACATCTTCTTCCGACTTATCTAGCTTGGAAACATCTACCGTCTTTGCACATATAGCATTGAAGAAGAAGCACAATCGAGTTATTGCATACCTTGCAGGCTTCTCCAAAACAGAACGAATTGCCACAGGGAGCAATTGTTGCATTAAGGTATGACAATCATGAGATTTAAGGCCAAGAAGTCTTGAATCTTTTAAAGATACAAGATTTTTTATATTTGAAGAATAACCTTCAGGAACCTTCATACCATAAAAAGAATTGCAAACCGCTCTCTTTTCTGCTCTTGACAAATTCCAAGGCCTTGGAGGCAAGCGAGTACGTCTTTCTCCATACTCGGGTTGCAAATCAATTTTTACCCCCATCTTTATTTTTTCTAGGGATCTCTAGCAATGTACCAATGATACTATCGCAAACATTCTTCTCAATGTGCATAACATCTAGGGCATGCCTCACAGGGAGGTATTTCCAATACTCGAGATCAAAGAATTTTGATTTCTTCTTCCAACAAACTCTATCACCATCATTCTCACCAACACTTCCCCCTTTTTTCAAGCCCCATATGTAATTAATATCTTCAACCATATGCAGCACTTCTTCTTCGGTTAATGGCTCGGGAGGCATGCCATATTCAGGTTTCCCATTAAAAGCTGCACGTTGCCTACTATATGGATGATTGATTGGTAACCACTTTCTATGCCTAATGTAACAAATTTTATGGCCATTTTTCAACCTGTGACTAGGTGTATCATCGCCGTATTTTGGACAAGCTTTATATCCTTTAACGACACAACCAGATAAGTTTCCATAGGCAGGAAAATCATTAATTGTCCACAGTAATACACCTCTGAGTGTAAAGTATTCTCCTATGTGGGCATCATACACTCCTCTAATCCCATCCCACAGAGATTTTAAATTATCAATCAAAGGCTCTAAGTAGACGTCTATATCATTTCTGGGCTGTTTAGGACTGGAAATCAATAACTGTATCTGCTACTTAAAGAACTGTGGGGATTGAATCCATCAGATGAGAGAGCCAGTCTCAAGTTTCTTGGCTCATTACCAAAGTCGGGCCATTTTTCATCAACAAGTTTCCAAGACAGGGAATCCGCTGGATGAGACATATGACCGTCAACTGATTTTCTTGTAGCATGCCAAGTCAAACTCTTAGCTGTCTTATGTGATTGAAATATCCTTTTTAACCTTGGAATTGGAGGAAAATACCACACCACCTTCGCTGCCACACCCTCTTTCAAGAACCCATCTTTGGTTTCCTTCCACCTTGAGATACCACAAATAGGACAATTAGTTGTATTCTCATACTCCTTCCGATACAAAATGCAGTCATTGGGACATGCGTGGATTTTCTCATAACTCATCCCTAAAGCAGACAAAGTCTTTTTTGCCTCGTACATAGAGGAAGGTAGTGTATTTCCTTCTGGAAGCAATTCTCCTTGAAGTATCAATAATTCTGTAAAGCAAACATCACTCATCCCATGTTTTGCTTTCAAATTATATAACTTTACCAAAGCCGACAACTTCGTGTACTTACTGCAACCAGGGTACAAGGGTTCATCGCCATCCCCAATCACATTGGCAAACTCATAAGGATCAGATCCAATATTGGCAAAATCATTATCATCCATCCCTAATTCTTCAGAAACATAACTGAACCTACTTTGCTCATCTTCTTCCACATTTCTACTAGCATTGGTAGTCCATTCCCAAGGTTCTCCGTGCCATGTCCAAATCTTATAGCTTTGGTCAATTCCATTAAAGTATAAGTGTTCCCTTTTAATTCCAACCCTAAACAATCGAATATTCCCACATTTAACACATGGACAACGAATCTCAGTTGTATTTCCAAGATTTTCTGATGCAAAATTCAAAAATCCTTCCACCCCTAACTCATATGCCTTCGATCTTCTATCCGCATGCATCCATGACTTATCCATCTCACACTCTATAAAATCATATAAATATATAAATATATATATTAAAGTGGAAAGACCATCAATGAAACACTACCTCATTCAAATAGCAGAGAACAAATTGAAAATAAAATATAAAACATGAACAAGACGACGGTTTTTACAAAATAATCGTCGTTTAATATAAATTCAGACGACGGCATCTATAGTCACCGTTTTCATTAAGATTCCCAAACCCAAAAATTTGTACGGGGTTCTGGTAGCCTAAAGACGACGTTTAATGGAGAAACAGTCGTCTTTAGGCTGCCAGTTACGGCTTAAAACGCAGATGACGGGAGTAAATGAACAACCGACGTATAATAAACGTTTGGACGACGGTTTGATCTGTCAACCGTCGTCGTAGTTAAAAAAAAAAAACAGCTTCAATCTCCCATCCCCATTTCTTTTCCAAGAACCCATGGCCAAACAAACATAAAAGAACCCAAACAGAGAGTAATTATTACAAGAATGCAAACACCAAAACATAAAAGAACCCTAATATAGCTACCAATTAAGAACCCATAGCTACCAACGAAAACATTTATGGATTTAAGAAGAGATTAGGGTTAAAGGGACTAGGGTTGTACTTACATGGATATTGAGAGAGAGCTGAGAGAATATCACAACTGCTTGAGGCAGACGATGGGAGAATATACCCAATGCTTTGAGAGAGAGCTGAGAGAATATAACAAAAGCTACCAATTAAGAACCCATAGCTACCAACGAAAACATTTATGGATTTAAGAAGAGATTATGGTTAAAGGGACTAGGGTTGTACTTACATGGAGATTGAGAGAGAGTTGAGAGAATATAACAACTGCTTGAGAGAGAGCGAAAACTTTAAGACAAATTTATATTGAAGAGTGAGATTCTGAAAATTTTAGGTCGCGGTCAAAATTTTTAAAGTACCGCGTTTTTCAACGACAACGGTCAATACTTATATGGACATCTAATTCTTACTTACGACGGCAATTTCTACACAAGACCGACGTTGTAAACATAACGTACGTCGCTATTTAATAACCGACGTCGTATTCCGAATTCAATTGGTCTTGGTTTATGTAGTTGACCAAAAACAGCGGGAGAAAACCGGCGTCGTTTCAACAAACCCTAAACCCTAAACCATAAACCCTAAATTTTACAATAATTTTAAAAAAATACACAAGTATGAGAAAAATGAACCGAAAATTGCTATGGACTCCTTACAACAATGCCTTCTACAATAGTAGGCTAAAATATGGATTTCATAATTTTGAATTTATGGGCACCAATGGATCACATAAACTTTAGGGTTATGTTATGTAAAGTATAAGGAGTACCGTGCTTTGTCTCTAAATTTGTTTGAATTTTGTTATCATTTGAACTTTGGAAACTAAAATTAAAATTTTCAGGCCTTAACGGGCAAGATATTGTCTTAATGAGTGCATAGAATTTGTCGGTATATTTTTCGGATTTTGTTTTGAATATATTATTAATATTAGTAATTAAATACAATAAAAAAATATTTCTAAAATTATATTTTTTAAAGCTTTAGGATAGAGACAATATTTCAATGAGTGCTTTTTAGTTTTCAGTTTAATTTTTGGATTTAGTTTTGAATTTAATATGGAATTAAATAAAATATAAAAGTCATTAAAAATTAAATGAAAAATGACCTCTCCGACGTTGTATCCTTTTACAACGACGTTAAACATCACAAACTAACGTCATATAATTATTAGACGTCGAAACGAATAGAAAACGACGTCAATTATTTGGAAAACCGACGTGGATTATTGTATTACCACGTCATCTTATTTTATATAACCGACGTTGTTTATATATACAACGTCAAATTTTTAATAATAACCGCCTTTGTATATTATTAAGACGTCGATATGGTTATACTAACCGACGTAGTATATCGGTACAAAATTCATCTGTACAAGATGAATTAATTATAAACCGTCGTGTTTATGACTATTACATGTCGTTTTTAAGAATTGCCGTTGATGTTATATTTCCAGTTACAGCAAGACGACCATTGTGTGCACATATGAGACATGTAAATTATAATCAGACGTCGGTTTTTGGGAACTAAACAAGTTTTAAAAAAAAAATTAATTTTTTTGATGGTTGTTCGATTGATTACAAGAAAAATATTTATGTACATTTTAAATAAACTAAAATAAACCTAAACATTGTTCATAAATATGTATGTACATCAATTATCCTTCGGTAATAAGTTGTTCACGAATTCTGCCCATTCATGCCTAACTTCGTCAATATCCTCTTGTTTATACTTAACTTTATCTTTTTTCTTTTCAAATAGCAAAATAAACCAAAAAACCGACGTGTTATAAAGATACAAATGACGGTTTTTTTAAAAAATTTGACGTAGTAAAATAAAGAAAGTATATCTAAAATTTTGTGTTTTACCTTCTTCTCAAAATTTAGGTCAGGATCATGAATTATATCTCTCATGAATCGCATCACGTAATAGCCACACTCTACACTTGTTGGTTGTTCAGGAGTGCCGTGTAGATTTTTCCAAATGGCCTGCTGTTTACGTGAATTTTTGTTTATATACATGTTAAACATTTTAATTGACCTGTTACAAGAAAACAAAGGGTGTTAATGACAAAACAAAAAATTTAAATACAAATAGTAACCGTCGTGGTAAAAAAAAAGACGTGATATTTTGTTTCAAACGGCGGTAAAAAAGTACCGTCGTTGTGTAACATTATAACGTCAGTAAGAGGAAAACGTCGTATAACAAAAAACTGAATAGAAAAAATTAAAACGTTCTTAAATAAAACCCAAACGAAGTGGTAGTTAAATTAACACGACGTTTTTAGGACAATACTGACGTAATAAATTATTTAACACGTCGGTAATAACTTACCGTCGTTATTAGTAAAAATCGTCGTATATTCAAATACTCTAAAGGAAAAAAATCTTAGATCAGAAGAAATCAACTTACGTATTCACTGTACTTTTCATGTCGTCGTCAACTAAGCGTTTTGGCAGTGAATTCATATAATAGGCAGTCTCCGTTGCTGGTCTCATAATTACCATCACCCAATGACCCCTACACATAATGATCCATATAGGTTAAATAGTACTACAATGAAAAATATTACAAGCTTAGGAAAATACTTTAAATACTGACCCTGGATTATAAGGGACCAAGAAAAATTGATTCCCATCTGCTGTTTTCAAGCAGTTTGACAGGTGTTTTGTTCTGTCTAATAGAGATCCAGATTGAGAGCTGACTAGCCCAGGGTCCACGAGGCCAACAAGGTTTACCATATTTGCCATTTTTAAATAGTCAAATAGGAACCTAAATATATGAAAGTAAATTAAATGAGATTTTAATTTAAAAGAAAGGGAAATGTAAAACAAAATGGGATTTCTAGAATTACCTCATGTATACTGATATCACTGTGGTTCCAATCTCAACCATGGAACCAAACTGCAAAATATCATCAGGTAAGAGGAAGGTATCATGCTCAAAGCCAAACACTTCCTTGGGCATGTGAACTGTCACAGCCTCGTTAGTAGGCAACAACTTGGTCTGGACATGTTGGCATAAGGCTAACAGAGGAGGTGACATGTCTAGCTTTGAGAGATCCTATTACAAGAAATAAATAAAGAAAAATAAGTTAGTTTGTGTGTGAACTAAGATAAATGACTCTAACTAAACCCAAAAAACAGACGTGGTATATAATATAAACGACGGTTTCTAGTAAATATTGACGGAGGAGAGGTTATAGACGTCGGTAAATACATAATCGTCGTTGTGTGCAATTTATAACGTCCCTATACTAAAGAAAGGTCGTCTAATTAAAATGCAGTTCATGCTATCATGAAATAGACGACGGTTTATAAAAGAGTTAGACGACGGCAAAAAACACAGTCGTTATTTTTAATGTCCAATAATTTGCAAAACAAGTAAAAGCGTCGTGGTATTTAACTCAACACGACGCTTCCCTGAAGAAACAGACGTATTATTGTTTTCCAACGTCGGTATATATATACCGTCGTTGTTTTAAATGTTAACGTCGGATATTAAAATGAGCGACGTTTATTTAAAATTTAAAAGGCAGAAATAGAAAATAGCAGAGATTTTACCGTGTCCTCTTGCTGTTTTCCACCAGTATCAGCTTCAGGCTTTGGATCTTCTAATCCCAAAGCTAGGGGTCTGATACCAGTGGCCCCAGAGCAGCTTGCCTTATCAGACATTGGATTTTTTGGGCTTTGATCTTGAGGGGGGTAAAGTAATTGGAGTAATTGGGGTTTTGAGCATCAGGCTGGGATCAAAATTAGGAACTAGTTGACGGAAATATGCCAACATAGCCTCCCTATCTGCTCTGACTGCTTCCATTATAGTTTCCCTTGACTTCGCCTCAATCCTCAAGGTCTCTTCTCTGACTGCGTCCCTCACACTTTTCTTCAATTTGTCACCAAATTTCCCTCTCTGCTGTTTCGGCAAATTGAAGAACTGAGTTGGGGAAACGCCAGCACCAACTCCTCTGACCCTCCCACCATGCTTGGGGGTTCCCAAAGCAAGAGTCAAGACATCATTGGTCTCGGAGACAGTTAGAGTGCCTTCGGAGACTTGCTTTTGCAAATCATCCTAAAAGAGAGAAAGAGAGATAGTTAGAAACTGAGCAGAGGGTAAAACAGATAAATAAACCGATGTTGTAAATTATAAACAACGACGGTTTTCTTAAATTACTGACGTAGTATTAATTTACACACGGCGGTATTTAAATACCGTCGTTGTTTATAATTTACAATGTCGGGAGATAAAAACCCGTCGTATATTTAAAATAAAAACAGATTAAAACATAAATCATAGACCGTCGTAGTATTTAAAGTAAGACGACAAACTATTGAAAAACAGACGTAGGACTTAATTTCATACGGCTGCACAAAATTACCGTCGTTGTATATATGTTCTAACGTCTAGATGAGATAAAACCGTCGTAAATTTTAATGAAGAAGTGAAAAAACTCGACAGAGAGAGGGAGAGTGTGTGCGTGAGTAAACTTAAAACAAAACGGTTGTCTCCGGAATTTAAGTCGTCGTATTAATTCTATATAGACGTCTGATTTATTCAAAAACCGACGTTCTATTCATTTTACAACGGCGGTAAATAAAAACCGTCGTGGTGTTTATTTTATAACGTCCGTTATTTAAATGTGCGACGTCTATACGAAAATAAAACACTCTGTTTTTCAAATTTAGAACAGAGTTAGTGAGACTTACGATTATTTTTGCCTTTTCTGCAACCTTTGGATCAGGGATGTTCCCTGTTTTATCTTCTCTTGCCTTCTTCCATAGAAGAGCTCGATCGATTTCTTCACCGGGCATGGTTTCTATCAATTGGTCCTCCAAACCAACATAACCTTTCCTAGACAACCTATGGTTGTACTCCAATTTCTCCCTCCTCTTTTTCTGCTCAGAATGCACAGCCTCAAAATCTGGGGATAACCTTGAAGCTACAAAGGCATCCCATTGCGATTTCTCTATGAACTTATAAAGCTCAGGGGGTTCTTTTAACTTCTCCTTGTCTTGTGCGAATGAAAGGATATACTGCCAAGTTACGTTATACGACAGGACCATATTCTTGCCCCTATCCCCAATAACATAGGCCATTTGAACAGCCACCCAAATTTGCTCCTTCACGCCCTTGGGCAATTGAACCCATTTCTTGTCCACAAGAGGGACTTTGGTGCGTGCCAAAACACCAATGTAAGACTGCATCTCACTAGCAGCCTTGCCATGTGGTCTGCCCCTTTAATTGAACTCAACCACAGGCTTAATCTTCTGAATTTTCTTCTTCACAACACGGCTCATTGTGCTGATACCGCGGCCGGATTTTGGTTCCTCAACAAATGTGGCTATGCTGGAGTCTTTCTTGGAGGTTGAGGAAAATCTCATCCTCTTCGAGGGTTTGCTTTGAATTGATTTTTCTTCTTCCACTTGAGCCTTTGAAACTGATTTGGCTTCATCCCCTTGTGCCTTTGAAACTGATTTGGCTTCAATTTGTTGAGCCTTTGAAACAGATTTGGCCTCTGATGCTTGAGCTTCCTTGTTTTGAGATTTCGAAACCATTTTTAATTAATCTGCAAGGAAAACAACGTCGGTTATGAAAAATAAACGACGTAATAATAAAGAAACGACGTCCTAAAAATGCAGCCGTGATATCTCATTAGGACGATGGTTGTAAAACAACACCGTCGTCTTAAATACAACACCACGACGGTAAAACTAAAATAGTGACGTCCTATTAAACAGTCTCTCAAACCATGCATGGCAATAAGACGATGGTTTTATATCTTTCATGATGTAAATGTGTATACACAACGTCGGTTACTCATCCTAGGAACCGACGTGGTTTAAAATTTACAACATCAAACACAAAACGACTGTTCTTCTCCCACCAGACGATGGTTTAATCTTGTTTCCGACGTATTAATTGTCACACCATGACGGTTATTAACCACCATCGTGCAGTTTGCATTTCGTTGAATTTAACGACCGTCGTGGTGTGTCCATTCTATCGTCGCAAACAAGATAGAACTGTCGTCTTTTGGCATCGTGAGAGTATGGACTTATGAATTTAATCACAACCAGTGAAAGATTTCCTCAATTTGACAGAATCTTGTTTCCAGACAAAGACGGCTTTCAAATGAAATGTAAAAAAAGGGAAGAGAGTGAGAAAAAACCTTTGGCGTGCAAAGAATGTTTCCTTCCGACGTAGGAAAATGGTGATTTGGAGACGAAGACGAGATTCAGACGATGATGCTAATTTTGGGAAATGAGAGGGAAACTGCGATATTTTATCGGTGAGAGAAAACCGTAGAACATTAGGTCAGGTGACGAAAAGTTTATATATTTTCCCAGAGTTCAATACAACGACGTTTTTATTAAAAACCGCCGTATTATTTAGTTATAACGACGGTAAATAATTCAGAATTGACGTGGTTATCACACCTGCCGAACGACTTTTGGAATTCCGATGTGGTTATAACGGCGCTTGTTTATCTAAATTGACGTTGATTATTTAAATATGACGTCACTATGTATAATAGAACCGACGTGGATATTTATGATAATTTGTTTAAATATGATTTTTTCACGCGTTTTTTAACTCTCAGTTTTCAATTAGGGTTCCAACTTCTTCTTGCCCTTGGCTCTGTCTCATCAAATTCTAAAAAATTGTCTTTATGAAAGCAAATGTTTTAGTTGCGTTTTCACTCACAAGACCAAGCATGGGTTTGCAGAATGATTCCTCACAAGACCAAGCATGGGTTTGCAGCCGCACTTGCCCATTTGAAGGCATACGAGGGTGTTCCTGACGCTCCTTATGATAAGATAAAGAGGATGGTCATTCCTGATGCTCTGAAGTGAGCTTTTCACACTTTGTTGATTTTGATTTTATGAAATTATTAGTTTTCGTGAACTGAAATAATTGTTTTTGGAAATTATCTGATTATCTGAAATTATTTGCCTTTTAAATATTACTCCTATTAAATATTGATCTGTGGCTGTGCAGGAGCTTGAGAACAAGAGGAAGGAGAGGGCCCAGCTTGCATATCAGAGGAAGAAACAGTTGAACAAGCTGAGGGTGAAGGCAGAAAAGAAACCACGAAGAGATTTTAAGACGAAAATGTTGTTGAGGATTGAGAATTAAATTGTGTTTTGTGTTAAGAAAGATATTACCAAAATAAAACAAAAATTAGTTAATTTTAAAAAGCAATAAAAATAAGACGGCAGTTTACAGAGAAGGCAGATGTATAAATAGAAAAAATACGATGGTAATTTGAACTTAGGACGTGGTAAATAAATACGACAGTAGTGTTGTAGGTACCGTCGTAGTACACGCCAAAATAATAAGTCGATAAATTAATCCCTCGCGTCATGGTATATTGTTTAACACGTTGGTTTTTTTGTAATATACCGACGTGGATTCCTTTACATTATACGACGTGGATTCCATAAAATTATACGACATGGAATCCATTACAGAATAACCGACGTGGTTTTTTACAATAGATATTTATAAAAATACCCAATCCTAGATATGTATTTATAAATATACCCAAGCACTATTTAAACATAGAAACATACCCAAAATGGGTTTTGGGTATGTGTGTAATGATAGGTTTTGGGTATGTTTATAAATGGGTTTTGAGTGTGTGTAATGATGAGTTTTGGGTATGTTTATAAAGTGTTTTGGGTGTTGGGTATTTTTATAATTTCAGCCACCATTTTGGGTATTTTAGTGAAACTCCCTTTTTACAATTAGACGGCGGTATGTGTATAAGGACCGTTGTGAGTTTTAAAGATTTATTGTATAAATTTGACTCTTTCTTTCAGTTTCAGTTTTCATTTAGGGTTCCAAGTTCTTCTGATCTCTCTGGAGGCTCATCTTCCTCTCTCACATACACACATACATCATCACTCTCTTTCAAAACATTGTCTTTCTCAAAGTTTGCAGTGGTCAGTTCAGTTTTGGTTTCTTTTTGGATTTTGTGTATTTAAAATATTGCCATTCTCACTTTGGTGGTTCGATTATGATCAGGATCCAAAGATCTCAAAGGTGAGATATATACCTCTTGGGATCTCATTTTAATTTTCGTAGGCTACCAAAATTAACAAAATAATTAAATCTTAAAAAGAAATAAAAATTAAGACGACGGTTTACATAGAAGGCACCGTCGTAGTATACCGACATGGATTCCATTATATTATACGACGCGGACAAAGAACAGTTGGTCGTGTTTAGTTAGGAGTTAACACGACAGGTTTTTTTGGTGAACTGTCATCTTTATTTTCTACGTCGGTGGATTCATACCTGCTGTCGTTGTTTTTTGGTCAGATTTTAACTCTGAAGAAAACATTTTTTAAAAAGACGACGCTTTTTAATTTGTGTGCATCGTTTTAAAAAAATATTCAACAGTACCTCCATTTTTTAGTTGTTTAAGGCACTTATCCACGACGGTTTTTTTGTTACCGTCGTCTTTTTAAACACAATGACGGTTTTATGTTTTGCCATCATCTTTTTCTGGTCGCCTTTTTCACTTTTTGTAGTAGTGCTCCAAACACACCAAACAACTCCACTCACCATATTATGATGTTGCCCAAGTTTTGGGCTCGATCCGAAATCAATAGGTGTAACAAATTGGACAGTTCCAGTTCAACGGCAGTTCGTTCCTAATTGGAGTGGTTGGGGTATTGCATAGTTCTAGCGATTGGATTTCACTCAAAACTCATCAAATGACTCCTCCCACCAAATTATGAGGTTGCCCAAGTTTTGGGCTTGATCTGAAATCAATAGGTGTAAGAAATTGGACAATTCAAGTTCAAAGACAGTTCGTTCCTATTTGGAGTGGTTGGTGTATTCCATACTTCTAACGATTGGATTTCACTCAAAACTCACCAAATGACTCCTCCCAACATATTATGATGTTGCCCAAGTTTTGGGCTCAATCCAAAATCAATAGATGTAACAAATTGGACAATTAAAGTTCAAAGGCAGTTCGTTCCTAATTGGAGCGGTTGGTGTATTGCATAGTTCTAGAGACTGGATTTCACTCAAAACTCACCAAATGACTCGTCCCACCATATTATGAGGTTGCCCATGTTTTTGGCACGATTCGAAATCAATAGGTGTAACAAATTGGATAATTCTAGTTCAACAGCAGTTCGTTCCAAGTTGTTGTGGTTGGTGTATTCCATACTTCTAGCGATTGGATTTCACTCAAAACTCACCAAATGACTCCTCCCACCATATTATGACATTGCCCAAGTTTTGGGCTCGTTCCGAAATCAATAGATGTAACAAATTGGACAATTAAAGTTCAAAGGCAGTTTATTCCTAATTGGAACAGTTGGTGGATTGCATAGTTCTAGCGATTGGATTTCACTCAAAACTCAACAAAAGAATCCTCCCACCATATTATGAGGTTGCCCAAGTTTTGGGCTCGATCCGAAATCAATAGGTGTAACAAATCGGACAATACAAGTTCAACGGCAGTTCGTTCCTAGTTGCAATGGTTGGTGTATTCCATACTTAGCGATTTGATTTCACTCAAAACTCGCCAAATGACTCCTCCGACCATATTATGATGTTGCCCAAGTTTTGGGCTCGATCCGAAACCAATAGGTGTAACAAATTTGACAATTCAAGTTCAAAAGCAGGTTGTTCCTAATTTGAGTGGTTGGTTTATTGCGTAGTTCTATGGATTGGATTCCACTCAAAACTCACCAAATGACTCCTCCCATCACATTATAATGTTACCCAAGTTTTGGGCTCGATCCGAAATTAGTAGGTGTAACAAATTGGACAATTCAAGTTCAAAGGCAGTTCATTCCAAATTGGACCGGTTGGTGTATTGCATAGTTCTAAATGACTCCTCCCATCATATTATGATGTTGCCCAAGTTTTGGGTCGATCTGAAATCGGTAGGTGTAAGATATTGGACAATTCAAGTCCAACGACAGTTCTTTCCTAATTGGAGTGGTTGGTGCATTCAATAGTTCTAGCAATTGGATTTCACTCCAAACCCTCCAAATGTCTCCTCCCACCATATTATGATGTTTCCCAAGTTTTGGGCTCGATCCGAAAACTATAAGTGTACCAAATGGGATAATTCATGTTCAAAGGCAAGAAGTTCCTAATTGGAGTGGTTGGTGTATTGCATAGTTCTAGCAATTGGATTTCACTCAAAACACACAAAATGACTCCTCCCACCATATTATGAGGTTCCCAAGTTTTGGGCTCGATCTGAATCAATTGTTGTAAGAAATTGGACAATTCAAGTTCAACGGCAATTCGTTCCTAATTGGAGTGGTTGGTGTTTCCAAACTTCTAGCGAATGGATTTCACTAAAAATTCACCAAATGACTCCACCGACCATATTATGTTGTTGCCCAAGTTTTGGGCTCCATCCGAAATGAATAGGTTTAACAAAATTGGACAATTCATGTTCAAAGGTAGTTCATTCCTAATCGGAGTGGTTGGGGTATTTAATAGTTCTAGCGATTGGATTTCACTCAAAACTCACCAAATGGCTCCTCCAAGCATATTATGATGTTACCCAAGTTTTGGACTCGGTCCGAAATCAATAGGGTTAAGAAATTGGACTATTCAAGTTCAATGGCAGTTCGATCCTAATTGGAGTGGTTGGTGTATTGCATACTTCTTGCGATTGGATTTCACTCAAATCTCACCGAATGACTCCACCCACCATAATATGATGTTACCCAAGTTTTGGGCTCGGTCCGAAATCAATAGGTGTAAGAAATTGGACACTTCAAGTTCAATGGCAGTTCGTTCCTAATTGGAGTGGTTGGTGTATTGCATACTTCTTGCGATTGGATTTCACTCAAATCTCACCGAATGACTCCTCCCACCATAATATGATGTTACCCAAGTTTTGGGCTCGATCCGAAATCAATAGTTGTAAGAAATTCGACAATTCAAGTTCAACGGCAGTTCGTTCGTAATTGGGGTGGTTGGTGTATTGCATACTTCTAGCGATTGGATTTCACTCAAAACTCACCGAATGACTCCTCCCACCATAACATGATGTTGCCCAAGTTTTGGGCTTGATCTGAAATCAATAGGTGTAACAAATTGGACAATTGAAGTTCAAAGGCTGGTCGTTCCTAATGGGAGTGGTTGGTGTATTGCGTAGTTCTAGGGCTTGGATTTCACTAAAAACACACTAAATGACTCATGGCACCATATTATGATGTTGCCTCGATCCGAAATCAATAGGTGTAAGAAATTGGACATTTCAAGTGCAAAGGCAGTTCGTTCCTAATTGGATGGGTTGGTGTATTGTAGTTCTGGCGATTGGATTTGACTCCAAAGTCACCAAATGACTCCTCCCATCATATTATGACGTTGCCCAAGTTTTGGGCTCGATCAAAAATCAATAGGAGTAACAATTTGGACAACTTAAGTTCTAAGGCAGTTCGTTCCCAATTGGAGTGGTTGGTGTATTGCATATTTCTAGCGATTGGATTTCACTCCAAACCCACCAAATGACTCTTCCTACCGTATTATGATGTTGCCTATCTTTTGGGCTTGATTCGAAAGCAATAATTGTAAGAAAGTGGACAATTCAAGTTCATTGGGAGTTCGTTCCTAATTGGAGTGGTTGGTGTATTGCATACTTCTTGCGGTTGGATTTCTCTCAAAACTCATGGAATGACTCCTCCCACCATAATATGATGTTGCCCAAGTTTTGGGCTCGATCCGAAATCAATAGGTGTAAGAAATTCGACAAATCAAGTTCAACGGCAGTTTGTTCGTAATTGCAGTGGTTGGTGTATTGCATACTTCTTGCGATTGGATTTCACTCAAAACTCACCGAATGACTCCTCCCACCATAATATGATGTTGCCCAAGTTTTGGGCTTGACCCGAAATCAATAGGTGTAACAAATCGGACAATTGAATTTCAAAGGCTGGTCCTTCCTAATTGGAGTGGTTGGTGTATTGCGTAGTTCTAGGGATTGGATTTCACTCAAAAGACACCAAATGACTCCTGGCACCATATTATGATGTTGCCCAAGTTTTGGGCTCGATTCGAAGTCAATAGGTGTAACAATTTGGACAATTCAAGTTCTAAGGCATTTCGT
Source organism: Prunus avium (assembly GCF_965620075.1). Classification (NCBI taxonomy): domain Eukaryota; kingdom Viridiplantae; phylum Streptophyta; class Magnoliopsida; order Rosales; family Rosaceae; genus Prunus; species Prunus avium. The sequence goes on along the minus strand of NC_142291.1, from coordinate 21,970,296 downwards.
TCCCAATTGGAGTGGTTGGTGTATTGCATATTTCTAGCGATTGGATTTCACTCCAAACCCACCAAATGACTCTTCCCACCATATTATGACGTTGCCTATGTTTTGGGCTCGATCCGAAATCAATAATTGTAAGAAAGTGGACAATTCAAGTTCAAAGGGAGTTCGTTCCTAATTGGAGTGGTTGGTGTATTGCATACTTCTTGCAATTGGATTTCACTCAAAACTCATCGAATGACTCCTCCCACCATAATATGATGTTGCCCAAGTTTTGGGCTCGATCCGAAATCAACAATTGTAAGAAATTGGACATTTCATGTGCAAAGGCAGTTCGTTCGTAATTGGATGGGTTGGTGTATTGCATAGTTCTGGCCATTGGATTTCACTCCAAACCCACCAAATGACTCCTCCCGCCGTATTATGACGTTGTCCAAGTTTTGGGATCGATCCGAAATCAATAGGTGTAACAATTTGGACAATTCAAGTTCAAAGGCAGTTCGTTCCCAATTGGAATGGTTGGTGTATTGCATATTTCTAGCGATTGGATTTCATTCCAAACCCACCAAATGACTCTTCCCACCATATTATGATGTTGCCTATGTTTTGGGCTCAATCCGAAATAATAATTGTAAGAAAGTGGACAATTCAACTTCAAAGGGAGTTCGTTCCTAATTGGAGTGGTTGGTGTATTTCATAGTTCTAGCGATTGGATTTCACTCAAAACACACCAAATGACTCCTGCCACCATATTATGAAGTTGTCCAAATTCTGGGCTCAATCCGAAGTCAAAATGTGTAAGAAATTCGACAATTCGAGTTCAACGGCAGTGTGATCCTAATTGGAGTGGTTGGTGTATTCCACACATCTAGCGATTGGATTTCACTCAAAACATACCAAATGAATCCTCAATCCAAATTATGAGGTTGCCCAAGTTTTGGGCTCGATCCGAAATCAATAGGTGTAAGAAATTGGACAATTCAAGTTCAACGGCAATTCGTTCCTAATTGGAGTGGTTGGTGTATTCCATACTTCTAGCGATTGGATTTCGCTCAAAACTCACCAAATGACTCCTCAATCCATATTACGATGTTACCCAAGTTTTGGGCTCCATCCAAAATCAACAGGTTTAAGAAATTGGACAATTCAAGTTCAACGGCAATTCGTTCCTAATTGGAGTGGTTGGTGTATTCCATACTTGTAGCGATTGGATTTCACTCAAAACTCACCAAATGACTCCTCCCACCATATTATGATGTTGCCCAGATTTTGGGCTCGATCTGAAATGAATAGGTGTAAGAAATTGGACATTTCAATCGCAAAGGCAGTTCGTTCCTAATTGGATGGGTTGGTGTATTGCATAGTTATGGCGATTGGATTTCTCTGCAAACCCACCAAAGGACTCCTCCCACCGTATTATGACGTTGCCCAAGTTTTGGGCTCGATCCGAAATCAATAGGTGTAACAATTTGGACAATTCAAGGTCAAAGGCAGTTCGTTTCCAAACCCACCAAATGACTCTTCCCACCATATTATGATGTTGCCTATGTTTTGGGCTCGTTCCGAAATCAATAATTGTAAGAAAGTGGACAATTCAAGTTCAAAGGAGTTCGTTCCTAATTGGAGTGGTTGGTGTATTCCATACATCTAGCGATTGGATTTCACTCAAAACACACCAAATGACTCCTCCCACCATATTACGATGTTACCCAAGTTTTGGGCTCGATCCGAAATCAACAGGTTTAAGAAATTGGACAATTCAAGTTCAACGGCAATTCATTCCTAATTGGAGTGGTTGGTGTATTCCATACTTCTAGCAATTGGATTTCACTCAAAACTCACCAAATGACTCCTCCCACCATATTATGATGTTGCCCAAGTTTTGGGCTTGATCCGAAATCAGTAGGTGTAACAAATTGGACAATTCAAGTGCAACGGCAGTTCATTCCCAATTGGATTGGTTGGTGTATTGCATAGTTCTTGCGATTTGATTTCGCTCAAAACCCACAAAATGTCTCCTCCCAACGTATTATGATGTTGCCCAAGTTTAGGGCTCGATCCGAAATCAATTGGTGTAAGAAATTGGACATTTCAAGTTCAAAGGCAGTTCGTTCCTAATTGGAGTGGTTGGGTTAATTTATAGTTCTGGCGATCAGATTTCACTCAAAACTCAACAACTGACCCCTCTGACCATATTCTGATGTTGCCCAAGTTTTGGGCTCGATCCGAAATCAATAGGTATAACAAATTGGACAATTCAAGTGCAACGGTAGTTCATTCCTAATTCGAGTGCTTGGTGTATTTCATACTTCTAGCGAATGGATTTCAGTCAAAACTGACCAAATGACTCCTCCCACCATATTATGACGTTGCCCAAGTTTTGGGGTCGATCCAAAATGAATAGGAGTAAGGAATTGGACAATTGAAGTCCAACGACAGTTCGTTCCTAATTGGAGTGGTTGGTGTAATGCGTAGTTCCAGCGATTGGATTTCACTCCAAACCCACCAAATGACTCCTCACACCATATTATGATGACGACCAAGTTTTGGGCACGATCCGAAATCAATAGGTGTCAGAAATCCGACAATTCAAGTTCAACGGCAGTTCATTCGTAATTGGAGTGGTTGGTGTATTACATACTTCTGCGATTGGATTTCACTCAAAACACACCAAATGACTCCTGCCACCATATTATGATGTTGCCCAAGTTTTTGGCTCTATCCGAAGTCAATAGGTGTAAGAAATTGGACAATTCATGTTCAAAGGCAGTTCGTTCCTAGTTGGATTGGTTGGTGTATTGCATAGTTTTGGCGATTGGATTTCTGTCCAAACCCACCAAATGACCCCTCCCACCATATTTTGATGTTGCCCCAGTTTTGGGCTAGATTCGAAATCAATAGGTTTAAGAAATTGTACAATTCAAGTTCAAAGGCTGTTTGTTCCCAATCGAAGTGGTTGGGGTAATTCATAGTTCTAGCGATTGGATGTCACTTGAACCCACCAAATGACTCCTCCCACCATATTGTTATGTTGCCCAAGCTTTGGGCTCGATCCGAAATCAATAGGTGTAACAAAATTGGAAAATTCAAGTTCAAAGGCAGTTCGTTCCTAGTTGGAGTGGTTGGTGTATTGCATAGTTCTAGTTGCATTGTTCTAGCGATTGGATTTCACTCATAACTCACGAAATGACTCCTCCCACCATATTATGATGTTGCCCAAGTTTTCGGCTCGATCCGAAATCGATAGGTGTAAGAAATTGGAGAATTCAAGTTCAACGGCAGTTCATTCCTAATCGGAGTTGTTGTCGTATTGCATAGTTCTAGCGATTGGATTTCACTCCAAACCCACCAATTGACTCCTCCCACCATATTATAATGTTTCCCAAGTTTTGGGCTCAATCCGAAATCAATAAGTGTAAGAAATTGGAGAATTCAAGTTCAACGGCAGTTCATTCCTAATAGGAGTTGTTGGTGTATTCCAAACTTCTAGCGATTGGATTTCACTCAAAACTCTCCGAATGACTCCTCCCACCGTATTATGCTGTTACCCAAGTTTTGGGCTCGATTCGAAATCAATAGTGTAAGAAATTGGACAATTCAAGTTCCATGGCCGTTCGTTCCTAATTGTAGCGGTTGGTGTATTCCATACTTCTAGCGATTGGATTTCACTCAAAACTCACAAAATGACTCCTCCCACCATATTATGTTGTTGCCAAGGTTTTGGGCTCGATCCGAAATCAATAGGTGTAAGAAATTGGACAATTCAAGTTCAGCGCCAGTTCATTCCTATTTGGAGTGGTTGGTGTATTCCACACTTCTAGCGATTCGATTTCACTCAAAACCCACCAAATGACTCCTCCCACCATATTATGATGTTGCCCAAGTTTTGGGCTTGATCCGAAATCGATAGGTGTAAGAAATTGGAGAATTCAAGTTCAACGGCAGTTCATTCCTAATCGGAGTTGTTGGTGTATTGCATAGTTCTAGCGATTGGATTTCACTCCAAACCCACCAATTGACTCCTCCCACGATATTATAATGTTTCCCAAGTTTTGGGCTCAATCCGAAATCAATAAGTGTAAGAAATTGGAGAATTCAAGTTCAACGGCAGTTCATTCCTAATAGGAGTTGTTGGTGTATTCCAAACTTCTAGCGATTGGATTTCACTCAAAACTCTCCGAATGACTCCTCCCACCGTATTATGCTGTTACCCAAGTTTTGGGCTCGATTCGAAATCAATAGTGTAAGAAATTGGACAATTCAAGTTCCATGGCCGTTCGTTCCTAATTGTAGCGGTTGGTGTATTCCATACTTCTAGCGATTGGATTTCACTCAAAACTCCCCAAATGGCTCCGCCCACCATATTACGATGTTGCATGAGTTTTGGGCTCGATCCGAAATCAATAGGTGTAAGAATTTGGACAATTCAAGTTCAACGGCAGTTTGTACCAAGTTGGAGTGGTTGGTGTATTCCATACTTCTAGCATTTGGATTTCCCTCAAAACACATCAAATGACTCCTCCCACCATATTATGATGTTGCCCAAGTTTTGGGCTCGATCCGTAATCAATAGCTGTAAGAAATTGGACAATTCTTGTTCAAAGGCAGTTCGTTCCTAATTGGAGTGGTTGGTGTATTGCATATTTCTTGCGATTGGATTTCCCTCCAAACCCACCAAATGACTCCTCCCACCATATTATGATGTTGCCCAAGTTTTGGGCTCAATCCGAAATCAATAGGTGTAAGAAATTGGACAATTCAAGTTCAAAGGCAGTTCGTTCCTGATTGGAGTGGTTGGTGTGTTGTATAGTTCTAGCAATTAGATTTCACACCAAACCCACAAAATGATTCCTCCCTCCATATTATGATGTTTCCTAAGTTTTGGTCTAGATCCGGAATCAATAGATGTAAGAAATTGGAGAATTCAAGCTCCAAGGTAGTTCATTCCTAATTGGAGTGGTTGGTGTATTGCATATTTCTAGTGGCATAGTTCTAGCGATTGGATTTCACTCAAAACTCACCAAATGACTCCTCCCACCATATTATGATGTTGCCCAAGTTTTGGGGTCGATCCGAAATCGATAGGTGTAAGAAATTGGACAATTCAAGTTCAACGGCAGTTCGTTCCTAATTGCAGTGGTTGGTGTATTCCATACTTGTAGCGATTGGATTTCACTCAAAATCACCGAATGACTCCTCCCACCATATGTTGCGTCGATTCAGCTGCACCAAAATGGATTCAGCTGCATCCTCAACTTGTGATACTCGCAAGTGCACGAGCCGTTCGGTAGTATAGCATATGTAAGTGCGAGGTCGATTCCACAGGGATTGGTGATTGAATAATCCAATTCAGTTTTCCTACACAAAACCGAAAAAAACAAGAAAGAAAATAAATAAAACACGAAAGAAAGAAAAGAAAATAACTCAAGCAGATAAGTTCCCAAGTTCAATTATATTAACGGATTGATTCTAGCTAAAGTATGATTAAGCCATGGTGTTTGGTCCTAACCTTGTATTCCTAATTCCCTAATTTGATCATCTGTTGTCTAACCTAAACTAAGCATTAGGAATCCATTAAGCATAGAAGAACATTTTAAACAACCAAGTATGTATCTAATCCCTGTGGTCGAATTTCCATACATACTCTTCCTATTCATAGGTCAATTCGAATTAAAGCATGGTGTCTACTCTTAATTCAAACCAAGATAGCTAACATGTAAGCCTAAATGGTGATCAATCATTCAAACTAGCATATTAACTTATAAGCATAATGAATAAGAACAAAAATCATAATTGAAACTTGGAAACTAATCAAACTTGAAACTAAAGAAAAGAATTTACATAACAATGAAAAGTAAAATGGAACTAAGAAAAACTTAAGGAGAATTTCAGCATAAAGATTTCATTACAACAATTGAAAACTAGAAGGAGAAACTAAGAGAATTTGAGGGAGAGAAGGGAGGGGAGCTCTAGAGAAGTGTTTGAGAGCTCCCCCCTTTGGGGGTGTTTTTTGAAGCTTGAAGACTTCTCTATTTATAGGGCTAAGAGGGAGGAACATCATGATGAATTTCAACACCACCATTCATCTTTTAATACAATCCATAACTCCCACTTCATCTTGTCTATGTTTGTGTGGTTGGAATAAATTCCATCCCATACTTCTTTTGATGCACATCAAGCTTTCTTCACATGGGATTTCAAAGGTGTTCAATTGTGGCTGCCTTTTGCTGCCAACCCATGTGGGTTTTCTTTTGGTTGCTGGAAAAAACGATTCTTCTGAACCAGGCTTGGTGTAGGAAGGCCTGAGGTTTCAATATGTATCCCATGAGGCTCAAATTTGGATATGTCATAATACACACCCATTGGAACAACTTTTATGAAGAATGCAATCTCATCTGAGTAGTACAGGTGTATGTTTTGGGCCTTGAAAGTTGACTGCCGAAAATAGACTGGAATTGACTTCATTGCAGTCAGCTTGTGGGCTTGTTTTGGGCTTGATCTTCCCTCCTAAAAAATCTGTAAAAATCTGGATCTTCAAACCCTTTAAATTATCTTTCCAAGCATATGCAGCCCAATTCAAGGAAAAATCGGAAAGCCCTTCAAATGTGATATTCGGCCCAGTAATGCAGATGCTGCCAAATTTGACCTGAAGTTGCCAAAACTTGTATAACTTTCTCTAGAAGACTCGGAATCATGAACCGTAAAATTCTCCAGAAACTAGACTTCCGTATCTTTCCAATTATGTAAGGCTCATCATCTGGTTCCTCTTCAGAAAGTACAGTCCAATTCGTGAAGTTGACTCATCTGCAGACACCGATGAGCTTGTCTCCAAAATGCATTTAATGAGTCTCAAGCTTATTACACTGAAACAAACACAAAATTTATTAAAAGCACAAGTTTAACTCAAAAACATAATTAAATCATAAGTTGGAAGGGTACAAAATGATATATAAATATGCACCGATCACCATATTATGATGTTACCCAAGTTTTGGGCTCGATCCGAAATCAATAGTGTAAGAAATTGGACAATTCAAGTTCCACGGCAGTTCGTTCCTAATTGAAGTGGGTGGTGTATTCCATACTTCTAGCGATTGGATTTCACTCAAAACTCCCCAAATGACTCCTCCCACCAAATTAGGATGTTGCCCAAGTTTTGGGCTCGATCCGAAATCAATAGGTGTAAGAAACTGGACAATTCAAGTTTAACGGCAATTCGTTCCTAATTGGAGTGGTTGGTGTATTCCATACTTCTAGCATTTGTTTTTCACTCAAAACACACCAAATGACTCCTCCCACCATATTACGATGTTGCCCAAGTTTTGGGCTCGATCCGAAATCAATAGGTGTAAGAAATTGGACAATTCAAGTTCAAAGGCAGTTTGTGCCTAATTGGAGTGTCTGGGGTAATTCATAGTTCTAGCGATTGGATTTCACTCAGAACTCACCAAATGACTCCTCCCACCATATTACGATGTTGCCCAAGTTTTGGGCTCGATCCGACATCAATATGCGTAAGAAATTGTACAATTCAAGTTCAACGGCAGTTCGTTCCTAATTGGAGTGGTTGCAGTATTCCATACTTCTAGCGATTGGATTTCACTCAAAACTCCGCAAATGACTCGTCCCACCATATTATGTTGTCGCCAAAGTTTTGGGCTCGATCCGAAATCAATAGGTGTAACAAATTGTACAATTCAAGTTCAAAGGAAGTTCGTTCCTAATTCGAGTGGTTGGTGTTGTGCATAGTTCAAGTGATTGGATTTCACTCAAAACCAACCAAATGACTCCTCCCACCATATGAAAATGTTGCCCAAGTTTTGGGCTCGATCCGAAATCAATAGGTGTGAGAAATTGGACAATTCAAGTTCAATAGCAGTTCGTTCCTACTTTGAGTCTTTGGTGTATTGCAAAGTTCTAGCGATTGGATTTCACTCAAAACCCACCAAATGACTCCTCCCACCATATTGCGATGTTGCCCAAGTTTTGGGCTTGATCCGAAATCAATAGGTGCAAGAAATTGGACAATTCAAGTTCAACGGCAGTTCATTCCTACTTGGAATCTTCGGTGTATTGCAAAGTTCTAGCAATTGGATTTCACTGAAAACCTATCCAATGACTCCTCCCACCATATTTTGATGTTGCCCAAGTTTTCGGCTCGATCCGAAACCAATAGGTGTAAGAAATTGGACAATTTAAGTTCAACGAGAATTAATTCCTAATTGGGGTGGTTGGTGTATTCCACACTTCTAGCGATTGGATTTCGTTCAAAACTCTCCAAATGACTCCTCCCACCATATTATGATGTTGCCCACGTTTTGGGCTCGATCCGAAATCAATAGGTGTAAGAAATTGGCCAATTCAAGTTCAAAGGCAGTTCATTCCTAATTCGAGTGTCTGGGGTAATTCATAGTTCTAGCGATTGGATTTCACTCAAAACTCACCAAGTGACTCCTCCCACCATATTATGATGTTGTCCAAGTTTTGGGCTCGATCCGAAATCAGTAGGTGTAAGACATTGGACAATTCATGTTCAATGGCAGGTCGTTCCTAACTGGAGTGGTTGTTGTATTCCATACTTCTAGCGATTGGATTTCACTCCAAACTCATCAAATGACTCCTCCCACCAAATTATGACGTTGCCCAAGTTTTGGGCTCGATCTGAAATCAATAGGTGTAAGAAATTGGACAATTCAAGTTCAACGGCAATTTGTTCCTAATTGGAGTGGTTGGTGTATTCCATACTTCTAGCGATTGGATTTCACTCAAAACTCACCAAATGACTCCTCCCACCATATTATGATGTGGCCCAAGTTTTGGGGTCGATTCGAAATCAATAGGTGTATGAAACTGGACAATTCAAGTTCAAAGGCAGTTCGTTCCAAATTGGAGTGGTTGGGGTAATTCAGAGTTCTGGCGAATGGATTTCCCCCAAAACACACCAATTGACTCCTCCCACCATATTATGTTGTTTCCCAAGTTTTGGGCTCGATCCGAAATCAATAGGTGTAAGAAACTGGACAATTCAAGTTTAACGGCAATTCGTTCCTAATTGGAGTGGTTGGTGTATTCCATACTTCTAGCATTTGTTTTTCACTCAAAACACACCAAATGACTCCTCCCACCATATTATGATGTTGCCCAAGTTTTGGGCTCGATTCGAAATCAATAGGTGTAAGAAATTGGACAATTCAAGTTCGACGGCAGTTTGTTCCTAATTAGAGTGGTTGGTGTATTCCATACTTCTAGAGATTGGATTGCACTCAAAACTCACCAAACGACTCCTGCCACCATATTATGATGTTGCCCAAGTTTTCGACTCTATCCGAAATCAATAGGTGTAAGAAATTGGACAATTCAAGTTCAAAGGCAGTTCGTTCCAAATTGGACTGGTCGAGGTAATTCATAGTTCTAGCGATTAGATTTCACTGAAAACTAACCAAATGACTCCTCCCACCGTATTATGATGTTGCCCAGGTTTTGGGCTCGATCCAAAATTAATAGTTGTAACAAATTGTACAATTCAAGTTCAACGACTGATCGTTCCTAATTGGAATGGTTGATGTATTCCACACTTCTAGCGTTTGGATTTCACTCAAAACTTACCCAATGACTACTCTCACCATATTAGGATGTTGCCCAAGTTTTAGGCTCGATCCAAAATCAATAGGTGTAAGAAATTTGACAATTCAAGTTCAAAGGCAGTTCGTTCCTAATTGGAGTGGTTGGGGTAATTCATAGTTCTAGCGATTGGATTTCACTCCAAACCCACCAAATGACTCCTCCCCCCATACTGTGTTCTTTCCCAAGTTTTGGGCTCGATCTGAAATCAATAGGTGCAAGAAATTGGACAATTCAAGTTCAACGACAGTTCGTTCCTAATTGGAGTGGTTGGTGTATTCCATAGTTCTAGGGATTGGATTTCACTCGAAACTCACCAAATGACTCCTCCCACCATATTATGATGTTGCCCAAGTTATGGGCTCAATCCGAATTCATTAGGTGTAAGAAATTGGACAATTCAAGTTCAAAGCCAGTTCGTTCCTAGTTGGAGTGGTTGGGGTAATTCATAGTTCTACCAATTGGATTTCACTCAAAACTCACCAAATGTCTCCTCCCACCATATTATGTTGTTTCTCAAGTTTTGGGCTCTATCGGAAATCAATAGGTGCAAGAAATTGGACAATTCAAGTTCAAAGGCAGTTCGTTCCTAATTGGAGTGGGTGGGGTAATTCATAGTTCTAGCGATTGGATTTCACTCTAAACCCACCAAATGTCTCATCGCACCATATTATGTTGTTTCCCAAGTTTTGGGCTCATTCGGAAATCAATGGGTGTAAGAAATTGTACAATTCACGTTCAACGGCAGTTCGATCCTAATTGGAGTGGTTGGTGTATTCCATAGTTCTAGCGATTGGATTTCTGTCAAAAGTCACCAAATGACTCCACCCACCATATTATGATGTTGCCTAAGTTTTGGGCTCGATCTAAAATCAATAGGTGTAAGAAATTGGACAATTCAAGTTCAAAGGAAGTTCGTTCCTAATTGGAGTGGGTGGGGTAATTCATAGGTCTAGGAATTGGATTTCACTCAGAACTTAGCCAATGACTACTCTCACCATAGTTCTAGCAATTGGATTTCACTGAAAACTCACCAAATGACTCCTCCCACCATATTATGATGTTGCCCAAGTCTTGGGCTCGATCCGAAATCAATGGGTGTAAGAAATTGCAAAATTCATGTTGAACGACAGTTCGTTCCTAATTCGAGTGGTTGGTGTATTCCACACTTCTAGTGATTGGATTTCCCTCCAAAACCACCAAATGACTCCTCCCACCACATTATGATGTTGCCCAAGTTTTGGGTTCGATCAGAAATCAATAGGTGTAAGAAATTGCACAATTCAAGTTCAAAGGCAGTTCGTTACAAATTGGAGTGGTTGGGGTAATTTATAGTTCTAGGAATTGGATTTCACTCAGAACTCACCATATGACACCTCCCACCGTATTATGATGTTGCCCAGGTTTTGGGCTCGATCCAAAATCAAGAGGTGTAACAAATTGGGCAATTCAAGTTCAAAGGCAGTTCATTCCAATTGGAGTGGGTGGGGTAATTCATAGTTCTAGAGATTGGATTTCACTCCAAACCCACCAAATGACTCCTCCCACCATATTATGTTGTTTCCCAAGTTTTGGGCTCGATACGAAATCAACAGGTGTAAGAAGTTGGACGATTCATGTTCAACGGCAGTTCGTTCCTAATTAGTGTGGTTGGTGTATTCCACACTTCTAGCGATTGGAATTCACTCAAAACTCACCCAATGAGTCCTGTCGCCATATGATGATGTTGCCCAAGTTTTGGGCTCAATCCGAAATGAATAGGTGTAAGAAATTGGAAAATTCAAGTTCAACAGTAGTTCGTTCCAAATTGGAGTGGTTGGTGTATTCCATACTTCTAGTGATTGGATTTCACCCAAAACTCACCAAATGACTACTCCCACCATATTATGATGTTGCCCAAGTTTTGGGCCTAATTTGAAATCAATAGGTGTAAGAAATTGGACAATTCAAGTTCAAAGGCAGTTCGTTTCAAAATGGAGTGGTTGGGGTAATTCACAGTTGTACCGATTGGATTTCACTCAAAACTCACCAAATGACTCCTCCCACCATATTATGATGTTGCCCAGGTTTTGGGCTCGATCCAAAATCAATAGTTGTAACAAATTGGACAATTCAAGTTCAAAGGCAGTTCGTTCCGAATTGGAGTGGGTGGGGTAATTCATAGTTCTAGCGATTGGATTTCACTCCAAACCCACCAAATGACTCCTCCCACCATGTTATGCTGTTGCCTAAGTTTTGGGCTCGATACGAAATCAATAGGTGTAAGAAACTGGGCAATTCAAGTTCAACGGCAGTTCGTTCCTAATTGGAATGGTTGATGTATTCCACACTTATAGCGATTGGATTTCACTCAAAACTTACCCAATGACTCCTCTCACCATATTATGATGTTGCCCAAGTTTTAGGCTCGATCCAAAATCAATAGGTGTAAGAAATTGGACAATTCAAGTTCAACGGCAGTTCGTTCCTAATTGGAGTGGTTGGTGTATTCCACACTTCTTGCGATTGGATTTCACTCAAAACTCACCCAATGACTCCTCCTGCCATATTATGATTTTGCTCAAGTTTTGGGCTCGATCCGAAATCAATGGGTGTAAGAAATTGGACAATTCAAGTTCAAGGAAAGTTCGTGCCTAATTCGAGTGGTTGGTGTATTCCACACTTCAAGAGTTTGGATTTCACTCAGAACTCACCAAATGACTCCGCCCACCATATTATGATGTTGCCCAAGCTTTTGGCTTGATCCGAAATCAATAGGTGTAAGAAATTGGACAATTCAAGTTCAAAGGCAGTTCGTTCATAATAGGAGTGGTTGGGGTAATTCATAGTTCTCGCGATTGTAGTTCAGTCAAAACTCACCAAATGACTCCTCCCACCACATTATGTTGTTGCCCAAGTTTTGGGCTCGATCCGAAATCAATAGGAGTAAGAAATTGGACAATTCTAGTTCATAGGCAGTTCATTCCTAATTGGAGTGGTTGGTGTATTGCAAAGTTCTAGCAATTGGATTTCACTCAAAACTCCCCAAATGACTCCTCGCACCATATTATGATGTTGCCCAAGTTTTGGGCTCGATCCGAAATCAATTGGTGAAAGAAATTGAACAATTCAAGTTCAAAGGCAGTTCGTTCCTATTAGGAGTGGTTGTTGTAATTCATAGTTAGTGATTGAATTTCAATCAAAACTCACCAAATGACTCCTCCCACCACATTATAATGTTGCCCAAGTTTTGGCCTTGATCCGAAATCAATAGGTGTAAGAAATTGGACAATTCAAGTTCAATGGCAGTTCGTTCCTAATTGGAGTGGTTGGTGTATTCCACACTTCTACCGATTGGATTTCACTCAAAACTCACCCAATGAATCCTCCCGCCATATTATGATGTTGCCCAAGTTTCGGGCTCGAATCGAAATCAATAGGTGTATGAAATTGGACAATTCAAGTTCTACGGCTGGTCGTTCCTAATTGGTGTGGTTGGTGTATTCCATACTTCTAGTGATTGGATTTCACCCAAAACTCACCAAACGACTCCTCCCACCATATTATGATGTTGCCCAAGTTTTGGGCCCAATTCGAAATCAATAGGTGTAAGAAATTGGACAATTCAAGTTCAAAGGCAGTTCGTTTCGAAATGGAGTGGTTGGGGAAATCCCTGCTTCTCATGGGAAATCCAACCCTCTCTCTCTCTCTCTCTCTCTCTCTCTAATTCTAAAATGCTTAGCTGCCATGCCACAAGCTTCTCAAAGCAAGCCAAGATATTCATCTGTAAGCAACTGTTGGTTTTGTTGGTGAAGGAAATCAAGGTGTTTCCTGAGGCTTAACGAACCTTTCGAAGCACCCTTGGGGCCTGATTCTTGAACTCAGATACAGGGGCAACTCCACCCACTTACTCTTTATGGCAGCCCAAGCCCATCTGTAGCTGCCGGAACGAAAAAAGCCTATTCCTAAATGCCAACACCCAAACACTCAAGCACATTCACCATGCTAAATAGCCCAAAAGCTATATTAAACCATGTCACCTTAGCCAATACCAAGCATACAAGCCAATGCCAATGCCAAGCATACATGCCAATGCCAAACATACATGCCAATGCCAAGCGTACATGCCAATGCCAATACCAAGCATACATGCCAATGCCAAGCATACATGCCAATGCCAAGCACACACGCCAATGCCAAGCGCACACGCCAATGCCAAGCATACAAGCCAAAGCCAAGCGTAAAAGCCAATACCATGCAAGCCCAAAATCAAGCGTACATGCAAATGCCAAGCATCCAAGCCAAATATCAAGCATATATGCCAACATCAAGCATACATGCCAATACCAAATATACACGTCAAAACCAAGCATGCAAGCCAATATCAAGCATACAAAACTAAGCAACTCTTGCAAACCACAACCATGCCAAATCAAGCATCACTAGTCACTCAAGCACATCAATCATGCAAGCTAACTTATTTTGGGTTAAAATTCAACCAAGCCTTATCTCCTATGTAATGCCACAAAATAAGTCAACTTTTAGTAACCCGAGTAAGTAAACTCCAATATTACAGTGTCTAGGAAAGTTCTTCAAGGCGACACCCTCGGTGTCTAAGAAGATTGGGTTTTAAGTGGGACCATTGCGACCCCTCCAACCTTCCCGGAAAAGACATGGCTGTGATTTCGAAGACTCTTAACTGGTTATCCTTGAGTTGCTTATCGTTACATTTAAACTCAAGCTAATAGTTGCCGAAACCATGCTAGTCTTCATGCTAAGAAAAACAAAACGACTACGGCCAAGCAAGCATGCATGGATATTTCATGCATATTGAAGAACCAGCCACGCCATGCCCCGGCCAATTATTTTGGGCTGAAATTGATTATTTGGCCCATCTCGCTGCCACTTCATGGCCCCAATAATCAAGGGGGCTAATGTTGAGGCCCAAAAAAGTCACGAGAAACCCAAAGACATTTAAGGCCCGATATAAAATATAATATTGGTCATGCATTAATCCAAGCTGTATTTTGGGAATTAATTCATTAAATAAATAATAGTGTCCATGCCATGCGAAGCCAATAATACATTTTTCATATATCAATCACTTATCATGCTCACATGAACCCAAGTCATGTGGTTTACAAGGCTTGCATGAGGGATTGTGATGTGGAAGGTTACGGAGGTCCACCAGGCCCACGGAAGCCCTTGGATAATGGAGACTTTGGGCTAGCTACTTGGGAGCACCAAAGTCCAAGCCCATTACTTAGAGTTCTCCAACGTGGGTAAGCAAATGAGATATTTTCCAAGTATTTCCTTTTATCCATAGGAAATAGTCATTTTCCAAATACCTAGCTTTACCCATTGGAAACAAGCCTTTTCCAGCACTCCCTATTACCCGTTGGAAACAAGCCTTTTCCAACACTCCCTATTACCCGCTGGAAACAAGCCATTTCCAGCGCTTCCTTTTACCCATAGGAAATAATCAGTTTATGGTACCTAGCTTCGCATGCTGGAAAATAGCATGCCCTAGCGCTCCCTTTTACCCATTGGAAATAGGCTGGTTCCAGCGCCTCTCTTTGCCTATTGGAAATAAAGGAAAACCCCCACCCTCTATAAATTAAGAGGCATTTGCTGGGCAAAATCAGTTTTCTCTTGGTGCCTGCAAGCTTCTTAGCAACCATGAGAACTCATCTTCCTTCCTCATTTCAGCCGCTGCAAGCGTTCCAGGGGCCATCCCAGCCATCAACCTTCATCCTTTGGCTGCTGCAAGCATCCCAGTAGCCATCGACCAACACCTCTTGGTTGCTCAAGCACCCCAGCAACCATCAAACCATTGTCTGCCGCGCAAATCTCACGGCCTGGGTTTCCTGGCCGAGGAGACGTGCGTTGACACGCGGTTTCCTGCTTTTGGGTGCGGGCGTGCCAGCACGGTCTACCGTGCGTCGAGATATTTGATGAGTATTGGATGGGTGAGTGGTGCGCCTGTTTGAACTCGTCTTCTAATCAAACGATTGTAGCCGAGAGAGGAACTGGTCTCGGCCGTTAGGTTCACGGCCTGAACTACAAGGCCGTTGAGTGATGGTGTTGGTGGCGGGTTTTGGGGCGGTGCTCCGGCGCGCTGCTCCGGGAGCGGCGGTCGTGTGATATATGGGGTGAGTGAACGAACAACAAGGATGGTGCTCCGGCGCCTTGAGAGTCAAGGGTCGTATGATATATTGATGAATGGATTTTCCTTACAACCTAACACTACTCCTAGGAAAGCAAGTAAAGATATTGAAAGTGCATTACAGGAAAAAATAAGTTGCTCCGTGGGAGGCTTGGTTTTGGTGTTGAACCCTTTGAATGTAGCTCGAGCCTTGTATTTATAGGGAGAGTCCCTGGAGGAGTAATCGAGGCTGAAAATCTGCATGGTGGAGCCTGATTAGAGCAAGTGGGCAATCTAATCGACATTTGGGATCGTGAAGTATGGTGGTGTGACCCCAAATCCTGGTGAATCTCGGCCGCCGTTCTCGATCGTGGTTTCTGAGCTTCTGGCCGTGGAGACGCATTTATGGCCTGGATAGCTGGTGAGCTGACCTCTCAAGCTGTCAGAATTCTTGTGAGAATGTCCACGTCTAATCACTCTGATTCTTATCACCAAATCCTGACTCTAGTCACTTCCCACCTTCCCTCATGCATTAAATGCTTATTTGTGGCCAGTGGGTTTGCTGCATTAAACAGGCACTACTTCATTAAATGAAGCCTGGGACCCTGTTGTCACGTGATGATTTGCCTTTAATGTCTTGGCCGCAATTTTGCCTGGCCTCGGCCTCAGCCTGCGCTTGAGGCCGAGATGATCATGCCTTAGCATTTCCTCTTTTGTCTTCAGGAGGGCGAACTACCCTGGCGAAACGCCGCATTTTAGCTTTTACGAGCAAGGGCCGGGGCCGAGAAAAGGGGTTCCCTCAGCCAGCTCATGGCCGTGATTTATTAGGGACAAACAACCATGTTCCTTCCTTCCAAGCTATAAACACCATAGCCTTCAAACCTCAAGCTTTTCCTCCCATTATCCTTCTCTTGAAACTCTTAAATCCATAAAGCCTCACCAAGCATAACTCCAAGCTTTCCATTCCTTCCAAGCTATAAACACCATAGCCACAAACAACAAATTATCAACGCCCAAACTCAAGCATATCCAACACCAAGCCAAGCACATGCATTCTCATTTGCTAAACTCGTGGATCTTTAGCTCCCACACTCCAAGCTCTCATGCCAAGCTCACATAATCTCAGTTCAACATCATGTTCAACTCTTCGACAAGCTGCCGGAAATATCAGCGCAAAACACACAGCCACTGGAAGAAAACCAAAGTACTCCCCTGGGACTTGCTTCTCCCTTGGGATACTTTGGGCCTAGTCCTCGCTAACTCAGAAATCAATAGGTGTGAGAAATCAATAGGTGTGAGAAATTGGACAATTCAAGTTCAACGGCAGTTCGTTCCCAATTGGAGTGGTTGGTGTATTCCAAACTTCTAGCGATTGGATTTCACTCAAAACTCACCAAATGACTCCTCCCACCATATTATGATGTTGCCCAAGTTTTGGGGTCGATTCGAAATCAATAGGTGTATGAAACTGGACAATTCAAGTTCAAAGGCAGTTCGTTCCAAATTGGAGTGGTTGGGGTAATTCAGAGTTCTGGCGAATGGATTTCCCCCAAAACAAACCAATTGACTCCTCCCACCATATTATGATGTTTCCCAAGTTTTGGGCTCGATCCGAAATCAATAGTTGTAAGAAATTGAACAATTCAAATTCAAAAGAAGTTCGTTCCAAATTGGAGTGGTTGGGGTAATTCATAGTTCTAGCGATTGGATTTCACTCAAAACTCACCAAATGACTCCTCCCACCAAATTATGTTGTTGCCCAAGTTTTGGGCTCGATCCGAAATCAATAGGTGTAAGAAATTGGACAATTCATGTTCAACGGCAGTTCGATCCAAATTGGAGTGGTTGGGGTAATTCATAGTTCTGGCGAATGGATTTCTCTTAAAACACACCAAATGAATCCTCCCACCATATTAAGATGTTGCCCAAGTTTTGGGCTCGATCCGAAATCAATAGGTGTAAGAAATTGGACAATTCAAGTTCAAAGGAAGTTCGTTCCAAATTGGAGTGGTTGGGGTAATTCATAGTTCTGGCGATTGGATTTCTCGTAAAACACACCAAATGACTCCTCCCACCATATTATGATGTTGCCCAAGTTTTGGGCTCGATCCGAAATCAATAGGTGTAAGAAATATGACAGTTCGAGTTCAAAGGCAGGTCGTTCCAAATTGGAGTGGTTGGGGTAATTCCTAGTTCTGCAGATTGGAATTCAATCAAAACACACCAAATGACTCCTCCCACCATATTATGATGTTGCCCAAGTTTTGGGATCGATCCGAAATCAATAGGTGCAAGACATTGGACAATTCAAGTTCAAAGGCAGTTCGTTCCAAATCGGAGTGGTTGGGGTAATTCATAGTTCTGGTAATTGGATTTCACTCAAAACAAACCAAATGACTCCTCCCACCATATTATGATGTTGCCGAAGTTTTGTGCTCGATCCGAAATCAGTAGTTGTGAGAAATTGGACAATTGATGTTCAACGGCAGTTCGTTCCTAATTGGAGTCGTTGGTGTATTCCATACTTCTAGCGACTGGATTTCACACAAAACTCACCAAATGACTCCTCCCACCATATTATGATGTTGCCCACGTTTTGGGCTCGATCCGAAATCAATAGGTGTAAGAAATTGGACAATTCATGTTCAAAGGCAGTTCGTTCCAAATTGGAGTGGTTGGGGTAATTCATAGTTCTGGCGATTGGATTTCTCTTGAAACACACCAAATGACTCCTCCCATCATATTACGATGTTGCCCAAGTTTTGCGCTCGATCCAAAATCAATAGGTGCAAGCAACTGGACAATTCAAGTTCAAAGGACGTTCGTTCCAAATTGGAGTGGTTGGGGTAATTCCTAGTTCTGGCGATTGGATTTCACTCAAAACTCACCAAATGACTCCTCCCACCATATTATGATGTTGCCCAAGTTTTGGGCTCGATCCGAAATCAATAGGTGTAAGAAATTGGACAATTCAAGTTCAAAGGCAGTTCGTTCAAAATTGGAGTGGTTGGGGTAATTCATAGTTCTGGCGATTGGAAATCACTAAAAACAAACCAAATGACTCCTCCCACCATATTATGATGTTGCCCAAGTTTTGGGCTCGATCCGAAATCAGTAGTTGTGAGAAATTGGACAATTGATGTTCAACGGCAGTTCGTTCCGAATTGGACTGGTTGGTGTATTTCAAACTTCTAGTGATTGGATTTCACACAAAACTCACCAAATGACTCCTCCCACCATATTATGATGTTGCCCAAGTTTTGGGCACAATCCGAAATCAATAGGTGTAAGAAATTGGACAATTCAAGTTCAACGGCAGTTCGTTCCTAATTGGAGTGGTTGGTGTATTCAATACTTCTAGCAATTGGATTTCACTCAAAACTCCCCAAATGACTCCTCCCACCATATTATGATGTTGCCCAAGTTTTGGGCTCAATCCGAAATCAATGGGTGTAAGAAATTGGACAATTCAAGGTCAAAGGCAGTTCATTCCTAATTGGAGTGGTCGGGGCATTGCATAGCTCTAGCGATTGGATTTCACTCAAAACTCACCAAATGACTCCTCCCACCATATTATGATGTTGCCCAAGTTTTGGGGTCGATCCGAAATCAATAGGTGTAAGAAATTGGACAATTCAATTTCGAAGGAAGTTCGTTCCAAATTGGAGTGGTTGGGGTAATTCATAGTTCTGGCAATTGGATTTCACACAAAACTCACCAAATGACTCCTCCCACCATATTATCATGTTGCCCATGTTTTGGGCTCGATCCGACATCAATAGGTGTAAGAAATTGGACAATTCAAGTACAAAGGAAGTTCGTTCCAAATTGGAGTGGTTTGGGTAATTCATAGTTCTGGCGACTGGATTTCACTCAAAACTCACCAAATGACTCGTCCCACCATATTAGGATGTTGCCCAAGTTTTGGGCACTGTCCGAAATCAATAGGTGTGAGAATTTGGACAATTCAAGTACAACGGCAGTTCGTTCCTAATTGGAGTAGTTGGGGTAATTTCGTAGTTCTAGCGATTGGATTTCATTCAAGACAGACCAAATGACTCCTCCCACCATATTATGATATTGCCCAAGTTTTGGGCTCGATCCGAAATCAATAGGTGTAAGAAATTGGACAATTCAACTTCAACCGCAGTTCGTTCCTAACTGGAGTGGTTGGTGTATTCCATACTTCTAACGATTGGATTTCACTCAAACCTCACCAAATGACTCCTCCCACCATATTATGTTGTTGCCCAAGTTTTGGGCTCGATCCGAAATCAATAGGTCTAAGAAATTGGACAATTCAACTTCAACCGCAGTTCGTTCCTAACTGGAGTGGTTGGTGTATTCCATACTTCTAACGATTGGATTTCACTCAAACCTCACCAAATGACTCCTCCCACCATATTATGATATTGCCCAAGTTTTGGGCTCGATCCGAAATCAATAGGTGTGAGAAATTGGACGATTGAAGTTCAACGGCAGTTCGTTCCTAATTGGAGTCGTTGGGGGTAATTCATAGTTCTGGCGATTGGATTTCACTCAAAACAAACCAATTGACTCCTCCCACCACATTATGATGTTTCCCAAGTTTTGGGCTCGATCCGAAATCAATAGGAGTAAGAAGTTGGACAATTCAAGTTCAACGGCAGTTTGTTCCTAATTGGAGTGGTTGGTGTATTCCCTACTTCTAGCGTTTGGATTTCACTCAAAACTCACCGAATGACTCCTCCCACCATATTATGATGTTGGCCAAGTTTTGGGCTCGATCCGAAATCAATAGGTGTAGGAAATATGACAATTCAAGTTCAAAGGCAGCTCGTTCCAAATTGGAGTGGTTGGGGTAATTCATAGTTCTTCCGATTGGATTTCACTCAAAACAAACCAAATGAGTCCTCCCACCATATTATGATGTTGCCCAAGTTTTGGGCTCGATCCGAAATCAATAGTTGTGAGAAATTGGACAATTCAAGTTCGACGGGAATTCGTTCCTAATCGGAGTGGTTGGTGTATTTCAAACTTCTAACAATTGGATTTCACTCAAAACTCCCCAAATGACTCCTCCCACCATATTATGATGTTGCCCAAGTTTTGGGCTCGATCCGAAATCAATAGGTGTAAGAAATTGGACAAGTAAAGTTCAACGGCAGTTCGTTCCTAATTGGAGTGGTTGGTGTATTCCATACTTCTATCGATTGGATTTCACTCAAAACTCACCAAATGACTCCTCCCACCATATTATGTTGTTGCCCAAGTTTTGGGCTCGATCCGAAATCAATAGGTGTAAGAAATTGGACAATTCAAGTTCAACGGCAGTTCGTTCCTAATTGGAGTGGTTGGTGTATTTCAAACTTCTAACAATTGGATTTCACTCAAAACTCCCCAAATGACTCCTCCCACCATATTATGATGTTGCCCAAGTTTTGGGCTCGATCCGAAATCAATAGGTGTAAGAAATTGGACAAGTAAAGTTCAACGGCAGTTCGTTCCTAATTGGAGTGGTTGGTGTATTCCATACTTCTATCGATTGGATTTCACTCAAAACTCACCAAATGACTCCTCCCACCATATTATGATGTTGCCCAAGTTTTGGGCTTGATCCGAAATCAATAGGTGTAAGAAATTGGACAATTCAAGTTCAAAGGAAGTTCTTTCCAAATTGGAGTGGTTGGGGTAACTCATAGTTCTGGCAATTGGATTTCACTCAAAACAGACCAAACGAGTCCTCCCACCATATTATGATGTTGCCCAAGTTTTGGGCTCGATCCGAAATCAATAGTTGTGAGAAATTGGACAATTCAAGTTCAACGGCAATTCGTTCCTAATTGGAGTGGTTGGTGTATTTCAAACTTCTAGTGATTGGATTTCATACAAAATTCACCAAATGACTCCTCCCACCATATTATGATGTTGCCCAAGTTTTGGGCTCGATCCGAAATCAATAGGTGTAAGAAATTGGACAATTCAAGTTCAAAGGAAGTTCTTTCCAAATTGGTGTGGTTGGGGTAATTCATAGTTCTGGCAATTGGATTTCACTCAAAACAGACCAAATGAGTCCTCCCACCTTTTTATGATGTTGCCCAAGTTTTGGGCTCGATCCGAAATCAATAGTTGTGAGAAATTGGACAATTCAATTTCAACGGCAATTCGTTCCTAATTGGAGTGGTTGGTGTATTTCAAACTTCTAGCGATTGGATTTCACTCAAAACTCACCAAATGACTCCTCCCACCATATCATGTTGTTGCCCAAGTTTTGGGCTCGATCCGAAATCAATAGGTGTAAGAAATTGGACAATTCAAGTTCAACGGCAGTTCGTTCCTAATTGGAGTGGTTGATGTATTTCAAACTTCTAACGATTGGATTTCACTCAAAACTCACCAAATGACTCCTCCCACCATAAATGATGGTGCCCAAGTTTTGGGCTCGATCCGAAATCAATAGGTGTAAGAAATTGGACAATTCAAGTTCAACGGCAGTTTGTTCCTAATTGGAGTGGTTGGTGTATTCCATACTTCTAGCGATTGGATTTCACTGAAAACTCACCAAATGACTCCTCCCACCATATTATGATGTTGCTCCTGTTTTGGGCTCAATTTGAAGTCAATAGGTGTAAGAAATTGTGATGTTGCTCCTGTTTTGGGCTCCTGTTTTGGGCTCAATTTGACTCCTCCCACCATATTGTGATGTTGCCCAAGTTTTGGGCTCGATCCGAAATCAAGAGGTGTGAGAAATTGTACAATTCAAGTTCAACGGCAGTTTGTTCCTAATTGGAGTGGTTGGTGTATTCTATACTTCTAGCGATTGGATTTCACACAAAACTCACCAAATCACTCCTCCCACCATATTATGATGTTGCCCAAGTTTTGGGCACGGTCCGAAATCAATAGGTGTGAGGATTTGGACAATTCAAGTACAACGGCAGTTCGTTCCTAATTGGAGTGGTTGGTGTATTCCATACTTCTAGCGATTGGATTTCACTCAAAACTTACCAAATGACTCCTCCCACCATATTATGATGTTGCCCAAGTTTTGGGCTTGATCCGAAATCAATAGTTGTGAGAAATTGGACAATTCAAGTTCAACGGCAGTTCGTTCCTAATTGGAGTGGTTGGTGTATTCCATACTTCTAGCGATTGGATTTCACTCAGAACTCACCAAATGACTCCTCCCACCATATTATGGTGTTGCCCAAGTTTTGGGCTCGATCCGAAATCAATAGGTGCAAGAAATTGGACAATTCAAGTTCAAAGGCAATTCGCTCCAAATTGGAGTGGTTGGGGTAATTCATAGTTCTGGCGATTGGATTTCACTCAAAACCAAAAAAAAAAAATGCCTCCACCCACCATATTCTGATGTTGCCCAAGTTTTGGGCTCGATCAGAAATCAATAGGTGTGAGAAATTTGACAATTCAAGTTCAACAGCAGTTCATTCCTAATGGGAGTCGTTGGTGTATTTCAAACTTGTAGCAATTGGATTTCAATAAAAACACCCCAAATGACTCCTCCCACCATATTATGATGTTGGCCAAGTTTTGGGCTCGATCCGAAATCAATAGGTGCAAGAAGTTGGACAATTCAAGTTCAAAGGCAGTTCGTTCCAAATTGGAGTGGTTGGGGTAATTCGTAGTTCTAAAGATTGGATTTCCGTCAAAACACACCAAATGAGTCCTCCCACCATATTATGATGTTGCCCAAGTTTTGGGCTCGATCCAAAATCAATAGGTGTAAGAAATTGGACAATTAAAGTTCAACGGCAGTTCGTTCCTAATTGGAGTGGTTGGTGTATTCCACACTTCTAGCGATTGGATTTCTCTTAAAACACACCAAATGACTCCTCCCACCATATTATGGTGTTGCCCAAGTTTGGGAGAAATTGGACAATTCAAGTTCAACGGAAGTTCGTTCCTAATTGGAGTGGTTTTTGCATTCCATACTTCTAGGGATTGGATTTCACTCAAAACTCACCAAATGACTCCTCCCACCATATTATGTTGTTGCCCAAGTTTTGGGCTCGATCCGAAATCAATAGGTGTAAGAAATTGGACAATTCAAGTTCAAAGGCAGTTCGTTCCAAATTGGAGTAGTTGGGGTAATTCACATTTCTGGTGATTGGATTTCTCTCAAAACACACCAAATGACTCCTCCCACCATATTGTGATGTTGCCCAAGTTTTGGGCTCGATCCGAAATCAAGAGGTGTGGGAAATTGTACAATTCAAGTTCAACGGCAGTTTGTTCCTAATTGGAGTGGTTGGTGTATTCCATACTTCTAGCGATTGGATTTCACACAAAACTCACCAAATCACTCCTCTCACCGTACTATGATGTTGCCCAAATTTTGGGCTCGATTTGAAATCAATAGGTGTAAGAAATTGCACAATTCAAGTTCAGTGGCAGTTCGTTCCTAATTGGACTGCTTGGTGTATTCCATACTTCTAGCGATTGGATTTCACTCAAAACTCACCAAATCACTCCTGAAACCATATTATGATGTTGCCCAGGTTTTGGGCTCGATCCGAAATCAATAGGTGTAAGAAATCGAACAATTCAAGTTCAAAGGCAGTTCGTTCCTAATTGGAGTGGTTTTTGTATTCCATACTTCTAGGGATGGGATTTCACTCAAAACTCACCAAATGACTCCTCCCACCATATTATGATGTTGCCCAAGTTTTGGGCTCGATCCTAAATCAATTGCTGTGAGAAATTGGACAATTCAAGTTCAACGGCAGTTCGTTCCTAATTGGAGTGGTTGGTGAATTACAAACTTCTAGCGATTGGATTTCACTCAAAACTCACCAAATGACTCCTCCCACCATATTATGATGTTGCCCAAGTTTTATTCTCGATCTGAAATCAATAGGTGTGAGAAATTGGTCAATTCAAGTTCAACGGCAGTCCGTTCTTAATTGGAGTGGTTGGTGTATTTCAAACTTCTAGCTATTGGATTTCACTCAAAACACACCAAACGACTCCTCCCACCGTATTACGATGTTGCCCAAGTTTTGGGCTCGATCCGAAATCAATAGGTGTAAGAAATTGGACAATTCAAGTGCAAAGGCAGTTCGTTCCAAATTGGAGTGGTTGGGGTAATTCATAGTTCTAGCGATTGGATTTCACTCAAACTCACCAAATGACTCCTCCCACCATATTATCATGTTGCCCAAGTTTTGGGCTCGATCCGAAATCAATAGGTGTCAGAAGTGGGACAATTCAAGTTCAACGGCAGTTCGTTCCTAATTGGAGTGGTTTATGTATTCCACACTTCTAGCGATTGGATTTCACTCAAAAATCGCCAAATGACTCCTCCCACCATATTATGTTGTTGCCCAAGTTTTTGGCTCGATACGAAATCAATAGGTGTAAGAAATTGGACAATTCAAGTTCAAAGGCAGTTCATTCCAAATTGGTGTGGTTGGGGTAATTCATAGTTCTGGAGATTGGATTTCACTCAAAGCAAACCAAATGACTCCTCCCACCATCTTATGATGTTGCCCAAGTTTTGGGCTCGGTCCAAAATCAATTGGTGTGAGAAATTGGAAAATTCAAGTTCAACGGCAATTCGTTCCTAATTGGAGTGGTTGGTGAATTACATACTTCTAGCGATTGGATTTCACTCAAAACTCACCAAATGACTCCTCCCACCATATTATGATGTTGCCCAAGTTTTGGGCTCGATCCGAAATCAATAGGTGTGAGAAATTGGTAAATTCAAGTTCAACGGCAGTCCGTTCCTAATTGGAGTGGTTGGTGTATTTCAAACTTATAGCTATTTGATTTCACTCAAAACTCACCAAATGACTCCTCCCACGATATTATGTTGTTGCCCAAGTTTTGGGCTCGATCCGAAATCAAGAGGTGTAAGAAATTGGACAATTCAAGTTCAACGACAGTTCGTTCCTAATTGTAGTGGTTGGTGTATTCCATACTTCTAGGAATTGGATTTCACTCAAAACTCACCAAATGACTCCTCCCACCATATTATGATGTTGCCCATGTATTGGGCTCGATCCGAAATCAGTAGGTGTAAGAAATTGGACATTTCAAGTTCAAAGGCAGTTCGTTTCAAATTGGAGTGGTTGGGGTAATTCATTGTTCTGGAGATTGGATTTCACTCAAAACACAGCAATTGACTCCTCCCACCATATAATGATGTTGCCCAAGTTTTGGGCTCGATCCGAAATCAATAGGTGTGAGAAATTGGACAATTCAAGTTCAACGGCAGTTCGTTCCTAATTGGAGTGGTTGGTGTATTCCATACTTCAAGTGATTGGATTTCGCTTAAAACGCACCAAATAACTCATCCCACCATATTATGATGTTGCCCAAATTTTGGGCTCGAGCCGAAATAAATAGGTGTAACAAATTGGACAATTCAAGTTCAACGGCAGTTCGTTCCTAATTGTAGTGGTTGGTGTATTACATACCTCTAGTGATTGGATTTCACTTAAAACTCACCGAATGACTCCTCCCACCATATTATGATGTTGCCCAAGTTTTGGGGTCGATCCGAAATCAATAGGTGTAAGAAATTGGACGATTCAAGTTCGAAGGCAGTTCATTCCAAAATGGAGTGGTTGGGGTAATTCATAGTTCTGGCGATTGGATTTCACTCAAAACAAACCAAATGACTCCTCCCACCATATTATGATGTTGCCCAAGTTTTGGGCTCGATCCGAAGTCAATAGGTGTAAGAAATTGGACAATTCAAGTTCAACGGCAGTTCATTCCAAATTGCTGTGGTTTGGGTAATTCATAGTTCTGGCGATTGGATTTCACTCAAAACAAACCAAATGACTCCTCCCACCATATTATGATGTTGCCCAAGTTTTGGGCTCGATCCGAAGTCAATAGGTGTAAGAAATTGGACAATTCAAGTTCAACGGCAGTTCATTCCAAATTGCTGTGGTTTGGGTAATTCATAGTTCTGGCGATTGGATTTCACTCAAAACACACCAATTGACTCCTCCCACCATATTATGATGTTGCCCAAGTTTTGGGCTCGATCCGAAATCAATAGGTGTGAGAAATTGGACAATTCAAGTTCAACGGCAGTTCGTTCCTCATTGTAGTGGTTGGTGTATTCCATACCTCTAGTGATTGGATTTCACTCAAAACTCACCAAATGACTCCTCCCACCAAATTATGATGCTGCCCAAGTTTTGGGCTCGATCCGAAATCAATAGGTGTGAGAAATTGGACAATTCAAGTTCAACGGCAGTTCGTTCCTAATTGGAGTGGTTGGTGTATTACACACTTCTAGCGATTGGATTTCACTCAAAACTCACAAAATGACTCCTCCCACCATCTTATGATGTTGCCCAGGTTTTGGGCTCGATCCGAAATCAATAGGTGTAAGAAATTGGACAATTCAAGTTCAGCGCCAGTTCATTCCTATTTGGAGTGGTTGGTGTATTCCACACTTCTAGCGATTCGATTTCACTCAAAACTCACCAATGACTCCACCCACCATATTATGATGTTGCTCCTGTTTTGGGCCCAATCCGAAATCAATAGGTGTAAGAAATTGGACAATTCAAGTTCAACGGCAGTTCGTTCCTAATTGGAGTGGTTGGTGTATTCCATACTTCTGGCGATTGGATTTCACTCAAAACTCACCAAATGACTCGTCCCACCATATTATGAGGTTGCCCATGTTTTGGGCACGATCCGAAATCAATAGGTGTAAGAAATTGGACAACACAAGTTCAAAGGCAGTTCGTTCCTAATTGGAGTGGTTGGGGTAATTCATAGTTCTGGCGATTGGATTTCCCTCAAAACTCACCAAATGACTACTCCCACCATATAATTATGTTGCCCAAGTTTTGGGGTCGATCCGAAATCAATAGGTGTAAGAAATTGGACGATTCAAGTTCGAAGGCAGTTCATTCCAAAATGGAGTGGTTGGGGTAATTCATAGTTCTAGCGATTGGATTTCACTCAAAACTCACCAAATGACTCCTCCCCCCGTATTATGATGTTGTCCAAGTTTTGGGCTCGATCCGATATCAATAGGTGTAAGTAATTGGACAGTTCAAGTTCAACGGCAGTGCATTCCTAATTGGAGTGGTTGGTGTATTCCATACTTCTAGCGATTGGATTTTAATCAAAACTCACAAAATGACTCCTCCCACCATATTATGATGTTGCCCAAGTTTTGGGCTCGATCTGATTTCAATAGGTGTAAGAAATTGGACAATTCAAGTTCAACGGCAGTGCGTTCCTAATAGGAGTGGTTGGTGTATTCCATACTTGTAGCGATTGGATTTCACTCAAAACTCACCAAATGACTCCTCCCACCATATTATGATGTTGCCCATGTTTTGGGCTCGATCCGAAATCAATAGGTGTAAGAAATTGGAGAATTCAAGTTCAAAGGCAGTTCGTTCCAAATTTGAGTGGTTGGGGTAAGTCATAGTTCTGGCGATTGGATTTCGCCCAAAATTCACCAAATGACTACTCCCACCATATTATGATGTTGCCCAAGTTTTGGGCTCGATCCGAAATCAATAGGTGTGAGAAATTTGACAATTCATGTTCAACGGCAGATCGTTCCTAATTGGAGTGGTTGGTGTATTCCATACTTTTAGTGATTGGATTTGACTCAAAACTCACCAAATGACTCCCCCCACCATATTATGATGTTGCCCAAGTTTTGGGCTCGATCCGAAATCAAT
This sequence comes from Prunus avium, assembly GCF_965620075.1. Classification (NCBI taxonomy): domain Eukaryota; kingdom Viridiplantae; phylum Streptophyta; class Magnoliopsida; order Rosales; family Rosaceae; genus Prunus; species Prunus avium. The sequence goes on along the minus strand of NC_142291.1, from coordinate 21,941,886 downwards.
AGGTGTTAGAAATTGTACAATTCAAGTTCAACGGCAGTGCGTTCCAAATTGGAGTGGTTGGTGTATTCCATACTTCTAGCGATTGGATTTCACTCAAAACTCATCAAATGACTCCTCCCACCGTATTATGATGTTGCCCAAATTTTGGGCTCGATCCTAAATCCATAGGTGTAAGAAATTGGACAATTCAAGTTCAAAGGCAGTTCGTTCCAAATTGGAGTGGTTGGGGTAATTCATAGTTCTGGCGATTGGATTTCACTCAAAACAAACCAAATGACTCCTCCCACCATATTATGATGTTGCCCAAGTTTTGGGCTCGATCCGAAGTCAATAGGTGTAAGAAATTGGACAATTCAAGTTCAACGGCAGTTCATTCCAAATTGCTGTGGTTTGGGTAATTCATAGTTCTGGCGATTGGATTTCACTCAAAACACACCAATTGACTCCTCCCACCATATTATGATGTTGCCCAAGTTTTGGGCTCGATCCGAAATCAATAGGTGTGAGAAATTGGACAATTCAAGTTCAACGACAGTTCGTTCCTCATTGTAGTGGTTGGTGTATTCCATACCTCTAGTGATTGGATTTCACTCAAAACTCACCAAATGACTCCTCCCACCAAATTATGATGCTGCCCAAGTTTTGGGCTCGATCCGAAATCAATAGGTGTGAGAAATTGGACAATTCAAGTTCAACGGCAGTTCGTTCCTAATTGGAGTGGTTGGTGTATTACACACTTCTAGCGATTGGATTTCACTCAAAACTCACAAAATGACTCCTCCCACCATATTATGATGTTGCCCAGGTTTTGGGCTCGATCCGAAATCAATAGGTGTAAGAAATTGGACAATTCAAGTTCAGCGCCAGTTCATTCCTATTTGGAGTGGTTGGTGTATTCCACACTTCTAGCAATTCGATTTCACTCAAAACTCACCAATGACTCCACCCACCATATTATGATGTTGCTCCTGTTTTGGGCTCAATCCGAAATCAATAGGTGTAAGAAATTGGACAATTCAAGTTCAACGGCAGTTCGTTCCTAATTGGAGTGGTTGGTGTATTCCATACTTCTGGCGATTGGATTTCACTCAAAACTCACCAAATGACTCGTCCCACCATATTATGAGGTTGCCCATGTTTTGGGCACGGTCCGAAATCAATAGGTGTAAGAAATTGGACAACACAAGTTCAAAGGCAGTTCGTTCCTAATTGGAGTGGTTGGGGTAATTCATAGTTCTGGCGATTGGATTTCCCTCAAAACTCACCAAATGACTACTCCCACCATATAATTATGTTGCCCAAGTTTTGGGGTCGATCCGAAATCAATAGGTGTAAGAAATTGGACGATTCAAGTTCGAAGGCAGTTCATTCCAAAATGGAGTGGTTGGGGTAATTCATAGTTCAAGCGATTGGATTTCACTCAAAACTCACCAAATGACTCCTCCCCCCGTATTATGATGTTGTCCAAGTTTTGGGCTCGATCCGATATCAATAGGTGTAAGTAATTGGACAGTTCAAGTTCAACGGCAGTGCATTCCTAATTGGAGTGGTTGGTGTATTCCATACTTCTAGCGATTGGATTTTAATCAAAACTCACAAAATGACTCCTCCCACCATATTATGATGTTGCCCAAGTTTTGGGCTCGATCCGATTTCAATAGGTGTTAGAAATTGTACAATTCAAGTTCAACGGCAGTGCGTTCCAAATTGGAGTGGTTGGTGTATTCCATACTTCTAGCGATTGGATTTCACTCAAAACTCATCAAATGACTCCTCCCACCGTATTATGATGTTGCCCAAATTTTGGGCTCGATCCTAAATCCATAGGTGTAAGAAATTGGACAATTCAAGTTCAAAGGCAGTTCGTTCCAAATTGGAGTGGTTGGGGTAATTCATAGTTCTGGCGATTGGATTTCACTCAAAACAAACCAAATGACTCCTCCCACCATATTATGATGTTGCCCAAGTTTTGGGCTCGATCCGAAGTCAATAGGTGTAAGAAATTGGACAATTCAAGTTCAACGGCAGTTCATTCCAAATTGCTGTGGTTTGGGTAATTCATAGTTCTGGCGATTGGATTTCACTCAAAACACACCAATTGACTCCTCCCACCATATTATGATGTTGCCCAAGTTTTGGGCTCGATCCGAAATCAATAGGTGTGAGAAATTGGACAATTCAAGTTCAACGACAGTTCGTTCCTCATTGTAGTGGTTGGTGTATTCCATACCTCTAGTGATTGGATTTCACTCAAAACTCACCAAATGACTCCTCCCACCAAATTATGATGCTGCCCAAGTTTTGGGCTCGATCCGAAATCAATAGGTGTGAGAAATTGGACAATTCAAGTTCAACGGCAGTTCGTTCCAAATTGGAGTGGTTGGTGTATTCCATACTTCTAGCGATTGGATTTCACTCAAAACTCATCAAATGACTCCTCCCACCGTATTATGATGTTGCCCAAATTTTGGGCTCGATCCTAAATCCATAGGTGTAAGAAATTGGACAATTCAAGTTCAAAGGCAGTTCGTTCCAAATTGGAGTGGTTGGGGTAATTCATAGTTCTGGCGATTGGATTTCACTCAAAACAAACCAAATGACTCCTCCCACCATATTATGATGTTGCCCAAGTTTTGGGCTCGATCCGAAGTCAATAGGTGTAAGAAATTGGACAATTCAAGTTCAACGGCAGTTCATTCCAAATTGCTGTGGTTTGGGTAATTCATAGTTCTGGCGATTGGATTTCACTCAAAACACACCAATTGACTCCTCCCACCATATTATGATGTTGCCCAAGTTTTGGGCTCGATCCGAAATCAATAGGTGTGAGAAATTGGACAATTCAAGTTCAACGACAGTTCGTTCCTCATTGTAGTGGTTGGTGTATTCCATACCTCTAGTGATTGGATTTCACTCAAAACTCACCAAATGACTCCTCCCACCAAATTATGATGCTGCCCAAGTTTTGGGCTCGATCCGAAATCAATAGGTGTGAGAAATTGGACAATTCAAGTTCAACGGCAGTTCGTTCCTAATTGGAGTGGTTGGTGTATTACACACTTCTAGCGATTGGATTTCACTCAAAACTCACAAAATGACTCCTCCCACCATATTATGATGTTGCCCAGGTTTTGGGCTCGATCCGAAATCAATAGGTGTAAGAAATTGGACAATTCAAGTTCAGCGCCAGTTCATTCCTATTTGGAGTGGTTGGTGTATTCCACACTTCTAGCAATTCGATTTCACTCAAAACTCACCAATGACTCCACCCACCATATTATGATGTTGCTCCTGTTTTGGGCTCAATCCGAAATCAATAGGTGTAAGAAATTGGACAATTCAAGTTCAACGGCAGTTCGTTCCTAATTGGAGTGGTTGGTGTATTCCATACTTCTGGCGATTGGATTTCACTCAAAACTCACCAAATGACTCGTCCCACCATATTATGAGGTTGCCCATGTTTTGGGCACGATCCGAAATCAATAGGTGTAAGAAATTGGACAACACAAGTTCAAAGGCAGTTCGTTCCTAATTGGAGTGGTTGGGGTAATTCATAGTTCTGGCGATTGGATTTCCCTCAAAACTCACCAAATGACTACTCCCACCATATAATTATGTTGCCCAAGTTTTGGGGTCGATCCGAAATCAATAGGTGTAAGAAATTGGACGATTCAAGTTCGAAGGCAGTTCATTCCAAAATGGAGTGGTTGGGGTAATTCATAGTTCTAGCGATTGGATTTCACTCAAAACTCACCAAATGACTCCTCCCCCCGTATTATGATGTTGTCCAAGTTTTGGGCTCGATCCGATATCAATAGGTGTAAGTAATTGGACAGTTCAAGTTCAACGGCAGTGCATTCCTAATTGGAGTGGTTGGTGTATTCCATACTTCTAGCGATTGGATTTTAATCAAAACTCACAAAATGACTCCTCCCACCATATTATGATGTTGCCCAAGTTTTGGGCTCGATCCGATTTCAATAGGTGTAAGAAATTGGACAATTCAAGTTCAACGGCAGTGCGTTCCTAATAGGAGTGGTTGGTGTATTCCATACTTGTAGCGATTGGATTTCACTCAAAACTCACCAAATGACTCCTCCCACCATATTATGATGTTGCCCATGTTTTGGGCTCGATCCGAAATCAATAGGTGTAAGAAATTGGAGAATTCAAGTTCAAAGGCAGTTCGTTCCAAATTTGAGTGGTTGGGGTAAGTCATAGTTCTGGCGATTGGATTTCGCCCAAAATTCACCAAATGACTACTCCCACCATATTATGATGTTGCCCAAGTTTTGGGCTCGATCCGAAATCAATAGGTGTGAGAAATTTGACAATTCATGTTCAACGGCAGATCGTTCCTAATTGGAGTGGTTGGTGTATTCCATACTTTTAGTGATTGGATTTGACTCAAAACTCACCAAATGACTCCCCCCACCATATTATGATGTTGCCCAAGTTTTGGGCTCGATCCGAAATCAATAGGTGTTAGAAATTGTACAATTCAAGTTCAACGGCAGTGCGTTCCAAATTGGAGTGGTTGGTGTATTCCATACTTCTAGCGATTGGATTTCACTCAAAACTCACCAAATGACTCCTCCCACCACATTATGATGTTGCCCAAGTTTGGGAATCGATCCGATACCAATAGGTGTAAGAAATTGGACAATTCAAGTTCAAAGGCAGTTCATTCCAAATTGGAGTGGTTAGGGTAATTCATAGTTCTGTCGATTGGATTTCACTCATAACACACCAAATGACTCCTCCCACCATATTATGATGTTGCCCAAGTTTTGGGCTCGATTCGAAATCAATAGGTGTAAGAAATTGGATAATTCAAGTTCAAAGGCAGTTCGTTCCAAATTGGAGTGGTTGGGGTAATTCATAGTTATGGAGATTGGATTTCACTCAAAACAAACCAAATGACTCCTCCCACCATATTTTGATGTTCCCCATGTTTTGGGCTCGATCCGAAATCAATAGGTGTGAGAAATTGGACAATTGAAGTTGAACGGCAGTTCGTTCCTAGTTGGAGTGGTTGGTGTATTGCATGCTTTTAGCGATTGGATTTCACTCAAAACTCACCAAATGACTTCCCCCACCATATTGTGATGTTGCCCAAGTTTTGGGCTCGATCCGAAATTAGTAGGTTCAAGAAATTGTACAATCCAAGTTCAACGGCAGTTCGTTCTGTTGTGAATTAAGAACCAATTCACTCCCCTTTAGACCTTGTTGTTGATGGACTTTGTACAAGACTCAATGGTGGATGAGTCTTACACACACACACAGAAAATAACCAAGCACAAATGACACAAGTGTTTATAGAGGTTCAGCAAATTTTGCCTACATCCTCTTGGTGATCCCTTTGAGAAATTTCACTAATAGAGATAGGTTACAACTTTGGTTTACAATTGAAAACCCCCTTAGAACACTACCCTCCTAATCTGTTTCTCTCACACCCTTCCTCAACACCTTGATACAATTGAGAACTCTCTCTTCTACTTGACTCACTAGTTTCCAGCTACTTCACTCTCACACTTTGCTATCTTGCTTCCTTCTCTCTCAAATACACAACCCCTTGGACTTGAGAAAAGCCTCATTACATCTTCCCACGTTCTGCCCTTGTTTTACTGAATTAGATCACACCTTGGGCAGGCAAAGGGCTTGATAATGACAGCTACAAGTTCAGCTACCCAATAAAGGTAGGAACACCTTGAAACAAGCCAACATCTTTCCTTAATTTGCTCTCCCTGCTTCCCAGCAACTTGCCATATTTCATTTAAGTCAGAAGTGACTTAAAATATCCTTGCAAGTGGGTAGAAAATGATAGCACACTAAAGAAGCTGTTGAGAGACAGTGCAGATTCGAAACAGCACGTGTCGGGCGACCGGTCGCAGGTCATTTGCGACCGGTCGCTTTTGTACAGAGTCTCCAGACTTCGAATTGTCTTCCTGCGACCGGTCGCAAAGAGCTATCGACCGGTCGCTCGTCGACTTAGCTCTAGACTTCGAATCTGTGTAGAAACGACCGGTCGCAAATGTCCTGCGACCGGTCGCTGGTCCAATACTTTGTATCCTTTAAGCGAGCCAATTTTCCAACAATCTCCACCTTGGCTAGCCTAAAGCTCATTGTGGACATCATTGCCTTCCAGGACATCTGTAATGTCTTGAGAATCGTCCCGATAACTCTCAAGAACTCCACCTCAATCTTTAGCATGTAACAAGATTGAGCAAGCTCAAACAATGCTTGAACTTTGCTGTTGTGACTAGCTTTGTGAGACAATCTGAAGCGTTCTCATTTGTATGAACCTTCCTTATCATAATTTCTCCATCGTTCACCCAATCTCTTATCCGGTGGTACCGAACATCAATGTGTTTTGATCTTCCGTGGAATGCTTGATTCTTCACTAAATATATAGCACTTTGACTGTCACTTTGTATCACCACCAAGTCTTGAGCTATTCCAAATTCCTTTGCCAATCTCTTCAGCCACACCGCTTCCTTTGAAGCTTCCGTTAGCGCCATATACTCCGCTTCTGTAGTAGACAATGCACTAACCGATTGTAACACCGCTCTCCAACTAATCGGTCCTCCACCACACATGAAGACGTATCCCGTGGTGGATCTCCTCTTGTCTAAATCTCCTGCATAATCGGAATCCACATAACCAGACACACATGCCTTTCCTTGTTGTCTTTCAAACAATATCCCAATCCTCTTGGTGCCCTTCAAGTACCTGAGAATCCATTTTGCTGCTGTCCAATGTTGTTTGCCCGGATTCGCCATGTACCTTGACACCACACTTACGGCTTGGGCTAAGTCGGGGCGTGTGCACACCATTGCATACATGAGACACCCTACCAAGCTTGCATATGGAACTTTACTCATTTCTTCCTTCTCATCATTCGTAGAAGGACAATCTTGAGCACTTAATTTAAAATGCTCCGCCAAAGGAGTAGACACCGGCTTGCAATCCATCATATTGAACTTTTCAAGTACTTTGGAAATGTACTTACTTTGTGACACCCATAGCTTGCCTTCATTTCTGTCTCTCCTTATTTCCATACCTAGGATCTTTTGTGCAGAGCCAAGATCCTTCATGTCAAACTCCTTTCCAAGCAATGTCTTCAATTCCTGAATTTTTGACATGTCTTTACATGCAATTAGCATGTCATCAACATAAAGAAGCAAGAGGATGAAATTACCATCCTTGAATGCATGAGTGTATACGTAACAATCAGATTCACATCTTCTATACCCAATCTTCATCATGAAAGAATCGAAGCACTTGTTCCACTGCCTTGGAGATTGCTTCAGCCCATACAAAGACTTCTTCAACCTACAAACCAGATTTTCCTTGCTTGCTTCAACAAACCCTTGAGGTTGTCTGCCGCGCAAATCTCACGGCCTGGGTTTCCCGGCCGAGGAGACGTGCGTTGACACGCGATTTCCTGCTTTTGGGTGCGGTGCGTTTGTGCGCGGGCGTGCCAGCACGGTCTACCGTGCGTTGAGTCGTTGATGAGTATTGGATGGGTAAGTGGTGCGCCTGTTTGAACTCGTCTTCTAATCAAACGATTGTAGCCAAGAGAGGAACTGGTCTCAGCCGTTAGGTTCACGGCCTGAACTACAAGGCCGTTGAGTGATGGTGTTGGTGGGGGGTTTTGGGCGGTTCTCCGGTGCGCTGCTCAGGGAGCGGCGGTCGTGTGATATATGGGGTGAGTGAGCGAACAACAAGGATGGTGCTCCGGCGCCTTGAAAGTCAAGGGTCGTATGATATATTGATGAATGGATTTTCCTTACAACCTAACACTACTCCTAGGAAAGCAAGTAAAGATATTGAAAGTGCATTACAGGAAAAAATAAGTTGCTCCGTGGGAGGCTTTGTTTTGGTGTTGAACCCTTTGAATGTAGCTCGAGCCTTGTATTTATAGGGAGAGTCCCTGGAGGAGTAATCGAGGCTGAAAAATCTGCATGGTGGAGCCTGATTAGAGCAAGTGGGCAGTCTAATCGACATTTGGGATCGTGAAGTATGGTGGTGTGACCCCATAAATCCTGGTGAATCTCGGCCGCCGTTCTCGATCGTGGGTTCTGAGCTTCTGGCCGTGGAGACGCATTTATGGCCTGGATAGCAGGTGAGCTGACCTCTCAAGCTGTCAGAATTCTTGTGAGAATGTCCACGTCTAATCACTCTGAGTCTCATCACCAAATCCTGACTCCAGTCACTTCCCACCTTCCCTCATGCATTAAATGCTTACTTGTGGCCAGTGGGTTTGCTGCATTAAACAGGCACTACTTCATTAAATGAAGCCTGGGACCCTGTTGTCACATGATGATTTGCCGTTAATGCTTTGGCCGGAATTTGCCTGGCCTCGGCCTCGGCCTGCGATTGAGGCCGAGATGATCATGCCTTAGCACTTCTTCTTTTATCTTCAGGAGGGCGAGCTACCCTGGCGAAACGCCGCGTTTTGGCTTTTACGAGCAAGGGCCGGGGCCGAGAAAAGGGGTTCCCTCGGCCAGCTCATGGCCGTGATTTATTAGGCACAAACAGAGGTTGGCTCATGTAGATGTCTTCCTCCAAGTCCTCATGGAGAAAAACAGTCTTCACATCCATTTGCTCCACCTCCATGTTCTCTTGAGCTACTAAGGAGAGTAGTAGCCATATAGAAGTATGTTTCACCACCGGAGAGAAAATTTCATCACAATCAACTCCCTCCTTTTGCAGGTATCCTTTGGCCACCAATCGAGCTTTGAATATGGTGGCTCCTTTCCCATGCATGTCTTCTTTCTTCCTAAACACCCATTTGCAACCAATAACCTTTCGACCTTTGGGTTTAGGAACTAACTCCCAAACTGAGTTTTGGTGTAGAGATTCCATCAAGCACTCCCCATTCATCATCTGTCATACTAGTTGGCTTCTTCTCTTTGCCAACTAACACAACATGGAGATTTTGTTGTGTAAGAGCTGACTTCATCCTTCGTTGCCAAAGTGTGAAGTTCTCCTTCCCTGTGAAAGGCTTCAACTCCACCTTCATGCTTGTTGCTTGTGGTTGCTTCAACTGCAGTGAACTGCCACCACTATCAACTTCCTTGTCACTTGCCATCTTCAACACACTAGCACTCCAAAAGAAGAACTAGCACAGCTGCCAACACAGCTCTGATACCACTTGTTGTGAATTAAGAACCAATTCACTCCCCTTTAGACCTTGTTGTTGATGGACTTTGAACAAGACTCAATGATGGATGAGTCTTACACAATGACACAGAAAATAACCAAGCACAAATGACACAAGTGTTTATAGAGGTTCATCAAATTTTGCCTACATCCTCTTGATTTCGGATCGAGACCAAAACTTGGGAAACAACATAATATGGTGGGGGGAGTCATTTGGTGTGTTTTGAGTGTAATCCAATCGCTAGAACTATGAATTACCCCAACCACTCCAATTTGGAACGAACTGCCTTTGAACTTGAAATCAAAAGGTGTAAGAAATTGGACAATTCAAGTTCAAAGGCAGTTCGTTCCAAATTGGAGTGGTTGGGGTAATTCATTGTTCTAGTGATTGGATTTCACTCAAAACCCACCAAATGACTCCCCCCACCATATTATGTTGTTTCCCAAGTTTTGGTCTCGATCCGAAATCAATAGGAGTAAGAAATTGGACAATTCAAGTTCAAAGGCAGTTCGTTCCAAATTGAACTGGTTGGGGTAATTCATAGTTCTAGCGATTGGATTTCACCCAAAACTCACCAAATGACTCCTCCCACCATATTATGATGTTGCCCATGTTTTGGGCTCGATCCGAAATCAATAGGTGTAAGAAATTGGACAATTCAAGTTCAACGGCAGTTCATTCCTGATTGGAGTGGTTGGTGTATTCCATACTTCTAGTGATTGGATTTCACTCAAAACTCACCAAATGACTCCTCCCACCATATTATGATGATGCCCAAGTTTTGGGCTCGATCCGAAATCAATAGGAGTAAGAAATTGGACAATTCAAGTTCAAAGGCAGTTTGTTCCAAATTGGAGTGGTTGGGGTAATTCATAGTTCTGGCAAATGGATTTCCCTCAAAACCCCCCAAATGACTCCTCCCACCATATTATGATGTTGCCCAAGTTTTGGGCTCGATCCGAAATCAATAGGTGTGAGAAATTGGACAATTCAAGTTCAACAGCAGTTCGTTCCAAATCGGAGTGGTTGGTGCATTCCAAACTTCTAGCGATTGGATTTCACTCAAAGCTCACCAAATGACTCCTCCCACGATATTATGATGTTGCCATTGTTTTGGGCTGGATCTGTATTCAATAGGTGTAAGAAATTGGACAACTCAAGTTCGAAGGCAGTTTGTTCCAAATTGGAGAGACTGGGGAATTCATAGTTCTGGCGATTGGATTTCACTCAAAACTACAAAAAATGACTCCTCCCACCATATTATGATGTTGCCCAAGTTTTGGGCTCGATACGAAATCAATAGGTGTGAGAAATTGGACAATTCAAATTCAACGGCAGTTCATTCCTAATTGGAGTGGTTGGTGTATTCCATACTTCTAGCGATTGGATTTAACTCAAAACTCACCAAATGACTCCTTCCACCATATTACGATGTTGCCCAAGTTTTGGGCTCGATCCAAAATCAATAGGTGTAAGAAATTGGACAATTCAAGTTCAAAGGCAGTTTGTTCCAAATTGGAGTGGTTGGGGTAATTCATAGTTCTAGCAACTGGATTTCCCTCAAAGCTCACCAAATGATCCTCCCACGATATTATGATGTTGCCCTTGTTTTTGGCTGGATCTGTATTCAATAGGTGTAAGAAATTGGACAATTTAAGTTCAAAGGCAGTTTGTTCCAAATTGGAATGCTTGGGGTAATTCATAGTTCTGGCGATTGGATTTCACTCAAAACTCCACAAATGACTCCTCCCACCATATTATGATGTTGCCCAAGTTTTGGGATCGATCCGAAATCAATAGGTGTAAGAAATTGGACAATTCAAGTTCAAAGGTGGTTTGTTCCAAATTGGGGTGGTTGGGGTAATTCATAGTTCTGGCGACTGGATTTCACTTAAAACTCCCCAAATGACTCCTCCCACCATATTATTTTGTTGCCCAAGTTTTGGGCTCGATCCGAAATCAATAGGTGTAAGAAATTGGACAATTCAAGTTCAACGGCAGTTTGTTCCAAATTGGACTGCTTGGGGTAATTCGTAGTTCTGGCGGTTGAATTTCACTCAAAACTCCACAAATGACTCCTCCCACTATATTTTGATGTTTCCCAAGTTGTGGGCTCGATCCGAAATCAATAGGTGTGAGAAATTGGACAATTCAAATTCAACGGCAGTTCATTCCTAATTGGAGTGGTTGGTGTATTCCATACTTCTAGCGATTGGATTTAACTCAAAACTCACCAAATGACTCCTTCCACCATATTACGATGTTGCCCAAGTTTTGGGCTCGATCCAAAATCAATAGGTGTAAGAAATTGGACAATTCAAGTTCAAAGGCAGTTCGTAACAAATTGGAGTGGTTGGGGTGATTCATAGTTCTGGCAATTGGACTTCACTCAAAACACACCAAATGACTCCTCCCACCATATTATGATGTTGCCCAAGTTTTGGGCTCGATCCTGAATCAATAGGTCTAAGAAATTGGACAATTCATGTTCAAAGGCAGTTCGTTCCAAATTGGAGTGGTTGGGGTAATTCATAGTTTTGGCGATTGGATTTCACTCAAAACGCACCAAATGACTCCTCCCACCATATTATGATGTTGCCCAAGTTTTCGGCTAGATCCGAAATCAATAGGTGTAAGAAATTGGACAATTCAAGTTCAAAGGCAGTTCATTCCAAATTGGTGTGGTTGGGGTAATTCATAGTTCTGGCGATTGGATTTCACTCAAAACGCGCCAAATGACTCCTCCCACCATATTATGATGTTGCCCAAGTTTTCGGCTAGATCCGAAATCAATAGGTGTAAGAAATTGGACAATTCAAGTTTAAAGGCAGTTCATTCCAAATTGGTGTGGTTGGGGTAATTCATAGTTCTGGCGATTGGATTTCACTCAAAACTCCACAAATGACTCCTCCCACCATATTATGATGTTGCCCAAGGTTTGGGATCGATCCGAAATCGATAGGTGTAAGAAATTGGACAACTCAAGTTCAAAGGCAGTTTGTTCCAAATTGGAGTGCTTGGGGTAATTCATAGTTCTGGGGATTGGATTTCACTCAAAACTCCACAAATGACTCCTCCCACCATATTATGATGTTGCCCAAGGTTTGGGATCGATCCGAAATCAATAGGTGTAAGAAATTGGACAATTCAAGTTCAAAGGCAGTTTGTTCCAAATTGGAGTGGTTGGGGTAATTCATAGTTCTGGCCACTGGATTTCACTCAAAACTCTCCAAATGACTCCTCCCACCATATTATGATGTTGCCCAAGTTTTGGGATCGATCCGAAATCAATAGGTGTGAGAAATTGGACAATTCAAGTTCAACGGCAGTTCGTTCCGAATTGGAGTGGTTGGTGTTTTCCACACTTCTAGGGATTGGATTTCACTCAAAACTCACCAAATGACTCCTCCCACCATATTATGATGTTGCCCAAGTTTTGGGCTCGATCCGAAATCAACAGGTGTGAGAAATTGGACAATTCAAGTTCAAAGGCAGTTTGTTCCAAATTGGAGTGGTTGGTGTATTCCATACTTCTAATGATTGGATTTCACTCAAAACACACCAAATGACTCCTCCCACTATATTAGGATGTTGCCCAAGTTTCGGGCTCGATCTGAAATCAATTGGTGTAAGAAATTTGACAATTCAAGTTCAAAGGCAGTTTGTTCCAAATTGTAGTGCTTGGGGAATTCATAGTTATGGCGATTGGATTTCACTCAAAACTCCAAAAAATGACTCCTCCCACCACATTTTATGATGTTGCCCAAGTTTTGGGCCGATCCAAAATCAATAGGTATAAGAAATTGGACAATTCACGTTCAAAGGCAGTTCGTTACAAATTGGAGTGGTTGGGGTAATTCATAGTTCTGGCGACTGGATTTCACACAAAACTCACCAAATGACTACTCCCACCAAATTATGACGTTGCCCAAGTTATGGGCTCGATCCGAAATCAATAGGTGTAAGAAATCGGACAATTCAAGTTCAACGGCAGTTCCTTCCTAATTGGAGTGGTTGGAGTATTCCATAGTTCTAGCGATTGGATTTCACCCAAAACACCCGAAATGACTCCTCCCCCCATATTATGATGTTGCCCAAGTTTTGGGCTCGATCCGAAATCAATATGTGTAAGAAATTGGACAATTCAAGTTCAAAGGCAGTTCGTTACAAATCGGAGTGGTTGGGGTAATTCATAGTTCTAGCGATTGGATTTCACTCAAAACTCACCAAATGACTCCTCCCACCATATTATGATCTTGCCCATGCTTTGGGCTCGATCCGATATCAGTTGGTGTAAGAAATTGGACAATTCAAGTTCAACGGCAGTTCGTTCCTAATTGGAGTGGTTGGTGTTTTCCACACTTCTAGGGATTGGATTTCACTCAAAACTCACCAAATGACTCCTCCCACCATATTATGATGTTGCCCAAGTTTTGGGCTCGATGCGAAATCAACAGGTGTAAGAAATTCGACAATTCAACTTCAAAGGCAGTTCGTTCCAAATTTGAGTGGTTGGGGTAATTCGTAGTCCTAGAGATTGGATTTCACTCTAAACACACCAAATGACTGCTCCCACCATATTATTATGTTGCCCAATTTTTGGGCTCGATCCGAAAGTAATAGGGGTAAGAAATTGGACAATTCAAGTTCAACGATAGTTTGTTCCTAATTGGAGTGGTTGGTGTATTTCATACTTCAAGCGATTGGATTTCACTCAAAACTCACCAAATGACTCCTCCCACCATATTATGATGTTGCCCAAGTTTTGGGCTCGATATGAATTCAATAGCTGTAAGAAAGCAGTTTGTTCCAAATTTGAGTGGTTGGGGTAATTCATAGTTCTAGGGATTGGATTTCACTCAAAACACACCAATTGACTCCACCCACCATATTATGTTGTTGCCCAAGTTTCGGGCTCGATCTGAAATCAATAGGTGTCAGAAATTGGACAATTCAAGTTGAAAGGCAGTTCGTTCCAAATTGGAGTGGTTGGGGTAATTCATACTTCTAGCAATTGGATTTCACTCAAAACACACCAAATGACTCCTCCCACCAAATTATGATGTTGCCCAAGTTTTGGGCACGATCCGAAATCAATAGGGGTAAGAAATTTGACAATTCAAGTTCAACGGCAGTTCGTTCCTAATTGGAGTGGTTGGTGTATTCCACACTTCTAGGGATTGGATTTCACTCAAAACTCACCAAAAGACTCCCCCCACCATATTATGATGTTGCCCATGTTTTGGGCTCGATCCGAAATCAATAGGTGTAAGAAATTGGAGAATTCAAGTTCAAAGGCAATTCTTACCAAATTTGAGTAGTTGGGGTAATCCATAATTCTAGCGATTGGTTTTCATTCAAAACACACCAAATGACTCCTCCCACGATATTATGATATTGCCCAAGTTTTGGGCTCGATCCGAAATCAATAGGTGTGAGAAATTGGACAATTCAAGTTCAAAGGCAGTTCGTTCCAAATTGGAGTGCTTGGGGAATTCATAGTTCTGGCGATTGGATTTCACTCAAAACTCCAAAAAATGACTCCTCCCACCATATTATGATGTTGCTCAAGTTTTGTGCTCGATCCGAAATCATTAGGTGTATGAAATTGGACAATTCAAGTTCAACGGCAGTTCGTTCCTAATTGGAGTGGTTGGTGGATTCCATACTTCTAGCGATTGGATTTCACTCAAAACTCACCAAATGACTCCTCCCTCCATATTATTATGTTGCCCAAGTTTTGGACTAGATCCGAAATCAATAGGTGTAAGAAATTGGACAATTCGTGTTCAACGGCAGTTCGTTCCTAATTGGAGTGGTTGGTGCATTCCATACTTCTAGCGATTGGATTTCACTCAAAACTCACCAAATGACTCCTCTCACCATATTATGCTGCTGCCCATGTTTTGGGCTCGATACGAAATCAATAGGTGTAAGAAATTGGACAATTCAAGTTCAAAGGCAGTTCGTTCCAAATTGGAGTGGTTGGGGTAATGCATATTGCTAGCGATTGGATTTCACTCAAAACACACCAAATGACTCCTCCCACCATATTATGATGTTGCCCAAGATTTGGGCTCGATCCGAAACTAGTAGGTGTAAGAAATTGGGCAATTCAAGTTCTACGGCTATTCGTTCCTTATTGGAGTGGTTGGTGTATTCCATACATCTAGCAATTGGATTTCACTCAAAACTCACCAAATGACTCCTCCTACCATATTATGATGTTGCCCAAGTTTTGGGCTCGATCCGAAATCAATAGGTGTGAGAAATTGGACAATTGAAGTTCAAAGGTAGTTCGTTCCAAATTGGAGTGCTTGGGGAATTCATAGTTCTGGCGATTGGATTTCACTCAAAACTCCAAAAAATGACTCCTCCCACCATATTATGATGTTGCTCAAGTTTTGTGCTCGATCCGAAATCATTAGGTGTATGAAATTGGACAATTCAAGTTCAACGGCAGTTCGTTACTAATTGGAGTTGTTGGTGTATTCCATACTTCTAGCGATTGGATTTCACTCAAAACACACCAAATGTCTCCCCCCACCATATTATGATGTTGCCCAAGTTTTGGGCTCGATCCTAAATCAATAGGTGTAAGAAATTGGACAATTCAAGTTCTACGGCTATTCGCTCCTAATTGGAGTGGTTGGTGTATTCCTAGTTCTAGCGATTGGATTGCACTCAAAACACACCAAATGACTCCTCCCACCATATTATGATGTTGCCCATGTTTTGGGCTCGATCCGAAATCAATAGGTGTGAGAAATTGGACAATTGAAGTTCAAAGGCAGTTCGTTCCAAATTGGGGTGGTTGGGGTAATTCGTAGTTCTGGCGAAGGGATTTCACTCCAAACACACCAAATGATTCCGCCCACCATATTATGATGTTGCCCAAGTTTTGGGCTGGATCCGAAATCAATAGGTATAAGAAATTGGACAATTCAAGTTCTACGGCTATTCGTTCCTTATTGGAGTGGTTGGTGTATTGCATATATCTAGCAATTGGATTTCACTCAAAACTCACCAAATGACTCCTCCTACCATATTATGATGTTGCCCAAGTTTTGGGTTCGATCGGAAATCAATAGGTGTAAGAAGTTGGACAATTCAAGTTCAAAGGCAGTTCCCTCCAAATTGGAGTGGTCGGGGTAATTCATAGTTCTAGCGATTGGATGGCACTCAAAACACACCAAATGACTCCTCCCACCATATTATGATGTTGCCCCAGTTTTGGCCTGGATCCGAAATCAATAGATGTGAGAAATTGGACAATTGAAGTTCAACGGCAGTTCGTTCCTAATTGGAGTGGTTGGTGTATTCCATACTTCTAGAGATTGGATTTCACTCAAAACTCACCGAATGACTCCTCCCACCATATTATGATGTTGCCCAAGTTTTGGGCTCGATCCGAAATCAAAAGGTGTAAGAAATTCGACAATTCAACTTCAAAGGCAGTTCGTTCCAAATTTGGTTGTTTCGGGTAATTCATAGTTCTAGCGATTGGATTTCACTAAAAACATACCAAATGACTCCTCCCACCATATTATGATGTTGCCCCATTTTTGGGCTGGATCCGAAATCAATAGGTGTGAGAAATTGGACAATTGAAGTTCAACGGCAATTCGTTCCTAATTGGAGTGGTTGGTGTAGTCCATACTTCTAGCGATTGGATTTCACTCAAAACACACCAAATGTCTCCCCCCGCTATATTATGATGTTGCCCAAGTTTTGGGCTCGATCCTAAATCAAAAGGTGTAAGAAATTGGACAATTCAAGTTCTACGGCTATTCGTTCCTAATTGGTGTGGTTGGTGTATTCCATACTTCTAGCGATTGGATTTCACTCAAAACTCACCGAATGACTCCTCCCACCATATTATGATGTTGCCCAAGTTTTGGGCTTGATCCGAAATCAAAAGGTGTAAGAAATTGGACAATTCAAGTTCAAAGGCAGTTCGTTCCAAATTGGAGTTGTTGGGGTAATTCATCGTTCTGGCGATTGGATTTCACTCAAAACCCACCAAATGACTCCACCCACCATAATATTGTGTTGCCCAACTTTTGGGCTCGATCCGAAATCAATAGGTGTGAGAAATTGGACAATTCAAGTTCAAAGGCAGTTCGTTCCAAATTGGAGTGGTTGGTGTATTCCATACTTCTAGCGATTGGAATTCACTCAAAACTCACCAAATGACTCCTCCCACCATATTATGATGTTGCCCAAGTTTTCGGCTCGATCCGAAATCAATAGGTGTAAGAAATTGGACAATTCAAGTTCAAAGGCAGTACGTTCCAAATTGGAGTGGTTGGGGTAATTCATAGTTCTAGCGATTGGATTTCACTCAAAAGTCACCAAATGATTCCTCCCCCCATATTATGATATTGCCCAAGTTTTCGGCTCGATCCGAAATCAGTTGGTGTGAGAAATTGGACAATTCAAGTTCAACGGCAATTCGTTCCTAATTGGAGTGGTTGGTGTATTCCATACCTCTAGCGATTGGATTTCACTCAAAGATCACCAAATGACTCCTCCCACCATATTATGATGTTGCCCAAGTTTTGGGCTCGAACCGAAATCAATAGGTGTGAGAAATTGGACAATTCAAGTTCAACGGCAATTCGTTCCTAATTGGAGTGGTTAGTGTATTCCGTACTTCTAGCGATTGGATTTCACTCAAAACTCACCAAATGACTCCTCCCACCATATTATGATATTGCCCAAGTTTTGGGCTCGATCCGAAAACAATAGGTGTAAGAAATTGGACAATTCAAGTTCAAAGGCAGTACGTTCCAAATTGGAGTGGTTGGGGTAATTCATAGTTCTAGCGATTGGATTGCACTCAAAACACACCAAATGACTCCACCCACCATATTATGATGTTGCCCAAGTTTTGGGCTCGATCCGAAATCAGTAGGTGTAAGAAATTGGACAATTCAAGTTCAACGGCGGTTCGTTCCTAATTGGATTGGTTGGTGTATTCCATACTTCTACAGATTGGATTTCACTCAACACTCACCAAGTGACTCCTACCACCATATTATGATGTTGCCCAAGTTTTGGGCTCGATCCGAAATCAATAAGTGTAAGAAATTGGACAATTCAAGTTCAAAGGCAGTTCGTTCCTAGTTGGAATGGTTGGGGTAATTCATAGTTCTGGTGATTGGATTTCACTCAAAACACACCAAATGACTCCTCCCACCATATTATGATGTTGCCCAAGTTTTGGGCTCGATCCGAAATCAGTAGGTGTAAGAAATTGGACAATTCAAGTTCAACAGCAGTTCGTTCCTAATTGGAGTGGTTGGTGTATTCCATACTTCTAGCGATTGGATTTCACTCAAAACTCCCGAAATGACTCCTCCCCCCATATTGTGATGTTGCCCAAGTTTTGGGCTCGAACCGAAATCAATAGGTGTAACAAATTGGACAATTCAAGTTCAACGGCAGTACGTTCCAAATTGAAGGGGTTGGTGTATTCCGTACTTCTTACGATTGGATTTTACTCACCAAATGACTCCTGCCACCATATTATGATGTTGCCCAAGTTTTGGGCTTGATTCGAAATCAATAGGTGTGAGAAATTGGATAATTCATGTTCAACGACAGTTCGTTCCTAATTGGAGTGGTTGGTGTATTCCATACTTCTAGCAATTGGATTTCACTCAAAACTCAACAAATGACTCCTCCCACCATATTATGATATTGCCCACGTTTTGGGCTCGATCCGAAATAAATAGGTGTAAGAAATTGGACAATTCAAGTTCAAAGGCAGTTCGTTCCAAATTGGAGTGGTTGGGGTAATTCATAGTTCTGGCGATTGGATTTCACTCAAAACACACGAAATGACTCCTCCCACCATATTATGATGTTGCCCCACTTTTTGGGCTCGATCCGAAATCAATAGGTGTAAGAAACTAGAGAATTCAAGTTCAAAGACAGTTCGTTTCAAATTGGAGTTGTTGGGGTAATACATAGTTGTGGCGGTTGGATTTCACTCAAAACACACCAAATGACTCCTCCCACCATAATATGATGTTGCCCATGTTTTGGGCACGATCCGAAATCGATAGGTGTAAGAAATTGGACAATTCAAGTTCAACGGCAGTTCATTCCAAATTGGAGTGGTTGGTGTATTCCATACTTCTAGCGATTGGATTTCACTCAAAACACACCAAATGACTCCTCCCACCATACTATGATGTTGTCCCACTTTGGGGCTCGATACGAAATCAATAGGTGTAAGAAATTGGACAATTCAAGTTCAAAGGCAGTTTGTTTCAAATTGGAGTGGTTGGTGTATTCAATACTTCTAGGGATTGGATTTCACTCAAAATTCACTAAATGACTCCTCCCACCATATTATGATGTTGCCCAAGTTTTGGGCTCGATCCGAAATCAATAGGTGTAAGAAATTGGACAATTCAAGTTCAAAGGCAGTTCGTTCCAAATTGGAATGGTTGGGGTAATTCGTAGTTCAGGCGATTGGATTTCACTCAAAACACACCAAATGACTCCTCCGACCATAATATGTTGTTGCCCATGTTTTGGGCTCGATCCGAAATCAATAGGTGTAAGAAATTCGACAATTCAACTTCAGAGGAAGTTCGTTCCAAGTTTGAGTGGTTGGGGAAATGCATAGTTCTAGCGATTGGATTGCACTCAAAACAAACCAAATGACTCCTCCCGCCATATTATGATGTTGCCCAAGCTTTGGGCTTGATCCGAAATCAATAGGTGTGAGAAATTGGACAATTCAAGTTCAAAGGCAGTTCGTTCCAAATTGGAGTGGTTGGGGTAATTCATAGTTCTGGCGATTGGATTTCACTCAAAACACACGAAATGACTCCTCCCACCATATTATGATGTTGCCCCACTTTTTGGGCTCGATCCGAAATCAATAGGTGTAAGAAACTAGAGAATTCAAGTTCAAAGACAGTTCGTTTCAAATTGGAGTTGTTGGGGTAATACATAGTTGTGGCGGTTGGATTTCACTCAAAACACACCAAATGACTCCTCCCACCATAATATGTTGTTGCCCATGTTTTGGGCACGATCCGAAATCGATAGGTGTAAGAAATTGGACAATTCAAGTTCAACGGCAGTTCATTCCAAATTGGAGTGGTTGGTGTATTCCATACTTCTAGCGATTGGATTTCACTCAAAACACACCAAATGACTCCTCCCACCATACTATGATGTTGTCCCACTTTGGGGCTCGATACGAAATCAATAGGTGTAAGAAATTGGACAATTCAAGTTCAAAGGCAGTTTGTTTCAAATTGGAGTGGTTGGTGTATTCAATACTTCTAGGGATTGGATTTCACTCAAAATTCACTAAATGACTCCTCCCACCATATTATGATGTTGCCCAAGTTTTGGGCTCGATCCGAAATCAATAGGTGTAAGAAATTGGACAATTCAAGTTCAAAGGCAGTAGTTCCAAATTGGAGTGGTTGGGGTAATTCATAGTTCTAGCGATTGGATTGCACTCAAAACAAACGGAATGACTCCTCCCGCCATATTATGATGTTGCCCAAGCTTTGGGCTCGATCCGAAATCAATAGGTGTTAGAAATTGGACAATTCAAGTTCAAAGGCAGTTCGTTCCAAATTGGAGTGGTTGGGATAATTCATAGTTCTGGCGATTGGATTTCACTCAAAACACACGAAATGACTCCTCCCACCATATTATGATGTCACCCAAGTTTTGGGCTCGATTCGAAATCAATAGGTGTGAGAAACTGGACAATTCATGTTCAACGGCAGTTCGTTCCTAATTGGAGTGGTTGGTGTATTCCCTACTTCTAGCGATTGGATTTCATTCAAAACTCACCAAATGACTCCTCCCACCATATTATGATGTTGCCCAAGTTTTGGGCTCGATCCGAAATAAATAGGTGTAAGAAATTGGACAATTCAAGTTGAAAGGCAGTTCGTTCCAAATTGGAATGGTTGGGGTAATTCATAGTTCTGGCGATTGGATTTCTCTCAAAACACACCAAATGACTCCTCCGACCATAATATGATGTTGCCCCACTTTTGTGCTTGATCCGAAATCAATAGGTGTAAGAAATTGGACAACTCAAGTTCTAAGGCAGTTCGTTCCAAATTGGAGTGGTTGAGGTAACTCATAGTTCTGGCGATTCGATTTCACTCAAAACACACCAAATGACTCCTCCCACCATATTATGATGTTGGCCAAGTTTTGGGCTCGATCCGAAATCAATTGGTGTAAGAAATTGGACAATTCAAGTTCAACGGCAGTTCGTTCCTAATTGGAGTGGTTGGGGTAACTCATAGTTCTAGAGATTGGATTTCACTCAAAACACACCAAATGACTCCTCCCACCATATTATGATGTTGCCCAAGTTTTGGGCTCGATCCGAAATCAATAGGTGTGAGAAATTGGACATTTAAAGTTCAACGGCAGTTCGTTCCTAATTGGAGTGGTTGGTGTATCCCATACTTCTAGCGATTGGATTTCACTCAAAACTCACCAAATGGCTCCTCCCACCATATTATGATGTTGCCCATGTTTTGGGCTCGATCCGAAATCAGTAGGTGTAAGAAATTGGACAATTCAAGTTCAAAGGCAGTTCGTTCCAAATTGGAGTGGTTGGGGTAATTCATAGTTCTAGGGATTGGATTTCACTCAAAACACACCAAATGACTCCTCCGACCATATTATGATGTTGCCCAAGTTTTGGGCTCGATCCGAAATCAATAAGTGTGAGAAATTGGACATTTAAAGTTCAACGGCAGTTCGTTCCTAATTGGAGTGGTTGGTGTATTCCATACTTCTAGCGATTGGATTTCACTCAAAACTCACCAAATGGCTCCTCCCACCATATTATGATGTTGCCCATGTTTTGGGCTCGATCCGAAATCAGTAGGTGTAAGAAATTGGACAATTCAAGTTCAAAGGCAGTTCGTTCCAAATTGGAGTGGTTGGGGTAATTCATAGTTCTAGGGATTGGATTTCACTCAAAACACACCAAATGACTCCTCCGACCATATTATGATGTTGCCCAAGTTTTGGGCCCGATCCGAAATCAATAGTTGTAAGAAATTGGACAATTCAAGTTCAAAGGCAATTCGTTCGAAATTTGAGTGGTTGGGGTAATTCATAGTTCTGGCAATTGGATTTCACTCAAAACACACCAAATGACTCCTCCGACCATATTATGACGTTGGCCAAGTTTTGGGCTCGATCCGAAATCAATAGGTGTGTGAAATTGGACAATTCAAGTTCAACGGCAATTCGTTCCTAATTGTAGTGGTCGTTGTATTCCATACTTCTAGCAATTGGATTTCACTCAAAACACACCAAATGACTCCTCCCACCATATTATGACGTTGGCCAAGTTTTGGGCTCGATCCGAAATCAATAGATGTAAGAAATTGGACAATTCAAGTTCAACGGCAGTTCGTTCCTAATTGGAGTGGTTGGGTTAATTCATAGTTCTGTCGATTGGATTTCACTCAAAACACACCAAATGACTCCTCCCACCATTTTATGATGTTGCCCAAGTTTTGGGCTCGATCCGAAATCAATAGGTGTAAGAAATTGGACAATTAAAGTTCCAAGGCAGTTCGTTCCAAATTGGAGTGGTTGGGGTAATTCATAGTTCTGGCTATTGGATTTCACTCAAAACACACCAAATGACTCCTCCCACCACATTATCATGTTGCCCATGTTTTGGGCTCGATCCGAAATCAATATGTGTAAGTAATTGGGCAATTCAAGTTCAAAGGCAGTTCGTTCCAAATTGGAGTGGTTGGGGTAATTCATAGTTCTCGCGATTGGATTTCACTCAAAACACACCAAATGACTCCTCCCACCATATTATGATGTTGCCCAAGTTCTGGGCTCGATCCGAAATCAATAGGTGTGAGAAATTGGACAATTCAAGTTCAACGGCAGTTCGTTCCTAATTGGAGTGGTTGGTTTATTCCATACTTCTGGCGATTGGATTTCACTCAAAACTCACCAAATGACTCCTCCCACCATATTATGATGATGCCCAAGTTTTGGGCTCGATCAAAAATCAATAGGTGTAAGAAATTGGACAATTCAAGTTCAAAGGAAGTTGTCTGCCGCGCAAATCTCATGGCTTGGGTTTCCTGGCCGAGGAGACGTGCGTTGACACGCGGTTTCCTGCTTTTGGGTGCGGTGCGTTTGTGCGCGGGCGTGCCAGCACGGTCTACCGTGCGTCGAGATGTTTGATGAGTATTGGATGGGTGAGTGGTGCGCCTGTTTGAACCTGTCTTCTAATCAAACGATTGTAGCCTAGAGAGGAACTGGTCTCGGCCGTTAGGTTCACGGCCTGAACTACAAGGCCGTTGATTGATGGTGTTGGTGGTGGGTTTTGGGGCGGTGCTCCAGCGCGCTGCTCAGGGAGCGGCGGTCGTGTGATATATGGGGTGAGTGAACGAACAACAAGGATGGTGCTCCGGCGCCTTGAAAGTCAAGGGTCGTATGATATATTGATGAATGGATTTTCCTTACAACCTAACACTACTCCTAGGAAAACAAGTAAAGATATTGAAAGTGCATTACAGGAAAAAATAAGTTGCTCCGTGGGAGGCTTGGTTTTGGTATTGAACCCTTTGAATGTAGCTCGAGCCTTGTATTTATAGGGAGAGTCCCTGGAGGAGTAATCGAGGCTGAAAATCTGCATGGTGGAGCCTGATTAGAGCAAATGGGCAGTCTAATCGACATTTGGGATCGTGAAGTATGGTGGTGTGACCCCAAATCCTGGTGAATCTCGGCCGCCGTTCTCGATCGTGGGTTCTGAGCTTCTGGCCGTGGAGACACATTTATGGCCTGGATAGCTGGTGAGCTGACCTCTCAAGCTGTCAAAATTCTTGTGAGAATGTCCACGTCTAGTCACTTCCCACCTTCCCTCATGCATTAAATGCTTATTTGTGGCCAGTGGGTTTGCTGCATTAAACAGGCACTACTTCATTAAATGAAGCCTGGGACCCTGTTGTCACGTGATGATTTGCCTTTAATGTCTTGGCCGCAATTTTGCCTGGCCTCGGCCTCGGCCTGCGCTTGAGGCCGAGATGATCATGCCTTAGCATTTCCTCTTTTGTCTTCGGGAGGGTTGCCCAAGTTTTTGGCTCGATCCGAAATCCATAGGTGTGAGAAATTGGACAATTCAAGTTCAACGGCAGTTCCTTCCAAATTGGAGTGGTTGGTGTATTCTATACTTCTAGCAATTGGATTTCACTCAAAACTCACCAACTGACTCCTTCCACCATATTGTGACGGTGCCCAAGTTTTGGGCTCGATCCGAAATCAATAGGTGTAAGAAATTGGTCAATTCAAGTTCAACGGCAGTTCGCTCCTAATTGTAGTGGTTGGTGTATTCCATACTTCTAGCGATTGGATTTCACTCAAAACTCACCAAAGGACTCCTCCCACCATATTATGATGTTGCCAAAGTTTTGGGCTTGTTCTGAAATCAATAGGTGTAAGAAATCGGACAATTCAAATTCAACGGCAGTTTGTTCCAAATTGAAGTTGTTGGTGTATTCCATACTTCTAGCGATTGGATTTCACTCAAAACTCACCAAATGCCTCCTCCCACCATATTATGATGTTGCCCAAGTTTTGGGCTCGATCCGAAATCAATAGGCGGAAGAAATTGGACAATTCAAGTTCAACGGCAGTTCGTTCCTAATTGGAGTGGTTGGGGTAATTCATAGTTCTAGTAGCGATTGGAATTCACTCAAAACACACCAAATGACTCCTCCCACCACATTATGTTGTTCCCCAGGTTTTGGGCTCGATCCGAAATCAATAGGTGTGAGAAATTGGACAATTCAAGTTCAACGGCAGGTTGTTCCTAATTGGAGTGGTTGGTGTATTCCATACTTCTAGCGATTGGATTTCACTCAAAACTCAACAAATGACTCCTCCCACCATATTATGATGTTGCCCAAATTTTGGGCTAGATCCGAAATCTGTAGGGGTAAGAAATTGGACAATTCAAGTTCAACGGCAGTTCGTTCCTAATTGGAGTTGTTGGTGTATTCCATACTTCTAGCGATTGGATTTCACTAAAAACTCCCCAACTGACTCCTCCCACCATATTATGATTTTACCCAAGTTTTGGGCTCGATCCGAATTCAATAGGTGTAAGAAATTGGATAATTCAAGTTCAAAGGCAATTCGTTCCAAATTGGAGTGGTTGGGGTAATTCATAGTTCTGGCTATTGGATTTCACACAAAACACACCAAATGACTCCTCCCACCATATTATGATGTTGCCCATGTTTTGTGCTCGATCCGAAATTAATAGGTGTAAGAAATTGGACAATTCAAGTTCAAAGGCAGTTCGTTCCAAATTGGAGTGGTTGGGGTAATTCATAGTTCTAGAGATTGGATTTCACTCAAAACACACCAAATGACTCCTCCCACTATATTATGATGTTGCCCAAGTTTTGGGCTTGATCCGAAATCCATAGGTGTGAGAAATTGGATAATTCAAGTTCAACGGCAGTTCGTTCCTAATTGGAGTGCTTGGTGTATTCCGTACTTCTAGCGATTGGATTTCACTCAAAACTCACCAAATGACTCCTCCCACCATATTATGATGTTGCCCAAGTTTTGGGCTCGATCCGAAATCAAAAGGTGTAAGAAATTGGACAATTCAAGTTCAAAGGCAGTTCGTTCCAAATTGGAGTGGTTGGGGTAATTCATAGTTCTAATGATTGGATTTCACTCAAAACACACCAAATGACTCCTCCCACCATATTATGATGTTGCCCAAGTTTTGGGCTCGATCCGAAATCAATAGGTGTAAGAAATTGGACAATTCAAGTTCAAAGGCAGTTCGTTCCCAATTTGACGGGTTGGGGAAATTCATTGTTCTGGCGATTGGATTTCTCTCAAAACTCACCAAATGACTCCTCCCACCATATTATGATGTTGCCCAAGTTTTAGGATCGATCCGAAATCAATAGGTGTGAGAAATTGGACAATTCAAGTTCAACGGCAGTTCGTTCCTAATTGGAGTGGTTGGTGTATTCCATACTTTTAGTGATTGGATCTCACTCAAAACTCACCGAATGACTCCTCCCACCATATTATGATGTTGTCCAAGTTTTGGGCTCGATCCGAAATCAATATGTGTAAGAAATTGGACAATTCAAGTTCAATGGCAATTCGTTCGAAATTGGAGTGGTTGGGCTAATTCATAGTTCTGGCTATTGGATTTCACTCAAAACACACCAAATGACTCCTCCCACCATATTATGATGTTGCCCAAGTTTTGTGCTCGATCCGAAATCAATAGGTTTGAGAAATTGGACAATTCAAGTTCAACAGCAGTTCTTTCCTAATTGGAGTGGTTGGTGTATTCCATACTTCTAGAGATTGTATTTCACTCAAAACTCACGAAATGACTCCTCCCACCATATTATGATGTTGCCTAAGTTTTGGGCTCGATCCGAAATCAAAAGGTGTAAGAAATTCGACAATTGAAGTTCAACAGCAGTTCGTTCCTAACTGGAGTAGTTGGTGTATTCCATACCTCTAGCGATTAGATTTCACTCAAAACTCACCAAATGGCTCCTGCCACCATATTATTTTGTTGCCCAAGTTTTGGGCTCAATTTGAAATCAATAGGTGTAAGAAATTGGACAAATCAAGTTCGAAGGCAGTTCGTTCCAAATTGGAGTGGTTGGGGTAATTCATAGTTTTGGCTGTTGGATTTCACTCAAAACACACCAAATGACTCCTCCAGCATATTATGATGTTGCCAAATTTTGGGCTAGATCCGAAATCAGTAGGTGTAAGAAATTGGACAATTCAAGTTCAAAGGCAGTTCGTTCCAAATTGGAGTGGTTGGGGAAATTCATAGTTCAAGAGATTGGATTTCACTCAAAACTCACCAAATGACTTCTCCGACCATATTACGATGTTGCCCAAGTTTTTGGCCAGATTCGAAATCAGTAGGTGTAAGAAATTTTACAATTCAAGTTCCACGGCTGTTCGTTCCTAATTGGAGTGGTTGGGTTAATTCATAGTTCTGGCGATTCGATTGCACTCAAAACACACCAAATGACTCTTCCCACCATATTATGATGTTGCCCAAGTTTTGGGCTCGATCCGAAATCAATAGGTGTGAGAAATTGGACAATTCAAGTTCAACGGCAGTTCGTTCCTAATTGGAGTGGTTGGTGTATTCCATACTTCTAGCGATTGGATTTCACTCAAAACTCACCAAATGACTCCTCCCACCATATTATGTTGTTGCCCAAGTTTTGGGCTCAATTGGAAGTCAATAGGTGTAAGAAATTGGACAATTCAAGTTCAAAGGCAGTTCGTTCCAAATTGGAGTGGTTGGGGTAATTCATAGTTCTGGCTATTGGATTTCACTCAAAACACTCCAAATGACTCCTCCCACCATATTATGATGTTGCTCAAGTTTTGGGCTCGATCCGAAATCAATAGGTGTGAGAAATTGGACAATTCAAGTTCAACGGCAGTTCATTCCTAATTGGAGTGGTTGGTGTATTCCATACTTCTAGCGATTGGATTTCACTCAAAACTCACCGAATGACCCCTCCCACCAAATTATGATGTTGCCCAAGTTTTGGCCTCCATCCGAAATCAATAGGTGTAAGAAATTGGACAATTCATGTTCAAAGGCAGTTCGTTCCAAATTTGTGTGGTTGGGGTAATTCATAGTTCTGGCTATTGGATTTCACTAAAAACCCACCAAATGACTCCTCCCACCATATTATGATGTTGCC
The DNA here is from genome assembly GCF_965620075.1 of Prunus avium. NCBI lineage: Eukaryota > Viridiplantae > Streptophyta > Magnoliopsida > Rosales > Rosaceae > Prunus > Prunus avium. The sequence continues at coordinate 21,913,947 of NC_142291.1, read as the reverse complement.
CAAGTTTTGGGCTCGATCCGAAATCCATAGGTGTAAGAAATTGGACAATTCAAGTTCAACAGCAGTTCGTTCCTAAATGGAGTAGTTGGTGTATTCCATACTTCTAGCGATTAGATTTCACTGAAAACTCGCCAAATGGCTCCTCCCACCATATTATGATGTTGCCCAAGTTCTGGGCAAGATGCGAAATCAGTAGGTGTAAGGAATTGGACAATTCAAGTTCAACGGCAGTTCGTTCCTAATTGGAGTGGTTGGTGTATTCCATACTTGTAGGGATTGGATTTCACTCAAAACTCACCAAATGACTACTCCCACCATATTATGATGTTGCCCAAGTTGTGGGCTCAATTCGAAATCAATAGGTGTAAGAAATTGGACAATTCAAGTTCAAAGGCAGTTCGTTCCAAATTGGAGTGGTTGGGGTAATTCATAGTTCTAGCGATCGGACTTCATTCAGAACACACAAACCACTCCTCCCACCACATTATGATGTTGCCCAAGTTTTTGGCTCGATCCGAAATCCATAGGTGTGAGAAATTGGACAATTCAAGTTCAACGGCAGTTCGTTCCTAATTGGAGTGGTTGGTGTATTCCGTACTTTTAGCGATTGGATTTCACTAAAAACTCACGAAATGACTCCTCGCACCATATTATGATGTTGCCCAAGTTTTGGGCTAGATTCGAATTCAGCAGGTGTAAGGAATTGGACAATTCAATTCCAAAGGCAGTTCGTTCCAAATTGGATTGGTTGGGGAAATTCATAGTTCTAGAGATTGGATTTCACTCAAAACACACCAAATGACTTCTCCCACCATATTACGATGTTGCCCAAGTTTTGGGCTAGATCCGAAATCAGTAGGTGTAAGGAATTTTACAATTCTTGTTCAAGGGCAGTTCGTTCCTAATTGGAGTGGTTGGGTTAATTCATAGTTCTGGCGATTCGATTTCCCTCAAAACACACCAAATGACTCCTCCCACCATATTACGATGTTGCCCAAGTTTTGGGCTCGATCCGAAATCAATAGGTGTGAGAAATTGGACAATTCAAGTTCAAAGGCAGTTCGTTCCGAATTGGAGTGGTTGGGGTAATTCATAGTTCTAGCTATTGGACTTCATTCAAAACACACCAAACGACTCCTCCCACCACATTATGATGTTGCCCAAGTTTTTGGCTCGATCCGAAATCAATAGGTGTGAGAAATTGGACAATTCAAGTTCAACGGCAGTTCGTTCCTAATTGGAGTGGTTGGTGTATTCCATACTTGTAGGGATTGGATTTCACTCAAAACTCACCAAATGACTACTCCCACCATATTATGATGTTGCCCAAGTTGTGGGCTCAATTCGAAATCAATAGGTGTAAGAAATTGGACAATTCAAGTTCAAAGGCAGTTCGTTCCGAATTGGAGTGGTTGGGGTAATTCATAGTTCTAGCTATTGGACTTCATTCAAAACACACCAAACGACTCCTCCCACCACATTATGATGTTGCCCAAGTTTTTGGCTCGATCTGAAATCAATAGGTGTGAGAAATTGGACAATTCAAGTTCAACTGCAGTTCGTTCCTAATTGGAGTGGTTGGTGTATTCCATACTTCTAGCGATTAGATTTCTCTCAAAACTCACCAAATGACTCCTCCCAAATTGGTTTGGTTGGTGTATTCCACGGCAGTTCGTTCCTAATTGGAGTGGTTGGGTAAATTCATAGTTCTGGCGATTGGATTTCACTCAAAACACACCAAATGACTCCTCCCACCATATTATGATGTTGCCTAAGTTTTGGGCTGGATCCAAAATCAATGGGTGTGAGAAATTGGACAATTCAAGTTCAACGCCAGTTCGTTCCAAATTGGAGTGGTTGGTGTATTCCATAGTTCTAGCGATTGGATTTCACTCAAAACACACCAAATGAATCCTCCCACCATATTATGATGTTGCCCAAATTTTGGGCTCGATCCGAAATCAATAGGTGTGAGAAATTGGACAATTCAAGTTCAACGGCAGTTCGTTCCTAATTGGAGTGGTTGGTGTATTCCATACTTCTAGCGATCGAATTTCACTCAAAACTCACCAAATGACTCCTCCCACCATATTATGGTGTTGCCCAAGTTTTGGGCTCGATCCGAAATCAATAGGTGTAAGAAATTGGACAATTCAAGTTCATAGGCAGTTCGCTCCAAATTGGAGTGGTTGGGGTAATACGAGGTACTGGCGATTGGATTTCACTGAAAACACACCAAATGACTCCTCCCACCGTATTATGACGTTGCCCAAGTTTTGGGCTCGATCCGAAATCAATAGGTGTGAGAAATTGGACAATTCAAGTTCAACGGCAGTTCTTTCCAAATTGGAGTGGTTGGGTTAATTCGAGGTTCTGGCGATTGGATTTCACTCAAAACACACCAAATGACTCCTCCCACCAGATTATGATGTTGCCCAAGTTTTGGGCTCGATCCAAAATCAATAGGTGTAAGAAATTGGACAATTCAAGTTCATAGGCAGTTCGTTCCAAATTGGAGTGGTTGGGGTAATTCATCGGTCTTGCGATTGGATGTCACTCAAAACTCACCAAATGACTCCTCCCACCATATTATGATGTTGCCCAAGTTTTGGGCTCGATCCGAAATCAATAGTTGAGAGAAATTGGACAATTCAAGTTCAACGGCCGTTCGTTCCTAATTGGAGTGGTTGGGGTATTCCATACTTCTAGCGATTGGATTTCACTCAAAACACACCAAATGACTCCTCCCACCATATTATGTTGTTGCCCAAGTTTTGGGCACGATCTGAAATCAATAGGTGTAGGAAATTGGACAATTCAAGTTCAAAGGCAGTTCGTTCCAAATTGGAGTGGTTGGGGAAATACGAGGTTCTGGCGATTGGATTTCACTCAAAGCACACCAAATGACTACTCCCACCATATTATGATGTTGCCCGAGTTATGGGTTCGATCCGAAATCAATAGGTGTAAGAAATTGGACAATTCAAGTTCAACGGCAGTTCGTTCCTAATTGTAGTGGTTGGTGTATTCCATACTTCTAGCGATTGGATTTCACTCAAAACTCACCAAATGACTCCTCCCACCATATTATGAGGTTGCCCAAGTTTTGGGCTCGAGTCGAAATCAATAGGTATCAGAAATTGGACAATTCAAGTTCAACAGCAGTTCGTTCCGAATTGGAGTGGTTGGTGTATTCCATACTTCTAGCGATTGGATTTCACTCAAAACTCACCAAATGACTCCTCCCACCATGTTATGATGTTGCCCAAGTTTTGGGCACGATCCGAAATCAATAGGTGTAAGAAATTGGACAATTCAAGTTCAAAGGCAGTTCGTTCCAAATTGGAGTGGTTGGGGAAATTCGAGGTTCTGGCGATTGGATTTCACTCAAAACACACCAAATGACTCCTCCCACCATATTATGATGTTGCCCGAGTTATGGGTTCGATCCGAAATCAGTAGGTGTAAGAAATTGGACAATTCAAGTTCAAACGCAGTTCGTTCCAAATTGGAGTGGTTGGGGTAATTCATAGTTCTAGAGATTGGATTTCACTCAAAACACACCAAATGACTCCTACCCCCATATTATGATGTTGCCCATGTTTTGGGCTCGATCCGAAATCAATAGGTGTAAGAAATTGGACAATTCAAGTTCAACGGCAGTTCGCTCCTAATTGGAGTGGTTGGTGTATTCCGTACTTCTAAATATTGGATTTCACTCAAAACTCACCAAATGACTCCTCCCACCATATTATGATGTCGCCCAAGTTTTGGGCTCGATCCGAAATCAATAGGTGTGAGAAATTGGACAATTCAAGTTCAACGGCAGTTCGCTCCTAATTGGAGTGGTTGGTGTATTCCGTACTTCTAAAGATTGGATTTCACTCAAAATTCACCAAATGACTCCTCCCACCAAATTATGATGTCGCCCAAGTTTTGGGCTCGATCCGAAATCAATAGGTGTGAGAAATTGGACAATTCAAGTTGAACGGCAGTTCGTTCCTAATTTTAGTGGTTGGTGTATTCCATACTTCTAGCGATTGGATTTCACTCAAAACTCACCAAATGACTTCTCCCACCATATTATTATGTTGCCCAAGTTTTGGGCTCGATCCGAAATCAATAGGTGTGAGAAATTGGACAATTCAAGTTCAACGACACTTCTTTCCTAATTGGAGTGGTTGGTGTATTCCATAGTTCTAGCGATTGGATTTCACTCAAAACTCACCAAATGACTCCTCCCACTATTATGTTGTTGGCCAAGTTTCGGGCTGGATCTGAAATCAATAGGTGTAAGAAATTGGACAATTCGAGTTCAAAGGCAGTTCGTTCCAAATTGGAGTGGTTGGGGCAATTCATAGTTCTAGTGATTGGATTTCAATCAAAACACACCAAATGACTCCTCCCACCGTATTATGATGTTGCCCAAGTTTTGGGCTCGATCCGAAATCAATAGGTGTGAGAAATTGGACAATTCAAGTTCCACGGCAGTTCTTTCCAAATTGGAGTGGTTGGGGTAATTCATAGTTGTGGCGATTGGATTTCACTCAAAACCCACCAAATGACTCCTACCCCATATTAAGATGTTGCCCAAGTTTTGGGCTCGATCCGAAATCAATACGTGTAAGAAATTGGAAAATTCAAGTTCAACGGCAGTTCGTTCCAAATTGGAGTAGTTTGGATAATTCATAGTTCTGGCGATTGGATTTCACTCAAAACTCACCAAATGACTCCACATACCATATATTTATGTTGCCCAAGTTTTGGGCTCGATCCGAAATCAATAGGTGTGAGAAATTGGACAATTCAAGTTCAACGGCAGTTCGTTCCTAATTGGAGTGGTTGGTGTATTCCATACTTCTAGCGATCGGATTTCACTCAAAACACACCAACTAACTCCTCCCACCATATTATGATGTTGCCCAAGTTTTGGGCTCGATCCGAAATCAATAGGTGTAAGAAATTGGACAATTCAAGTTCATAGGCAGTTCGCTCCAAATTGGAGTGGTTGGGGTAATACGAGGTTCTGGCGATTGGATTTCACTGAAAACACACCAAATGACTCCTCCCACCGTATTATGACGTTGCCCAAGTTTTGGGCTCGATCCGAAATCAATAGGTGTGAGAAATTGGACAATTCAAGTTCAACGGCAGTTCGTTCCAAATTGGAGTGGTTGTGGTAATACGAGGTTCTGGCGATTCGATTTCACTCAAAACACACCAAATGACTCCTCCCACCAGATTATGATGTTGCCCAAGTTTTGGGCTCGATCCAAAATCAATAGGTGTAAGAAATTGGACAATTCAAGTTCATAGGCAGTTCGTTCCAAATTGGAGTGGTTGGGGTAATTCATCGTTCTAGCAATTGGATGTCACTCAAAACTCACCAAGTGACTCCTCCCACCATATTATGATATTGCCCAAGTTTTGGGCTCGATCCGAAATCAATAGTTGTGAGAAATTGGACAATTCAAGTTCAACGGCCGTTCGTTCCAAATTGGAGTGGTTGGTGTGTTCCATACTTCTAGCGTTTGGGTTTCACTCAAAATTCACCAAATGACTCCTCCCACCACATTATATTGTTGGCCAAGTTTTGGGCTCGATCCGTAATCAATCGGTGTAAGAAATTGGACAATTCAAGTTCGAAGGCAGTTCGTTCCAAATTGGAGTGGTTGGGGTAATTCATAGTTCTGGCGAATGGATTTCTCTCAAAACTCACCAAATGACTCCACCCACCATATTATGATGTTGCCCAAGTTTTGGGCTCGATAAGAAATCAATAGGTGTGAGAAATTGGCCAATTCAAGTTCAACGGCAGTTCGCTCCTAATTGGAGTGGTTGGTGTATTCCGTACTTCTAGCGATTGGATTTCACTCAAAACTCACCAAATGACTCCTCCCACCATATTATATTGTTGGCCAAGTTTTGGGCTCGATCCGAAATCAATCGGTGTAAGAAATTGGACAATTCAAGTTCAAAGGCAGTTCGTTCCAAATTGGAGTGGTTGGGGAAATTCATAGTTCTAGGGATTGGATTTCACTCAAAAACACACCAAATGACTCCTACCACCATATTATGATGTTGCCCAAGTTTTGGGCTCGATCCGAAATCAATAGGTGTAAGAAATTGGACAATTCAAGTTTAAAGGCAGTGCGTTCCAAATTGGAGTGCTTGGGGTTATTCATAGTTCTAGCGATTCGATTTCACTGAAAACACACCAAATGACTCCTACCGCCATATTATGATCTTGCCCAAGTTTTGGGCTCGATAAGAAATCAATAGGTGTGAGAAATTGGACAATTCAAGTTCAACGGCAGTTCGCTCCTAATTGGAGTGGTTGGGGTATTTCCTACTTCTAGCGATTGGATTTCACTCAAATCTCACCAAATGACTCCTCCCACCATATTATGATGTTGCCCAAGTTTTGGGCTCGATCCGAAATCAATAGGTGTAAGAAATTGGAAAATTCAAGTTCAAAGGCAATTCGTTCCAAATTGGAGTGGTTGGGGTAATTCATAGTTCTGGCGATTGGATTTCACTCAAAACTCACCAAACGACTCCTCCCACCATATTATGATGTTGGCCAAGTTTTGGGCTCGATCCGAAATCAATAGGTGTAAGAAATTGGACAATTCAAGTTCAAAGGCAGTTCGTTCCAAATTGGAGTGGTTGGGGTAATTCGAGGATCTGGCGATTGGATTTCACTCAAAACTCACCAAATGACTCCTCCCACCATATTATGATGTTGGCCAAGTTTTGGGCTCGATCCGAAATCAATAGGTGTAAGAAATTGGACAATTCAAGTTCAAAGGCAGTTCGTTCCAAATTGGAGTGGTTGGGGTAATACATAGTTCTAGCGATTGGATTTCACTCAAAACACACCAAATGACTCCTACCCCCATATTACGATGTTGCCCAAGTTTTGGGCTCGTTCCGAAATCAATAGGTGTAAGAAATTGGACAATTCAAGTTCAAAGGCAGTTCGTTCCAAGTTGGAGTGGTTGGGGTAACTCGAGGTTCTGGCGATTGGATTTCACTCAAAACACACCAAATGACTCCTCCCACCATATTATGATGTTGCCCAAGTTTTGGGCTCGATCAGAAATCAATAGGTGTGAGAAATTGGACATTTCAAGTTCAACGGCAGTTCTTTCCTAATTGGAGTGGTTGGTGTATTCCATACTTCTAGAGATTGGATTTCACTCAAAACTCCCCAAATGACTCCTCCCACTATATTATGATGTTTCCCAAGTTTTGGGCTCGATCTGAAATCAACAGGTGTAAGAAATTAGACAATTCAAGTTCAACGACAGTTCGTTCGAAATTGGAGTGGTTGGGGTAATTCATATTTCTAGCGATTGGATTTCACTCAAAACACACCAAATGACTCCTCCCACCATATTATAATGTTGCCCAGGTTTTGGGCTCGATCCGAAATCAATAGGTGTAAGAAATTGGACAGTTCAAGTTCGAAGGCAGTTCGTTCCAAATTGGAGTGGTTGGGGTAATTCATAGTTCTGGCGATTGGATTTCACCAAAAACTCACCAAATGACTCCTCCCACCAGGTTATGATGTTGCCCAAGTTTTGGGCTCGATCCGAAATCAATAGGTGTGGGAAGTTGGACAATTCAAGTTCAACGGTAGTTCGTTCCTAATTGGAGTGGTTGGTGTATTCCATACTTCTAGTGATTGGATTTCACTCAAAACTCACCAAATGACTCCACCCACCATATTATGATGTCGACCAAGTTTTGGGTTCGATCCGAAATCAATAGGTGTAAGAAATTGGACAATTCAAGTTCAACGGAAGTTCGTTCCTAATTGGAGTGGTTGGTGTATTCCATACTTCTAGCGATAGGATTTCACTCAAAACTCACCAAATGACTCCTCCCACCATATTATGTTGTTGGCCAAGTTTTGGGCCCGATCCGAAATCAATAGGTGTAAGAAATTGGACAATTCAAGTTCAAAGGCAGTTCGTTCCAAATTGGAGTGGTTGGGGTAATTCATAGTTCTAGCGATTGGATTTCACTCAAAACACACCAAATGACTCCGACCCCCATATTATGATGTTACTCAAGTTTTGGGCTCGATCCGAAATCAATAGTTGTAAGAAATTGGAAAATTCAAGTTCAAAGGCAATTCGTTCCAAATTGGAGTGGTTGGGGTAATTCGTAGTTCTGGCGATTGGATTTCACTCAAAACTCACCAAATGACTCCTCCCACCATATTATGATGCTGGCCAAGTTTTGGGCTCGATCCGAAATCAATAGGTGTAAGAAATTGGACAATTCAAGTTCAAAGGCAGTTCGTTCCAAATTGGAGTGGTTTTGGTAATTCATAGTTCTAGCGATTGGATTTCACTCAAAACACACCAAATGACTCCTACCCCAATATTATGATGTTGCCCAAGTTTTGGGCTCGATCCGAAATCAATAGGTGTAAGAAATTGGAAAATTCAAGTTCAAAGGCAATTTGTTCCAAATTGGAGTGGTTGGGGTAATTCCATACTTCTAGCGATTGGATTTCACACAAAACTCACCAAACGACTCCTCCCACCATATTATGATGTCGACCAAGTTTTGGGCTCGATCCGAAATCAATAGGTGTGTGAAATTGGACAATTCAAGTTCAACGGCAGCTCGTTCCTAATTGGAGTGGTTGGTGTATTCCATACTTCAAGCAATTGGATTTCACTCAAAACTCACCAAATGACTCCTCCCACCATATTATGATGTCGACCAAGTTTTGCGCTCGATCCGAAATCAATAGATGTAACAAATTGGACAATTCAAGTTCAACGGCAGTTCGTTCCCAATTGGAGTGGTTGGTGTATTCCATACTTCAAGCAATTGGATTTCACTCAAAACTCACCAAATGACTTCTCCCACCATATTATGATGTCGACCAAGTTTTGCGCTCGATCCGAAATCAATAGATGTAACAAATTGGACAATTCAAGTTCAACGGCAGTTCGTTCCCAATTGGAGTGGTTGGTGTATTCCATACTTCAAGCAATTGGATTTCACTCAAAACTCACCAAATGACTCCTCCCACCATAATATGATGTTGCCCAAGTTTTGGGCTCGATCCGAAATCAATAAAAGTGAGAAATTGGACAATTCAAGTTCAAAGGCAGTTCGTTCCAAACTTGAGTGGTTGGGATAATTCATAGTTCTAGCGATTGGATTTCATTCAAAACACACCAAATGACTCCTCCCACCATATTATAATGTTGGCCAAATTTTGGGCTCGATCCGAAATCAATAGGTGTAAGAAACTGGACATTCAAGTTCAAAGGCAGTTCGTTCCAAATTGGAGTGGTTGGGGTAATTCGAGGTTCTGGCGTTTTGATTTCACTCAAAACACACCAAATGACTCCTCCCACCATATTTTGATGTTTCCCAAGTTTTGGGCTTGATCCGAAATCAATAGGTGTAAGAAATTGGACAATTCAAGTTCAAAGGCAGTTCGTTCCAAATTGGAGTGGTTGGGGTAATTTATAGTTCTAGTGATTGGATTTCACTCAAAACAAACCAAATGACTCCTACCCCCATATTATGATGTTGCCCAAGTTTTGGGCTCGATCCGAAATGAATAAGTGTAAGAAATTGGAAAATTCAACTTCAACGGCAGTTCGTTCCTAATTGGAGTGGTTGGTGTATTCCATACTTCTAGTGATTGGATTTCACTCAAAACTCACCAAAGGACTCCTCCCACCATAATATGATGTTGTCCAAGTTTTGGGCTCGATCCGAAATCAATAGTTGTGAGAAATTGGACAATTCAAGTTCGAAGGCAGTTCGTTCCATATTTGAGTGGTTGGGGTAATTCATAGTTCTAGCGATTGGATTTCATTCAAAACACACCAAATGACTCCTCCCACCATATTGTGATGTTGCCCAAGTTTTGGGTTCGATCTGAAATCAATAGGTGTAAGAAATTGGACAATTGAAGTTGAAAGGAAGTTCGTTCCAAATTGGAGTGGTTGGGGTAATTCGAGGTTCTGGCGATTGGATTTCTCTCAAAACACACCAAATGACTCCTCCCACCATATTATGATGTTGCCCAAGTTTTGGGCTCGATCCGAAATCAATAGGTGTGAGAAATTGGACAATTCAACTTAAACGACACTTCTTTCCTAATTGGAGTGGTTGGTGTATTCCATATTTCTAGCGATTGGATTTCACTCAAAACTCACCAAATGACTCCTCTCACCATATTATGATGTTGGCCAATTTTTGGGCTCGATCCGAAATCAATAGGTGTAAGAAATTGGACAATTCAAGTTCAAAGGCAGTTCGTTCCAAGTTGGAGTGGTTGGGGTAATTCATAGTTCTGGCGATTGGATTTCACTCAAAACTCACCAAATGACTCCTCCCACGATATTATGATGTTGCCCAAGTTTTGGGCTCGATCCGAAATCAATAGGTGTAAGAAATTGGACAATTCAAGTTCAAAGTCAGTTCGTTCCAAATTGGAGTGGTTGGGGTAATTCATAGTTCTGGCGATTGGATTTCACTCAAAACTCACCAAATGACTCCTCCCACGATATTATGATGTTGCCCAAGTTTTGGGCTTGATCCGAAATCAATAGGTGTAAGAAATTGGACATTTCAAGTTCAAAGGCAGTTCGTTCCAAATTGGAGTGGTTGGGGTAATTCATAGTTCTGGCGATTGGATTTCACTCAAAACACACCAAATGACTCCTCCCACCATATTATGATGTTGCCCAAGTTTTGGGCTTGATCAGAAATCAATAGGTGTGCGAAATTGGACAATTCAAGTTCAACGGCAGTTCGTTCCTAATTGGAGTGGTTGTGTATTCCATACTTCTAGCGAGTGGATTTCACTCAAAACTCACCAAATGACTCCTCCCACCATATTATGATGTTGGACAAGTTTTGGGCTCGATCCGAAATCAATAGGTGTAAGAAATTGGACAATTCAAGTTCAAAGGTAGTTCGTTCCAAATTGGAGTGGTTGGGGTAATTCATAGTTCTGGCGATTGGATTTCATTCAAAACCCACCAAATGACTACTCCCACCATATTATGATGTTGCCCAAGGTTTGGGCTCGATCTGAAATCACTAGGTGTGAGAAATTGGACAATTCAAGTTCAGTGGCCGTTCGTTACTAATTGGAGTGGTTGGTGTATTCCATATTTCTAGCGATTGGATTTCACTCAAAACTCACCAAATGACTCCTCCCACCATATTATGGTGTTGCCCAAGTTTTGGGCTCGATCCGAAATCAATAGGTGTAAGAAATTGGGCAATTCAAGTTCAAAGGCAGTTCGTTCCAAATTGGAGTGGTTGGGGTAATTCATAGTTCTGGCGATTGGATTTCACTCAAAACACACCAAATGACTCCTCCCACCATATTATGATGTTGCCCAAGTTTTAGCCTCGATCCGAAATCAATAAGTGTAAGAAATTGGACAATTCTAGTCAACGGCAGTTCGTTTCCTAATTGGAGTGGTTGGAGTATTTCATACTTCTAGCAATTGGATTTCACTCAAAACTCACCAAATGACTCCTGATCAGTTCATAATTGTATATCATTTTGTACCCCTCTAGCTTATGATTTGGTTATGTTATTAAGTTAAACTTGTGCTTTTAATCCCTTTTCTGTTTATCATTCAGTTCATTGGGCCTTAGATAGCAATGGTGGCTTTGGATAGGAAAAGATGTAAAATGGTGCAAAAACGAGCAGACTGAGTTAGCAATTTGTTTCGGCCTTAACTTCCTCCTCCCAACATGTATTGGCCCAATTAATATGTGGTTGGAAAGAAGAGATTCTGAACTGCAAGCCCAATCCATGGGCCCATCAAAATGCACACCATACATTCCAGTCTATTTTCGGCAGTCAACTTCCAAGGCCCAAAACGTACACTTATACTGCTCAGATGGGAATGCATTCTTCATCAAAGTTGTTCCAATGGGTGTCTATTATGACATATCCAAATTTGAGCCCCATTGGATACATATTGAAATCTCAGGCCTTCATACACCAAGCCTGGTTCAGCAGCATCTTTTATTTCCAGCAACCAAAAACCCACATGGGTTGGCAGCAAAAGGCAGCCACAATTGAACACCCATGTGAAGAAAGTTTGAGGTGCAGCAAAAGAAGTATGGGATGAGATTGATTCCAACCACACTAACATAGACAAGATGAAGTGGGAGTTATGGGTTGTATTAAATGAGGAATGGTGGTGTTGGATTTCATCATGATGTTCCTCCCTCTTAGCCCTATAAATAGAGGAGTCTTCAAGCTACAAACTTCACTTCAGCCATCCTCCACACTTCCATCATTCCATCAACACATCCAGAAATCATCCTCATACATTCCCACAACCCCAAACACTCAAGCAATCAACCCAATACTCTAAACTGCCCCAAAATCACCAAAACAGCTCCAGAAAACCTCCCTTCCATTTCCCTACGAATTTCCTCTTTCTCAGCCATCACCACTCACTCAAACTCATCCCAAATCACCTCCATATCCTTCATACATCCTTCTAGACGTGGAGAAGCTCTTGGAGAAGCATTGGACACCACAAGAACTTCAGAAAAGGGTTTTTCTACTCTTATGGCATTCATTATGTTTTCCCATTTCTGTTTTAGTTTCTTTTCCATTATGAGTACCTAAATCCATAACTAGGGCTTCGATGTAACCTAACATGAATATTCTGGGTTTATAAGTTTGAAGTTTGGAGTTTCAAGTTTGATTCATGATTCATGTTCTTATTCATTATGCTTATAAGTTAACATGCTTGTTTGAATGATTGATCACCATTAGAACTTGTTTGTTAACTATCTTGGTTTGAATTAAGAGTAGACACCATGCTTTAATTCGAATTGAACTATGAATAGGAAGAGTATGTATGGACATTCGACAACAGGGATTAGATACATGCTTGGTTGTTTAAATTGTTCTTCTATGCTTAATGGGTTCCTAATGCTTAATTTTAGGTTAGACAACAAATGATCAAATTAGGGAATTAGGAACACAAGGTTAGGACCAAACACCATGGCCTAATCATACTTTAGCTAGAATCTGTCTGCTGCGCAAATCTCACGGCCTAGAGTTCCGGGCCGAGGGGATATGCGTTAACACGGGGTTTCCTGCTTTTGGGTGCGGTGCGGTTGTGCGCGGGCGTGCCAGCACGGTTTACCATGCGTTGATGTTTCGATGAGTTTTGGATGGATGAATGGTGCGCCTGTTTGATCTGTCTTCCTAGTCAAACGATTGTAGCCGAGAGAGGAACTGGTCTCGGCTGTTAGGTTCACGGCCTGAACTACAAGGCCGTCGAGTGATGGTGTTGGTGGTGGATTTTGGGCGGTGCTCCGGCGCGCTGCTCAGGGAGCGACGGTCGTGTGATATATGGGGTGAGTGAACGAACAACAAGGATAGTGCTCCGGCACCTTGAAAATCAAGGGTCATATGATATATTGATGAATGGATTCTGCTTACAATCTAACACTACTCCTAGGAAAGCAAGTAAAGATATTGAAAGTGCATTACAGAAAAAATAAGTTGCTCCGTGGGAGGCTTGTTTTGGTGTTTGAACCCTTTGAATGTAGCTTGAGTCTTGTATTTATAGGAAGAGTCCCTGGATGAGTAATCGAGGCTGAATTTGCGCATAGTGGAGTCTGATTAGCGCAAGTGGGCAATCCAATCGACATTTGGGATCGTGAAGTATGGTGATGAGACCCCAGAAATCCTGGTGAATCTCGGCCGCCGCGCCCAATCGTGGGTTTTGAACCTCTGGCCGTGGAGACGCATTTATTGCCTGGATAGCTGGTGAACCAACATCTCAAGCTGTCAAAATCCTTGTGAGAATGTCCACGTCTAATCACTCTGATCTTCATCACCAAATCCTGACTTCAGTCACTTCCCACCTTCCCTCATGCATTAAATGCTACTTTGTGGCCAATGGGTTTTGCTGCATTAAACAGGCACTACTTCATTAAATGCAGCCTGGGACCCTGCTGTCACGTGATGATTTGCCTTTAAAGCCTTGGCCGCAATTTTGTTCGACCTCGGCCTCGGCCTAAGCTTGAGGCCGAGATGATTATGCCTTGGCATTTCCTCTTTTAATTTTAAAGAAAGCGAAATGCCCTGGCGAAACGCTGCGTTTCAGCCTCTGCGAACAAGTGCCAGGGCCGAGAGAAAGGGCTCCCTCGGCCAGCTTATGGCCGAGATTTATCAGGCACAAACATTGCCCCCACATCCCTGGATTCTTCGGCCTCGGCATGGGTAGGGGCCGAATGGATTCCAAGGGATGGACCCTTTTCATTCCTTTCTGAAGTGATTGACAACTGGGGCATTAAATGCGCAGGCCAGTCGGCGCATTCCGCGCATTTAATGCCTCAAGCACGTCGCGCAGGCCATCATTGCCCAGGGCGTCGCGTCGCCTCGTCAAATGAAACGACGGTCACTGTCATAACTTCGCGTGCTCTGAATGCGCTGTCAGGCCGTTTCATCTTTCGAGATCAAACCTCCGTTTTGAGCTCCAGTGCTAGTATAAAAACACAAACTCCTTCGTGTCTTCCTTCACACTCCTAGGCTTCCTGAACTCGTTTTTTTTTTCTTTGAAGTTTCATACTGTCCTTCCCCAGTTACTTCCCCCTCGTTCCCCAAACTTAACATTATCATCCAGCGAGCCTCTTTCTTGCTCCAATCGTTCTGGAACACTTTTTTGACTCCTGGGCTTCGGCCTGGACTCCGCCCTCCCTTATTACCAACTGTCCTAATGATCTTTATTGTAGCTTCCTCAAAACCAGGGAACCAAACCTGCTGAGTCGCATGACTTGGCAATTTGGCCTGGTCCAGATGACTTGGCAGTTCGATGAGGGCGAGAAGATCTGGGATGATGACCTCGACGTGGCCGAATTTGTGCAGCCGAATACTTGGATCACACCCATGGCCGGAGCGACGGCCTTTATCAAGGCTGAAGTGATGGTTTCTACCATAACCAGAATGACCGCTTACCATGTCCGGAGTGATGACCGCAGTCACGGTCTGAACGACGGCCGCTGCCACCGCAGGAATGGCGACTGCTTACCACGGCTAGAACGGCAGTGGCCATCCGTGTCCGGAGTGACGGCCCATGTGCCTCCCATGGCCTGGAGTGAGGCCCTGGGCGTAGGCTGGCCGTGGATGATGACGACATAGGTAGCGAAGGTCCTGCCTCGGGGGAAACGTCTGATCGTCTCGCAGAAAGGACCGAGGAGCCGAAGCGCGTAGATTTAGGGTGTGACTTTTCTTATGTGTTTGTACTCGGCCAGGACCTGGCCGTCTTTTTGTAAACGCACCCCCTTTTCATCCTAAATGAATAAAATGAAGTATGATTTCTTTTAATTTGTCTTGGTTACTTTGTATACCCCACTTCGTCGTTTGCAAATCTCACAACCCTTCCACGGCCGTCTCCCATAATGACGGGATATACTTCTTCAGATATTGGCCGTTGATCGGCAAGTTGTGCCGTTCCCCATCTCTATCCTTCAACTGAAGTGCACCTCGGCCAAGAATTTGCTCGATGATGAACGGTCCTTCCCAGTTGGGCGAGAATTTGCCGAACCGAGGGTCCTTTGTCCCAATAGGAAGTACGGCTCGCCAAACTAGGTCGCCTTCGGCGAAGGCCTTTTGCTTAACCCTTTTGTTGTAAGCTCTCGCCGCGATTTGCTTTTGTGCCTGCATCAAGTTATAGGCATCGAGTCTAGATTGCTCCAAATCTTCCAAACCCCGAGCCATGGCCTGTGCATAACGCTCCTCCTTATGCCCAGGCTGCTCGGCCACACGAAGAGACCGAACCTTTAACTCCATCGGGACGATGGCGTCGTGACCGTAGGTTAAGGCGTAAGGAGATGTGCCCGTGGCCGACCGCTTTGAGGTTCGATAAGCCCAAAGAGCTTCGGGGAGTAAGTCGTGCCACGCCCTAGGCTTTTCCTTGATCATCTTCTCTAGGATGCCCTTGATTACTTTGTTACTTGCTTCGGCCTGTCCGTTGGATTGAGGGTAGTAAGGTGTTGAGTGGATCAATTTGATCCCCATCTTTTCAGTGTATTCCCGCGTCTCGGCCGATGCGAATACCGGGCCGTTGTCGGCCGTGATAGTCTCTGGAATACCGAACCGATGAACGATGTGATTGTCAAAGAATTTGACCACCTGTGCGCTCGATATTGACCGATAGGACTCGGCCTCGACCCATTTGGTGAAATAGTCGGTCGCCACTAAAATCCAAGCGTGTTGGTTGGACGCGGCCGGATGGATCTTTCCGATGATATCCACGGCCCACCCTCTGAATGGCCATGGTTTGGTAACCGGGTGGAAGGCTTCGGCCGGTACCCTTTGTATGGGGCCGTAGATTTGACACTTGATACATCCCCTTGCATACTCTATGCAATCTTTCAAAATGGTCGGCCAGTAATAGCCGTGCCTCCGGACCAACCACCTCATCTTGACCCCAGACTGATGAGCACCACAAATCCCCTCGTGAGATTCATTCATGATGACCTTGATGTCCTCGGCGCTAGGACATATGAGCAACAAACCGTCTGATCCCTTCTGGTACAGCTCATTTTGATAAATCAAATAACACCGAGCTTGGAACCGCGTAGTCCTTTCATGGCTGCCAGAAGGGTTGCGTAGATACTTCACTATGGGGTAGCGCCAATCGGCTTCGGCCGTATCGATCTCGTCGGTGATGTCGGCCGAAAACACTTGCGTTGTCATTCCTCGCTCGGTCAAGGCTGGCAAGGTACGTCTCTCGATTCTTATCACACGATCGCAGTCAATGCTTGGGATGTTTACGCTAGACGCTACCTGGGCCATCTCATTGGCCTCGCCGTTTTCGGCGCGCGGTATATGAACAAAAGAAATTCTAGAAAATCCATCGGCCGTGTTGAGGGCCGTCACATAATATACGGCCAAATTCTCACTCGTACATTGGTATTCCCCAGTTAACTGGTTAATCACCAGCTGAGAGTCATCGTAGACCAAAACACTTGTTGCCTTCATTTCTCTTAAAATCTCGAGACCAATGATGAGCGCTTCGTACTCAGCTTGATTATTAGTGCATTTGAAATCGAGTTGGAAAGCAAACTGCCACTTCTGCCCTTGAGGAGATTCAATCACAACTCCGGCTCCTGACCTAGCCTCGGTGCTGGAACCGTCAAAGAACATGGTCCAAAAATTCTTTTCCATGCGGGCCATACCGATCTCGACCTCCAACTCGTCTTCTTGTCCCTGGGCCGGGTGATGAGCCAGAAAATCAGCCAAAGCCTGACCCTTGACCGATTTCTGAGCCACGTATTGAAAGGTGAATTCGGACAATGCCATCGTCCATTTCCCGATGCGGCCGCAGATGATCGGCCGGGTAAGCATATATTTGATGAGATCGGTTTTAGAAATGATCTGAACAACCGAAGGAAGCATATAATGCCGCAATTTGGTGGCCGCGAAATAGAGGGCTAGGAATAGTTCAATTCGGCCGTGTTGAGGGTGCGGCTCAGATAGTGCACTGCTTGTTCTTGCCCAGACTCGTTGTTCTGAGCCAGCAGACAGCCGATAGAACCCTCTGAAGCCGAAATGTAAAGCCTCAATGGTTTCCCCCTTTTCGGCGGCATCAGGACCGGTGGTTGGGACAAATACTTCTTGATGTCGTCGAGGGCCGCCTGATGCTCTGCTCCCCACACGAACCGCTCGGTGTCTTTGAGTTTGAGCAAGGGAGACAACGGCCGAATTTTTCCCGCTAGATTAGATATGAAGCGTCGTAAAAAGTTCACCTTACCGAGGAAGGACTGCAGCTCCTTCTTAGTCCTCGGCGCAGGGGCCGCCATAATGGCCGTAGCCTTATTTTTATCGACCTCGATTCCTCGTTGGTGAACCAAGAAGCCGAGGAAATTCCCGGCGGTGACACCAAAAGCACATTTCTTCGGGTTCATTTTCAGGCCGTGCACTCGCATTCGGTCAAAAGCCTGTCGAAGATGTCCTACGTGGTCGGCTCTGGACGGGGACTTTACAACCACATCGTCGATGTAGACTTCAATGGTTCGGCCCATAAGGTCGTGAAAAATAAGGTTCATGGCTCTCTGATATGTTGCGCCGGCATTTTTTAGGCCGAATGGCATGACCACCCACTCGTAGGTTCCGATTGCCCCTGGACACCTGAACGCCGTTTTATGAACATCTTCCTCGGCCACAAAAATCTGGTTGTAACCCGCATGGCCATCCATGAAAGACAGGAGTTCGTGCTTTGCGGCTCCGTCCACCAGGAGATCCGACATGGGCATGGGATATTCGTCTTTGGGGGTCGCGAGGTTCAGATTTCGGTAATCGGTGCAAACCCTCAAAGCCCCAGACCTTTTCAAGACTGGCACAATGTTGGCCAGCCATTCAACGTATCGGGCCGTTCGTATGAAGCTGGCTTTAAGGAGCCGTTCAATCTCCTCCTTTACCCTAAGCTGTACCTCGGTCGAGAAACGCCTTGCCGGCTGTTGGAAAGGCTTGAACCCCTCCTTGATTCTTAATTCATGCTCGACCAAACTTCTTGGCAAACCAGGCATTTCATGATAATCCCAAGCAAAACAGTCCTTATACTCAGGATCCAAAAGATGGCTTACAAAAAGAGGCCGTGGTTCGGCCTCGGTCCCTACATTAATTTCTAACAAAGGGTCCTGTACTTCAGGGTAGTCGTCCTCCATTTCGGCGGGCGCTGTTTCTAGGTCATCCAACGTCAATGCGTCCGTTTCGTCCGCTTCATGGAGGAATTCGATCAGGTTGATTGGTGAATTTGGCCGTAAGGATTCCGCCGCCCAGTGTTCCAGCAGACGCTCTACCAAATCCCTCACGGCCGCTGTCCCCTCTTCTTAAGTGGCCTTATCTGTCATTTAAAGACTGGTGAGGTCGATCAACACTTCGCGCGCCGAATCCTGTCGGATATTCTCGGCGCCTAACTCCAGCACTTTCTGGGCCGTCGTCCTGGTTGGTCGGCCGTTTGCATCGTGGCCGGTGAGGACAACCCATCCAACATCGTCATCCTAAATTCGAGCTTGCACGGCGTTGGCCTCGAATGGTTTTTCGTCGGCCGGGTGTATGGAGACCTTTTGGCCGTCCCAGAAGAATAACAATTGGAAAAGGGAAGACGGTATACACCCAGATTGATGGATCCAATCACGGCCGAGTAATACGTTGTAGTCGACGCTTGATTCGACCACGTAGAAGGCCGCGACCCTCATCTGATCGGCCACGGTAATCTTCAGGGGCAATACGCCAATGGTTTTTGACTTATCGCCGACAAAACTACTCATGACCACGTCGCTGGGGATGAGGTCCTCCTTCGACTTGTCCAGCTTTCTCATTAAGGAACAGGGAAGGATGTTGACCGTCGCCCCACAGTCAACGAAGACCTTGGATATGGGCACGCCCTCTATGTGAGCCGAGATATACAACGGCTTCAAGTGCCGGTATTTGTTCGGCTCGTCTCTTGGTATTACCTCGTTAAACGCAACGGCCAGCAATTCCTCCTTAGTTTTTGGCCTCTGATCAAATTGCTCCTCGGGCACGTCATCCTCTAAACCGCTGGTCTGCCCTCTCGGGGCTGAAAACTCGAATGGCAGCACCAGGACCATGTTGATGCCGACTTCCTCCGGCTCCTGCGGGTTTCCCCTACCGGCTTCCTCTTCGGTCTCAGAGCCGTCTTTGGTGAGAGCCGTCTCCTCGACCATCCCGAGGATTCCTTCATATTCTTCATCGGAGATTCCTATTGTGGGGTCGTCCTCGGCCTCATGTCCGAAGAGAGGATCTCCGAAACCCTCGTCCATCAGCTTCACGGCCCCGCACTATCGGTTATGGATGTTTTGACCTCAGGGGGTTTTGAGGTTTCGACTTCCATTCTGAGGGTCCGTCTGGCCTCTGCCAATGCGTCCCTGGCTGCTAGGTAATCGTCTAGGCGTCTTACTCGGCCATTTTCCTCAGTCGTTAAACCAAAGAACGTGTCCGTCGGTGTCACAGCAAAATATTGGCGGAGATATTCCAAATCGCCCCTGCTGAAAGGGATTTTAGCCTCTAATCCGCCGAGGTTGGGCTAGTAACTCGGCAGGCCTCTTGCCCTGGACTCCCTGTTTGCCTGGTATACGGCCTTAATGGCCGAGTCAGAACCGCTGGTGATGAGGAGTGCTTCTGCCTTTGTGTTCTTGAGGGCCAACTCCACGATTTCTCGGTTCTCAGGGGTCATACCGTATAGATCCACGGCCGAATGGTCTTTATGGAATTCTTTGAGGAAGGATAGACCGTTGGCCGAAAAAGGGGGATCCCTCCCGTGGTAGATGTCGACGACACCCTCGTCTGTTCCTTCCGCGACCGCGGCCTTTGGCTGGGTTGAAATGGCCGGCGAACCACGGGGACTTTCATCGTGCCTAGGGCGCCACGCCCTCAAAGGCCTGGTGCCGGCTGCTCTTACGGCTGGGGAGACAACCGGCTCGGATGACAACCTGTCAACCGTCGCCACTTTCTTCTGGCGTTTGAAGCCCTCGGCCTCGTTCGTCTGCATCCTGGCCTGCTGAACCTGCCTCTGCATTCTCCTTAGCTGGGTTTTCGTCAGTGGTTCGGCCCTGCCCCCAGGCCGTGCATGGTACCAACGGTCATCCTTTATGACTGGGGGTTTGAACGTTTTTACCGATCTTGGGGGAGCCTCTTCTCCACGACTGGCCGAAGCGCTGGGGTTTTGTGGCCCTAGTCGGCTAAAAACAGCTCTGTCGGTCGGCTGTCGACCGTACTGGGCACCGAATCTTCTTGCGGCCGTTTGAGATGGCTCGGCGGCCTTCCTCTTGTTCTCCTGCGGCCCGGGCTGGCCGATCTTACACCTGCATCGTTCGCAAAGGGCTGGCTCGAGTTCGGCCAAAGGCTCCTTTCCTTTTGCCGAACCGCGAACCCCTCTATCCTCGGCCGGGAGTTCAGCATCGACCATGTTCACGACAGGTGGAGGGAATGGCTTGGAGTCGACCTGCATGGCCGCCTTCTCCGGAAACTGGAGCTTCTTCTCGTCTATCAATTTCTGGATAACGTCTCGCAAGACAACGCAGTTGTTGGTGTTATGAGACCAAGAACTGTGGTATTTGCAAAACGTTTTTCCTTTGAGCTCTTCGGGCTTCGGAGTCTTATGGCCGAAGGACAATTTTACTTTCTTCTCGGCCACCAGCAGGTTGAAGATAGCTTCGGCCCTTGTTAAGTCAAAAGTGTACGCCTTCCTTTCCCGGGTCGCGAACTTGGCGTCGGGGATTTTTGTGCGGCTGTTGTCAGTTTTAACGAGCCCTCTGCAAACGAAGGGTTTGTCTGTGCTGACTTCGGCCGAGCTCATCTCGATCTCATCGCCCTCGGCCTCTGTGGAGCCGTCTGCTTCGCGCGTAGCTGACGATGGGACTGTAATAGGTTCCCTTTGAGGCCGTTTTCTTCTGCATCTCCTCTTTCAACAAGGACGCATACCTGTCTACCTTGTTGGTCAGGGCATGCATGTCCCGAAATTCGATCCCCTGGAATTTCTTCCGATATTCGAATTCCAATCCTTCCTCGGCCATCTTGACAAACTCCCTCTCTGGTAGGTTCGTGCGGCACCAATTCCTACATATTTTGAACCACTGTAGGTAATCGCGAGGTGATTCGTCCGATGCTTGGCTCATTCTTGCCAACTCGGCGACCGTAATTTCTCGGTTGGTCTGGTAGAAATGTTCGTGGAACACCCTTTCCATATCAGACCAATCCCTTATTGAGTTCGGCGGAAGGTTTATAAACCACGAAAATGCCGCGCCGGTCAACGAATGAACAAAAAGTCGGAGTCTCTGAGCGTCCGAATCGGCCGATGTGTTCAATGGACGAGGTCTGCCCATCCCCGGAGAAAAGCATGAACTCTGGCAATCGATAGTTCCGGGGGAGGAGGGTTCGGTCAATTTCTGGCGGATACGGCCTCGTGTCTCTTGGCATGTCCGGCCGCCTCTGAGCTAAGCCGTCTTCGATCATCCGCCGGACATCTTCGAGCCGGATCCCTTGAGGTGGTGCCTCCTGTTGGGCTGCAGACGGCCGCGTGGCCTGTGGCACCTCGTTCTGAGGCCTTGCCTGCTGGGCCATTTGAACAAAAGGCTCGACCGGGATGACCGAGCTGGTCGATGCTAGATGAGCACCGTAGGTTTGACCAGCGTGCATATGCGTTGTTGCCGGGACGGCCGACCCATAGTGAAGGTGGGAGTCCAACGGACACGACGACGCCTGCAAAGGTGGTGAGACGGTCAGGCTTCCCTGACCGTACTGTTGTGTCGTCACTGCGGATGCGTTGCTTGGGCCAGGATGGGTGTGGACGGCGGCAGTATGAACCGAGCCGAGCGGGTGAACCGCGGGATGTGTGAAACTGCCGTGCCCTAGTGATACGGCCAAAGCATGGAGCGGTCCGCGCGCTGTCTCTACCGAGTAGGTTGGTCCGGAATTCGTCCAAACGGGCTGGGATTGCCCCCAGCTGTTTGTTGGTGGCAGAGAATGCTGGCCGTAGCCGGATGCTTGGGTATGGGCCGAGACGCCGAGGCTGCTGCTTTCGCCGTAGGGCTCGATTCTGTCGCGCTCTTGGCTCCTCGGTCCGGTTCTGAGAGGTGTGGCGGGTGAGGCCACCGGCATCCTCTCTTGAAAGAGCGTTCGCAGTTCTGAGGAGAACCTGTCCATCGCGGCCATGAAGGATGTTTCTATCCTGTAAGCCTGCTTGGACATCAGTTCCTCCACCACTGCCTGTTCCTGCATGGATTCGGCCGTGCGATCCGTCGTTACTAGAGCGTCGGCCGAGATCCCGACCGTATGTTCGATCTCGATACTTGTGATTGGTGAGGTGGACTCAGGAGTCTCAGAATTCATTTCGACTGCTTTGTTTTTTAGCTTTGCCTGTGCCCTGGTTTCCACCATAAGTTTTTGACAGAAATCCCACCGGGCGTGCCAAAAGTGTCTGCCGCGCAAATCTCACGGCCTAGAGTTCCGGGCCGAGGGGATATGCGTTAACACGGGGTTTCCTGCTTTTGGGTGCGGTGCGGTTGTGCGCGGGCGTGCCAGCACGGTTTACCGTGCGTTGATGTTTCGATGAGTTTTGGATGGATGAATGGTGCGCCTGTTTGATCTGTCTTCCTAGTCAAACGATTGTAGCCGAGAGAGGAACTGGTCTCGGCTGTTAGGTTCACGGCCTGAACTACAAGGCGGTCGAGTGATGGTGTTGGTGGTGGATTTTGGGCGGTGCTCCAGCGCGCTGCTCAGGGAGCGACGGTCGTGTGATATATGGGGTGAGTGAACGAACAACAAGGATGGTGCTCCGGCGCCTTGAAAATCAAGGGTCGTATGATATATTGATGAATGGATTCTGCTTACAATCTAACACTACTCCTAGGAAAGCAAGTAAAGATATTGAAAGTGCATTACAGAAAAAATAAGTTGCTCCGTGGGAGGCTTGTTTTGGTGTTTGAACCCTTTGAATGTAGCTTGAGTCTTGTATTTATAGGAAGAGTCCCTGGATGAGTAATCGAGGCTGAATTTGCGCATAGTGGAGTCTGATTAGCGCAAGTGGGCAATCCAATCGACATTTGGGATCGTGAAGTATGGTGATGAGACCCCAGAAATCCTGGTGAATCTCGGCCGCCGCGCCCAATCGTGGGTTTTGAACCTCTGGCCGTGGAGACGCATTTATTGCCTGGATAGCTGGTGAACCAACATCTCAAGCTGTCAGAATCCTTGTGAGAATGTCCACGTCTAATCAATCTGATCTTCATCACCAAATCCTGACTTCAGTCACTTCCCACCTTCCCTCATGCATTAAATGCTACTTTGTGGCCAATGGGTTTTGCTGCATTAAACATGCACTACTTCATTAAATGCAGCCTGGGACCCTGCTGTCACGTGATGATTTGCCTTTAAAGCCTTGGCCGCAATTTTGTTCGACCTCGGCCTCGGCCTACGCTTGAGGCCGAGATGATTATGCCTTGGCATTTCCTCTTTTAATTTTAAAGAAAGCGAAATGCCCTGACGAAACGCTGCGTTTCAGCCTCTGCGAACAAGTGCCAGGGCCGAGAGAAAGGGCTCCTTCGGCCAGCTTATGGCCGAGATTTATCAGGCACAAACAGAATCAATCTTTGAATCTGAATTAGACTTGTGACTTGACTCCTTATAACCCAGAATTGAATTGTTATGGTGATTCGAATGCCCTAGTCTCCAAATCTGTTTTCCATCTCTTAAAACCACTCTTCGTTACATTTGTTTACTTGTTTTTGTTTGCAATTTCATTTTGCTTATTTTGTTCAACAATCACAACCACTCTTGCCTTAAATTCTGTTTTAGACATAACCTCCTACTTTCTTGAATTTGGTAAGCTAACTACATAACTAGTTTTAACTTCTCAGTCTTCGTGGGTACGACCTCGTACTTGTCTTGCTATACTACTAATTGCCCCATACAATTGCGAGTTAACATAATAATTAACAACAACTCCTCCCACCATATTATGATGTTGCCTAAGTTTTGGGCTCGATACGAAATCAATAGGTGTAAGAAATTGGACAATTCAAGTTCAAAGGCAGTTCGTTCCAAATTGGAGTGGTTGGGGTAATTCATAGTTCTGGCGATTGGATTTCACTCAAAACACACCAAATGACTCCTCCCACCACATTATGATGTTGCCCAAGTTTTGGGCTCGATCCGAAATCAATAGGTGTAAGAAATTGGACAATTCAAGTTCAAAGGCAGTTCATTCCAAATTGGAGTGGTTGGGGTAATTCATAGTTCTGGCGATTGGATTTCACTCAAAACACACCAAATGACTACTCCCACCATATTCCGTTGTTGCCCAAGTTTTGGGCTCGATCCAAAATCACTAGGTGTGAGAAATTGGACAATTCAAGTTCAGTGGCAGTTCGTTACTAATTGGAGTGGTTGGTTTATTCCATACTTCTAGCAATTGGATATCACTCAAAACTCACCAAATGACTCCTCCCACCATATTATGATGTTGCCCAAGTTTTGGGCACGATCCGAAATCAATAGGTGTAAGAAATTGGACAATTCAAGTTCAAAGGCAG
The DNA here is from genome assembly GCF_965620075.1 of Prunus avium. Lineage (NCBI taxonomy): Eukaryota > Viridiplantae > Streptophyta > Magnoliopsida > Rosales > Rosaceae > Prunus > Prunus avium. The sequence goes on along the minus strand of NC_142291.1, from coordinate 21,888,849 downwards.
TTCGTTCCAAATTGGAGTGGTTGGAGTAATTCATAGTTCTGGCGATTGGATTTCACTCAAAACACACCAAATGACTCCTCCCACCATATTATGATGTTTCCCAAGTTTTGGGATCTATCCGAAATCTATAGGTGTGACAAATTGGACAATTGAAGTTCAACGGCAGTTCGTTCCTAATTGGAGTTGTTGGTGTATTCCATACTTCTAGCGATTGGATTTCATTCAAAACTCACCACAAGATTCCTCCCACCATATTATGATGTTGCCCAAGTTTTGGGCTCGATCCGAAACCAATGGGTGTAAGAAATTGGACAATTCAAGTCAACGGCATTTTGTTCCTAATTGGAGTGGTTGGTGTATTTCATACTTCTAGCGATTGGATTTCACTCAAAACTCACCAAATGACTCCTCCGACCATATTATGACGTTGCCCAAGTTTTGGGCTCGATCCGAAACGAATAGGTGTAACAAATTGGAAAATTCAAGTTGAAAGGCAGTTCTTCCCAAATTGGAGTGGTTGGGGTAATTCATAGTTCTAGCGATGGGATTTCACTCAAAACTCACGAAAGGACTCCTCCCACCATATTATGATATTGCCCAAGTTTTTGTTCTTGATCCGAAATCAATAGGTGTGAAAAATTGGACAATTCAAGTTCAACGGCAGTTCTTTCCTAATTGGAGTGGTTGGTGTCAAGGGCGGATCTATTACTAGGCTGGAGTGGGCTCCAGCCTAGGGGAAGATTTTTAAATATTAAATATAGTTAAGTTTATTCCTACTCCAATAAATATTAGCCCACTACACCAAATAAATATAATAAACTGATAATAGCCCAATTTAAGTAAAGTAAATAATAGCTTTGTTTAAAATAAGCCAATTCCTAAAGCATATAGGAAATAATCAATTTGATTAGAAGTAGAACTCATGTTAAGGCTCTACCAACTTGACCTATTCTAATCGTACTGATATTGAGCTACACCCACAGAGAGCAAACATCAAAAAAATTCTTCTAGCCACCCAAAACGCCATATTTGAACCTTGAGAGCCTAGAGGAAATAGCTCTCCTCCTCTAAAAAATTGTACCAACCTATCTTCAGTGGATTCTTCAATCTTGGTAAGTTTTTCTTTTTTTTTATATATATTTAATTTCCAATTTTAATTGTTGTGGTTAAGTTTTTATTTAATTTCCACTTCACTAGGTAAGCTCTTAAAATTTTTTTTTGCAATCAAACATATTTTTTTGAAGTTGGACAATGTGTTTGATTTGATATTTATTTATATTTTGTACTTTTTTGTGTTATATTTGATTGTAATGTGACTTTGTTTGATTTATAAAATTTTATTTACATTTGGTTTCATGAGAAAAAAAGCTTATAATATATCTCCTCTATAAAAAAAAATTATTTAGCCTAGCCCTATAAAAATTCCTGGGTCCGCCATTGGTTGGTGTATTCCATACTTCTAGCGATTGGATTTCACTCAAAATTCACCACATGACTTGTACCACCATATTATGATGTTGCCCATGTTTTGGGCTCGATCGGAAATCAATAGGTGTAGGAAATTGAACAATTCAAGTTCAAAGGCAGTTCATTCCAAATTGGAGTGGTTGGGGGAATTCATAGTTCTAGCCACTGGATTTCACTCAAAAACACCAAATGACTCCTCCCACGCAATTATGATGTTGCCCAAGTTTTGGGCTCGATCCGAAATCAATAGGTGTAACAAATTGGACAATTCAAGTTCAAAGGCAGTTCGTTCCAAATTGGAGTGGTTGGGGTAATTCATAGTTCTGGCGATTGGATTTCACTCAAAACACACCAAATGACTCCTCCCACCATATTATGATGTTGCCCAAGTTTTGGGCTCGATCCGAAATCAATAGGTGTGAGAAATTGGAAAATTCAAGTTCAAAGGCAGTTCGTTCCAAATTTGAGTGGTTGGGGTAATTCAAAGTTCTGGCAATTGGATTTCACTCAAAACACACCAAATGACTCCTCCCACCATATTATGCGTTGCCCAAGTTTTGGGCTCAATCCGAAATCAATAGGTGTGAGAAATTGGACAATTCAAGTTCAAAGGTTGTTCGTTCCAAATTGGAGTGGTTGGGGTAATTCATAGTTCTTGCGATTGGATTTCACTCAAAACTCAACAAATGACTCCTCCCACCAGATTATGATGTTGCCCAAGTTTTGGGCTCGATCCGAAATCAATAGGTGTGAGAAATTGGACAATTCATGTTCAACGGCAGTTCGTTCCTAATTGGAGTGGTTGGTGTATTCCATACTTCTAGCGATTGGATTTCACTCAAAACTCACCACAAGATTCCTCCCATCATATTATGATGTTGCCCAAGTTTTGGGCTCGATCCGAAACCAATGGGTGTAAGAAATTGGACAATTCAAGTCAACGGCATTTCGTTCCTAATTGGAGTGGTTGGTGTATTTCATACTTCTAGCGATTGGATTTCACTCAAAACTCACCAAATGACTCCTCCCACCATATTATGATGTTGCCCAAGTTTTGGGCTCGATCCGAAATCAATAGGTGTAACAAATTGGACAATTCAAGTTGAAAGGCAGTTCTTCCCAAATTGGAGTTGTTGGGGTAATTCATAGTTCTAGTGATGGGATTTCACTCAAAACTCACGAAAGGACTCCTCCCACCATATTATGATATTGCCCAAGTTTTTGTTCTCGATCCAAAATCAATAGGTGTGAAAAATTGGACAATTCAAGTTCAACGGCAGTTCTTTCCTAATTGGAGTGGTTGGTGTATTCCATACTTCTAGCAATTGGATTTCACTCAAAATTCACCAAATGACTGCTCCCACCATATTACGATGTTGCGTAAGTTTTGGGCTCGATCCGAAATCAATAGGTGTGAGAAATTGAACAATTCAAGTTCAAAGGCAGTTCGTTCCAAATTGGAGTGGTTGGGGTAATTCATAGTTCTGGCAATTGTATTTCACTCAAAACTCACCAAATGACTCCTCCCACCAGATTATGATGTTGCCCAAGTTTTGGGCTCGATCCGAAATCAATAGGTGCGAGAAATTGGACAATTCATGTTCAACGGCAGTTCGTTCCTAATTGGAGTGGTTGGTGTATTCCATACTTCTAGCGATTGGATTTCACTCAAAACTCCCCAAATGACTCCTCCGACCATATTATGATGTTGCCCAAGTTTTGGGATCGATCCGAAACGAATAGGTGTTAGAAATTGGACAATTCAAGTCATCGGCAGTTCGTTCCTAATTGGAGTGGTTGGTGTATTTCATACTTCAAGCGATTGGATTTCACTCAAAACTCACCAAATGACTCCTCCCACCATAATATGATGTTGCCCAAGTTTTGGGCTCGATCCGAAATCAATAGGTTTAAGAAATTGGACAATTCAAGTCAAAGGCAGTTCGTTCCTAATTGGAGTGGTTGCGGTAATTCGTATGCCTGGCGATTGGATTTCACTCAAAACACACCAAATGACTACTCCCACCATATTATGATGTTGCCTAAGTTTTGGGCTCGATCCGAAATCAATAGGTGTAAGAAATTGGACAATTCAGGTCAACGGCAGTTCGTTCCTAATTGGAGTGGTTGGGGTAATTCAAATGTCTGGCGATTGGATTTCACTCAAAACACACCAAATGACTGCTCCCACCATATTATGATGTTGCCCAAGTTTTGGGCTCAATCCGAAATCAATAGGTGTAATAGATTGGACAATTCAAGTTCAAAGGCAGTTCGTTCCAAATTGGGGTGGTTGGTGTATTCCATACTTCTAGCGATTGGATTTCACTCGAAACTCACCAAATGACTCCTCCCACCATATTATGATGTTGCAAAAGTTTTGGGCTCGATCCGAAACCAATAGGTGTAAGAAATTGGACAAGTCAAGTCAACGGTAGTTCGTTCCTAATTGGAGTGGTTGGTGTATTCCAAACTTCTAGCGATTGGATTTCACTCAAAACTCACCAAATGACTCCTCCCACCATATTATGATGTTGCCCAAGTTTTGGGCTCGATCCGAAATCAATAGGTGTAAGAAATTGGACATTTCAAGTCCAAAGGCAGTTCGTTCCAAATTGGAGTGGTTGGGGTAATTCATAGTTCTGGCGATTGGATTTCACTCAAAACACACCAAATGACTCCTCCCACTATATTATGATGTTGCCCAAGTTTTGGGCTCAATCCGAAATCAATAGGTGTGAGAAATTGGAGAATTCAAGTTCAAAGGCAGTACGTTCCAAATTGGAATGGTTGGGGTAATTCATAGTTCTGGCGATTGGATTTCACTCAGAACATACCAAATGACTCCTCCCACCAAATTATGATGTTGCCCAAGTTTTGGGCTCGATCCGAAATCAATAGGTGTGAGAAATTGGACAATTCAAGTTCAACGGCAGTTCGTTCCTAATTGGAGTGGTTGGTGTATTCCATGCTTCAAGCGATTGGATTACACTCAAAACTCACCGAATGACTCCACCCACCATATTATGATGTTGCCCAAGTTTTGGGCTCGATACGAAATCAATAGGTGTAAGAAATTGGTCAATTCAAGTTCAAAGGCAGTTCGTTTCAAATTTGAGTGGTTGGGGTAATTCATAGTACTAGCGATTCGATTTCATTCAAAACACACCAAATGACTCCTCCCACCATATTATGATGTTGCCCAAGTTTTGGGATCGATTCGAAATCAATCGGTGTAAGAAATTGGACAATTCAAGTTCAACGGCAGTTTGTTCCAAATTGGAGTGGTTGGTGTATTCCATACTTCTAGCGATTGGATTTCACTCAAAACTCACCAAATGACTCCTCCCATCATATCATGCTGTTGCCCAAGTTTTGGGCTCGATCCGAAATCAATCGGTGTAAGAAATTGGACAATTCAAGTTCAAAGGCAGTTCGTTCCAAATTGGAGTGGTTGGGGTAATTCAAAGTTCAAGCGATTGGATTTCACTCAAAACCCACCAAATGACTCCTACCACCATATCATGTTGTTGCCCAAGTTTTGGGCTCCATCCGAAATCAATTGGTGTAAGAAATTGGACAATTCAAGTTCAAAGGCAGTTCGTTCCAAATTGGAGTGGTTGGGGTAATTCGTAGTTCTGGCGATTGGATTTCACTCAAAATACACCAAACGACTCCTACCACCATATTATGATGTTGCCCAAGTTTTGGGATGAATCCGAAGTCAATAGGTGTAAGAAATTGGACAATTGAAGTTCAAAGGCAGTTCGTTCCAAATTTGAGTGGTTGGGGTAATTCACTGTTCTAGCGATTGAATTTCATTCAAAACACACCAAATGACTCCTCCCAATTTTCGGCTTAATCCGAAATCAATAGGGGTAAGAAATTGGACAACTCAAGTTCAACGGCAGTTCGTTCCTAATTGGTGTGGTTGGTGTATTCCGTACTTCTAGAGGTTGGATTTCACTCAAAACTCACCAAATGACTCCTCCCATCATATCTTGATGTTGCCCAAGTTTTGGGCTCGATCCGAAATCAATTGTTGTCAGAAATTGGACAATTCAAGTTCAACGGCAGTTCGTTCCTAATTGGAGTGATTGGTGTATTCCATACTTCTAGCGATTGGATTTCACTCAAAACACACCAAATAACTCCTCCCACCATATTATGATGTTGCCCAAGTTTTGGGCTCGATCCGAAATCAATAGGTGTAAGAAATTGGACAATTCAAGTTCAAAGGCAGTTCGTTCCAAATTGGAGTGGTTGGGGTAATTCATGGTTCTAGCAATTGGATTTCACTCAAAACTCACCAAATGACTCCTCCTACCATATTATGATGTTGCCCAACTTTTGGGCTCGATCCGAAATCAATAGGTGTAAGAAATTGGACAATTCAAGTTCAACGGCAGTTCGTTCCTAATTGGAGTGGTTGGTGTATTCCATACTTCTAGCGATTGGATTTCACTCAAAACTCACGAAATGACTCCTCCCACCATATTATGATGTTGGCCAAGTTTTGGGCTCGATTCGAAATCAATAGGTGTGAGAAATGGGATGATTCAAGTTCAACGACTGTTCGTTCCTAATTGGAGTGGTTGATGTATTCCATACTTCTAGCGATTGGATTTCACTCAAAACTCACCGAATGACTCCTCCCACCATATTATGATGTTGCCCAAGTTCCTAAGGATCCGAAGCCAGTGAGCTCCCAAAAGGCCTCGTGCTATATAGATGCGGGTGTGTACATATAAGCCACATCACCCACTCTCCGTTGGTTGATGTGGGATCTCACATCCGAAATCTATAGCTGTAAGAAATTGGACAATTTAAGTTCAAAGCCAGTTCGTTCCAAATTGGAGTGGTTGGGGTAATTCATAGTTCTAGCAATTCGATTTCACTGAAAACTCACGAAATGACTCCTCCCACCATATTATGATGTTGCCCAAGTTTTGGGCTCGATCCGAACTCAATAGGTGTGAGAAATTGGACAATTCAAGTTCAACAGCAGTTCGTTCCTAACTGGAGTGGTTGGTTATTCCATACTTCTAGCAATTGGATTTCACTCAACACTCACCAATTCATTCCGCCCACCATATTATGATGTTGCCCAACTTTTGTGCTCGATCCGAAATCAATAGGTGTGCGAAATTGGACAATTCAAGTTCAAAGGCAGTTCGTTCCTAGTTGGAATGCTTGGTGTATTCCATACTTCTAGCGATTGGATTTCACTCAAAACTCACCAATTGACTCCTCCCACCATATTATGGTGTTGCCCAAGTTTTGGGCTCGATCCGAAATCAATAGGTTTGAGAAATTGGACAATTCAAGTTCAATGGCAATTCGTTCCTAATTGGAGTGGTTGGTGTATTCCACAGTTCTAGCGATTGGATTTCACTCAAAACTCACCACATGACTCCTACCACCATATTATGATGTTGCCCAAGTTTTGGGCTCGATCCGAAATCAATAGGTGTAAGAAATTGGGCAATTCAAGTTCAAAGGCAGTTCGTTCCAAATTGGAGTGGTTGGGGTAATTCATAGTTCTAGCGATTGTATTTCACTCAAAACACACCAAATGACTCCTCCCACCATATTATGATGTTTCCCAAGTTTTGGGCACGATCCGAAATCAATAGGTGTGAGAAATTGGACAATTCAAGTTCAACGGCAGTTTGTTCCTAACTGGATTGGTTGGTGTATTCCATACTTCTAGCGATTGGATTTCACTCAAAACTCACCAATTGACTCCGCCCACCATATTATGATGTTGCCCAAGTTTTGGGCTCTATCCGAAGTCAATAGGTGTAAGAAATTAGACAATTCAAGTTCAATGGCAGTTCGTTCCAAATTGGATTGGTTGGGGTAATTCGTAGTTCTGAAAATTGGATTTCACTGAAAACACACCAAATGACTCCTCCCACCATATTATGATGTTGCCCAAGTTTTGGGCTCGATCCGAAATCAATAGGTGTAAGAAAATCGACAATTCAAGTTCAAAGGCAGTTCGTTTCAAATTGGAGTGGTTAGGGTAATTCATAGTTCTGGCGATTGGATTTCACTCAAAACACACCACATGACTCCTCCCACCATATTATGATGTTGCCCATGTTTTGGGGTCGATCCGAAATCAATAGGTTTAAGAAATTGGACAATTCAAGTTCAACGACAGTTCATTCCTAATTGGAGAGGTTGGGGTAAATCATAGTTCCAGCGATTGGATTTCACTCAAAACACACCAAATGACTCCTCCCACTGTATTACGATGTTGCCCAAGTTTTGGGTTCGATCCGAAATCAATTTGTGTAAGAAATTCGACAATTCAAGTTTAACGGCAGTTCGTTCCTAATTGGAGAGGTTGGTGTATTCCATACTTCTAGCGATTGGATTTCACTCAAAACTCACGAAATGACTTCACCCACATATTATGATGTGGCCCAAGTTTTGGGCTCGATCCGAAATCAATAAGTGTAAGAAATTGGACAATTCAAGTTCAAAGGCAGTTCGTTCGTAATTGGAGTGGTTGGTTTATTCCATACTTCTACCGATTGGATTTCACTCAAAACTCACCAAATGACTCCTCCCACCATATTATGATGTGGCCCAAGTTTTGGGCTCGATCCGAAATCAATAGGTGTAAGAAATTGGGCAATTCAAGTTCAAAGGAAGTTCGTTCCAAATCATAGTGGTTGGGGCAATTCATAGTTCTAGCGATTGGATATCACTCAAAACACACCAAATGACTCCTCCCACCATATTATGATGTTGCCCAAGTTTTGGGCTCGATCCGAAATCAATAGGTGTGATAAATTAGACAATTCAAGTTTGAAGGCAGTTCGTTCCAAATTGGAGCGGTCGGGGTAATTCATAGTTCCAGCGATTGGATTTCACTCAAAACACACCAAATGACTCCACGCACCATATTATGATGTTGACCATGTTTTGGGCTCGATCTGAAATCAATAGGTGTGAGAAATTGGACAATTCAAGTTCAACGGCAGTTCATTCGTAATTGGAGTGGTTGGTGTATTCCATACTTCTACCGATTGGATTTCACTCAAAACTCACCAAATGACTCCTCCCACCATATTATGTTGTTGCCGAAGTTTTGTGCTCGATCCGAAATCAATAGGTGGCAATAAATTGGACAATTCAAGTTCAAACGCAGTTCGTTCCAAATTGGAGTGGTTGGGGTAATTCATAGTTCTGGCGATTGGATTTCACTCAAAACACACCAAATGACTCCTCCCACTATATTATGACGTTGTCCAAGTTTTGGGCTCAATCCGAAATCAGTAGGTGTAAGAAATTGGAGAATTCAAGTTCAATGGCAGTTGGTTCGTAATTGGAGTTGTTGGTGTACGACATACTTCTAGCGGTAGAATTTCCCTCAAAACTCACCAAATGACTCCTCCCACCATATTATGATGTTACCCAAGTTTTGGGCTCAATCCGAAATTAATAGGTGCAAGAAATGGACAATTCAAGTTCAAAGGGAGTTCGTTCCAAATTGGAGTGGTTGGGGTAATTCATAGTTTCGGTGATTGGATTTCACTCAAAACTCACAGAATGTCTCTTCCCGCCATATTATGATGTTCCCCAAGTTTTGGGCTCGATCCGAAATCAATTGGTTTGAGAAATTGGACAATTGAAATTCAACGGCAGTTCGTTCCTAATTGGAGTGGTTGGTGTATTCCACACTTCTAGCGATTGGATTTCAGCTAAAACTCACCAAACGACTCCTCCCACCATATTATGATGTTGCCCAGGATTTGTGATCGATCCGAAATCACTAGGTGCAAGAAATTGGACCATTCAAGTTCAAACGCAGTTCATTCCAAATTGGAGTGGTTGGGGTAATTCATAGTTCTGGTGATTGGATTTCACTCAAAACACACCAAATGACTCCTCCCACCATATTATGATGTTGTCCAAGTTTTGGGCTCGATCCGAAGTGAATAGGTGTAAGAAATTGGACAATTTAAGTTCAACGGCAGTTCCTTCCTAATTGGAGTGGTTGGGGTAATTCATAGTTCCAGCGATTGGATTTCACTCAAAACGCACCAAATGACTCCTCCCACCATATTATGATGTTGCCCAAGTTTTGGGCCCGATCCGAAATCAATAGGTGTAATAAATTGGACAATTCAAGTACAAAGGCGCTTCGTTCCAAATGGGAGTGGTTGGGGTAATTCATAGTTCTGGCGATTGGATTTCACTCAAAACTCACCAAATGACTCCTTCCACCTTATTATGATGTTGCCCAAGTTTTGTGCTCGATCTGAAATCAATTGGTGCAAGAAATTGGACCATTCAAGTTCAAACGCAATTCGTTCCAAATTGGAGTGGTTGGGGTAATTCATAGTTCTGGCGATTGGATTTCACTATAAACAAACCAAATGACTCCTCGCACCATATTATCATGTTGTCCAAGTTTTGGGCTCGATCCGAAATCCATTGCTGTAAGAAAATTGGACAATTCAAGTTCAACGGCAGTTCGTTCCTAATTGGAGTGGTTGGTGTATGCCATACTTCTAGCGTTTGGATTTCCCTCAAAACCCGCCGAATGACTCCTCCGACCATATTATGATGTTGCCCAAGTTTTGGGCTCAATCCGAAATCAATAGGTCCAAGAAATTGGACAATTCAAGTTCAAAGGCAGTTTGTTCCAAATTGGAGTGGTTGGGGTAATTCATAGTTTTGGCGATTGGATTTCACTCAAAACTCACCGAATGTCTCCTCCCACCATATTATTATGTTGCCCAAGGTCTGGGCTCGATCCGAAATCAATAGGTTTGAGAAATTGGACAATTCAAATTCAACGGCAATTCGTTCCTAATTGGAGTGGTTGCTGTATTCCACACTTCTAGCGATTGGATTTCACTCAAAACTCAACAAATGACTCGTCCCACCATATTATGATGTTGCCCAAGTTTTAGGGTCGTTCCGAAATCACTAGGTGCAAGAAATTGGACCATTCAAGTTCAAACGCAGTTCGTTCCAAATTGGAGTGGTTGGGGTAATTCATAGTTCTGGTGATTGGATTTCACTCAAAACACCCCAAATAACTCCTCCCCCCATATTATGATGTTGCCCAAGTTTTGGGCCCGATCCGAAATCAATAGGTGTAAAAAATTGGATAGTTCAAGTTCAATGGCAGTTCGTTCCAAAATTGGAGTGGTTGGGGTAATTCAAAGTTCTGGCAATTGGATTTCACTCAAAACACACCAAATGACCCCTCCCACCATATTATGATGTTGCCCAAGTTTTCGGCTCGATCCGAAATCAATAGGTGTAAGAAATTGGACAATTCAAGTTCAAAGGCAGTTCTTTCCAAATTGCAGTGGTTGGTAGTAATTCATAGTTCCAGCGATTGGATTTCACTCAAAACAAAACAAATGACTCCTCCCACCATATTATGATGTTGCCCAAGTTTTGGGCTCAATCCGAAATCAGTAGGTGTGAGAAATCGGACAATTCAAGTTCAACGGCAGTTCTTTCTAATTGGAGTGGTTGGTGTATTCCATTCCTCTAGCGATCGGATTTCACTCAAAACTCACCAAATGACTCCTCCCACCATATTATGATGCTCCCCAAGTTTTGGGCTCGATCCGAAATCAATAGGTGTAAGAAATTGGACAATTGAAGTTCAACGGCAGTTCGTTCCTAATTGGAGAGGTTGGTGTATTCCATACTTCTAGCGATTGGATTTCACTCAAAACAATTCAAATGACTCCTCCCACCATATTATGATGTTGCCCAAGTTTTGGGCTCGATCCGAAATCAATAGGTGTGAGAAATTGGACAATTCAAGTTCAAAGGCAGTTCGTTCTAATTGGAGTGGTTGGTGTATTCCATTCTTCTAGAGGTTGGATTTCACTCAAAACTCACCAAATGACTCCTCCCACCATATTATGCTGTTGTCCAAGTTTTGGGCTCGATCCGAAGTCAATAGGTGTAAGAAATTGAACAATTCAAGTTCAACAGCAGTTCGTTCCTAATTGGAGTGGTTGGGGTAATTCATAGTTCCAGCGATTGGATTTCACTCAAAACTCACCAAATGACTCCTCCCACCATATTATGATGTTTCCCAAGTTTTGGGCCCGATCCGAAATCAATAGGTGTAAGAAATTGGACAGTTCAAGTTCATTGGCACTTAGTTCCTAATGGGAGTGGTTGGTGTATTCCATACTTCTAGCGATTGGATTTCACTCAAAACTCACCAAATGACTCCTCCCACCATATTATGATGTTACCCAAGTTTTGGGCTCGATCCGAAATCAATAGGTGTGAGAAATTGGACAATTGAAGTTCAACGGCAGTTCGTTCTAATTGGAGTGGTTGGTGTATTCCATACTTCTAGCGATTGGATTTCACTCAAAAATCACCAAATGACTCCTCCCACCATATTATGATGTTGCCCAAGTTTTGGGCTCGATCCGAAATCAATAGGTGTAAGAAATTGGACAATTGAAGTTCAACGGCAGTTCGTTCCTAATTGGAGAGGTTGGTGTATTCCATACTTCTAGCGATTGGATTTCACTCAAAACTCACCAAATGACTCCTCCCACCGTATTATGATGTTGCCCAAGTTTTGGTCTCGATCCGAAATCAATAGGTGTAAGAAATTGGACAATTCAAGTTCCGAGGCAGTTCTTTCCAAATTCGACTGGTTGGGGTAATTCATAGTTCCAGCGATTGCATTTCCCTCAGAACACACCAAATGACTCCTCCCACCATATTATGATGTTACCCAAGTTTTGGGCTTGATCCGAAATCAATAGGTGTAAGAAATTGTACAATTCAAGTTCAAAGGCATTTCGTTCCAAATTGGAGTGGTTGGGGTAATTCATAGTTCCAGCGATTGGATTTCACTCAAAACTCACCAAATGACTTCTCCCACCATATTATGATGTTGCCCCAGTTTTGGGCTCGATCCGAAATCAATAGGTGTAAGAAATTGGACAGTTCAAGTTCAATGGCAGTTCGTTCCAAAATTGGAGTGGTTGGGTTAATTCATAGTTCTGGCGATTGGATTTCACTCAAAACACACCAAATGATCCCTCCCACCATATTATGATGTTGCCCAAGTTTTGGGCTCGATCCGAAATCAATAGGTGTAAGAAATTGGACAGTTCAAGTTCAATGGTAGTTCGTTCCAAAATTGGATTGGTTGGGGTAATTCGTAGTTTTGGCGATTGGATTTCACTCAAAACACACCAAATGACCCCTCCCACCATATTATGATGTTGCCCAAGTTTTGGGCTCGATCCGAAATAAATAGGTGTAAGAAATTGGACAATTCAAGTTCAAAGGCAGTTCTTTACAAGTTGGAGTGGTTGGGGTAATTCATAGTTCCAGCGATTGGATTTCACCCAAACAAACCAAATGACTCCTCCCACAATATTTGGATGTTGCCCAACTTTTGGGCTCGATCCGAAATCAATAGGTGTAAGAAATTGGACAATTCAAGTTCAGCGGCATTTCATTCCTAATTGGAGTGGTTGGTGTATTCCATACTTCTAGCGATTGGATTTCACTCAAAACTCACCAAATGACTCCTCCCACCATATTATGATGTTGCCCAAGTTTTGGGCTCGATCCGAAATCAATAGGAGTAAGAAATTGGAAAATTCAAGTTCAATGGCAGTTCGTTCCTAATTGGAGTGGTTGGTGTATTCCATACTTCTAGTGATTGGATTTCACTCAAAACTCACCAAATCACTCCTCCCACCATATTATGATGTTGCCCAAGTTTTGGGCTCGATCCGAAATCAATAGGTGTGAGAAATTGGACAATTCAAGTTCAACGGCAGTTCGTTCCTAATTGGAGTGGTTGGTGTATTCTGTACTTCTAGCGATTGGATTTCCCTGAAAACTCACCAAATGACTCCTCCCACCATATTACGAAGTTACCCAGGTTTTGGGCTCGATCCGAAATCAAAAGGTGTAAGAGATTGGACAGTTCAAGTTCAATGGCAGTTCGTTCCAAAATTGGAGTGGTTGGGTTAATTCATAGTTCTGGCAATTGGATTTCACTCAAAACACACCAAATGACCCCTCCCCCCATATTATGATGTTGTCCAAGTTTTGGGCTCAATCCGAAATCAATAGGTGTGAGAAATTGGACAATTCAAGTTCAACGGCAGTTCGTTCCTAATTGGAGTGGTTGGTGTATTCCGTACTTCTAGCGATTGGATTTCCCTGAAAACTCACCAAATGACTCCTCCCACCATATTATGATGTTGCCCAAGTTTTGGGCTCGATCCGAAATCAATAGGTGTAAGAAATTGGACAATTCAAGTACAAAGGCAGTTCTTTACAAGTTGGAGTGGTTGGGGTAATTCATAGTTCCAGCGATTGGATTTCACTAAAAACAAACCAAATGACTCCTCCCACCATATTACGAAGTTACCCAGGATTTGGGCTCGATCCGAAATCAATAGGTGTAAGAAATTAGACAATTCAAGTTCAAAGGGAGTTCGTTCCTAATTGGATTGGTTGGTGTATTCCATACTTCTAGCGATTGGATTTCACTCAAAACTCACCAAATGACTCCTCCCACCATATTATGATGTTGCCCAAGTTTTGGGCTCGATCCGAAATCAATGGGTGTAAGAAATTGGACAATTCAAGTTCAAGGGCATCTCGTTCCAAATTGGAGTGGTTGGGGTAATTCATAGTTCTGGCAATTGGATTTCACTCAAAACACACCAAATGACTCCTCCCACCATATTATGATGTTGCCCAAGTTTTGGGCTCGATCCGAAATCAGTAGGTGTGAGAAATTGGACAATTCAAGTTCGACGGCAGTTCGTTCCTAATTGGAGTGGTTGGTGTATTCCATACTTCTAGCGATTGGATTTCACTCAAGACTACCCAAAAGACTCCTCCCACCATATTATGATGTTACCCAAGGTTTGGGCTCGATCCGAAATCAATAGGTGTGAGAAATTGGACAATTCAAGTTCAATGGCAGTTCGTTCCTAATTGGAGTGGTTGGTGTATTCCATACTTCTAGCGATTGGATTTCACTCAAGACTAACCAAAAGACTCCTCCCACCATATTATGATGTTGCCCAAGTTTTGGGCTCGATCTGAAATCAATAGGTGTGAGAAATTGGATAATTCAAATTCAACGGCAGTTTGTTCCTAATTGGAGTGGTTGGTGCATTCCACACTTCTAGCGATTGGATTTCACTACAAACTCACCAAATGACTCCTCCCACCATATTATGATGTTGCCCAAGTTTTGGGCTCAATCCGAAATCAATAGATGTAAGAAATTGGACAATTCAATTTCAACGGCAGTTCGTTCTTAATTGGATTCGTTGGTGTATTCCATACTTCGAGCGATTGTATGTCACTCAAAACTCACCAAATAACTCCTCCCACCATATTATGATGTTGCCCAAGTTTGGGACTCGATCCGAAATCAATAGGTGTGAGAAATTGGACAATTCAAGTTCAACGGCAGTTCGTTCCTAATTGGAGTGGTTGGTGTATTCCATACTTCTAGCGATTGGATTTCACTCAAAAAACACCAAAGAACTCCTCCCACCATATTATGATGTTGCCCAAGTTTTGGGCTCAATCCAAAATCAGTAGGTGTG
Source organism: Prunus avium (assembly GCF_965620075.1). Taxonomy (NCBI): domain Eukaryota; kingdom Viridiplantae; phylum Streptophyta; class Magnoliopsida; order Rosales; family Rosaceae; genus Prunus; species Prunus avium. Next base: position 21,873,772 of record NC_142291.1, on the reverse strand, counting down.
AGAAATTGGACAATTCAAGTTCAACGGCAGTTCGTTCCAAATTGGAGTGGTTGGTGTATTCCGTATTTCTAGCGATTGGATTTCACTCAAGACTAACCAAAAGACTCCTCCCACCATATTTTGATGTTGCCCAAGTCTTGGGCTCGATCCGAAATCAATAAGTGTGAGAAATAGGACAATTCAAATTCAACGGCAGTTCGTTCCTAATTGGCGTGGTTGGTGTATTCCACACTTCTAGCGATTGGATTTCGCTCAAAACTCACCAAATGACTCCTCCCACCATATTATGATGTTGCCTATGTTTTGGGCTCAATCCGAAATCAATAGGTGTAAGAAATTGGACAATTCAAGTTCAAAGGCAGCTCGTTCCAAATTGGAGTGGTTGGGGTAATTCATAGTTCTGGCAATTGGATTTCACTCAAAACACACCAAATGACTCCTCCCACCATATTATGATGTTGCCCAAGTTTTGGGCTCGATCCGAAATCAGTAGGTGTGAGAAATTGGACAATTCAAGTTCAACGGCAGTTCGTTCCTAATTGGAGTGGTTGGTGTATTCCATACTTCTAGCGATTGGATTTCCCTCAAGACTAACCAAAAGACTCCTCCCACCATATTATGATGTTGCCTAAGTTTTGGGCTCGCTCCGAAATCAATAGGTGTGAGAAATTGGACAATCCAAGTTCAACGGCAGTTCGTTCCTAATTGGAGTGGTTGGTGTATTCCATACTTCTAGCGATTGGATTTCACTCAAGACTAACCAAAAGGCTCCTCCCACCATATTTTGATGTTGCCCAAGTTTTGGGCTCGATCCGAAATCAATAGGTGTAAGAAATTGGACAATTCAGGTTCAAACGCAGTTCGTTCCAAATTGGAGTGGTTGGGGTAATTCATAGTTCTAGCGATTGGATTTCACTCAAAACACACCAAATGACTCCTCCCACCATATTATGATGCTGCCCAAGTTTTGGGCTCGATCCGAAATCAATAGGTGTAAGAAATTGGACAATTCAGGTTCAAAGGCAGTTCGTTCCAAATTGGAGTGGTTGGGGTAATTCATAGTTCTAGCGATTGGATTTCACTCAAAACACGCCAAATGACTCCACCCACCATATTATGATGTCGCCCAGGTTTTGGGCTCGATCCGAAATCAATAGGTGTGTGAAATTGGACAATTCAAATTCAACGGCAGTTTGTTCCTAATTGGAGTGGTTGGTGTATTCCACATTTCTAGCGATTGGATTTCACTCAAAACACACGAAAAGACTCCTCCCATCATATTAAGATGTTGCAAAAGTTTTGGGCTCGATCATAAATCAATAGGTGTAAGGAATTGGACAATTCAATTTCAAACGCAGTTCGTTCCAAATTGGAGTGGTTGGGGTAATTCATTGTTCTGGCGACTGGATTTCACTCAAAACACACCAAATGACTCCTCCCACCATATTATGATGTTGCCCAAGTTTTGGGCTCGATCTGAAATCAATAGGTGTAAGAAATTGCACAGTTCAAGTTTGAAGGAAGTTCGTTCCAAATTGGAGTGGTTGCGGAAATTCATAGTTCTGGCAATTGGATTTCCCTAAAAACACAGCAAATGACTCCTCCCACCATAATATGATGTTGCCCAAGTTTTGGGCTCGATCCAAAATCAAAAGGTGTAAGAAATTCGACAATTCAAGTTCAAAGGCAGTTCGTTCCAAATTGGAGTGGTTGGGGTAATTCATAGTTCTGGCGACTGGATTTCACTCAAAACACACCAAATGACTCCTCCCACCGTATTATGATGTTGCCCAAGTTTTGGGCTCGATCCGAAATCAATAGGTGTGAGAAATTGGACAATTCAAGTTCAACGGCAGTTCTTTCCTAATTGGAGTGGTGGGTGTATTCCATACTTCTAGCGATTGGATTTCACTCAAAACTTTCCAAATGACTCCTCCCACCATATTTTGAGGTTGCCGAAGTTTTGGGCTCGATCCGAAATCAATAGGTGTAAGAAATTGGACAATTCTAGTTCAACAGCAGTTCGTTCCTAATTGGAGTGGTTGGTGTATTCCATACTTCTAGCGATTGGATTTCACTCAAAACACACCAAATGACTCCTCCCACCGTATTATGATGTTGATCAAGTTTTGGGCTCGATCCGAAATCAATAGGTTTGAGAAATTGGACAATTCAAGTTCAACGGCAGTTCATTCCTAATTGGAGTGGTTGGTGTATTCCGTACTTCTAGCGATTGGATTTCACTCAAAACTTGCCAAATGACTCCTCCCACCATATTTTGAGGTTGCCGAAGTTTTGGGCTCGATCCGAAATCAATAGGTGTAAGAAATTGGACAATTCAAGGTCCACGGCAGTTCGTTCTTAATTGGAGTGGTTGGTGTATTCCACACTTCTAGCGATTGGATTTCACTCGAACTCACCAAATGACTCCTCCCACCACATTATGATGTTGCCCAAGTTTTGGGCTAGATCCGAAATCAATAGGTGTAAGAAATTGGACAGTTCAAGTTCGAAGGCAGTTCGTTCCAAATTGGAGTGGTTGTGGTAATTCATAGTTCTGGCGATTGGATTTCACTCAAAACACACCAAATGACTCCTCCCCCCATATTATGACGTTGCCCAAGTTTTGGGCTCGATCCGAAATCAATAGGTGTAAGAAATTGGACTATTCATGTCCTAAGGAAGTTCGTTCCAAATTGGAGTGGTTGGGGTAATTCATAGTTCCAACGATTGGATTTCACTCAAAACACACCAAATGACTCCTCCGACCATATTATGATGTTGCCCATGTTTTGGGCTCGATCCGAAATCAATAGGTGTGAGAAATTGGACAATTCAAGTTCAACGGCAGTTCGTTCCTATTTGGAGTGGTTGGTGCATTCCGTACTTCTAGCGATTGGATTTCCCTGAAAACTCACCAAATGACTCCTCCCCCCATATTACGAAGTTACCCAGGTTTTGGGCTCGATCCGAAATCAAAAGGTATAAGAAATTGGACAGTTCAAGTTCAATGGCAGTTCGTTCCAAAATTGGAGTGGTTGGGTTAATTCATAGTTCTGGCGATTGGAATTCACTCAAAACACACCAAATGACCCCTCCCACCATATTATGATGTTTCCCAATTTTTGGGCTCGATCCGAAATCAATATTTGTTAGACATTGGACAATTCAAATTCAACGGCAGTTCGTTCCTAATAGGAGTAGTTGGGGTATTCCGTACTTCTTGCGATTGGATTTCACTCAAAACTCCCCAAATGACTACTCCCACCATATTATGATGTTGCCCAAGTTTTGGGCTCGATCCGAAATCAATAGGTGTAGGAAATTGGTTAATTCAATTTCAAAGGCAGTTTCTTTTCAAATTGGAGTGGTTGGGGTAATTCTTAGTTCCAGCGATTGGATTTCACTCAAAACACACCAAATGACTCCTCCCACAATATTAGGATGTTGCCCAACTTTTGGGCTCGATCCGAAATCAATAGGTGTAAGAAATTGGACAATTCAAGTTCTAAGGCAGTTCGTTCCAAATTGGAGTCGTTGGGATAATTCATAGTTCCAAGGATTGGATTTCACTCAAAACACACCAAATGACTCCTCCCACCATATTAGGATGTTGCCCAAGTTTTGGGCTCGATCCGAAATCAATAGGTGTAAGAAATTGGACAATTCAAGTTCAACGGCAGTTCATTCCTAATTGGAGTGGTTGGTGTATTCCATACTTCTAGCGATTGGATTTCACTCAAAACTCACCAAATGACTTCTCCCACCATATTATGATGTTGCCCAAATTTTGGGCTCGATCCGAAATCAATAGGAGTAAGAAATTGGACAATTCAAGGTCAAAGGCAGTTCGTTCCAAATTGGATTGGCTGGGGTAATTCATAATTATGGCGATTGGATTTCACTCAAAACACACCAAATGAATCCCCCCACCATATTATGATGTTGTCCAAGTTTTGGGCCTGATCCGAATTCAATAGGTGCGAAAAATTGGACAATTCAAGTTCAAAGGCAGTTCGTTCCAAATTGGAGTGGTTGGGGTAATTCATAGTTCCAGCAATTGGATTTCACTCAAAACACACCAAATGACTCCTCCCACTATATTTTGATGTTGCCCAAGTTTTGGGTTCGATCCGAAATCAATAGGTGTGAGAAAGTGGACAATTCAAGTTCAACGGAAGTTCGTTCCTAATTGGAGTAGTCGGTGTATTCCGTACTTCTAGCGATTGGATTTCACTCAAAACTCACCAAATGACTCCTCCCACCACATTATGATCTTGCCCATGTTTTGGGCTCAATCCGAAATCAATAGGTGTGAGAAATTATACAATTCAAGTTCAACGGAAGTTCGTTCCTAATTGGAGTGGTTGGTGTATTCCGTACTTCTTGCGATTGGATTTCACTCAAAACTCACCAAATGACTCCTCCTACCATATTATGATGTTGCCCATGTTTTGGGCTCGATCCGAAATCAATAGGTGTGAGAAATTGGACAATTCAAATTCAACGGCAGTTCCTTCCTAATTGGAGTGGTTGGTGTATTCCGTACTTCTTGCGATTGGATTTCACTCAAAACTCACCAAATGACTCCTCCCACCATATTATGTTGTTGCCCATGTTTTGGGCTCGATCCGAAATCAATAGGTGAGAGAATTGGACAATTCAAATTCAACGGCAGTTCCTTCCTAATTGGCGTGGTTGGTGTATTCCACACTTCTAGCAATTGGATTTCACTCGAAACTCGCCAAAAGAATCCTCCCACCATATTATGATGTTGCCCAAGTTTTGGGCTTGATCCGAAATCAATGGGTGTAAGAAATTGGACAATTCAAGTTCAAGGGCAGCTTGTTCCAAATTGGAGTGGTTGGGGTAATTCATAGTTCTGGCAATTGGATTTCACTCAAAACACACCAAATGACTCCTCCCACCATATTATGATGTTGCCCAAGTTTTGGGCTCGATCCGAAAGCAATAGGTGTGAGAAATTAGACAATTCATGTTCAACGGCAGTTCGTTCCTAATTGGAGTGGTTGGTGTATTCCATACTTCTAGCGATCGGATTTCACTCAAAACTCACCAAATGACTCCTCCCACCATATTATGTTGTTGCCCAAGTTTTGGGCTCGATCCGAAATCAATAGGTGTAAGAAATTGGATAGGTCAAGTTCAACGGCAGTTCGTTCCTAATTGGAGTGGTTGGTGTATTCCATACTTCTAGCGATTGGATTTCACTCAAAACTCACCAACTGACTCCCCCCACCATATTATGATGTTGCCCAAGTTTTGGGCTCGATCTGAAATCAATAGGTGTAAGAAATTGGACAATTCAAGTTCAACGGCAGTTCATTCCTAATTGGAGTGGTTGGTGTATTCCATTCTTCTAGCGATTGTATTTCACTCAAAACTCACCAAATGACTCCTCCCGCCATATTATGATGTTGCCCAAGTTTTGGGCTCGATCCGAAATCAATAGGTGTAAGAAATTGGACATTTCAAGTTCAAAGGCAGTTCGTTCGTAATTGGAGTTGTTGGGGTAATTCATAGTTCTAGCGATTGGATTTCACTCAAAACACACGAAATCACTCCTCCCACCATAATATGATGTTGCCCAAGTTTTGGGCTCAATCCGAAATCAATAGGTGTAATAGATTGGACAATTCAAGTTCAAAGGCAGTTCGTTCCAAATTGGGGTGGTTGGGGTAATTCATAGTTCTGGGGATTGGATTTCTCTCAAAACACACCAAACGACTCATCCCACCATATTTTGATGTTGCCTAAGTTTTGGGCTCGATCCGAAATCAATGGGTGTAAGAAATTGGACAATTCACGTTCAAAGGCATTTCGTTCGTAATTGGAGTTGCTGGGGTAATTCATAGTTCTGGCGATTGGATTTCACTCACAACACACGAAATGTCTCCTCGCACCATATTATGATGTTACCTAAGTTTTGGGCTCGATCTGAAATCAATAGGTGTAAGGAATTGGACAATTCACGTTTAAAGGCAGTTCGTTCCAAATTGGAGTGGTTGGGGTAATTAATAGTTCTGGCGCTTGGATTTCACTCAAAACACACCAAATGACTCCTCCCACCATACTATGATGTTGCCCAAGTTTTGGGCTCGATCCGAAATCAATAGGTTGAAGAAATTGGACAATTCAAGTTCGACGGCAGTTCATTCGTAATTGGAGTGGTTGGTGTATTCCATTCTTCCAGAGATTGGATTTCACTCAAAACTCACCAAATGACTCCTCCCTCCATGTTATGATGTTGCCCAAGTTTTGGGCTCGATCCGAAATCAACAGGTGTAAGAAATTGGACAATTCAAGTTCAAAGGCAGTTCGTTCCAAATTGGAGTGGTTGGGTAATTCATAGTTCTGGTGATTGGATTTCACTCAAAACACACCAAATGACCCCTCCAACAAAATTATGATGTTGCCCAAGTTTTGGGCTCGATCCAAAATCAACAGGTGTAAGAAATTGGGCAATTCAAGTTCAACGGCTGTTCGTTCCAAATTGGAGTGGTTGGAGTAATTCGTAGTTCTGGCGATTGGATTTCACTCAAAACAAACAAATAACTCCTCCCGCCATATTATGATGTTGCCCAAGTTTTGGGCTCGATCCAAAATCAACAGGTGTGAGAAATTGGACAATTCAAGTTCAACGGCAGTTCGTTCCTAATTGGACTGGTTGGTGTATTCCATAATTCTAGCGATTGGATTTCACTAAAAACACACGAAATGACTCCTCCCACCATATTATGATGTTGCTCAAGTTTTGGGCACGATCCGAAATCAATAGGTGTAAGAAATTGGACAATTCAAGTTCATAGGTAGTTCGTTCCGAATTGGAGTGGTTAGGGTAATTCATAGTTCTGGCGATTGGATTTCACTCAAAATACACCAAATGACTCCTCCCACCATATTATGATGTTGCCCAGGTTTTGGGCTCGATCCGAAATCATTAGGTGTAAGAAATTGGACAATTCAAGTTGAAAGGAAGTTGGTTCCAAATTGGAGTGGTTGGGGTAATTCATAGTTCTGGCGATTGGATTTCACTCAAAACACACCAAATGACTCCTCCCACCATATTATGATGTTGCAAAAGTTTTGGGCTCGATCCAAAATCAATAGGTGTGAGAAATTGGACAATTCAAGTTCAAAGGCAGTTCGTTCGTAATTGGAGTGGTTGGAGAATTCCATATTTCTAGCGATTGGATGTCACTCAAAACTCACCAAATGACTCCCCCCACCATATTATGATGTTGCCCAAGTTTTGGGCTCGATCCGATATCAATAGGTGTAAGAAATTGGACAATTCAAGTTCAACGGCAGTTCACTCCAAATTGGAGTGGTTGGTGTATTCCATACATCTAGCGATTGGATTTCACTCAAAACTCCCCAAATCAATCCTGCCACCATATTCTGAAGTTGCCCATTTTTTGGGCTCGATCCGAAATCCGTAGGTGTAAGAAATTGGACAATTCAAGTTCAAAGGCAATTCGTTCCAAATTGGAGTGGTTGGGGTAATTCATAGTTCTGGGGATTTGATTTCACTGAAAACAAACCAAATGACTCCTCCCACCACATTATGATGTTGCCCAAGTTTTGGGCTCGATCCGAAATCAATAGGTGTGAGAAATTAGACAATTCAAGTTCAACGGCACTTCGTTCCTAATTGGAGTGGTTGGTGTATTCCATTCTTCTAGCGATTGGATTTCACTCAAAACACACCGAATGACTCCTCCCACCATAATATGTTGTGGCCCAGGTTTTGCGCTCGATCCGAAATCAATAGGTGTAAGAAATTGGACAATTCAAGTTCAAAGGCAGTTCGTTCCAAATTGGAGTGGTTGGGCTACTTCGTAATTCTAGCGATTGGATTTCACTCAAAACACACCAAATGACTACTCCCACCATATTACAACGTTGCCCAAGTTTTGGGCTCAATCCGAAATCAATAGGTGTAAGAAATTGAACAATTTAATTTCAACGGCAGTTTGTTCATAATTGGGGTGGTAGGTGTATTCCATACTTATAGCGATTGGATTTCACTCAAAACTCACCAAATGACCCCTCCCACCATATTATGATGTTCCCCATGTTTTGGGCTCGATCCGAAATCAATAGGTGTAAGAAATTGAACAATTCAAGTTCAACGGCAGTTCGTTCCAAATTGGAGTGGTTAGGGTAATTCATACTTCTGGCGACTGGATTTCACTCAAAACACACCAAATGACTCCTCCCACCATACTATGATGGTGGCCAAGTTTTGGGCTCGGTCTGAAATCAATAGGTGTGAGAAATTGGACAATTCAAGTTCAACGGCAGTTCGTTCCTAATTGGAGTGGTTGGTGTATTCCATACTTCTAGCGATTGGATTTCACTCAAAACTCACCAAATGACCCCTCCCACCATATTATGATTTTGCCCAAGTTTTGGGCTCGTTCCGAAATCAATAGTTGTGAGAAATTGGACAATTCAAGTTCAACGGCAGTTCGTTCCTAATTGGAGTGGTTGGTGTATTCCATACTTCTAGCGATTGGATTTCACTCAAAACACACCAAATGACTACTCCCACCATATTCTGATGTTGCCCAAGTTTTGGGCTCGATCCGAAATCAATAGGTGCAAGGAATTGGACAATTCAAGTTCAAAGGCAGTGCGTTCCAAATTGGTGTGGTTGGGGTAACTCATAGTTCTAGTGATTGGATTTCACTCAAAACACCCCAAATGATTACTCCATACTTCTAGCGATTGGATTTCACTCAAAACTGACCAAATGACTCCTCCCACCATATTATGATGTTGCCCACGTTTTGGGCTCGATCCGAAATCAATAGGTGTGAGAAATTGGACAATTCAAGTTCGACGGCAGTTCGTTCCTAATTGGAGTGGTTGGTGTATTCCATACTTCTAGCGATTGGATTTCACTCAAAACTCACCAAATGACTCCTCCCACCATATTCTGATGTTGCCCAAGTTTTGGGCTCCATCTGAAATCAATCGGTGTAAGAAATTGGACAAGTTTTGGATTTCACAGTTCCAGCGATTGGATTTCACTCAAAACACACCAAATGACTCCCTCCACCATATTACGATGTTGCCCAAGTTTTGGGCTCGATCCGAAATCAATAGGTGCAAGGAATTGGACAATTCAAGTTCAAAGGCAGTTCGTTCCAAATTGGAGTGGTTGGGGTAATTCACAGTTCCAGCGATTGGATTTCACTCAAAACACACCAAATGACTCCTCCCACAATATTATGATGTTGCCCAAGGTTTGGGCTCGATCCGAAATAAATAGGTGCAAGGAATTGGACAATTCAAGTTCAAAGGCAGTTCGTTCCAAATTGGTGTGGTTGGGGTAACTCATAGTTCTAGTGATTGGATTTCTCTCAAAACACCCCAAATGACTACTCCATACTTCTAGGGATTGGATTTCACTCAAAACTCACCAAATGACTCCTCCCACCATATTATGATGTTGCCCAAGTTTTGGGCTCGATCCGAAATCAATGGGTGTAAGAAATTGGACAATTCAAGTTCAAGGCAGTTCGTTCCAAATTGGAGTGGTTGGGGTAATTCATAGTTCTGGTGACGGGATTTCACTCAAAACACACCAAATGATTCCTCCCACCATATTACGATGTTGCCCAAGTTTTGGGCTCGATCCGAAATCAATAGGTGTAAAAAATTGGACAATTCAAGTTCAAAGGCAGTTCACTCGAAATTGGAGTGGTTGGGGTAATTCATAGTTCCAGCGATTGGATTTCACTCAAAACACCCCAAATGACTCCTCCCAACATATTATGATGTTGCCCAAGTTTCGGGCTCAATCCGAAATCAATAGGTGTAAGAAATTGGACAATTCAAGTTCAAAGGCAGTTCGTTCCAAATTGGAGTGGTTGGTGTATTCCATACTTCTAGCGATTGGATTTCACTCAAAACTCACCAAATGACTCCTCCCACCATATTATGATGTTGCCCAAGTTTTGGGCTCGATCCAAAATCAATAGGTGTGACAAATTGGACAATTCATGTTCAACGACAGTTCGTTCCAAATTGGAGTGGTTGGGGAAATTCATAGTTCTAGCGATTGGATTTCACTCAAAACACACCAAATGACTCCTCCCACCATATTATGATGTGGCCCAAGTTTTGGGCTCGATCTGAAATCAATAGGTGTGAGAAATTGGACAATTCAACTTCAACGGCAGTTCGTTCCTAATTGGAGTGGTTGGTGTATTCCATACTTCTAACGATTGGATTTAACTCAAATCTCACCAAATGACTCCTCCCACCATATTATGATGTTCCCCAAGTTTTGGGCTCAATCCGAAATCAATAGGTGTAAGAAATTGGACAATTCAAGTTCAAATTCAGTTCGTTCCAAATTGGAGTGGTTGGGGTAATTCATAGCTCCAGCAATTGGATTTCACTCAAAACACACCAAATGACTCCTCCCACCATATTATGATGTTGCCCAAGTTTTGGGCTCGATCCGAAATCAATAGGTGTGAGAAATTGGACAATTCAAGTTCAACGGCAGTTAGTTCGTAATTGGAGTGGTTGGTGTATTCCATACTTCTAGCGACTGGATTTCACTCAAAACTCACCAAATGACTCCTCCCACCATATTATGATGTTGCCCAAGTTTTGTGCTCGATCTGAAATCAATAGGTGTAAGACATTGGACAATTCAAGTTCAGAGGCAGTTCGTTCCAAATTGGAGTGGTTGGTGTATTCCATACTTCTAGCGATTGGATTTGACTCAAAACTAACCAAATGACTCCTCCCACCATATTAAGTTGTTGCCCAAGTTCTGGGCTCGATCCGAAATCAATAGGGGTAAGAAATTGGACAATTCAACTTCAAATGCAGTTCGTTCCTAATTGGAGTGGTTGGTGTATTCCGTACTTCTTGCGATTGGATTTCACTCAAAACTCACCAAATGACTCCTCCCAATATATTATGACGTTACCCAAGTTTTGGGCTCAATCCGAAATCAACAGGTGTAAGAAACTGGGCAATTCAATTTCAAATTTAGTTCCTTCCAAATTGGAGTGGTTGGGGTAATTCATAGTTCCAGCAATTGGATTTCACTCAAAACACACCAAATGACTCCTCCCACCATATTATGATGTTGCCCAAGTTTTGGGCTCGATCCGAAATCAATAGGTGTGAGAAATTGGACAATTCAAGTTCAACGGCAGTTCGTTCCTAATTGGAGTGGTTGGTGTATTCCATACTTCTAGCGATTGGATTTCACTCAAAACTCACCAAATGACTCCTCCCACCATATTATGATGTAGCCCAAGTTTTGGGCTCGATACGAAATCAATAGGTGTAAGAAATTGAACAATTCAAGTTCAAAGGCAGTTCGTTCCAAATTGGAGTGGTTGGGGTAATTCATAGTTCTGGCGACGGGATTTCACTCAAAACACACCAAATGACTCCTTCCACCATATTATGATGTTGCCAAAGTTTTGGGATCGATCCGAAATCAATAGGTGTGAGAAATTGGACAATTCAAATTCAACGGCAGTTCGTTCCTAATTGGAGTGGTTGGGGTATTCCACACTTCTAACGATTGGATTTCACTCAAAACACACCAAATGACTCCTCCCACCATATTATGATGTTGCCCAAGTTTTGGGCTCGATCCGAAATCAATAGGTGTAAGAAATTGGACAATTCAAGTTCAACGGCAGTTCGTTCCAAATTGGAGTGGTTAGGGTAATTCATGCTTCTGGCGACTGGATTTCACTCAAAACACACCAAATGACTCCTCCCACCATACTATGATGGTGGCCAAGTTTTGGGCTCGGTCCGAAATCAATAGGAGTGAGAAATTGGACAATTCAAGTTCAACGGCAGTTCGTTCCTAATTGGAGTGGTTAGGGTAATTCATAGTTCTGGCGATTGGATTTCACTCAAAACACACCAAATGACTCCTCCCACCATATTATGATGTTGCCCAGGTTTTAGGCTCGATCCGAAATCAATAGGTGTAAGAAATTGGACAATTCAAGTTCAAAGGCAGTTCGTTCCAAATTGGATTGGTTGGGGTAATTCATAGTTCTAGCGATTGGATTTCACTCAAAACATACCAAATGACTCCTCCCACCATATTATGTTGTTGCCCAAGTTTTGGGCACGATCCAAAATTAATAGGTGTAAGACAGTGGACAATTCAAGTTCAAAAGCAGTTCGTTCCAAATTGGAGTGGTTCGGGTAATTCATAGTTCTGGCGATTGGATATCACTCAAAACACACCAATTGACTCCTCCCACCATATTATGATGTTGCCCAAGTTTTGGGCTCGTTCGAAATCAATAGGTGTGAGAAATTGGACTATTCAAGTTCAAAGGCAGTTCGTTCCAAATTTGAGTGGTTGGGGTAATTCATACTTCTGGCGATTGGATTTCACTCAAAACACCCCAAATGACTCCTCCCACCGTATTATGGTGTTGCCCAAGTTTTGGGCTCAATCCGAAATCAATAGGTGTAAGAAATTGGACAATTCAATTTCAACGGCTGTTCGTTCTTAATTGGGGTGGTTGGTGTATTCCATACTTCTAGCGATTGGATTTCAGTGAAAACTCACCAAATGACTCCTCCGACCATATTATGATGTTGCCCATGTTTTGGGCTCGATCCGAAATCAATAGGTGTAAGAAATTGAACAATTCAAGTTCAACGGCAGTTCGTTCCTAATTGGACTGGTTGGTGTATTCCATACTTCTAGCGATTGGATTTCACTCAAAACTCACCGAATGACTCCCCCCACCATATTATGATGTTGCCCAAGTTTTGGGCTCGATCCGAAATCAATAGGTGTAAGAAATTGGACAATTCAAGTTCAAAGGCTGTTCGTTCCAAATTGGAGTGGTTGCGGTAATTCATAGTTCTAGCGATTGGATTTCACTCAAAACACACCAAATGACTCCTCCCACCATATTATGATGTTGCCCAAGTTTTGGGCTTGATCCGAAATCAATAGGTGTGAGAAATTGGACAATTCAAGTTCAACGGCAGTTCGTTCCTAATTGGAGTGGTTGGTGTATTCCATACTTCTAGCGATTGGATTTCACTCAAAACACACCAAATGACTCCTCCCACCATATTATGATGTTGCCCAAGTTTTGGGCTCGATCCGAAATCAATAGGTGTAAGAAATTGGACAATTCAAGTTCAAAGGCAGTTCGTTCCAAATTGGAGTGGTTGGGGTAATTCATAGTTCCGGCAATTGGATTTCACTCAAAACACACCAAATTACTCCTCCGACCATATTATGATGTTGCCCAAGTTTTGTGCTCGATCCGAAATCAATAGGTGTAAGAAATTGGACAATTCAAGTTCAAAGGCAGTTCGTTCCAAATTGGAGTGGTTGGGGTAATACATGGTTCTAGCAATTGGATTTCACTCAAAACACACCAAATGACTCCTCCCACCATATTATGATGTTGCCCAAGTTTTGGGCTCGATCCGAAATCAATAGGTGTGAGAAATTGGACAATTCAAGTTCAACGGCAGTTCGTTCCAAATTGGAGTGGTTGGTGTATTCCATACTTCTAGCGATTGGATTTCACTCAAAACACACCAAATGACTCCTCCCACCATATTATGATGTTGCCCAAGTTTTGGGCTCGATCCGAAATCAATAGGTGCAAGAAATTGGACAATTCAAATTCAAAGGCAGTTCGTTCCAAATTGGAGTGGTTGTGGTAATTCATAGTTCTGGCGATTGGATTTCACTCAAAACACACCAAATGACTCCTCCCACCATATTATGATGTTGCCCAAGTTTTGGGCTCGATCCTTGTTTGTGCCTAATAAATCACGGCCATGAGCTGGCCGAGGGAACCCCTTTTCTCGGCCCCGGCCCTTGCTCGTAAAAACTAAAACGCAGCGTTTCGCCAGGGTAGTTCGCCCTCCTGAAGACAAAAGAAGAAATGCTAAGGCATGATCATCTCGGCTTCAAGCGCAGGCCGAGGCCGAGGCCAGGCAAATTCCGGCCAAAGCATTAAAGGCAAATCATCACGTGACAACAGGGTCCCAGGCTTCATTTAATGAAGTAGTGCCTGTTTAATGCAGCAAACCCACTGGCCACAAGTAAGCATTTAATGCATGAGGGAAGGTGGGAAGTGACTGGAGTCAGGATTTGGTGATGAGACTCAGAGTGATTAGACGTGGACATTCTCACAAGAATTCTGACAGCTTGAGAGGTCAGCTCACCAGCTATCCAGGCCATAAATGCGTCTCCACGGCCAGAAGCTCAGAACCCACGATCGAGAACGGCCGCCGCGATTCACCAGGATTTATGGGGTCACACCACCATACTTCACGATCCCAAATGTTGATTAGACTGCCCACTTGCTCTAATCAGGCTCCACCATGCAGATTTTTCAGCCTCGATTACTCCTCCAGGATATTAAGATGTTGCCCGCGTGTCAACGCACGTCTCCTCGGCACGGAAACCCAGGCCGTGAGATTTGCGCGGCAGACAATCCTAAATCAATAGGTGTAAGAAATTGGACAATTCAAGTTCAAAGGCAGTTCGTTCCAAATTGGAGTGGTTGGGGTAATTCATAGTTTCAACAATTGGATTTCACTCAAAACACACCAAATGACTCCTCCCACCATATTATGATGTTGCCCAAGTTTTGGGCTCGTCCGAAATCAATAGGTGTGAGAAATTGGACCATTCAAGTTCAAAGGCAGTTCGTTCCAAATTTGAGTGGTTGGGGTAATTCATAGTTTCAACGATAGGATTTCACTCAAAACACACCAAATGACTCCTCCCACCATATTATGATGTTGCCCAAGTTTTGGGCTCGTCCGAAATCAATAGGTGTGAGAAATTGGACAATTCAAGTTCAAAGGCAGTTCGTTCCAAATTGGAGTGGTTGGGGTAATTCATGGTTCTAGCGATTGGATTTCACTCAAAACACACCAAATGACTCCTCCCACCATATTATGATGTTACCCAAGTTTTGGGCTCGATCCGAAATCAATAGGTGTAAGACATTGGACAATTCATGTTCAAAGGCAGTTCGTTCCAAATTGGAGTGGTCGGGGTAATTCATAGTTCTGGCGATTGGATTTTACTCAAAACACACCAAACGACTCCTCCCACCATATTATGATGTTGCCCAAGTTTTGGGCTCTTTCCGAAATCAATAGGTGTAAGAAATTGGACAATTCAAGTTCAAAGGCAGTTCGTTCCAAATTGGAGTGGTTGTGGTAATTCATAGTTCTGGCGATTGGATTTTACTCAAAACACACCAAATGACTCCTCGCACCATATTATGATATTGGCCATGTTTTGGGCTCGATTCGAAATCAATAGGTGTGAGGAACTGGACAATACAAGTTCAACAGCTGTTTGTTCCTAATTGGGGTGGTTGGTGTATTCCGTACTTCTAGCGATTGGATTTCACTCAAAACTCACCAAATGACTCCTCCCACCATATTAAGATGTTGCCCAAGTTTTGGGCTCGATCCGAAATTAATAGGTGTCAGAAATTGGACAATTCAAGTTCAAAGGCAGTTCGTTCCAAATGGGAGTGGTTGGGG
The DNA here is from genome assembly GCF_965620075.1 of Prunus avium. NCBI lineage: Eukaryota > Viridiplantae > Streptophyta > Magnoliopsida > Rosales > Rosaceae > Prunus > Prunus avium. Next base: position 21,858,196 of record NC_142291.1, on the reverse strand, counting down.
TAATTCATAGTTCCAGCAATTGGATTTCACTCAAAACACATCAAATGACTCCTCCCACCATATTATGATGTTGCCCAAGTTTTGGGATCGATCTGAAATCAATAGGTGCAAGAAATTGGACAATTCAAGTTCAAAGGCAGTTCGTTCCAAATTGGAGTGATTGGGGTAATTCATAGTTCTAGGGATTGGATTTTACTCAAAACACACCAAATGACTCCTCCCACCAAATTATGTTGTTGCCCAAGTTTTTGGCTCGATACGAAATCAAGAGGTGTGAGAAATTGGACAATTCAAATTCAACGGCAGTTCGTTCCTAACTGGAGTGGTTGGTGTATTCCACACTTCTAGACATTGGATTTCACTCAAAACTCACGAAATGACTCCTCCTACCATATTATGATGTTGCCCAAGTTTTGGGCTCAATCCGAAATCAATAGGTGTAAGAAATTGGACAATACAAGTTCAAAGGCAGTTCGTTCCAAATTGGAGTGGTTGCGGTAATTCATAGTTCTAGCGATTGGATTTCACTCAAAACACACCAAATGACTCCTCCCACCATATTATGATGTTGCCCCAGTTTTGGGCTCGATCCGAAATCAATAGGTGTAAGACATTGGACAATTCATGTTCAAAGGCAGTTCGTTCCAAATTGGAGTGGTTGGGGTAATTCATAGTTCTGGCGATTGGATTTCACTCAAAACTCACCAAATGACTCCTCCCACCATATTATGGTGTTGCCCAAGTTTTGGGCTCTTTCCGAAATCAATAGCTGTAAGAAATTGGACAATTCAAGTTCAAAGGCAGTTCGTTCCAAATTGGAGTGGTTGTGGTAATTCATAGTTCTGGCGATTGGATTTCTCTCAAAACACACCAAATGACTCCTCGCACCATATTATGTTGTTGCCCTTGTTTTACGCTCGATCCGAAATCAATAGGTGTGAGGAATTGGACAATTCAAGTTCAATGGCTGTTCGTTCCTAATTGGGGTGGTTGGTGTATTCCGTACTTGTAGCGATTGGATTTAACTCAAAACTCACCAAATGACTCCTCCCACCGTATTACGATGTTGCCCAAGTTTTGGGCTCGATCCGAAATTAATAGGTGTAAGAAATTGGACAATTCAAGTTCAAAGGCAGTTCGTTCCAAATTGGAGTGGTTGGGGTAACTCATAGTTCCAGCAATTGGATTTCACTCAAAACACACCAAATGACTCCTCCCACCATATTATGTTGTTGCCCAAGTTTGGGGCTCGATCTGAAATCAATAGGTGTAAGAAATTGGACAATTCAAGTTCAAAGGCAGTTCGTTCCAAATTCGAGTGGTTGGGGTAATTCATAGTTCTAGAGATTAGATTTTACTCAAAACACACCAAATGACTCCTCCCACCAAATTATGATGTTGCCCAAGTTTTTGGCTCGATACGAAATCAATAGGTGTGAGAAATTGGACAATTCAAATTCGACGGCAGTTCGTTCGTAATTGGAGTGGTTGGTGTATTCCACACTTCTAGAGATTGGATTTCACTCAAAACTCACCAAATGACTCCTCCTACCATATTATGATGTTGCCCAAGTTTTGGGCTCGATCCGAAATCAATAGGTGTAAGAAATTGGACAATTCAAGTTCAAAGGCAGTTCTTTCCAAATTGGAGTGGTTGCTGTAATTCATAGTTCTAGCGATTGGATTTCACTCAAAACACACCAAATGACTCCTTCCACCATATTATGATGTTGCCCAAGTTTTGGGCTAGATCCGAAATCAATAGGTGCAAGAAATAGGACAATTCAAATTCAAAGGCAGTTAGTTCCAAATTGGAGTGGTTGTGGTAATTCATACTTCTGGCGATTGGATTTCACTCAAAACAAACCAAATGACTCCTCCCACCATATTATGATGTTGCCCAGGTTTTGGGCTCGATCCTAAATCAATAGGTGTAAGAAATTGGACAATTCAAGTTCAAAGGCAGTTCGTTCAAAATTGGAGTAGTTGGGGTAATTCATAGTTCCAACGATTGGATTTCACTCAAAACACACCAAATGACTCCTCCGACCATATTATCACGTTGCCCAAGTTTTGGGCATGATCCGAAATCAATAGGTGTGAGAAATTGGACAATTCAAGTTCAAAGGCAGTTCGTTCCAAATTGGAGCGGCTGGGGTAATTCATAGTTTCAACGATTGGATTTCACTCAAAACTCACCAAATGACTCCTCCCACCATATTACGATGTTGCCCACGTTTTGGGCTCGATCTGAAATCAAAAGGTGTAAGAAATTGGACAATTCAAGTTCAAAGGCAGTTCGTTCCAAATTGGAGTGGTTGGGGTAATTCATAGTTCTAGAGATTAGATTTTACTCAAAACACACCAAATGACTCCTCCCACCATATTATGACGTTGCCCATGTTTTGGGCATGATCCGAAATCAATAGGTGTGAGAAATTGGACAATTCAAGTTCGACGGCTGTTCATTCCCAATTGGGGTGGTTGGTGTATTCCATACTTCTAGCGACTGGATTTCACTCAAAAGTCTCCAAATGACTCCTCCCACCATATTATGATGTTGCCCAAGTTTTGGGCTCGATCTGAAATCAAAAGGTGTAAGAAATTGGACAATTCAAGTTCAAAGGCAGTTCGTTCCAAATTGGAGTGGTTGGGGTAATTCATAGTTCTAGAGATTAGATTTTACTCAAAACACACCAATTGACTCCTCCCACCATATTATGTTGTTGCCCAAGTTTTGGGCTCGATCCGAAATCAATAGGTGTAAGAAATTGGACAATTCAAGTTCAAAGGCAGTTCGTTACAAATTGGAGTGGTTGGGGAAATTCATAGTTCTGGGGATTGGATTTCACTCAAAACCCACCGAATCACTCCTCCCACCATGTTATGATGTTGCCCAAGTTTTGGGCTCGATCCAAAATCAATAGGTGTGAGAAGTTGGACAATTCAAATTCAACGGCAGTCCGTTCCTAATTGGAGTGGTTGGTGTATTCCACACTTTTAGCGATTGGATTTTACTCAAAACACACCAAATGACTGCTCCCACCATATTATGATGTTGCCCAGGTTTTGGGCACGATCCGAAATCAATTGGTGTAAGAAATTGGACAATTCAAGTTGGAAGGCAGTTCGTTCCAAATTGGTGTGGTTGGGGTAATTCATAGTTCTGGGGATTGGATTTCACTCAAAACCCACCAAATGACTCCTCCCACCATATTATGATGTTTCCCAAGTTTTGGGCTCGATCCGAGATCAATAGGTGTAAAAAATTGGACAATTCAAGTTCAATGGCAGTTCGTTCCAAATTGGAGTGGTTAGTGTATTCCATACTTTTAGCGATTGGATTTTACTCAAAACACACCAACTGACTCCTCCCAACCTATTATGATGTTGCCCAAGTTTTGGGCTCGTCCGAAATCAATAGTTGAGAGAAATTGGACAATTCAAGTTCAAAGGCAGTTCGTTCCAAATTGGAGTGGTTGGGGTAATTCATAGTTCTGGCGATGGGATTTCACTCAAAACACACCAAATGCCTCCTCCCACCATATTATGATGTTGCCCAAGTTTTGGACTCGATCGTAAATCGATAGTAGTAAGAAATTGGACAATTCAAGTTCAAAGGCAGTTCGTTCCAAATTGGAGTGGTTGGGGTAATTCATAGTTTTGGAGATTGGATTTCACTCAACACACACCAAATGACTCCTCCCACCATATTACGATGTTGCCCAAGTTTTGTCTCGATCCGAAATCAATAGGTGTAAGAAATTGGTCAATTCAAGTTCAAAGCAAGTTCGTTCCAAATTGGAGTGGTTGGGTTAATTCATAGTTCCAGCGATAGGATTTCACTAAAAACATAGCAAATGACTCCTCCCACCATTTTATCATGTTGGCCAAGTTTTGGGCTCTATCCGAAATCAATAGGTGTAAGAAATTGGACAATTCAAGTTCAAAGGCAGTTTGTTCCAAATTGGAGTGGTTGGGGTAATTCATAGTTCTGGGGATTGGATTTCACTCAAAACACACCAAATGACTCCTCCCTCCATATTATGACGTTGCCCATGTTTTGCGCTCGATCCAAACTCAATAGGTGTAAGAAATTGGACAATTCAAGTCCAAGGCAGGTCGTTCCAAATTGGAGTGGTTGGGGTAATTCATAGTTCTGGCGGTTGGATTTCACTCAAAATACACCAAATGACTCCTCCCACCATATTATGATGTTGCCCATGTTTTGGGCTCGATCAAGAATCAGTAGGTGTGAGAAATTGGACAATTCAAATTCAACGGCAGTTCGTTCCTAATTGGAGTGGTTGGTGTATTCCATACTTTTGGCGTCTGGATTTTACTCAAAACACACCAAATGACTTCTCCCACCATATTATGATGTTGCCCAAGTTTTGGGCTCGATCCGAGATCAATAGGTGTAAAAAATTGGACAATTCATGTTCAACGGCAGTTCTTCCCTAATTGGAGTGGTTGGTGTATTCCATACTTCTCGCAATTGGATTTCACTTAAAACTCACCAAATGACTCCTCCCACCACATTATGATGTTGCCCAAGTTTTGGGCTCGATCCGAAATCAATTGATGTAAGAAATTGGATAGTTCAAGTTCAAAGGCAGTTTCATTCCAAACTGGAGTGGTTGGGGTAATTCATAGTTCTGGCTATTGGATTTCACTCAAAACACACCAAATGACTCCTCCCACCATATTATGATGTTGCCCAAGTTTTGGGCTCGATCCAGAATCAATAGGTGTGAGAAATTGGACAATTCAAATTCAACGGCAGTTCGTTCCTAATTGGAGTGGTTGGTGTATTCCATACTTTTAGCGATTGGATTTTGCTCAAAACACACCAAATGACTCCTCACACCATATTATGATGTTGCCCAAGTTTTGGGCTCGATCCGAAATCAATAGGAGTGAGAAATTGGGGAATTCAAGTTCAGCGGCAGTTCGTTCCTAATTGGAGTGGTTGGTGTATTCCACACTTCTTGCGATTGGATTTCACTCAAAACACACCAAATGACTCCTCCCACCATATTATGATGTTGCCCAAGCTTTCGGCTCAATCCGAAATCAATAGGTGTAAGAAATTGGACAATTCAAGTTCAAAGGCAGTTTGTTCCAAATTGGAGTGGTTGGGGTAATTCATAGTTATGGCGATTGGATTTCACTCAAAAGACCCCAAATGACTCCTCCCACCATATTATGATGGTGCCCAAGTTTTGGGCTCGATCCGAAATAAAAATAGGAGTGGGAAATTGGGGAATTCAAGTTCAGCGGCAGTTCGTTCCTAATTGGAGTGGTTGGTGTATTCCACACTTCTTGCGATTGGATTTCACTCAAAACACACCAAATGACTCCTCCCACCATACTATGATGTTGCCCAAGCTTTGGGCTCGATCCGAAATCAATAGGTGTAAGAAATTGGACAATTCAAATTCAAAGGAAGTTCGTTCCAAATTGGAGTGGTTAGGGTAATTCATAGTTCTGGCCATTGGATTTCACTCAAAACACACCAAACGAGTCCTCCCACCATATTATGTTGTTGCCCATGTTTTGGGCTCGATCCGAAATCAATAGGTGTAAGAAATTTGACAATTCAAGTTCAAAGGCAGTTCGTTCCAAATTGGAGTGGTTGGGGTAATTCATAGTTCTGGGGATTGGATTTCACTCAAAACCCACCAAATCACTCCTCCCACCATTTTCTGATGTTGCCCAAGTTTTGGGCTCGATCCAAAATCAATATGTGTGAGAAATTGGACAATTCAAATTCAACGGCAGTTCGTTCCTAATTGGAGTGGTTGGTGTATTCCATACCTTTAGCGATTGGATTTTACTCAAAACACACCAAATGACTCGTCACACCATATTATGATGTTGCCCAAGATTTGGACTCGATCCGAAATCAGTAGGTGTAAGAAATTGGACAATTCAAGTTCAAAGGTAGTTCGTTCCAAATTGGAGTGGTTGGGGTAATTCATAGTTCTGGCGATTGGATTTCACTCAAAACACACCAAATGACTCCTCCCACCATATTATGATGTTGCCTAAGTTTTCTACTCGATCTGAAATCAATAGGTGTAAGAAATTGGACATTTCAAGTTCAAAGGCAGTTCTTTCCAAATTGGAGTGGTTGGGGTAATTCATAGTTCCAGCGATAGGATTTCACTAAAAACATAGCAAATGACTCCTCCCACCATTTTATGATGTTGGCCAAGTTTTGGACTCTATCCGAAATCAATAGGTGTAAGAAATTGGACAATTCAAGTTCAAAGGCAGTTTGTTCCGAATTGGAGTGGTTGGGGTAATTCATAGTTCTGGCGATTGGATTTCCCTCAACACACACCAAATGACTCCTCCCACCATATTATGATGGTGCCCAAGTTTTGGGCTCGATCCGAAATCCATAAGTGTGAGAAATTGGGGAATTCAAGTTCAGCAGCAGTTCGTTCCTAATTGGGGTGGTAGGTGTATTCCATACTTCTAGCAATTGGATTTCACTCAAAACACACCAAATGACTCCTCCCACCATATTATGACGGTGCCCAAGTTTTGGGCTCGATCCAAAATCAATAGGTGTGAGAAATTGGGGAATTCAAGTTCAACGGCAGTTCGTTCCTAATTGGAGTGCTTGGTGTATTCCATACTTCTAGCGATTGGGTTTCAATCAAAACCCACCAAATTACTCCTCCCACCATATTATGATGTTGCCCAAGTTTTGGGCTCGATCCGAAATCAATAAGTGTAAGAAATTGGACAATTGAAGTTCAAAGGCAGTTCGTTCCAAATTGGAGTGGTTGGGGTAATTCATAGTTCTGGGGATTGGATTTCACTCAAAACCCACCAAATGACTCCTCCCACCATATTATGATGTTGCCCATCTTTTGGGCTCGATCCGAAATCAATAGGTGTAAGAAATTAGACAGTTCATGTTCAACGGCAGTTCGTTCCGAATTGGAGTGGTTGTCGTATTGCATACTTCTAGCGATTGGATTTCACTTAAAACTCACCAAATGACTCCTCCCACCATATTATTATGTTGCCCAAGTTTTGGGCTCGATCCGAAATCAATAGGTGTAAGAAATTGTACTGTTCAAGTTCAAAGGCAGTGTTAAGCTCATAATTTCATACATATACATGCCCAATTTACTTACTTCTTTTGCTTAGTTCCTATAATTCTAAGTTATTTCCCTCCCTTTGTGTGTTTTGTAGGCCAAAAGAGCAAGAGAGCATAATTCATGCAATTCAAGCATGTTAAGGCCTGATTTGGATGAATGGAAGAAGAGCTTAAAGACAAACTCATTTTTCCTACAGCCCCTTGCCAGTCCAGTTTCGTGGGTCACATTGTAAGATCTGTTTCAGCAACCTACACAGCTCGGATGAGGCCGCATTCTTCATGAAAGTTGTTCCAGTGGGTGTGTACTATAACATATCCAAACTTCAGCCTCGTTGGATAAATCTGGAGTCCATCACCTAGCAAACACAGACCCATGCTCAGGATGGATTTTTGTCAGCGAGCAAAACGAGTTAACAATTTGTTTCGGCCTTAACTTCCTCCTCCGAGCTTGGATTGGGCCAATACTTGTGTGGTTGGATCATACACATTTTGGACTTCACAATGGACATCTTAAAGTCTTCATTTGATTCAGCCTAGCCCAATTCGTAAGCCCTTGAAGTTGCTGGTCATGCTGACATGAGGATGAGCTGGTTGGAAGCTTGGTCATGGTGAGCTAGGCATGAGCTATTGTTTCTGGTTGGAAGCTTGGTCATGGTAACATGAAGATGAGCTAGGGCTGCTGGTGGGATTTATTGGTGAAGTGCATCAACCAATTCAGATTGTATAATGCAAGTGTTGTATGCATTAGTGAAGTGCATCAACCAATTTAGATTTTGTAATGCAAGTGTTGAATGCATTAGCCATATTGAATTTAGATTTATCACTCCCCTCTCCCTATAAATACCACATCCATTCCACATTCAAGACACAACAAATCCTGGGATTCACAACCCCACAATTCACTCCAACCATCCTCAAACACTCTCACAATCCCGAACACTCCAACAATCACCAAAACAACTCCAACTTTCTTCTCTTCCATTTCCCTACGAATTTCATCTTCCTTAGCCATCACCACTCACTCAAACTCATCCCAAATCACCTCCATATCCTTCATACATCTTTCTAGAAGTGGGGAAGCTCTTGGAGAAGCATTAGAAGTGGAGAAGCACTTGGAGAAGCCTTGGACACCACAAGAACTTCAGAAAAAGGGTTTTTCTACTCTTATTGCATTCATTATGTTTTCTCATTTCTGTTCAAGTCTCTTTTCCATTATGAGTAGCTAAATCCATAACTAGGGCTTCGATGTAACCTAACATGAATATTCTGGGTTTATAAGTTTGGAGTTTCAAGTTTGATTCATGATTCATGTTCTTATTCATTATGCTTATAAGTTAACATGCTTGTTTGAATGATTGATCACCATTAGAACTTGTTTGTTAACTATCTTGGTTTGAATTAAGAGTATACACCATGCTTTAATTCGAATTGAACTATGAATAGGAAGAGTATGTATGGACATTCGACAACAGGGATTAGATACATACTTGGTTGTTTAAAATGTTCTTCTATGCTTAATGGGTTCCTAATGCTTAATTTTAGGTTAGACAACAAATGATCAAATTAGGGAATTAGGAACACAAGGTTAGGACCAAACACCATGGCCTAATCATACTTTAGCTAGAATCAATCTTTGAATCTGAATTAGACTTGTTACTTGAATTTTTATAACCCAGAATTGAATTGTTATGGTGAATCGAATGCCCAAGTCTCCAAACCTGTGTTTTAACCTTCAAAACCACCCTTTGTTACTTTTGTTTACTTGCTTTCCGTTGCAATTTCAGTTTGTTCATTTCTTTCTATAATCACAAGCATTCTCACTTCAAAGTTCATTTTAATCTTGCTGCATTTGTTTTCAAACTCACTCTTGCTTTAAATTCTGTTTTAGATTTAACTTCCTAACTTCTTGAATTCGGTAATCTAAAGTACATAACTAATTTGAACTTCTCAGTCTTCGTGGGTACGACCTCGTACTTGTCTTGCTATACTACTAATTGCCCCGTACAATTGCGAGTTAACATATTATTAACAACAAATTTTGGCGCCGTTGCCGGGGACTGAACGAAAGTTCTTCCCTGGTTATGTGCCCAAGGTTACCCTATTCTTTTTAGTGTTTCTAATTAATCTAATTTTCCGTTTCAGGTAGTTTATGTCTAACAGGCCATTCACAAGTGAGGTCTTCGTTCCAACGTTCCAGATCTTTGAACGCAGGACCATCATTGCAACCGAATCGTGTGACCTCTGAAATTCAAAATCGTCTAGAAAGGGAGTTGTCAACTGCAAAAGAGCAAGCTCTTGCTACATTTACAAGTCTTGCTCTCCACACTGAACTTCCTGGTTCTTCACCTTCAAATTCGGAAGCAAGTTCAGACCAAGAAGAAGAAGAAATGATGGCTGCCATTGAGTTCATGGGAGAACTTGATATCCCAACAATTCCAACATCTCCTTCAAGCATTTTGCTGCCCACTGTAGCTCGAAATTATGAGCTTAAATCTTCTCATCTTAATATGCTACCCTCCTTTTATGGTTTACCTAATGAAGATCCATTAACTCATATAAAGGATATTTTTAATGTTGTGAGTTCTTTTCCCTTGATAGGTGTGACAGAAGATCAACTTCGAATGAGAGTGTTTCCATACACTTTAAAGGATAAGGCGAAGTATTGGTTGAATTCTTTGAAGCCTGGTTCACTCACTACATGGGCTGCCATTCAAAAGAAGTTCCTGGAAAAATACTTCTCCAAGCAAAAGACCGACATGCTTAGGGACAAGATCTTATTATTTGCACAGCAAGATGATGAATCATTTTGTGAAGCATGGGAGAGATTCAATGGGCTGCTCAACCAATGTCCTCATCATGGGATTCCATTGAAGCTTCAAATGCGTATGTTTTATAAAGGACTAACCCCTTCTAGTCATAATATAGTCACCAATTTTGCAGGTGGTTCTTTTAAAACCAAAACTCCAGAAGAAACGTACGAACTCTTTGAGGAGATAGCAATGGAGACCCAACATACGGATACAAGAGGTAAACGTGTTATTAGTGGTTCTAATGATGCTTCTAGTGTGCAGATTTCAAAATTGGAACAAAAGCTAGATGCTCTTCTTGCATTAAACTCAAGAAACCCTCCGAAGGAAGTGTGTAGCATCTGTGAAACTCATGACCATGCTACCACTGCTTGTCCACTTGGGGCTGGATATCCAGAATTTGTGCACGAGCAAGCTAAGTTGGTAAATTCCTACAACCAAGGTCCAAGAAATGATCCATACTCTCAAAGTTATAATCCAGGTTGGAGGAATCATCCAAACTTTTCATGGAGAAATACCCAGAATCAAGCAAATCCCCCTTCATTCCAAAGGCCACAACAATCATCATCATCATTGGAAGATATAGTGAAGCAGATGGCAATCAACCAATCCAATTTTCAGCAAACTACACAAGCTGCCATCTCCAAATTGGAAGTCCAATTAGGCCAAATAGCTGCTGAAATAACTCAAAGACAGCCTGGGAAATGGCCAAGCCAAACTGAGATCAATCCAAAGAACCCAGAAGCCAAGGCCATTCATGTGCTCAGATCAGGTAAGATCATTGATAATAAAGATGATTCTAATCTTTCAAATGATGTTGTGATTGTAGAAGATGAAGAGGAGGAGACCATGGCCACGGAAGGAGAACAACTCAAAACTTCTCAATCTGCTCCTAAGGCCAAATCAGATTCTCAGAAATCCGATCAATTCCAATTGCATAAAAGGGATGACAAATTTTTGCCACCACATCTTCAAGAAGATAGATACGTGCCACCCGCTCCATATGTTCCACAGATTCCATTTCCAGGCCGTCTTAAGAAAGCAAAGCAAGATAAGGCTTTTAAAGAGATTTATGATATTTTGAGTAAAGTTAATATCAATTTGCCTTTGCTTGATCTTATTGAACAGATTCCTGCATATGGAAAATTTATCAAGGACTTGAAAACTCACAAGCTCAATTTCGCTCCAAATGAAGGAGTAAAGCTCGACCAGAATGTAAGTGCTGTATTGCAAAGGAAGCTTCCACCAAAACTAGATGATCCTGGCAGCTTTGACATTCCCATTAACATTGGAGGCAAGAAGGTTGGAAGAGCCATGTTGGACTTGGGAGCAAGCATCAATCTAATGCCATATTCAGTATATCAAGAGCTTGGCTTAGAAGGGATGAAGAAGACTTCAGTGCGACTTGAACTAGCTGATCATTCTATAAAATATCCAAAAGGTATTGTAGAAGATATTCTAGTTCAAGTTAATACACTAATTCTCCCTGCTGATTTTGTAGTGATGGACATGGAAGACAATCCAAATGGAGATCGTGTTGATCCCATTCTCCTAGGCAGGCCATTCATGGCCACTGCAGACACAATCATCAAAGTGAAAGATAGCACCCTCTCCATGACTGTTTTGGGTGAAACTGTTGAATTTAAAATGCTTAATGCTCTATCTCAACCTTCTATCTCTCTTGATTCTTGCTTTTTAATTGATGTTGTGGATCATGAGGTTTCTTCCAAAATTTTGCAGAGAAAGTCTAATGATGCTCTAGAAGCTGTCTTAACACAAGAAGAGGAAGATCTTTGTGAACTGGAGTTCCAAGAAGTGGTGGCTGCCTTAGAAGTGTTTCCGCCATACCCACCATCCTTTAGGCCACCAATCGAGCCTCTTGGACCATCATCCACGAAATTGGAGCCATCCATTGTCATCCCACCAAAGCTAGAACTTAAACCTCTTCCCAATCATCTCAAATATACATATTTGGGTGCTAACAAAACTCTCCCTGTTATAATTGCTGCAGGTCTCTCCTCACATGAAGAAGAGAGCTTAATTAAAGTTCTAAAAGAGCATAAAAAAGCCATTGGGTGGACCATAGCAGACATCAAAGGAATTAGTCCAAGCATGTGCATGCACCGAATTTTAATGGAAGAAGACAGCAAACCATCCCGTGATGCCCAAAGGAGGCTAAATCCCAACATGAAAGAGGTGGTTAGAGCTGAAGTTTTAAAGCTACTCGATGTAGGAATCATCTACCCAATTTCAGATTCTAAGTGGGTGAGCCCTGTGCAAGTTGTTCCAAAGAAGTCCGGAATCACCGTTGTGAAGAATGAGAAGAATGAGCTAGTTCCTACACGAACTGTCACTGGTTGGAGAGTTTGCATTGATTACAGGAAGTTGAACACATCCACTAGAAAAGATCATGTCCCCTTGCCTTTTATTGATCAAATGCTTGAACGTTTATCTGGCCATGCTTACTATTGTTTTCTTGATGGTTTTTCAGGTTATAATCAAATTCCCATTGCTCCGGAAGACCAAGAGAAAACCACATTCACATGCCTATTTGGTACGTTTGCTTATAGAAGGATGCCATTCGGTTTGTGCAATGCCCCAGCAACTTTCCAACGATGCATGATGTCAATCTTTTCAGATATGGTGGAACGATTCATTGAGGTATTTATGGATGATTTTTCAGTTTTTGGTTCCTCTTTTGATAATTGTTTTCACCACTTGTCTCTAGTGCTTAAAAGATGCCAGGAAACAAATCTGATTTTGAATTGGGAGAAGTGTCACTTCATGGTGAGACAAGGCATTGTAACTAGGCCATGTGATTTCAAGCAAGGGAATCGAAGTGGATAAAGCCAAGATCGACCTCATCTCAAATCTTCCACCCCCTACCTCTGTTAAAGGAATTAGAAGCTTTCTAGGACATGCTGGATTCTATAGAAGGTTCATCAAAAATTTCTCAAGCATTACAAGGCCATTGTGTAATCTCCTTGCTAAGGATGCTGTTTTTGAGTTTAATGAAGCTTGCATGGAAGCTTTTTCTACCTTGAAGAGGGAGCTAACTTCAGCCCCTATTATCATAGCTCCGGATTGGTCTTTACCATTTGAAATCATGTGTGATGCCTCTGACTTTGCTATTGGTGCAGTTTTAGGTCAAAAGAAGAACAAGTTGCCCCATGTGATTCATTATGCTAGCCGGACCTTGAATGATGCTCAAATCACTACTCCACAACAGAGAAGGAGTGGTTGGGGTAATTCATTGTTCTGGCGATTGGATTTCACTCAAAACACACCAAATGACTCCTCCCACCATATTATGATGTTGCCCAAGTTTTGGACTCGATCCGAAATCAATAGGTGTAAGAAATTGGACAATTCTAGTTCAAAGGCAGTTCGTTCCAAATTGGAGTGGTTGGGGTAATTCATAGTTCTGGCGATTGGATTTCACTCAAAACATCCCAAATGACTCCTCCCACCTTATTATGATGTTGCCCAAGTTTTGGGCTCGATCCGAAATCAATAGGTGTAAGAAATTGGACAATTCAAGTTCAAAGGCAGTTCGTTGCAAATTGGAGTGGTTGGGGTAATTCATAGTTCTGAAGATTGGATTTCACTCAAAACACACCAAATGACTCCTCCCACCATATTATTATGTTGCCCAAGTTTTGGGGTCGATCCGAAATCAATAGGTGTAAGAAATTGGACAATTCAAGTTCCAAGGCAGTTCGTTCCTAATGGGAGTGGATGGTGTATTCCATACTTCTAGCGATTATATTTCACTCAAAACTCACCAAATGACTCCTCCCTCCATATTATGATGTTGCCCAAGTTTTGGGCTCGATCTGAAATCAATAGGTGTGAGAAATTGGACAATTCAAGTTCAACGGCAGTTCGTTCCTAATTGGAATGGTTGGTGTATTCCATACTTCTAGTGATTGGATTTCACTCAAAACTCACCAAATGACTCCTCCCACCATATTATGATGTTGCCCAAGTTTTGGGCTCGATCCGAAATCCATAGGTGTGAGAAATTGGACAATTGAAGTTCAACGGCAGTTCATTCCTAATTGGAGTGGATGGTGTATTCCATACTTCTGGCGATTGTATTTCCCTGAAAACTCACCAAATGAGTCCTCCCACCATATTATGATGTTACCCAAGTTTTGGGCTCGATCCGAAATCAATAGGTGTAAGAAATTGGACAATTCAAGTTCAAAGGCTGTTCGTTCCAAATTGGGCTGGTTGGGTGTCTGCCGCGCAAATCTCACGGCCTGGAGTTTCGGGCTGAGGGGATGTGCGTTGAGACTCGGTTTCCTGCTTTTGGGTGCGGTTCGGTTGTGCGCGGGCGTGCCAGCAATCTCTACCGTACGTCGAGTTGGTTGATGAGTGTAGGATGGATAAGTGGTGTGCCTGTTTGAACTCGTCTTCTAATCAAACGATTGTAGCCGAGAGAGGAACTGGTCTCGGCTGTCGTGAAGCATGGTGGTGTGACCCCATAAATCCTGGTGAATCTCGGCCGCTGCCCTAATCGTGGCTTCTGCGCAGCTGGCCGTGGAGACACATTTATTGCTCTGATAGCTGGTGACCTAATCTCTCAAGCTGCAAGAATTCTTGTGAGAATGTCTACGTCTAATCACTCTGTCTTCTGTCGCCAAAACCTGACTTCAGTCACTTCCCACCTTCCCTCATGCATTAAATGCTTATTTATGGCCAGTGGGTTTGCTGCATTAAACAGGCGCTACTTCATTAAATGAAGCATGGGTCCCTGCTATGACGTGATGATCTGACTTTAATATCTCTGGCCGTGACTTCTCTTGGCCTCGGCCTCGGCCTGCACTCGAGGCCGAGATGATCATGCCTTAGTATTTTTCTTTTGCCTTTAGGAAGGCAAAGCACCTTGTTGAAACGCTGCGTTTCAGTTTTACGAACAAGTGCCAGGGCCGAGAAAGGGGGCTCCTTCGGCCAGCTCATGGCCGTGATTTATTAGGCACAAACATTGCCCCCACATCCCTGGATTCTTCGGCCTTGGCATGGGCGGGGGCCGAATGGATTCCAAGGGATGGACCCTTTGCATTCCTTCTGAAGTGATTGACAACTAGGGCATTAAATGCGCAGGCCAGTCGGCGCATTTAATGCCTCAAGCACGTCATGTAGGCCATCATTGCCCAGGGCGTCGCTTCGTTTTGTCAGAGGAAATGACGGCCTCTGGGCTTTTGACACGTCATTGCGCCTGTTGAGCGTGCTGACAGAACGTTACGTCTCTCGAGAGAGACACGCCCTTTTGTTTCGAATTCAAGCGCCAATATAAAAACCCAGACCTCCTCGCTCTCTCCTTACGCTTTTAGAACTCTCAGACGCCCAAGCTTTGTCAAAAACCCTTCTCTCAAACCTTCAAACCCACCAAACTCTCGAACTTCCAAGTTTACCAGAGAATCCTTCCTGAGCTTGCGACTTTCCAGAACCTACAGACCTTCTCCCTTTTTCAGGACTTTCCTCCTTAAACACTCATCTTAAACCTGCTCTAATGGCCTTCAGTACCTCCACATCTGTCGAAGTTCGGTCCCAAGCCTTCCATACTGAATTCGAGGCTATTTGTCGAGACATCCAGGGCTCGGTTCTCCCTGACATCATCGCGCCCTGGGCTGATGACGATGGTGCCCCTACTGATTCCTGCGTTCTCGGCCCCTCCATTGATGGCGGAATGCCAGAGAGGCTTGTGGCCCACTTGAAGAACAATCTGGTGGATCACTCGGCCTTTGACGGGGGGGACTTCCAGGATTGGAACGTCCTCAGGCCGCAGCAACAGTGGCCAACCGCGACCCCAGATTGGGAAAAATGGCTGCTGGGGATGGAGCACTTCTTCGGCCAGCAATGGAAGGATCAAGGCATCTACCACTTGATCAAATTGTTCGATCGGCCACCCGTCATGGATCGGTCGCTTTTGGCCGCGGCTTTGTGTTTTTGGTCGTCAGCCACCAACACTATGAATTTTCGGTTCGGCATGATGACGCCGACCGTGGTCGACATGGCCGCCCTGTTCGGCCTTTCTCCTCTCGGCGTGGAAGTGAACGCCGCACTCGTTGCTCCTGAGGCAGAAGGGAGTTTTAAGACCACGTGGCCTACTCTTGCGAGGGTCGCTGGGAACAAGGCGAAGAACATGCTCAACTACTCCAACTTCTACAGCAATTTTGGAGTGGAGGACAGCGTCGAAGACGACGCCATCGCCCCACTCGGCGAGGTTGAGCATGCTGCATTCTTGTTGTACTGGTTGTGCAAGTTTGTATTCTGCACCCAGGCGAACAAGGTCACCCTGGAGTTCGCCCATGTGGCCGATTATCTTGCTCAGGGCGGAAGGTTAGCACTCGGCCCCTTCCTGCTCGGCCACATCTACCGCACGCTTCACGACATCATCACCGATGGGATGAAGCCGAAGCACGGTGGTCCGCTGTGGGCTTTCCAGTTCTGGCTGCAAGCCTACTTCCCATAACTGAGGGCGGTGGCCGATATCAACGACGCCGAGCCGCTAGCCAATGCATTTGCCCGAGCCCCCATGAAGCACAATACCTCGGCCCTTTATTACAAATTTTTCTATGGCCTGGCTGAGAGGACTGGCACGCAGTTCTGAGTCTGCCTTGCTCGGCCGTTCCCCCTGTTCCTAACTCACGATCTCTCCATCATTCCTGATGTTGAGACGGAGAATAATCTGAAGGAGATCTAGGGCTCCTTCCTGGTTTCGCGCGACCTTCATTGCGGCCTGTCCAAGGCCGGGGCCGAGGTTTATCCGCCAAACTTCATGGTGCGGCAGTTCGGTCTAATCCAGACGGCCCCACTCCCTCCTCTGTCAACCAACCGGCTCTCGTCATGGAGGGCCGATGTCTCTCAATAGCACGGCGTGGGTGGCATAACCTTCCAGCTTCAACAGGGGATGACCTTCCTGACCCTTATGCCCTGGTCGCGCCGTAACTCGTATGACGAAGATGGGAGGGTCTGGTACGAGGAGTGTATTTCGGCCAGATTTATCCGGCCCGTTGAAGAGGCTGCAAGGGTGGCCCTGAAGAATGCAGACTGGGACCCTCTTACCCCCAAGGGCAGCAAAGTGAAGAAGGTCTCAACTGGGCCTCCTCGACCGAGTACCCCGGCCATGGCCGTTCCTAGGGTGACGGCCCCTCCCCCGGCTAGAACAGCAGCCGTGGTTTCCACCGCAGCCCCATCCTCAACTGTAGCCCCCGCTCGCAGGGCGACGCCTATGGGGGGGCGCGAAAGACGCTGGCGCACAGGACCATGCCGTCCTCCCTGCCAGCTCGGCCGACCGCTGTCGCTGGTAAGCCTCACTTCTTTTCTCTATTTATCATTTATTCTTCACCGGCTTCTCAGAACCATTTTTTGTCCCTGGTCATCTCACTTTTGTTTCTTCTCTTTGTACACGCAGCCTCGGGTCACAAGAGGAGCCGAGAGGCACTAGGTACTAAGGCCGCGCCGGTTGAGGCCGCACCGGCCCAGAGTACGGCGGCACAGCAGCGGCCGAGAAAGGGGGCTCCTTCGGCCAGCTCATGGTCGTAATTTATTACGCACAAACAGTGGGGTAATTCATAGTTCTGGCGATTGGATTTCACTCAAAATATACCAAATGACTCCTCCCACCTTATTATGATGTTGCCCAAGTTTTGGGCTCGATCCGAAATCAATAGGTGTGAGAAATTGGACAATTCAAATTCAACGGCAGTTCGTTCCAAATTGGAGTGGTTGGGATAATTCATAGTTCCAGCGATTGGATTTCACTCAAAACACACCAAATGACTCCTCCCACCATATTATGATGTTGCCCAAGTTTTGCGCTCGATCCGAAATCAATAGGTGTGAGAAATTGGACAATTCAAATTCAACGGCAGTTCGTTCCTAATTAGAGTGGTTGGTGTATTCCACACTTCTAGCGATTGGATTTCACCCAAAACTCCCCAAATGACTCCTCCCACCATATTATGATGTTGCCCAAGTTTTGGGCTCAATCCGAAATCAATAGGAGTAAGAAATTGGACAATTCAATTTCAACGGCAGTTCGTTCCTAATTGGAGTGGTTGGTCTATTCCATACTTCTAGCAATTGGATTCCACTCAAAACCCACCAAATGACTCCTCCCACCATATTATGATGTTGCCAAAGTTTTGGGCTCGATCCGAAATCCATAGGTGTAAGAAATTGGACAATTCAAGTTCAACGGCAGTTCGTTCCAAATTGGAGTGGTTGGTTTATTCCATACTTCTAGCGATTGGATTCCACTCAAAACCCACCAAAATGACTCCTCCCACCATATTATGATGTTGCCCAAGTTTTGGGCTCGATCCGAAATCCATAGGTGTAAGAAATTGGACAATTCAAGTTCAACGGCAGTTCGGTCCAAATTGGAGTGGTTGGTTTATTCCATACTTCTAGCGATTGGATTTCACTCAAAACTCACCAAATGACTCCTCCCACCATATTATGATGATGCCCAAGTTTTGGGCTCAATCCGAAATCAATAGGTGTGAGAAATTGGACAATTCAAGTTCAACGGCAGTTCGTTCCTAATTGGAGTGGTCGGTGTATTCCATACTTCTAGCGATTGGATTTCACTCAAAACGAACCAAATGACTCCACCCACCATATTATGATGTTGCCCAATTTTTGGGCTCGATCCGAAATCCATAGGTGTAAGGAATTGGACAATTCGAGTTCAACGGCAGTTCGTTCCTAATTGGAGTGGTTGGTTTATTCCATACTTCTAGCGATTGGATTTCACTCAAAACTCACCAAATGACTCCTCCCACCATATTATGATGTTGCCCAAGTTTTGGGCTCGATCCGAAATCAATAGGTGTAAGAAATTGGACAATTCAAGTTCAACGGCAGTTCGTTCCAAATTGGAGTGGTTGGTGTATTCCATACTTCTAGCGATTGGATTTCACTCAAAACACACCAAATGACTTCTCCCACCGTATTATGATGTTGCCCAAGTTTTGGGCTCAATCCGAAATTAGTACATGTAAGAAATTGGACAATTCAATTTCAAAGGCAGTTCTTTCCAAATTGGAGTGGTTGGGGTAATTCGTAGTTCTGGCGATTGGATTTCACTCAAAACACGGCAAATGACTACTCCCACCATATTATGATGGTGCCCAAGTTTTGGGCTCGATCCGAAATCAATAGGTGTGAGTAATTGGACAATTCAAGTTCAACGGCTGTTCGTTCCTAATTCGAGTGGTTGGTGTATTCCATACTTCTAGCGATTGGATTTCACTCAACACAAAACAAATGACTCCTCCCACCATATTATGATGTTGCCCAAGTTTTGGGGTCGATCCGAAATCAATAGGTGTAAGAAATTGGAGAATTCAAGTTCAAAGGCAGTTCGTTCCAAATTGGAGTGGTTGGGGTAATTCAAAGTTCAGGCGATTGGATTTCACTTAAAACATTGAAATGACTCCTCCCACCAAATTATGATGTTGCCCAAGTTTTGGGCTCGATTCGAAATCAATAGGTGTGAGAAATTGGACAATTCAAGTTCAACGGCAGTTCGTTCCTAATTGGAGTGGTTGGTGTACTCCATACTTCTAGCAATTGGATTTCACTCAAAACTCACCAAATAAATCCTCATACCACATTATGATGTTGCCCAAGTTTTGGGCTCGATCCGAAATCAATAGGTGTTCAAAATTGGACAACTCAAGTTCAACGGCAATTCATTCCCAATTGGAGTGGCTGGTGTATTCCATACTTCTAGCGATTGGATTTCACTCAAAACTCACCAAATGACTCCTCACACCATATTATGTTGTTTCCCAAGTTTTCGGCTCGATCCGAAATAAATAGGTGTAAGAAATTGGACATTTCATGTTCAAAGGCAGTTCGTTCCAAATTGGAGTGGTTGGGGTAATTCATAGTTCTGGCGATTGGATTTCACTCAAAACACACCAAATGACTCCTCCCACCATATTATGATGTTGCCTAAGTTTTGGGCTCGATCCGAAATCAATAGGTGTAAGAAATTGGACAATTCAAGTTCAAAGGCAGTTCGTTCCAAGTTGGGGTGGTTGGGGTAATTCCTAGTTCTGGCGATTGGATTTCACTCAAAACTCATCAAATGACTCCTCCCGCCATATTATGATGTTGCCCAAGTTTTGGGATCGATCCGAAATCAATAGGTGTAAGAAATTGTACAATTCCAGTTCAACGGCAGTTCGTTCCTAATTGGAGTCGTTGGTGTATTCCACACTTCTAAAGATTGGATTTCACTCAAAACTCACCAAATGACTCCTTCCACCATATTATGATGTTGCCCAAGTTTTGGGCTCGTTTCGAAATCAATAGGTGTAAGAAATTTGACAATTCAAGTTCAAAGGCAGTTCGTTCCAAATTGGAGTGGTCGGGGTAATTCAAAGTTCTGAAGATTGGATTTCACTCAAAACACACCAAATGACTCCTCACACCATATTATGTTGTTTCCCATGTTTTGGGCTCGATCCGAAATCTATAGGTGTAAGAAATTGGACAATTCAAGTTCACAGGCAGTTCGTTCCAAATTGGAGTGGTTGGGGTAATTCACAGTTCTGGCGATTCGATTTCACTCAAA
Source organism: Prunus avium (assembly GCF_965620075.1). Classification (NCBI taxonomy): domain Eukaryota; kingdom Viridiplantae; phylum Streptophyta; class Magnoliopsida; order Rosales; family Rosaceae; genus Prunus; species Prunus avium. Next base: position 21,837,669 of record NC_142291.1, on the reverse strand, counting down.
ACACACCAAATGACTCCTCCCACCATACTATGATGTTGCCCAAGTTCTGGGCTCGATCCGAAATCAATAGGTGTGAGAAATTGGACAATAAAAGTTCAACGGCAGTTCGTTCCTAATTGGAGTGGTTGGTGTATTCCATACTTCTAGCGATTGGATTTCACTCAAAACTCACCAAATGACTCCTCACACCATATTATGCTGTTTTCCAAGTTTTGGGCTCGATCCGAAATCAATAGGTGTAAGAAATTGGACAATTCAAGTTCAAAGGCAATTCGTTTCAAATTGGAGTGGTTGGGGTAATTCATAGTTCTGAAGATTGGATTTCACTCAAAACACACCAAATGACTTCTCCCACCATATTTTGATGTTGCCCAAGTTTTGGGCTCGATCGGAAACCAATAGGTGTAAGAAATTGGACAATTCAAGTTTTGGGCTCGATCCGAAATCAATAGGTGTGAGAAATTGGACAATTCAAGTTCAACGGCAGTTCGTTCCTAATTGGAGTGATTGGGGTATTCCATACTCCTAGCGATTGGATTTCACTCAAAACACACCAAATGACTCCTCCCACCATATTATGATGTTGCCCAAGTTTTGGGCTCGATCCAAAATCAATAGGTGTGAGAAATTCGACAATTCAAGTTCAACGGCAGTTCGTTCCTAATTGGAGTGGTTGGTGTATTCCATACTTCTAGCGATTGGATTTCACTCAAAAATCACCAAATGACTCCTCCCACCATATTATGATATTGCCGAAGTTTTGGGCTCGATCCGAAATCAATAGGTGTGAGAAATTGGACAATTCAAGTTCAACGGCAGTTCGTTCCAAATTGGAGTCGTTGGTGTATTATATACTTCTAGCGATTGGATATCACTCAAAACTCACCAAATGACTCCTCCCACCATATTATGATGTTGCCCAAGTTTTGGGCTCGATCCGAAATCAATAGGTTTGAGAAATTGGACAATTCAAGTTCAACGGCAGTTCGTTTCTAATTTGAGTGGTTGGGGTAATTCATAGTTCTGCCGATTGGATTTCACTCAGAACACAAATAGGGTCAAGTGGGAAGAAGCAACGAAAATGGGAGGAGGAGGTTAGATAAAATTAGGGTTCTTTGTGGCTATAAAAGAGGGCCTTAGCTACCCAGAAAACCAACCCATTCTTCAGAGAGCAAGCTTCCTCTCTCACCTGCAAACCCAGTTTCAGAGCTTGGCCAAGCTTTGTCAGGCAACCTGAAATTTACTCAAGCCACCCAATCCTCTTCCTCCGTGGTCTTCTTCTTTTCCTGAGATAAAAAACCTTCCTAATCTTCCTTTGCCCCAGTCTTAATTTCTGTCCTCTGTAAGAAACTCATGCTTTTCTCTCTCTCAAATTGCTAAACTTGTGAAAGCTTAGCTCCCATGCCACAAGCTCCTCATGCCAAGCCATTCCATTGCTAATTTGTCACGTTTATTTGGTTCATTGGTGAAGGGAACCAAGGTGTTTTCAAAGGGTTTTCACAAACCCTTTCAAAACTCTCTTGGAGCCTGGTCTTCGAACTCAGAAACAGGGGCAACCTCCTCAGCTCATCCTTTACAGCAGCCCAAGCCCATTCGTCTGGCTGCTGGAAGAAAAAGACCCCAACAGAAATGGCGACTTCACTGGGGACCAGGCTGCCATCTTCACCAATGCCTCCAAAGAAGAAGACCATAAGCAATAAAACAGAGAAAATAAAGAGATAAGAACATTCTCTCTTTCTTTGTTTATTTTTTCCTTTTGTTGACTAATATAGATTACTCATAAGCTCCATTTGTTTTAGTGTTAGATCTCCATTCTCAAGCAAAACAAGATCTTGCAAGAAGGCCCTGGAAGCTTTGGCAAATGCATTATTCATGCCATTGAGCAAACTACACATGCAAACCCCAAAATACTTGGGGGCTTCGTGCCAAGCAAATGTTTTTTTTTCAAAAAAAGAAAGAGCCAAACACAAGCCAAGCATCTGATAAAGAAAAGCCATCTTCTTTGGCCAACAGAGGAGACTTGGCTAACTCTAGAACAATATAGCCATATCTTGCACAAAACTACGCATGCTCTTCAACTCTAAATTGAACAAGTCCTCTCCGAGAACACTGCTTCCATCATCTCCGTCTTTTGCACTGATGCTCCAACTCTCTATGCCAATGCCTGTTTCACAATCCACATGCTCTCTGTTGGAGGCCAACAAAAAAAAAAAGATAAGAAAATTCTTTTTTTCCTAGCTTTTAGATTTTACAATAAAATATATATTATCATGCCATATGCCATTACATTTATACTTGCAAAAATAGCACGAGCATGTCATTGTTGCGTAGATACAGCTCCACCAAAATGGATTAAGCTGCATCCTCAACTTGTGATACTCGCAAGTGCACGAGCCGTTTGGTAGTATAGCATATGTAAGTGCGAGGTCGATCCCACGAGGATTGGTGATTGAATGATTCAATTCATTTTCCCTACACAAAACAGAAATGAAAAAGAAGGGAAATAAATAAAACAAGGAAGAAAGAAATAACTAACTCAAGTAGATAAGTTCCCAAGTTCAATTAGATTAACGGATTGATTCTAGCTAATGTATGATTAAGCCATGGTGTGTGGTCATAACCTTGTGTTCCTAATTCCCTAATTTGATCATTTGTTGTCTAACCTAAAATTAAGCATTAGGAACCCATTAAGCATAGAAGAACAATTTAAACAACCAAGCATGTATCTAATCCCTGTTGTCGAATGTCCATACATACTCTTCCTATTCATAGTTCAATTCGAATTAAAGTATGGTGTCTACTCTTAATTCAAACCAAGATAGCTAACATGCAAGCCTAAATGGTGATCAATCATTCAAACTAGCATATTAACTTATAAGCATAATGAATAAGAACAAAAATCATAATTGAAACTTGGAAACTAATCAAACTTGAAACTAAAGAAAAGAATTTACATAACAATGAAAATTAAAGTAGAACTTGGAAAGACTTAAAGGAAAATTTCAGCACAAAGATCTCATTATAACAATTGAAAACTAGAAAGAGAAACTAAGAGAATTTGAGGGAGAGAAGGGAAGGGAGCTCTAGAGAAGTGTTTGAGAGCTCCCCCCCTTGGGGTGTGTTTACAAGCTTGGGAAACCTCACTATATATAGGCCTAAGGAAGCTGAAAATCTGAATTAAGTATGGCTAATGCATACAACACTTGTTTTATAAAATCTGAAATGGTTGATGCACTTCACTAATGCATACAACACTTCCATTATAAAATCTGAAATGGTTGATGCACTTCACTAATAAATCCCACCAGCAGCCCTAGCTCATCGTCATGTCACCATGACCAAGCTTCCAACCAGAAATGATAGCTCATACCTAGCTCACCATGACCAAGCATCCAACCAGCACATGCTGAGGTCAGCATGACCAGCAACTTCAAGGGCTTACAACTTGGGCTTCTCTTAATCAAATTAGGACTTTAAGCACTCTAAATTGAAGTTCAGAATGTCTTCTTTCCAGCCATATGTTATTTGGGCCAATCCAAGGTCGGAGGAAGAAGTTAAGGCCAAAACAAATTGCTAACTCATTTTCCGCGCTGATAAGATCCATCCTGAGCATGGTTCTGTGTTTGCTAGGTAACGGACTCCAGATTTATCCAATGGGGCTGAATTTTGGATATGTTATAGTACACACCAATTGGAACAACTTTCATGAAGAATGCTGCCTCATCCGAGCTGTGTAGGTTGCTGAAACAAAGCTTGCAATATGACCTACGGAACTGGACTGGCAGGGGGCTGTAGCCAAAATGAGTTTGTCTTTAAGCTCTTCATCCATTCATCCAAATTAGGCCTTAACATGCTTGAATTGCATGAATTATGCTCTCTAAAGCCATCATTATTACCTAAAGCTCAATGAACTGAAAGATAAACACAAAAAGGATTAAAAGCACAAGTTTAACTCAAAAACATAACCAAATCATAAGCTAGAAGGGTACAAAATGATATACAATTATGAACCGATCAAATACCCCCACACCTAGATTTTGCTAGTCCTCAAGCAAAACAAAAGGAAAACGAAGAAAAATAAAACAAAATAAGAAGTTAACTAGACCACTTTCGTAGGTAACTCGATTGCATTGAGCGTATGCAACAAGCCTTTAAACCTCTAGGCATCCCTAGTAGGAGGAGTTGTGTCTCCTGAGGGTTTAACAGATACGATACCCACAAACGTTTTTCTAACTCTACAAAACAAAATGGTTAGAAAACTTAATAGATTTGTTAGTCCTTAAGCAAAACAAAACAAAACAAAATACAAAAACGTTAACCTTCCAACCAGACAGAAATTTTAACTTCGTAGACATGGCTCAACAAGGAACAAAACAAGCACTAAGGAAGTTCTAAACATTATTCAAGTGCTACCACAATCTCACAAAAATCATGCTCAAGGTGTGTGTGTGAAGTAGCCATGAAGATACAACTCATGCTTCTCAAACAAAGATATGAATTCCTGCAAGAATGAACACAAGTTTGCCAAGCTAAACCAAGATCAATAGGACTTTACTTATGGATGTAATGGGGTTATGATATTGGTTAGACAAAGAATGGTTATGGAAACACAAGGTCTAAAGAATAAAGTAGAGCATGACATGTAAACAAGATTATTGACATTTGAAATGTAAGCCACAAAAATTGAAAAGCTCACAACACCAGATTTTGCAATTGAATCACTTCACAATTTGATTTTGACATTTACACACTTTGTATAATATTTGGCCCAATTTTGCGGCTCTTTACCCTAAATCACCTTGATTTCTCCTTATATCACCCTAGGGTCGTGACTACATTGGCCACACTTCTTTTCTCTTTTTCTTTTGATTTTTATAGCTCATTTATTGCCTTGAATACATTACAATCTCAAATACAATCATACTCTACATGTCCCCTAGATGGTAGGATATTTAATAGATGATAAGGTGATAGAAAGAAATGGCTAAGTGTTTGGGCACAAAAGGGTTTACAAGGGAATATGTATTGTATGGGTTGATGGAGGAAAAAGAAAGAGGCTTAACAAAGATGGCCTAAATCATATCTTAGTTATAAACTTGACATTCCAGTGAATCACACAAGCAAAAAATGCATACAATTGGGTAAGACATGCAAGAGTTGTATAATCATGGCTAAAGTGCATAGAAAGCTCAAGCATAATTATGTGAGACTTAGCTAGCAAAAGAATAAGATTCAGACCTAACACAATGCTTATCAAATTCCTAAGAGCCATATTAGAAGTTAGACTCAAGATTTATCATTGGTGTGGGAAGGAAGACTGAAAATGACTCAAAGAAAAGAAACAGAAAAGAAAAACGAGAGGTTTCAAATTGCAAATTGAATATTTTTTTTTAAATTTATTAAAACACACAAATATACAAGTAACTCAAGGATGACCAGTTAAGGGCCTCAGAAAACACAGCCAGGGGATCCGGGAAGGTTGGAGGGGTCACAATGGTCCCGCTTAAAACCCAAACTTCTTAGACACCGAAGGTGTCGCCTAAAGAACTCCTAGACACTGTATTGACGGAGACGCTCACTGGAGTTACCACAAGTCAGCTCATATAAAAAATCTTTTTAATTTTTTTTTATATATAAAAGAAACATAAACTTAAAATTACTAAAATAAAAACAAAACAAGTAAAGAGAAAGGATCGAAATACTTCCCCTTGAAGCGATTAGGTCGAGCGTGATGCATTTGGAGGTCGCGACTTCTCCCACTACTCCACACTTCCTATCTTTGAAATTGCCTTCTTTCTCCCTCTTTATTAACCTGTCATAAAATTCTAAAACAAACACACAAACTTGAAATGGAATTAAAAGGATTAGGAAATAAAAACTAAATTGAAAAGGAATATCAACACACATCCAATTCCATGCTTCAAAGCAACAAGCACCAATGGGTTGTGTAAGCTGGGACTTAAACCCAGTTCTCTTGCTTGTTGGGCAATTGTCCTTTTCTGTTGGACTACAAACACAACTTGTCCATTAACGTCATTAACTTTAAAACTTGAAATTGATCAGTTAAGAAAAATAAAATAAAATAGGAAAGCCAAATAGAATCAAACAATGTTACCGATCCCCAGCAACGGCGCCAAAAACTTGTTGCGTAGATACAGCTCCACCAAAATGGATTAAGCTGCATCCTCAACTTGTGATACTCGCAAGTGCACGAGCCGTTTGGTAGTATAGCATATGTAAGTGCGAGGTCGATCCCACGAGGATTGGTGATTGAATGATTCAATTCATTTTCCCTACACAAAACAGAAATGAAAAAGAAGGGAAATAAATAAAACAAGGAAGAAAGAAATAACTAACTCAAGTAGATAAGTTCCCAAGTTCAATTAGATTAACGGATTGATTCTAGCTAATGTATGATTAAGCCATGGTGTGTGGTCATAACCTTGTGTTCCTAATTCCCTAATTTGATCATTTGTTGTCTAACCTAAAATTAAGCATTAGGAACCCATTAAGCATAGAAGAACAATTTAAACAACCAAGCATGTATCTAATCCCTGTTGTCGAATGTCCATACATACTCTTCCTATTCATAGTTCAATTCGAATTAAAGTATGGTGTCTACTCTTAATTCAAACCAAGATAGCTAACATGCAAGCCTAAATGGTGATCAATCATTCAAACTAGCATATTAACTTATAAGCATAATGAATAAGAACAAAAATCATAATTGAAACTTGGAAACTAATCAAACTTGAAACTAAAGAAAAGAATTTACATAACAATGAAAATTAAAGTAGAACTTGGAAAGACTTAAAGGAAAATTTCAGCACAAAGATCTCATTATAACAATTGAAAACTAGAAAGAGAAACTAAGAGAATTTGAGGGAGAGAAGGGAAGGGAGCTCTAGAGAAGTGTTTGAGAGCTCCCCCCCTTGGGGTGTGTTTACAAGCTTGGGAAACCTCACTATATATAGGCCTAAGGAAGCTGAAAATCTGAATTAAGTATGGCTAATGCATACAACACTTGTTTTATAAAATCTGAAATGGTTGATGCACTTCACTAATGCATACAACACTTCCATTATAAAATCTGAAATGGTTGATGCACTTCACTAATAAATCCCACCAGCAGCCCTAGCTCATCGTCATGTCACCATGACCAAGCTTCCAACCAGAAATGATAGCTCATACCTAGCTCACCATGACCAAGCATCCAACCAGCACATGCTGAGGTCAGCATGACCAGCAACTTCAAGGGCTTACAACTTGGGCTTCTCTTAATCAAATTAGGACTTTAAGCACTCTAAATTGAAGTTCAGAATGTCTTCTTTCCAGCCATATGTTATTTGGGCCAATCCAAGGTCGGAGGAAGAAGTTAAGGCCAAAACAAATTGCTAACTCATTTTCCGCGCTGATAAGATCCATCCTGAGCATGGTTCTGTGTTTGCTAGGTAACGGACTCCAGATTTATCCAATGGGGCTGAATTTTGGATATGTTATAGTACACACCAATTGGAACAACTTTCATGAAGAATGCTGCCTCATCCGAGCTGTGTAGGTTGCTGAAACAAAGCTTGCAATATGACCTACGGAACTGGACTGGCAGGGGGCTGTAGCCAAAATGAGTTTGTCTTTAAGCTCTTCATCCATTCATCCAAATTAGGCCTTAACATGCTTGAATTGCATGAATTATGCTCTCTAAAGCCATCATTATTACCTAAAGCTCAATGAACTGAAAGATAAACACAAAAAGGATTAAAAGCACAAGTTTAACTCAAAAACATAACCAAATCATAAGCTAGAAGGGTACAAAATGATATACAATTATGAACCGATCAGTCATCTATTCAAATGTAAACATGTACTGATAAATTTCCTTCCTTATATATATATATATATATCATGTTTTAGGCCGATACCAACATAGTGAGGTTGGACTATTCAGCTTCCTTTATTTCTTGTCTTTCACTTTCCTATGTTGGTTTTAATATTGATGTGTGATTCATTCGTTATGTAATGATGTTGGATGGCATCCATTAATTATATTCATTTGCAAGCTGCAACACATGTATTATTTTAACCACCATCTGCTTTGGTCACGCAGAAATTATAAATCTGTCAAGCACTTTGTTCTTCCAAGACGATGAGTACATTCCTCTACACCTCAAGCCTCAAGGAGCATGGGACTTATGTTCCTGTACCATCAGACAAATCTCTCTGTAATGCTAAACTTGTGGGCACTTAGCTCCCACACCACAAGCCAACTTATGATTCCCCATGCCAAGCTCATATAGTTTATGTATCAACTCATGCATCCATCGCTGGAAGAGCCGCCGGAAGAGTGGCTGGAGGAAGAACAAGGTCAAGCTTGTCGTAGAAATCCAAGCACCATCGCTGGAAGAGCCGCTGCCAGAAGCACACCAAACATTGGATGAGGATGACAAATCATCTAGTTACTACAGTTCATGCAAAAGAAAAGATAGAGAGACGTACCCACCACTGCCGTGCAAAGATGAAGAATTCCATGCCATTCTTGATACAATGTTTGTTCGTAGTGCAATCAAACCCCTCAGGCCCTACAAAGTCCCTACCAAAGAGGAAAATGGTGATCCTTGGTACTGCCGTTATCATTAGTTTGTGGGTCATCCAACCACTGCTTGTCAAACTTTGAGGAAGATCTTGCATGCCGAGATACGTGACGGAACTCTTGAGCTACTCTTTAAAAGGCAAGCTATTGATGAGGATCCCTTGCCAAAACGAAGGGGAAAGGAGATGGTTGCTGTCATTACATGCTTTGATGACTTGCTCGACGACGACGTATTGTGCCACCCGTGGAAGAATGACTCAAAACCATCGAAGGCTATTCGGGAGCCTTGCCGAAACATGGAGAAAGCCTACTAGCATAAATATTCGAAATCCTCGAGCTATAACACCCATGGCCACTTCCTGCTGGATAGGAGATGGTTCCAGCAGCAACGAAGTATTCACATCAGACATGCTGGAAGAACGCCACTTGGGGGCTTCATGTGGTGAGCAAGATTATCAAGAGACAGCTGCCGTAACCTCTCATAACCTCACAGAGGTTGAAGAAAGTGTAATGGGTTGTGAGCCGCAAATCACTCTTTGATTAGTTGGGTTATGATCCGCATGCTGTAAAGCAACAACTGTGGCTCTGTTGAATATCTCCGCAGAGCATGGCAACCTAGTACAACACATGCCAAATACACGCCAAGCCAAGCCACAAGCTTTCATGCTACTACAAGTCATGCACACTCCTTGGCCCTTTCATACTTGAGGGCTTAATTTGATTGGAGTATTCATCAATGCAAAATGGCTCAAAGTCTTACCACTGCTGAGTTACTTTTGCACATATCCTTTTGTTTTGGCTTTTCAAATTTATTTCAAAAATGAACTCCTTTTGTGTTTTCACCATATGCTTTCACAACTTTTGTAGAATACACCACCATTATGGCATGCCAAGGTGCAAGATGATATTCGCAATGAGAACAAATTATTTTGGAAAAAGAAAAAAGCCTGTAGAATTCTTTCCTTGCAAAGCCTGTAGTATTTTGCAACTTTTGCAAACCATGTTCTTTGAAAAAAACAAAATACACAAGCAAACTTTTCTTTAAAAAACTAAGCCTCTCAGCAGTAATTATACCAAGCAAAGCCACTTAGATGGGATCCCAAGCTGTTAACAAACACCATGCACAAGCAATATCATGTGTCAAGCTTTTAAAAAAAAAAAAAAAAAAAAAAAAAAAGGGGGAAGGTCATGCTATCAAGGAAAATCATTCCAGCCCTTACAATATTTGAGGAGAGTGTATGTGTTGGGGTGTTGTGAAAGAAAAATCAGATCACATAAGGAAGGCCTTGTGGAGAAAGAAAAAAGAGAAAAAGAAAGAGGCATAGAGGCAATGGGGCAAACACTTTTGTGATCCTGTAAAGAAATTGGCAGCATGTGTCTTACACCTACCACAATCCAACCTGTTAAAATCTCAAGCAGCTCATGCATTCCATCATTTACAATCAGGCGAAGTGTACAAAACAAGCTGGAAATCATTATCTCAATGCATTCCAAAACCCAACAATTCATGCATTTCATTATTTCCAACCAAGCAAAGTGTACAAGACAAGCCGAAGCTTAATATCTCAAGCATGCTAAATCAAAAAATTATGGCAGAAAGTATGCAACAAAGCTGTGTTTCAAGGTTCCAACAACATGAGCTTTAGGTTCTCCAAAAAAAAAAGGGGGACAACTCAAGCCCAAATGCAGTCAACTGTGCTGAAGAGCGATACACCCAGAAGTTTCAAAAGAAAAAGCTACTACACATCGAGCCAGCCAGCCCCTCACAACAAAGAAATGCGACCTGCGAGGTGAAATAAAGACAGGTGTCAGAGAAGGATGGTGCTGGAAGATATAGCCTTGCTAAAAAAAAAATTATGCATATCACGGTGCAAAGAAAGAGAATCGGGTACCTCAACTGGATCACAGCGCATTACTAAAGCAAAATAGAAGAAGCGCGGAGAGATGATCCTTTCAATATTTCTACCACGCACCAAGTGCCATTATCGGTAGCTCATTTGTCAAAGAGAAGGTTTCGCAGCTTACGGCACTGGCTCTCCAATTAGTGTTCCTTCAAGCTCAACGCATTGACAACGACTCTTGCTTTAAGGGATCGAGCATGCATCTTTATGCTACAAGCAACTCATGCTCTAAAAACAGCATGTGCTATAGCTTCTTCTAAGTATCCAGCGGGAAGTCCACGCAAGGTCCTAATAAGACACATGCTCAAACCCTTCTAGCACATTACTGTAGGGTCAAAAGCGATGTTTTCTTGGCAACCTTCAATCATTCGCAAAATATCTTCAATAGTTGGGTTTGCCCACTCACGATTGAAGCACTTTGACGAGCCCTTAGTGACGAGCCCTTAGGGAAGCTGCCGGAAACATGCATTTCTTCTATACAGCACCTGGAAATGAGAGTGGCCTCCAAAGCCTACCCAGTGTCTATGATCAAGTCTTGGCAAGTGTTTCTAAGCAATGAAGTCTCTTCTTAAACCCATCGTGCAAGGGGAAATAGACCATCACTCATCACAGAGGTCATTATGGCTTATTATGTGAATCCCTGCAAGAATTGCCAACAAAGAAGGGCAAAGTATAAAGCTAGTTCTCTGTGTTAAAGCCAAGCAATCTTCACACTAGCATGCAAGCCATATGAACTTTACATGCCAAGCAAAGCAAATTATCTCATGCCAAGCGAAATGCATAAACAAAAAAATATTTTCGAAGCATCAAGCAATCTATTACTCAAGCTCATGACAAGCAAAGTACTCATTCCATGCTCAATCAATCATTCCAGCAGACCCTTTTTCACAAACAAGTGTTACAAACTGAGCACTATTTACCTCCTAACCTTTTTCAGAAAAAAAATAAAAATAAATTACCTATGAGTTACACAGCCTCCTTGTAGACCCATCATACACATGTTTGTGTCTATCCCTATAAAGCCAAAAAAATAAACAATTATCCATGACCAAGCTCTAAGAAAAGAAACCAATGGTGCTTTCCTCAAGCTCTCAACAGTCTCTAATCCTATGTATTAATCATGCATGCGATTACAAGCATGCGCTCGTGATGCAAATAGTTCAACAACAATCAAAAAAGGGGCCAAGAACGTAGCACACGCAAAATATACGCCAAGCACAACAAGCCAAGCTCACGCCAAATGGAACGGTTAAGTAAATGTCCAAGCAGCATGCAATTTATTACTCAAGCCGTTGGCAGGCAAAATTCTCAAGCAATTCCCATGGCAAGCAAAATTCTCTCTCAAAAATGCAAAAAAAATTTCAAGCATTGCAAAACATGCTTTCTATCAAATTCTATTTTCCAACGACATAGGAGAGAGCCCAAAATTAATCAAGTATTCACAAGAAGGAGGAGCCTAGGCCAAACACCAGTCTATGTCTATTCCTATAAAGCCAAAGAAAGACTCACGATTCCAGCAAAGGAGCAGAACTATTTACCGAGAAATCGAGATAGAAATTCAAATTGCCAAATTGTGAAATTGGTACACTCAAAGCTTCCAGCAGCAGGGAATACAACGCAGGCTTCCGGCATCTTCCCTGTGCCAGGGACGTATACACCTACATAGAAAAGGCACATCGTGCATAGTTCAGCCTTTTCACCAGCACAAAGAGGGCCAACACATGATAAAAATGGGGAAGGAAAATGGAGAAAAGGAAAAGATCCAATCCATACCAGTGATTTCTTCTCGCAAATTTTGGCACTCTTCCAGCAAGCTCACGAAAGGAAGAAATCGAAAAAAAGAGAACCCCCAAAACTGACGCGAGCCCTTCCTTGCTGACGATTACTCCAACAAGAGATGGATGGGTTAAAAAGAGTGGGTGTTTGGCTGCCAAAACAAAGAGCAAAACTCATGGGCATGAAGAACCCAACGAACCCCTCAATTGATTCAAGAAATTACAAGAGAAAAAGGCATACCTTGTTTCACGAAGGAATTCCCCTCAAATGACGGGCTCAGATGCACCAAGAAAGAAGGAATTGGGAATTTTGGAAGAAAAGTCTGCACAGAGACTATCTCTTCCAACAACGGCAAGTGGGTTTCTTCGCGCGGGGAATGACGGAGTCGAGTTTGGCTTGAGCTCTTTTCCAACGGCTGTAGAAGGGCGGCTCTCCTCGATCTCACTCTCTCTCTCGCTTTGAGTTCGCTGGAGAAAGGAAAAGAAAAGAAGAAGAAAGTAGTAGAGAGATGGATTTACTCTGGTGCACATAAAGAGGAAGGAAAAGAGGAAAATAATAATAAACGAAAAGAAGATGGAGGAAGTTATTATCTGGGACATTGCAAGTAATTGCTGGAAGCCCATCGTGATGCATGCGGGAAGAGAGAAGGGTCACATCACCACTGTGACTTGATTTTTGGGTCGAGTTTAATTATTCGGCCCATTCCAGCACCTATCCATGGCCCTAATAATTAAGGGAGCTAATGTTGAGGCCCAAAAAATCAAGGGTTGGGCCCAAATAAATTCCTGGCCCAGTGCGATACCTTATTAAGAAGAAACCCGATTCGGAGCATGCAGAATTCGTCATGCACGCTTTCACGAGCCACGATCACGTGCCATGCCAAATAAATATGCAATTTATCACTCTAGGAATTAAAATGAGCCTATAAAAGGCATTGGCTCTACAAGCTCATGCTAATTATTTTGTCAAGCATTATGTCTCTTTTCAAAGATGAAAAAATTCAAGCACGCCAAGCGACATGCCATGCCAAGCAGGAAATCATTATTTCACACATAGCCACGCTACAAGCTTAAGTGGGCCCAAGCCACGGAAATGCCCGGGGCTTGCTTGAGTGGGTTGTGGTATGGATGGTAACGAGCTTTCATGGGGCCCATTGATGAGCCAAGAAATGGAAGTTTTGGGCTGCTTGGGAGCCCCAAAACTCAAGCCCATTTCTTGAGCCCAAACACATGGGTTAGCATGAGATAGGAGAGAAAAGTGATCCAATGCCTTAGGAGAACATCCCATAGGCTGCTGTAGCATTTAGGAAAATCCATGATAATTAGGATGCCCAAAAACGCATAAGCCACTTCCAGCAGCTGGACGAAAGCATGTGGGCCGCTGGAAAGGGGAGCACCAGTAACCCCAATATTATGCACAAAGCCCAGCCCAGCATTTTATAAGAAATTCAGCATCGAGCTCCACCCTTAGCAGAACCCCAAGACGGTCAAACAAGGAGCCATGGTAGGAACCAATAGAAATCCGTGCGTGAAGGACAAATACCCATCGGACAAAGAACTCCCTCCATCTCTCTTTTCCTCTGCAAGCTCCATCTTGAAAACCCACAAGGAAAGCAGGTGGCGCCTCACCCTTATGGGGGAGGTCCAGCTGCGTCAAAACCTTGGAACCACAAAGTGCTCCTTACCCATGCACCTTGGATAGGAAAATTGCATCAAATAGGATCAAGTGGGAAGAAGCAACGAAAAAGGGAGGAGGAGGTTAGATAAAATTAGGGTTCTTTGTGGCTATAAAAGAGGGCCTTAGCTACCCAGAAAACCAACCCATTCTTCAGAGAGCAAGCTTCCTCTCTCACCTGCAAACCCAGTTTCAGAGCTTGGCCAAGCTTTGTCAGGCAACCTGAAATTTACTCAAGCCACCCAATCCTCTTCCTCCGTGGTCGTCTTCTTTTCCTGAGAGAAAAAACCTTCCTAATCTTCCTCTGCCCTAGTCTTAATTTCTGTCCTCTGTAAGAAACTCATGCTTTTCTCTCTCTCAAATTGCTAAACTTGTGAAAGCTTAGCTCCCATGCCACAAGCTCCACATGCCAAGCCATTCCATTGCTAATTTGTCACGTTTATTTGGTTCATTGGTGAAGGGAACCAAGGTGTTTTCAAAGGGTTTTCACAAACCCTTTCAAAACTCTCTTGGAGACTGGTCTTCGAACTCAGAAACAGGGGCAACCTCCTCAGCTCATCCTTTACAGCAGCCCAAGCCCATTCGTCTGGCTGCTGGAAGAAAAAGAACCCAACAGGTATATTCCATACTTCTAGCGATTGGATTTCACTCAAAACTAACCAAATGACTCCCCCCACCATATTATGATGTTTCCCAACTTTTGGGCTCGATCCGAAATCAATAGGTGTGAGAAATTGGACAATTCAAGTTCAACGGCAGTTTGTTCCAAATTGGAGTGGTTGGGGTAATTCATAGTTCTGGCGATTGGATTTCACTCAGAACACACCAAATGACTCCTCCCACCATATTATGATGTTGCCCATGTTTTGGGTTCGATCCGAAATTAATAGGTGAGAGAAATTGGACAATTCAAGTTCAACGGCAGTTTGTTCCTAATTGGAGTGGTTGGTGTATTCCATACTTCTAGCGATTGGATTTCACTCAAAACTCACCAAATGACTCCTCCCACCATATTATGTTGTTGCCCAAGTTTTGGGCTCGATCAGAAATCAATAGGAGTGAGAAATTGGACAATTCAAGTTCAACGGCAGTTCGTTCCTAATTGGAGTGGTTGGTGTATTCCATACTTCTAGCGATTGGATTTCACTCAAAACACACCAAATGGCTCCTCCCACCATATTATGATGTTGCCCAAGTTTTGGGCTCGATCCGAAATCAATAGGTGTGAGAAATTGGACAATTCAAGTTCAACGGCAGTTCGTTCCAAATTGGAGTGGTTGGTGTACTCCATACTTCTAGCGATTGGATTTCACTCAAAACTCACCAAATGACTCCTCCCACCATATTATGATCTTGCCCAAGTTTTGGGCTCGATGCGAAATCAATAGGTGTGAGAAATTGGACAATTCATGTTCAATGGCAGTTCGTTCCTAATTGGAGTTGTTGGTGTATTCCATACTTCTAGAGATTAGATTCCACTCAAAACTCACCAAATGGCTCCTCCCACCATATTATGATGTTGCCCAAGTTTTGGGATCGATCCAAAATCAATAGGTGTACGAAATTGGACAATTCAGGTTCAAAGGCAATTCGTTCCAAATTGGAGTGGTTGGGGTAATTCATTGTTCTGGCGATTGGATTTCACTCAGAACACAGCAAATGACTCCTCCCACCATATTATGATGTTGCCCACGTTTTGGGTTCGATCCGAAATCAATAGGTGTGAGAAATTGTACAATTCAAGTTCAACGGCAGTTCGTTCCTAATTGGAGTGGTTGGTGTATTCCATACTTTTAGCGATTCAATTTCACTCAAAACTCACCAAATGACTCCCCCCACCATATTATGATGTCGCCCAAGTTTTGGGCTCAATCCGAAATCAATAGGTGTGAGAAATTGGACAATTCAAGTTCAACGGCAGTTCGTTCCTAATTGGAGTGGTTGGTGTATTCCATACTTCTAGCGATTGGATTTCACTCTAAACTCACCAAATGGCTCCTGCCACCATATTATGATGTTGCCCACGTTTTGGGCTCGATCCGAAATCAATAGGTGTGAGAAATTGGACAATTCAAGTTCAATGGCAGGTCGTTCCTACTTGGAGTGGTTGGTGTATTCCATACTTCTAGAGATTGGATTTCACTCAAAACTCACCAAATGACTCCTCCCACCATATTATGATGTTGCCCAAGTTTTGGGATCGATCCGAAATCAATAGGTGTACGAAATTGGACAATTCAAGTTCAAAGGCAGTTCGTTCCAAATTGGAGTGGTTGGGGTAATTCATAGTTCTGGAGATTGGATTTCACTCAGAACACACCAAGGGACTCCTCCCACCATATTATGATGTTGCCCAAGTTTTGGGATCGATCCGAAATCAATAGGTGTAAGAAATTGGACAATTCAAGTGCAAAGGCAGTTCGTTCCAAATTGGAGTGGTTGGGGTAATTCATACTTCTAACGATCGGATTTCACTCAAAACTCCCCAAATGACTCCTCCCACCATATTATGATGTTGCCCAAGTTTTGGGCTCGATACGAAATCAATAGGTGTGAGAAATTGGACAATTCAAGTTCAACGGCAGTTCGTTCCTAATTGGAGTGGTTGGTGTATTATATACTTCTAGCGATTGGATTTCACTCAAACCTCGCCAAATGACCCCTCCCACCATATTATGATGTTGCCCATGTTTTGGGCTCGATCCGAAATAAATAGATGTACGAAATTGGACAATTCAAGTTCAACGGCAGTTCGTTCCGAATTGGAGTTGTTGGCGTATTCCATACTTCTAGCGATTGGATTTCACTCAAAACTCCCGAAATGACACCTCCCACCATATTATGACGTTGCCCAAGCTTTGGGCTCGATCCGAAATCAATAGGTGTGAGAAATTGGACAATTCAAGTTCAACGACAGTTTGTTCCCAATTGGAGTGGTTGGTGTATTCCATACTTCTAGCGATTGGATTTCACTCAAAACTCCCGAAATGACTCCTCCCACCATATTATGATGTTGTCCAAGTTTTGGGTTCGATCCGAAATCAATAGGTGTGAGAAATTGGACAATTCAAGTTCAACGACAGTTCGTTCCTAATTGGAGAGGTTGGTGTATTCCATACTTCTAGAGATTGGATTTCACTCAAAACTCACCAAATGACTCCTCCCACCATATTATGATGTTTCATAAGTTTTGGGCTCGATCCGAAATTATTAGGTGTTAGAAATTGGACAATTCAAGTTCAACGACAGATCGTTCCAAATTGGAGTGGTTGGGGTAATTCACAGTTCTGGTGAATGGATTTCCCTCAGAACATAGCAAATGACTCCTCCCACCATATTATGATGTTGCCCAAGTTCTGGGCTCGATCCGAAATCAATAGGTGTGAGAAATTGGACAATTCAAGTTCAACGGCAGTTCGTTCCTAATTGGAATGGTTGGTGTATTATATACTTCTAGCGATTGGATTTCACTCAAAACTCACCAAATGACTCCTCCCACCATATTATGATGTTGCGCAAGTTTTGGGCTCGATCATAAATCAATAGGTCTGAGAAATTGGACAATTCAAGTTCAACGGCAGTTCGTTCCTAACTGGAGTGGTTGGTATATTCCATACTTCTAATGATTGGATTTCACTCAACACTCCCGAAATGACTCCTCCCCCCATATTATGATGTTGCCCAAGTTTTGGGCTCGATCCGAAATCAATAGGTGTGAGAAATTGGACAATTCAAGTTCGACGGCAGTTCGTTCCTAATTGGAGTGGTTGGTGTATTCCATACTTCTAGCGATTGGATTTCACTCAAAACTCCCCAAATGACTCCTCCCACCATATTATGATGTTGCCCAAGTTTTGGGCTCGATTCGAAGTCAATAGGTGTGAGAAATTGGACAATTCAAGTTCAACGGCAGTTCGTTCCTAATTGGAGTGGTTGGTGTATTCCATACTTCTAGACATTGGATTTCACTCAAAACTCACCAAATGACTCCTCCCACCATATTATGACGTTGCCCAAGTTTTGGGATCGATCCAAAATCAATAGGTGTAAGAAATTGGACAATTCAAGTTCAAAGGCAGTTCGGTCCAAATTGGAGTGGTTGGGGTAATTCATAGTTCTGGCGATTGGATTTCACTCAGAACCCACCAAATGACTCCTCCCAATATATTATGATGTTGCCCATGTTTTGGGTTCGTTCCGAAATCAATAGGTGTGAGAAATTGCACATTTCAAGTTCAACGGCAGTTCGTTCCTAATTGGAGTGGTTGGTGTATTCCATACTTCTAGCTTTTCGATTTCGCTCAAAACTCACCAAATCACTCCTCCCACCATATTATGGTGTTTCCCAAGTTTTGGGTTCGATCCGAAATCGTTAGGTGTGAGAAATTGGACAGTTCAAGTTCAACGGCAGTGTGTTCATAATTGGAGTGGTTGGTGTATTCCATACTTCTATCGATTGGATTAAACTCAAAACACACCAAATGACTCCTCCCCCCACATTATGATGTTGCGCAAGTTTTGGGCTAGATCCGAAATGAATAGGTGTGAGAAATTGGACAATTCAAGTTCAACGGCAATTCGTTCCTAATTGGAGTGGTTGGTGTATTCCATACTTCTACCGATTGGATTTCACTCAAAACTCACCAAATGACTCCTCCCCCCACATTATGATGTTGCGCAAGTTTTGGGCTAGATCCGAAATGAATAGGTGTGAGAAATTGGACAATTCAAGTTCAACGGCAATTCGTTCCTAATTGGAGTGGTTGGTGTATTCCATACTTCTACCGATTGGATTTCACTCAAAACTCACCAAATGACTCCACCCACCATATTATGATGTTGCCCAAGTTTTGGCCTCGATCCGAAAACAATAGGTGTGAGAAATTGGACAACTCAAGTTCAACGGCAGTTCGTTCCTAATTGGAGTGGTTGGTGTATTCCATACTTCTAGCGATTGGATTTCACTCAAAACTCACCAAATGACTCCTCCCACCATACTATGATGTTTCCCAAGTTTTGGGCTCGATCCGAAATCAATTGGTGTGGGAAATTGGACAATTCAAGTTCAACGAAAGTTCGTTCCTAATGGGAGTGGTTGGTGTATTCCATACTTCTAGCGATTGGATTTCTCTCAAAACTCACCAAATGACTCCTCCCACCATATTATGATGTTGCACAAGTTTTGGGCTCGATCCGAAATCAATAGGTGTGAGAAATTGGACAATTCAATTTCAACGGCAGTTCGTTCCTAAATCGCGTGGTTGGTGTATTCCATACTTCTAGCTATTGGATTTCACTCAAAACTCCCCAAATGACTCCTCCCACCATATTATGATGTTTCCAAAGTTTTGGGCTCGATCCGAAATCATTAGGTGTGAGAAATTGGACAATTCAAGTTCAAAGGCAGTTCGTTCCAAATTGGAGTGGTTGGGGTAATTCATAGTTCTGGAGATTGGATTTCACTCAGAACACACCAAATGACTCCTCCCACCATATTATGACGTTGCCCAAGTTTTGGGTTCGATCCGAAAACAATAGGTGTGAGAAATTGGACAATTCAAGTTCAAAGGCAGTTCGTTCCTAATTGGAGTGGTTGGTGTATTCCATAGTTCTAGACATTGGATTTCACTCAAAACTCACCAAATGACTCCTCCCACCATATTATGATGTTTCCCAAGTTTTGGGCTGGACCCGAAATCAATAGGTGTTAGAAATTGGACAATTCAAGTTCACCGGCAGTTCATTCCTAATTGGAGTGGTTGGTGTATTCCATACTTCTAGACATTTGATTTCACTCAAAACTCACCAAATGACTCCTCCCACCATATTATGATGTTTCCCAAGTTTTGGGCTGGACCCGAAATCAATAGGTGTTAGAAATTGGACAATTCAAGTTCACCGACAGTTCATTCCTAATTGGAGTGGTTGGTGTATTCCATACTTCTAGACATTGGATTTCACTCAAAACTCACCAAATGACTCCTCCCACCATATTATGATGTTGCCCAGGTTTTGGACTCGATCCGAAATCAATATGTGTGAGAAATTGGACATATCAAGTTCAACGGCAGTTCGTTCCTAATTGGAGTGGTTGAGGTAATTCATAGTTCTGGCGATTGGATTTCACTCGGAACACACCAAATGAATCCTCCCACCATATTATGATGTTGCCCATGTTTTGGGTTCGTTCCGAAATCAATAGGTGTGAGAAATTGGACATATCAAGTTCAACGGCAGTTCGTTCCTAATTGGAGTGGTGGAGGTAATTCATAGTTCTGGAGATTGGATTTCACTCGGAACACACCAAATGACTCATCCCACCATATTATAATGTTGCCCATGTTTTGGGTTCAATCCGAAATCAAATGGTGTGAGAAATTGGACAATTCAAGTTCAACGGCAGTTCGTTCCTAATTGCAATGGTTGGATTATTCCGTACTTCTAGCGATTGGATTTCATTCAAAACACACCAAATGACACCTCCCACCATATTATGATGTTTCCCAAGTTTTGGGCTGGACCCGAAATCAATTAGTGTGAGAAATTGGACAATTCAAGTTCAACGGCAGTTCGTTCCTAACTGGAGTGGTTGGTGTATTCCATACTTCGAGCGATTGGATTTCACTCAAAACTCACCAAATGACTCCTCCCAGCGTATTATGATGTTGCCCAAGTTTTTGGCTCGATCCGAAATGAATAGGTGTAAGGAATTGGACAATTCAAGTTCAAAGGCAGTTCGTTCCAAATTGCACTGGATGGGGTAATTCTTCGTTCTGGCGATTAGATTTCTCTCAAAACTCACCAAATGACTCCTCCCACCATATTATAATGTTGCCCAAGTTTTGGGCTCGATCCGAAATCAATAGGTGAAAGAAATTGGACAATTCAAGTTCAAAGGAAGTTCATTCCAAATTGGAGTGGATGGGGTAATTCATAGTTCTGGCGATTGGATTTCACTCAAAACACACCAAATGACTCCTCCCCCCATATTATGATGTTGCCCAAGTTTTGGGCTCGATCCGAAATCAATAGGTGTGAGAAATTGGAGAATTCAAGTTCAACGGCAGTTCGTTCCTAATTGGAGTGGTTGGTGTATTCCATACTTCTAGCGATTGGATTTCACTCAAAACGCACCAAATGACTCCTCCCACGATATTATGATGTTCCCCAAGTTTTGGGCTCGATCCGTACTCAATAGGTGTGAGAAATTGGACAATTCAAGTTCAACGACAGTTCGTTCCTAATTGGAGTGGTTGGTGTATTCCATACTTCTAGCGATTGGATTTCACTCAAAACTCACCAAATGACTCCTCCCACCATATTATGATGTTGCCCAAGTTTTGGGCTCGATCCGAAATCTATAGGTGTAAGAAATTGGACAATTCTAGTTCAAAGGCAGTTCGTTCCAAATTGGAGTGGTTGGGGTAATTCATAGTTCTGGCGATTGGATTTCACTCAAAACACACCAAATGACACCTCCCCACATATTATGATGTTGCCCAAGTCTTGGGCTCGATCCGAAATCAATAGGTGCGAGAAATTGGACAATTCACGTTCAACGGCAGTTCGTTCCTAATTGGAGTGGTTGGTGTATTCCATAATTCTAGCAATTGGATTTCACTCAAAACTCACCAAATGACTCCTCCCACCGTATTATGATGTTGCCCAAGTTTTGGGCTCGATTCGAAATCAATTGGTGTGAGAAATTGGACAATTCAAGTTCAAAGGCAGTTCTTTCCTAATTGGAGTGGTTGGGGTATTCCCTACTTTTTGCGATTGGATTTCCCTCAAAACTCACCAAATGACTCCTCCCACCATATTGTGATGTTGCCCAAGTTTAGGGCTCGATCCGAAATCAATAGGTGTGAGAAATTGCACAATTCAAGTTCAACGGCAGTTCGTTCCTAATTGGAGTGGTTGGTGTATTACATACTTCTAGCGATTGGATTTCACTCAAAACTCACCAAATGACTCCTCCCACCATATTATGATGTTGCCCAAGTTTTGGGCTCGATCCGAAATTAATAGGTGTAAGAAACTGGACAATTCAAGTTCAGAGGCAGTTCGTTCCAAATTGGAGTGGTTGGGGTAATTCTTCGTTCTTTCAATTGGATTTCACTCAAAACGCATCAAATGACTCCTCCCACCATATTATGATCCTGCCCAACTTTTGGGCTCGATCCGAAATCAATAGGTGCGAGAAATTGGACAATTCAAGTTCAACGGCAGTTCGTTCCTAATTGGAGTGGTTGGTGCATTCCGTACTTCTAGCGATTGGATTTCACTCAAAACTCACCAAATCACTCCTCCCACCATATTATAATGTTGCCCAAGTTTTGGGCTCGATCCGAAATCAATAGGTGTGAGAAATTGGACAATTCAAGTTCAACGGCAGTTCGTTCCACATTGGAGTGGTTGGTGTATTCCATACTTCTAGCGATTGGATTTCACTCAAAACTAACGAAATGACTCCTCCCACCATATTATGATGTTGTCCAAGTTTTGGGCTCGATCCGAAATCAATAGGTGTGGGAAATTGGAGAATTCAAGTTCAACGGCAGTTCGTTCCTAATTGGAGTGGTTGGTGTATTCCATACTTCTAGCGATTGGATTTCACTCAAAACGCACCAAATGACTCCTCCCACGATATTATGATGTTCCCCAAGTTTTGGGCTCGATCCGTACTCAATAGGTGTGAGAAATTGGACAATTCAAGTTCAACGACAGTTCGTTCCTAATTGGAGTGGTTGGTGTATTCCATACTTCTAGCGATTGGATTTCACTCAAAACTCACCAAATGACTCCTCCCACCATATTATGATGTTGCCCAAGTTTTGGGCTCGATCCGAAATCTATAGGTGTAAGAAATTGGACAATTCTAGTTCAAAGGCAGTTCGTTCCAAATTGGAGTGGTTGGGGTAATTCATAGTTCTGGCGATTGGATTTCACTCAAAACACACCAAATGACTCCTCCCACCATATTATGATGTTGCCCAAGTTTGGGGCTCAATCCGAAATCGATAGGTGTCAGAAATCGAACAATTCAAGTTCAACGGCAGTTCGTTCCTAATTGGAGTGGTTGGTGTATTCCATACTTCTAAAGATTGGATATCACTCAAAACTCACCAAATGACTCCTCCCACCACATTATGCTGTTGCCCAAGTTTTGGGCTCGATCCGGAATCAATAGGTATGAGAAATTGCACAATTCAATTTCAACGATAGTTCGTTCCTACTTGGAGTGGTTGGTGTATTCCATACTTCTAGCGATTGGATTTCACTCAAAACTCACCAAATGACTCCTCCCACCATATTATGATGTTGCCCAAGTTTGGGGCTCGATCCGAAATCAATAGGTGTGAGAAATTGGACAGTTCAAGTTCAACGGCAGTTCGTTCCTAATTGGAGTGGTTGGTATATTCCATACTTCTAGCGATTGGATTTCACTCAAAACTCACCAAATGACTCTTCCCCCCATATTATCATGTTGCCCAAGTTTTGGGCTCGATCCGAAATCAATAGGGGTGAGAAATTGGACAATTCAAGTTCAACGGCAGTTCGTTCCTAATTGGAGTGGTTGGTGTATTTCATACTTCTAGCGATTGGATTTCACTCAAACCTCACCAAATGACTCCTCCCACCATATTATCATGTTGCCCAAGTTTTGGGCTCGATCCGAAATCAATAGGGGTGAGAAATTGGACAATTCAAGTTCAACGGCAGTTCGTTCCTAATTGGAGTGGTTGGTATATTCCATACTTCTAGCGATTTGATTTCACTCAAAACTCACCAAATGACTCCTCCCACCATATTATGATGTTGCCCAAGTTTGGGGCTCGATTCGAAATCAATAGGTGTGAGAAATTAGACAATTCATGTTCAATGGCGGTTCGTTCCTAATTGGAGTGGTTGGTGTATTCCACACTTCTAAAGATTGGATTTCACTCAAAACTCACCAAATGACTCCTCCCACCATATTATGATGTTGCCCAAGTTTTGGGCTCGATCCGGAATCAATAGGTATGAGAAATTGGACCAGTCAAGTTCAACGGTAGTTCGTTCCAAATTGGAGTGGTTGGTGTATTCCATACTTCTAGCGATTGGATTTCACTCAAAACTCACCAAATGACTCCTCCCACCATATTATGATGTTGCCCAAGTTTGGGGCTCGATCCGAAATCAATAGGTGTGAGAAATTTGACAATTCAAGTTCAACGGCAGTTCGTTCCTAATTGGAGTGGTTGGTGTATTCCATACTTCTAGCTATTGGATTTCTGTCAAAACTCACCAAATCACTTCTCCCACCATATTAGGATGTTACCCTAGTTTTGGGCTCGATCCGAAACCAATAGGTGTGAGAAATTGGACAATTCAAGTTCAACGGCAGTTCGTTCCTAATTGGAGTGGTTGGTGTATTCCATACTTCTAGCGATTGGATTTCACTCAAAACTCACCAAATGACTCCTCCAAACATATTGTGATGTTGCCCAAGTTTGGGGCTCGCTCCGAAATCAATAGGTGTGAGAAATTGGACAATTCAAGTTCAATGGCAGTTCGTTCCTAATTGGAGTGGTTGGTATATTCCATACTTCTAGCGATTTGATTTCACTCAAAACTCACCAAATGACTCCTCCCACCATATTATGATGTTGCCCACGTTTGGGGCTCGATCCGAAATCAATAGGTGTGAGAAATTGGACAATTCAAGTTCAACGGCAGTTCGTTCCTAATTGGAGTGGTTGGTGTATTCCATACTTCTAAAGATTGGATTTCACTCAAAACTCACCAAATGAGTCCTCCCACCATATTATGATGTTGCCCAAGTTTGGGTCCTCGATCCGAAATCAATAGGTGTGAGAAATTGCACAATTCAAGTTCAACGGCAGTTCGTTCCTAATTGGATTGGTTGGTATATTCCATACTTCTAGCGATTGGATTTCACTCAAAAACCTCACCAAATGACTCCTCCCACCATATTATCACGTTGCCCAAGTTTTGGGCTCGATCCGAAATCAATAGGTGTGAGAAATTGGACAATTCAAGTTTAACGGCTGTTCGTTCCTAATTGGAGTGGTTGGTGTATTCCATACTTCTAGCGATTGGATTTCACTCAAAACTCACCAAATGACTCTTCCCACCGTATTATGATGTTGCCCAAGTTTGGGGCTCGATCCGAAATCAATAGGTGTGAGAAATTGGACAATTCAAGTTCAACGGTAGTTCGTTCCTAATTGGAGTGGTTGGTGTATTCCATACTTCTAGCGACTGGATTTCACTCAAAACCCACAAAAGGACTCCTCCCACTATATTATCAAGTTGCCCAAGTTTTGGGCTCGATCTGAAATCAATAGGGTTGAGAAATTGGACAATTCAACTTCAACAGCAGTTCGTTCCTAATTGGAGTGGTTGGTGTATTCCATACTTCTAGCGATTGGATTTCACTCAAACCTCACCAAATGACTCCTCCCACCATATTATCATGTTGCCCAAGTTTTGGGCTCGATCCGAAATCAATAGGGGTGAGAAATTGGACAATTCAAGTTCAACGGCAGTTCGTTCCTAATTGGAGTGGTTGGTATATTCCATACTTCTAGCGATTTGATTTCACTCAAAACTCACCAAATGACTCCTCCCACCATATTATGATGTTGCCCAAGTTTGGGGCTCGATTCGAAATCAATAGGTGTGAGAAATTAGACAATTCATGTTCAACGGCGGTTCGTTCCTAATTGGAGTGGTTGGTGTATTCCACACTTCTAAAGATTGGATTTCACTCAAAACTCACCAAATGACTCCTCCCACCATATTATGATGTTGCCCAAGTTTTGGGCTCGATCCGGAATCAATAGGTATGAGAAATTGGACCAGTCAAGTTCAACGGTAGTTCGTTCCAAATTGGAGTGGTTGGTGTATTCCATACTTCTAGCGATTGGATTTCACTCAAAACTCACCAAATGACTCCTCCCACCATATTATGATGTTGCCCAAGTTTGGGGCTCGATCCGAAATCAATAGGTGTGAGAAATTTGACAATTCAAGTTCAACGGCAGTTCGTTCCTAATTGGAGTGGTTGGTGTATTCCATACTTCTAGCTATTGGATTTCTGTCAAAACTCACCAAATGACTTCTCCCACCATATTAGGATGTTACCCTAGTTTTGGGCTCGATCCGAAACCAATAGGTGTGAGAAATTGGACAATTCAAGTTCAACGGCAGTTCGTTCCTAATTGGAGTGGTTGGTGTATTCCATACTTCTACCGATTGGATTTCACTTAAAACTCACCAAATGACTCCTCCAAACATATTATGATGTTGCCCAAGTTTGGGGCTCGCTCCGAAATCAATAGGTGTGAGAAATTGGACAATTCAAGTTCAATGGCAGTTCGTTCCTAATTGGAGTGGTTGGTATATTCCATACTTCTAGCGATTTGATTTCACTCAAAACTCACCAAATGACTCCTCCCACCATATTATGATGTTGCCCACGTTTGGGGCTCGATCCGAAATCAATAGGTGTGAGAAATTGGACAATTCAAGTTCAACGGCAGTTCGTTCCTAATTGGAGTGGTTGGTGTATTCCATACTTCTAAAGATTGGATTTCACTCAAAACTCACCAAATGAGTCCTCCCACCATATTATGATGTTGCCCAAGTTTGGGTCCTCGATCCGAAATCAATAGGTGTGAGAAATTGCACAATTCAAGTTCAACGGCAATTCGTTCCTAATTGGAGTGGTTGGTATATTCCATACTTCTAGCGATTGGATTTCACTCAAAAACCTCACCAAATGACTCCTCCCACCATATTATCACGTTGCCCAAGTTTTGGGCTCGATCCGAAATCAATAGGTGTGAGAAATTGGACAATTCAAGTTTAACGGCTGTTCGTTCCTAATTGGAGTGGTTGGTGTATTCCATACTTCTAGCGATTGGATTTCACTCAAAACTCACCAAATGACTCTTCCCACCATATTATGATGTTGCCCAAGTTTGGGGCTCGATCCGAAATCAATAGGTGTGAGAAATTGGACAATTCAAGTTCAACGGTAGTTCGTTCCTAATTGGAGTGGTTGGTGTATTCCATACTTCTAGCGACTGGATTTCACTCAAAACCCACAAAAGGACTCCTCCCACTATATTATCAAGTTGCCCAAGTTTTGGGCTCGATCTGAAATCAATAGGGTTGAGAAATTGGACAATTCAACTTCAACAGCAGTTCGTTCCTAATTGGAGTGGTTGGTGTATTCCATACTTCTAGCGATTGGATTTCACTCAAACCTCACCAAATGACTCCTCCCACCATATTATCATGTTGCCCAAGTTTTGGGCTCGATCCGAAATCAATAGGGGTGAGAAATTGGACAATTCAAGTTCAACGGCAGTTCGTTCCCAATTGGGGTGATTGGTGTATTCCATACTTCTAGCGATTGGATTTCACTCACAACTCACCAAATGAGTCCTCCCACCATATTATGATGTTGCCCAAGTTAGGGCCTCGATCCGAAATCAATAGGTGTGAGAATTTGGACAATTCAAGTTCAACGGCAGTTCGTTCCTAATTGGGGTGATTGGTGTATTCCATACTTCTAGCGATTGGATTTCACTCAAAACTCACCAAATGACTGCTCCCACCATATTATCATGTTGCCCAAGTTTTGGGCTTGATTCGAAATCAATAGGTGTGAGAAATTGGACAATTCAAGTTCAACGGCATTTCGTTCCTAATTGGAGTGGTTGGTGTATTCCGTACTTCTAGCGATTGGATTTCACTCAAAACACACCAAATGACTCATCCCACCATGTTATGTTGTTGCCCAAGTTTGGGGCTCGATCCGAAATCAATAGGTGTGAGAAATGGGACAATTCAAGTTCGACGGCAGTTCGTTCCTAATTGAAGTGGTTGGTGTATTCCATACTTCTTGCGATTGGATTTCACTCAAAACTCACCAAATGACTCCTCCCACCATATTATGATGTTGCCCATGTTTGGGGCTCGATCCGAAAAAAATAGGTGTTCCAAATTGGACAATTCAAGTTCATCGGGAGTTCGTTCCTAATTGGAGTGGTTGGTGTATTCCATACTTCTAGCGATTGGATTTCACTCAAAACTCACCAAATAACTCCTCCCACCATATTATCATGTTGCCCAAGTTTTGGGCTCGATCCGAAATTAATAGGTGTGAGAAAATGGACAATTCAAGTTCAACGGCAGTTGGTTCCTAGTTGGAGTGGTTGGTGTATTCCATACTTCTTGCGATTGGATTTCACTCGAAACTCACCAAATGACGCCTCCCACCATATTTTGATGTTGCCCAAGTTTTCGGCTCGATCCGATATCTATAGGTGTGAGAAATTGGCCAATTCAAGTTCAACGGCAGTTCGTTCCTAATTGCAGTGGTTGGTGTATTCCATACTTCTAGCGATTGGATTTCACTCAAAACTCACCAAATGACTCCTCCCACCATATTTTGATGTTGCCCAGGTTTTGGGCTCGATCCGAAATCAATAGGTGTGAGAAATTGGACAATTCAAGTTCAACGGCAGTTCTTTCCTAATTGGAGTGGTTGGTGTATTCCATACTTCTTGCGATTGGATTTCACTCAAAACTCACCAAATGACTCCTCCCACCATATTATGAGGTTGCCCAAGTTTTGGGCTTCTTCCGAAATCAAATGGTGTGAGAAATTGGACAATTCAAGTTCAACGGCAGTTCGTTCCTAATTGGAGTGGTTGGTGTATTCCATACTTCTAGCGATTGGATTTCACTCAAAACTCACCAAATGACTCCTCCCACCATATTATGATGTTGCCCAAGGTTGGGGCTCGATCCGAAATAAATAGGTGTGAGAAATTGGACAATTCAAGTACAACGGCAGTTCGTTCCTAATTGGAGTGGTTGGTGGATTACATACTTCTAGCGATTGGATTTCACTCAAAACTCCCCAAATGACTCCTCCCACCATATTATGAAGTTGCCCAAGTTTTGGGCTCGATCCGAAATCAATAGGTGTGAGAAATTGGACAATTCAAGTTCAACGGCAGTTCGTTCCTAATTGGAGTGGTTGGTGTATTCCATACTTCTAGCGATTGGATTTCACTCGAAACTCACCAAATTACTCCTCCCACCATATTATCGTGTTGCCCATGTTTTGGGCTCGATCCGAAATCAGTAGGTGAAAGAAATTGGACAATTCAAGTACAACGGTAGTTCGTTCCTAGTTGGAGTGGTTGGTGTATTCCACACTTCTACCGATTGGATTTCACTCAAAACTCACCAAATGACTCCTCCCACCATATTATGATGTTGCCCAAGTTTTGGGCTCGATCCGAAATCAATAGGTGGCAGAAATTGGATAATTCAAGTTCAACGGCAGTTCGTTCCTAATTGGAGTGGTTGGTGTATTCCGTACTTCTAGCGATTGGATTTCACTCAAAACTCACCAAATGACTCCTCCCGCCATATTATGATGTTGCCCAAGTTTTGGGCTCGATCCGAAATCAATAGGTGAAATTAATTGGACAATTCAAGTACAACGGTAGTTCGTTCCTAGTTGTAGTGGATGGTGTATTCCACACTTCTAGCGATTGGATTTCACTCAAAACTCCCGAAATGATTCCTCCCACCATATTTTGATGTTGCCCAAGTTTTGGGCTCGATCCAAAATCGATAGGTGTCAGAAATAGGATAATTCAAGTTCAACGGCAGTTCGTTCCTAATTGGAGTGGTTGGTGTATTCCACACTTCTAGCGATTGGATTTCACTCAAAAGTCACCAAATGACTCCTCCCACCATATTATGATGTTGCCCAAGTTTTGGGATCGATCCGAAATCAATAGGTGTCAGAAATTGGATAATTCAAGTTCAACGGCAGTTCGTTCCTAATTGGAGTGGTTGGTGTATTCCATACTTCTAGCGATTGGATTTCACTAAAAACTCACCAAATGACTCCTCCCACCATATTATCATGTTGCCCAAGTTTTGGGCTCGATCCGAAATCAATAGGTGAAAGAAATTGGACAATTCAAGTACAACGGTAGTACGTTCCTAATTGGTGTGGTTGGTGCATTCCATACTTCTAGCGATTGGATTTCACTCAAAACTCACCAAATGACTCCTCCCACCAGATTATGATGTTGCCCAAGTTTCGGGCTCGATCCGAAATAAATAGGTGTGAGAAATTGGAGAATTCAAGTTCAACGGCAGTTCGTTCCTAATTGGAGTGGTTGGTGTATTCCATACTTCTACTTCTAACGATTGGATTTCACTCAAAACTCACGAAATTACTCCTCCCACCATATTATGAAGTTGCCATAGTTTTGGGCTCGATCCGAAATCAATAGGTGTGAGAAATAGGTGTGAGAAATTGGATAATTCAAGTTCAACGGCAGTTCGTTCCAAATTGGAGTGGTTGGTGTATTCCATACTTCTAGCGTTTGGATTTCACTCAAAACTCACCAAATGACTCCTCCCACCATATTATCATGTTGTCGAAGTTTTGGGCTCGATCCGAAATCAATAGGTGAAAGAAATTGGACAATTCAAGTACAACGGTAGTACGTTCCTAATTGGTGTGGTTGGTGCATTCCATACTTCTAGCGATTGGATTTCACTCAAAACTCACCAAATGACTCCTCCCACCAGATTATGATGTTGCCCAAGTTTCGGGCTCGATCCGAAATAAATAGGTGTGAGAAATTGGACAATTCAAGTTCAACGGCAGTTCGTTCCAAATTGGAGTGGTTGGTGTATTCCATACTTCTAGCGATTGGATATCACTCGAAACTCACCAAATTACTCCTCCCACCATATTATCGTGTTGCCCAAGTTTTGGGCTCGATCCGAAATCAAAAGGTGTGAGAAATTGGGCAACTCAAATTCAACAGCAGTTCGTTCCTAATTGGAGTAGTTGGTGTATTCCATACTTCTAGCGATTGGATTTCACTCAAACCTCACCAAATGACTCCTGCCACCATATTATGATGTTGCCCAAGTTTTGGACCCGATCCGAGATCAATAGGTGTGAGAAATTGGACAATTCAAGTTCAACGGCAGTTCGTTCCTAATTGGAGTGGTTGCTGTATTCCGTACTTCTAGCGATTGGATTTCACTCAAAACTCACCAAATGACTCCTCCCACCATATTATGAAGTTGCCATAGTTTTGGGCTCGATCCGAAATCAATAGGTGTGAGAAATTGGACAATTCAAGTTCAACGGCAGTTCGTTCCTAATTGGAGAGGTTGGTGTATTCCATACTTCTAGCGATTGGATTTCACTCAAAACTCACCAAATAACTCCTCCCACCATATTACCATGTTGCCCAAGTTTTGGGCTCGATCCGAAATCAATTGGTGTAAGAAATTGGACAATTCAAGTTCAACGGCAGTTCGTTCCTAATTGGAGTGGTTGGTGAACTCCATACTTCCCAAATGACTCCTCCCACCATATTATGAAGTTGCCCAAGTTTTGGGCTCGATCCGAAATCAATCGGTGTGAGAAACTGGACAATTCAAGTTCAACGGCAGTTCGTTCCTAATTGGAGTGGTTGGTGTATTCCCTACTTCTAGCGATCGGATTTCACTCAAAACTCACCAAATGACTCCTCCCACCATGTTATGAAGTTGCCATAGTTTTGGGCTCGATCCGAAATCAATAGGTGTGAGAAATTGGACAATTCAAGTTCAACGGCAGGTCGTTCCTAATTGGAGTGGTTGGTGTATTTCATACTTCTAGCGATTGGATTTCACTCAAAACTCATCAAATGACTCCTCCCACCATGTTATAATGTTGCCCAAGTTTTGGGCTCGATCCGAAATCAATAGGTGTGAGAAATTGGACAATTCAAGTTCAACGGCAGTTCGTTCCTAATTGGAGTGGTTGGTGAACCCCATACTTCTAGCGATTGGATTTCGCTCAAACCTCACCAAATGACTCCTCCCACCATATTATGATGTTGCCCAACTTTTGGGATCGAACCGAAATCAATAGGTGTCAGAAATTGGACAATTCAAGTTCAACGGCAGTTCGTTCCTAATGACTCCTCCCACCATATCATGATGTTGCCCAGGTTTTGGGATCGATCCGAAATCAATAGGTGTCAGAAATTGGATAATTCAAGTTCAACGACAGTTCGTTCCTAATTGGAGTGGTTGGTGTATTCCATACTTCTAGCGATTGGATTTCACTAAAAACTCACCAAATGACTCCTCCCACCATATTATGAAGTTGCCCAAGTTTTGGGCTCGATCCGAAATCAATAGGTGAAAGAAATTGGACAATTCAAGTACAACGGTAGCACGTTCCTAATCGGAGTGGTTGGTGTATTCCATACTTCTAGCGATTGGATTTCACTCAAAACTCACCAAATAACTCCTCCCACCATATTATCATGTTGCCCAAGTTTTGGGCACGATCCGAGGTCAATAGGTGTGAGAAATTGGACAATTCAAGTTCAACGGCAGTTCGTTCCTAATTGGAGTGGTTCGTGCATTCCATACTTCTAGCGATTGGATTTCACTCAAAACTCACCAAACTACTCCTCCCACCATATTACCAAGTTGCCCAAGTTTTGGGCTCGATCCGAAATCAATTAGTGTAAGAAATTGGACTATTCAAGTTCAACGGCAGTTCGTTCCTAATTGTAGTGGTTGGTGTATTCCGTACTTCTAGCGATTGGATTTCACTCAAAACTCACCAAATGACTACTCCCACCGTATTATGATGTTGCCCAAGTTTTGGGCTCGATCCGAAATCCATAGGTGTGAGAAATTGGACAATTGAAGTTCAACGGCATGTCATTCCTAATTGGAGTGGTTGGTGTATTCCATACTTCTAGCGATTGGAGTTCACTCAGAACTCACCAAATGACTCTTCCCACCATATTATGTTGTTGCCCAAGTTTTGGGCTCGATCCGAAATCAATAGGTGTGAGAAATTGGACAATTCAAGTTCAACGGTGGTTCGTTCCTAATTGGAGTGGTTGGTGTATTCCATACTTCTAGCGATTGGATTTCACTCAAAACTCACCAAATTACTCCTCCCACCAAATTTCCATGTTCCCCAAGTTTTAGGATCGATCCGAAATCAATTGGTGTAAGAAATTGGACAATTGAAGTCCAACGACAGTTCGTTCCTAATTGGAGTGGTTGGTGTATTCCGTACTTCTAGCGATTGGATTTCACTCAAACCTCACCAAATGACTCCTCCCACCATATTATGATGTTGCCCAAGTTTGGGGTTCGATCCGAAATCAATAGGTGTGAGAAATTGGACAATTCAAGTTCAACGGCAGTTCGTTCCTAATTGGAGTGGTTGGTGTATTCCATACTTCTAGCGATTGGATTTCACTCAAAACTCACCAAACGACTCTTCCCACCATATTATGTTGTTGCCCAAGTTTTGGGCTCGATCCGAAATCAATAGGTGTGAGAAGTTGGACAATTCAAGTTCAACGGCAGTTCGTTCCTAATTGGAGTGGTTGGTGTATTCCATACTTCTAAAGATTGGATTTCACTCAAAACTCACCAAATGACTCCTCCCACCATATTATGATGTTGCCCAAGTTTTGGGCTCGATCCGAAATCAATAGGTGTGAGAAATTGGGCAATTTAAGTTCAACGGCAATTCGTTCCAAATTGGAGTGGTTGCTGTTTTCCATACTTCTAGGGATTGGATTTCACTCAAAACTCACCAAATGACTCCTCCCACCATATTATGATGTTGCCCATGTTTGGGGCTCGATCCGAAATCGATAGGTGTGAGAAATCGGACAATTCAAGTTCAATGGCAGTTCGTTCCTAATTGGAGTGGTTGGTGTATTCCAAACTTCTAGCGATTGGATTTCACTCAAAACTCACCAAATGACTCCTCCCACCATATTATGATGTTGCCCAAGTTTTGGGCTCGATCCGAAATCAATAGGTGTGAGAAATTGGACAATTCAAGTTCAACGGCAGTTCGTTCCTAATGGGAGTGGTTGGTGTATTCCATACTTCTAGCAATTGGATTTCACTCAAAACTCAACAAAAGACTCCTCCCACAATATTATCTTGTTGCCCAAGTTTTGGGCTCGATCCGAAATCAATAGGTGTGAGATATTGGACAATTCAAGTGCAACGGCAGTTCGTTTCTAATTCGAGTGGTTGGTGTATTCCATACTTCTAGCGATTGGATTTCACTCAAAACTCACCAAATGATTCCTCCCACCATATCATGATGTTGCCCAAGTTTTGGGCTCGATCCGAAATCAATAGGGGTGAGAAATTGGACAATTCAAGTTCAACGGCAGTTCGTTCCTAATGGGAGTGGTTGGTGTATTCCATACTTCTAGCAATTGGATTTCACTCAAAACTCAACAAAAGACTCCTCCCACAATATTATCTTGTTGCCGAAGTTTTGGGCTCGATCCGAAATCAATAGGTGTGAGATATTGGACAATTCAAGTGCAACGGCAGTTCGTTCCTAATTGGAGTGGTTACTGTATTCCGTACTTCTAGCTGTTGGATTGCACTCAAAACTCACCAAATGACTCCTCCCACCATTTTATCTTGTTGCCCAAGTTTTGGGCTCGATCCGATATCAATAGGTGTGAGAAATTGGACAATTCAAGTTCAACGGCAGTTCGTTCCTAATGGGAGTGGTTGGTGTATTCCATACTTCTAGCAATTGGATTTCACTCAAAACTCAACAAAAGACTCCTCCCACAATATTATCTTGTTGCCGAAGTTTTGGGCTCGATCCGAAATCAATAGGTGTGAGATATTGGACAATTCAAGTGCAACGGCAGTTCGTTCCTAATTGGAGTGGTTGGTGTATTCCATACTTCTAGCGATTGGATTTCACTCAAAACTCACCAAATGACTCCTCCCACCATATTATGATGTTGTCCAAGTTTTGGGCTCGATCCGAAATCAATAGGTGTGAGAAATTGGACAATTCAAGTTCAACGGCAGTTCGTTCCTAATTGGAGTGGTTGGTGTATTCCGTACTTCTAGCGATTGGAGTTCACTCAAAACACACCAAATGACTCCTCCCACCACATTATGATGTTGCCCAAGTTTTGGGCTCGATCCGGAATCAATTGGTGTGAGAAATTGGACAATTCAAGTTCAACGGCACTTCGTTCCTAATTGGAGTAGTTGGTGTATTCCATACTTCTAGCGATTGGATTTCACTCAAAACTCACCAAATGACACCCCCCACCATATTATGATGTTGCCCAAATTTTGGGCTCGATCCGAAATCAATAGGTGTGAGAAATTGGGCAATTCATGTTCAACGGCAGTTCGTTCCTAATTGGAGTGGTTGGTGTATTCCATTCTTCTAGCGATTGGATTTCACACAAAACTCACCAAATGACTCCTCCCACCATATTATCATGTTGCCCAAGTTTTGGGCTCGACCCTACATCAATAGGTGTGAGAAATTGGGCAATTCAAGTTCAACGGCTGTTCGTTCCAAATTGGAGTGGTTGGTGTATTCCGTATTTCTAGCGATTGGATTTCACTCAAAACTCACCAAATGACTCCTAACGCCATATTATCATGTTGCCCAAGTTTTGGGCTCGATCCGAAATCAATAGGTGTGAGAAATTGGACAATTCAAGTTCAATGGCAGTTCGTTCCAAATTGGAGTGGTTGGTGTATTCCATACTTCTAGCGATTGGATTTCACTCAAAACTCACCAAATGACACCCCCCACCATATTATCATGTTGCCCAAATTTTGGGCTCGATCCGAAATCAATAGGTGTGAGAAATTGGGCAATTCATGTTCAACGACAGTTCGTTCCTAATTGGAGTGGTTGGTGTATTCCATACTTCTAGCGATTGGATTTCACTCAAAACTCACCAAATGACTCCTCCCACCATATTATCATGTTGCCCAAGATTTGGGCTGGATCCGAAATCAATAGGTGTGAGAAATTGGACAATTCATGTTCAACGGCAGTTCGTTCCTAATTGGAGTGGTTGGTGTATTCCATACTTCTAGCAATTGGATTTCACTCAAAACTCACCAAATGACTCCTCCCACTATATTATGTTGTTGCCCAAGTTTTGAGCTCGATCCGAAATCAATAGGTGTAAGAAATTGGACAATTCAATTTCAACGACAGTTCGTTCCTAATTGGAGTGGTTGGTGTATTCCACACTTCTAGCGATTGGATTTCACTCAAAACTGACCAAATGACTCCTCCCACCATATTATGATGTAGTCCAAGTTTTGGGCTTGATCCGAAATCAATAGGTGTGAGAAATTGGACAATTCAAGTTCAACGGCAGTTCGTTCCTAATTGGAGTGGTTGGTGTATTACATACTTCTAGCGATTGGATTTCACTCAAACCTCACCAGAGGACTCCTCCCACCATATTATGATGTTGCCCAAGTTTGGGTCCCGATCCGAAATCAATAGGTGTGAGAAATTGGACAATTCAAGTTCAACGGCAGTTCGTTCCATATTGGAGTGGTGGGTGTATTCCATACTTCTAGCGATTGGATTTCACTCAAAACTCACCAAATGACTCCTCCCACCATATTATGATGTTGCCCAAGTTCGGGGCTCGATCCGAAATCAATAGGTGTTCCAAATTGGACAATTCAAGTTCAACGGCAGTT
The DNA here is from genome assembly GCF_965620075.1 of Prunus avium. NCBI lineage: Eukaryota > Viridiplantae > Streptophyta > Magnoliopsida > Rosales > Rosaceae > Prunus > Prunus avium. The sequence goes on along the minus strand of NC_142291.1, from coordinate 21,801,120 downwards.
CGTACCAAATTGGAGTGGTTGGTGTATTCCATCCTTCTAGCGATTCGATTTCACACAAAACTCACCAAATGACTCCTCCCACCACATTATGATGTAGTCCAAGTTTTGGGCTTGATCCGAAATCAATAGGTATGAGAAATTGGACAATTCAAGTTCAACGGCAGTTCGTTCCTAATTGGAGTGGTTGGTGTATTCCATACTTCTAGCGATTGGATTTCACTCAAACCTCACCAGAGGACTCCTCCCACCATATTATGATGTTGCCCAAGTTTGGGTCCCGATCCGAAATCAATAGGTGTGAGAAATTGGACAATTCTAGTTCAACGGCAGTTCGTTCCTAATTGGAGTGGTTGGTGTATTCCATAATTCTAGCAGTTGGATTTCACTCAAAACTCACCAAATGACTCCTCCCACCATATTATGATGTTGCCCAAGTTTTGGGCTCGATCCGAAATCAATAGGTGTGAGAAAATGGACAATTCAAGTTCAACGGCAGTTCGTTCCTAATTGGAGTGGTTGGTGTATTCCATATTTCTAGCGATTGAATTTCACACAAAACTCACCAAATGACTCCTCCCACCATATTATGATGTTGACCAAGTTTTGGGATCGATCCGAAATCAATAGGTGTGAGAAATTGGGCAATTCATGTTCAACGGCAGTTCGTTCCTAATTGGAGTGGTTGGTGTATTCCATATTTCTAGCGATTGGATTTCACACAAAACTCACCAAATGACTCCTCCCACCATATTATGATGTTGACCAAGTTTTGGGCTGGATCCGAAATCAATAGCTGTTCTAAATTAGACAATTCAAGTTCAACGGCAGTTCGTTCCTAATTGGAGTGGTTGGTGTATTCCGTACTTCTAGCGATTGGATTTCACTCAAAACTCACCAAATGACTCCTCCCACCATATTATGATGTTGCCCAAGTTTGGGGCTCGATCCGAAATCAATAGGTGTTCCAAATTGGACAATTCAAGTTCAACGGCAGTTCGTACCAAATTGGAGTGGTTGGTGTATTCCATATTTCTAGCGATTGGATTTCACAAAAAACTGACCAAATGACTCCTCCCACCATATTATGATGTTGCCCAAGTTTTGGGCGCGATCCGAAATCAATAGGTGTGAGAAATTAGACAATTCAAGTTCAACGGCAGTTCGTTCCTAATTGGAGTGGTTGGTGTATTCCGTACTTCTAGCGATTGGATTTTACTCAAAACTCACCAAATGATTCCTCCCACCATATTATGTTGTTGCCCAAGTTTTGGGCTCGATCCGAAATCAATAGGTGTTCCAAATTGGACAATTCAAGTTCAACGGCAGTTCGTTCCTAATTGGAGTGGTCGGTGTATTCCATACTTCTAGCGATTGGATTTCACTCAAAACTCACCAAATGACTCCTCCCACCATATTATGATGTTGCCCAAGTTTTGGGATCGATCCGAAATCAATAGGTGTTCCAAATCGGACAATTCAAGTTCAACGGCAGTTCGTTCCTAATTGGAGTGATTGGTGTATTCCATACTTCTAGCGATTGCATTTCACTCAAAACTCACCAAATGACTCCTCCCACCATATTATGATGTTACCCAAGTTTGGGGCTCGATCCGAAATCAATATGTGTTCCAAATTGGACAATTCAAGTTCAACGGCAGTTCGTACCAAATTGGAGTGGTTGGTGTATTCCATACTTCTAGCGATTGGATTTCACAAAAAACTGACCAAATGACTCCTCCCACCATATTATGATGTTGCCCAAGTTTTGGGCGCGACCCGAAATCAATAGGTGTGAGAAATTAGACAATTCAAGTTCAACGGCAGTTCGTTCCTAATTGGAGTGGTTGGTGTATTCCGTACTTCTAGCGATTGGATTTTACTCAAAACTCACCAAATGACTCCTCCCACCATATTATGATGATGCCCAAGTTTTGGGCTCGATCCGAAATCAATAGGTGTTCCAAATTGGACAATTCAAGTTCAACGGCAGTTCGTTCCTAATTGGAGTGGTTGGTGTATTCCATACTTCTAGCGATTGGATTTCACTCAAAACTCACCAAATGACTCCTCCCACCATATTATGGTGTTGCCCAAGTTTTAGGCTCGATCCGAAATCAATAGGTGTGAGAAATTGGACAATTCATGTTCAACGGCAGTTCGTTCCTAATTGGAGTGGTTGGTGTATTCCATACTTCTAGTGATTGGATTTCACTCAAAACTCACCAAATGACTCATCCCACCATATTATGATATTGCCCAAGTTTGGGGCTCGATCCGAAATCAATAGGTGTGAGAAATTGGACAATTCAAGTTCAACGGCAGTTCGTACCAAATTGGAGTGGTTGGTGTATTCCATATTTCTAGCGATTGGATTTCACAAAAAACTGACCAAATGACTCCTCCCACCATATTATGATGTTGCCCAAGTTTTGGGCGCGATCCGAAATCAATAGGTGTGAGAAATTAGACAATTCAAGTTCAACGGCAGTTCGTTCCTAATTGGAGTGGTAGGTGTATTCCGTACTTCTAGCGATTGGATTTTACTCAAAACTCACCAAATGATTCCTCCCACCATATTATGTTGTTGCCCAAGTTTTGGGCTCGATCCGAAATCAATAGGTATTCCAAATTGGACAATTCAAGTTCAACGGCAGTTCGTTCCTAATTGGAGTGGTCGGTGTATTCCATACTTCTAGCGATTGGATTTCACTCAAAACTCACCAAATGACTCCTCCCACCATATTATGATGTTGCCCAAGTTTTGGGATCGATCCGAAATCAATAGGTGTTCCAAATTGGACAATTCAAGTTCAACGGCAGTTCGTTCCTAATTGGAGTGATTGGTGTATTCCATACTTCTAGCGATTGGATTTCACTCAAAACTCACCAAATGACTCCTCCCACCATATTATGATGTTGCCCAAGTTTGGGGCTCGATCCGAAATCAATATGTGTTCCAAATTGGACAATTCAAGTTCAACGGCAGTTCGTACCAAATTGGAGTGGTTGGTGTATTCCATACTTCTAGCGATTGGATTTCACAAAAAACTGACCAAATGACTCCTCCCACCATATTATGATGTTGCCCAAGTTTTGGGCGCGACCCGAAATCAATAGGTGTGAGAAATTAGACAATTCAAGTTCAACGGCAGTTCGTTCCTAATTGGAGTGGTTGGTGTATTCCGTACTTCTAGCGATTGGATTTTACTCAAAACTCACCAAATGACTGCTCCCACCATATTATGATGTTGCCCAAGTTTTGGGCTCGATCCGAAATCAATAGGTGTTCCAAATTGGACAATTCAAGTTCAACGGCAGTTCGTTCCTAATTGGAGTGGTTGGTGTATTCCATACTTCCAGCGATTGGATTTCACTCAAAACTCACCAAATGACTCCTCCCACCATATTATGGTGTTGCCCAAGTTTTAGGCTCGATCCGAAATCAATAGGTGTGAGAAATTGGACAATTCATGTTCAACGGCAGTTCGTTCCTAATTGGAGTGGTTGGTGTATTCCATACTTCTAGCGATTGGATTTCACTCAAAACTCACCAAATGACTCCTCCCACCATATTATGATGTTGCCCAAGTTTTGGGCTCGTTCCGAAATGAATAGGTGTTCAAAATTGGACAATTCAAGTTCAACGGCAGTTCGTTCCTAATTGGAGTGGTTGGTGTATTCCATACTTCTAGCGATTGGATTTCACTCAAAACTCACCAAATGACTCCTCCCACCATATTACGATGTTGCCCAAGTTTTGGGCTCGATCCGAAATCAATAGGAGTGAGAAATTGAACAGTTCAAGTTCAACGGCAGTTCGTTCCAAATTGGAATGGTTGGTGTATTCCATACTTCTAGCGATTGGATATCACTCAAAACTCACCAAATGACTCCTCCCACCATATTATGATGTTGCCGAAGTTTGGGGCACGGTCCGAAATCAATAGGTCTGAGAAATTGGACAATTCAAGTTCAACGGCAGTTCGTTCCAAATTGGAGTGGTTGGTGTATTCCATACTTCTAGCGAATTGATTTCACTCAAAACTCACCAAATGACTCCTCCCACCATATTGTGATGTTGCCCAAGTTTTCGGCTCGATCCGAAATAAATAGTTGTGAGAAATTGGACAATTCAAGTTCAACGGCAGTTCGTTCCTAATTGGAGTGGTCGGTGTATTCCATACTTCTAGCGATTGGATTTCACTCAAAACTCACCAAATGACTCCTCCCACCATATTATGATGTTGACCAAGTTTTGGGCTCGATCTGAAATCAATAGGTGTCCGAAATTGGACAATTCAAGTTCATTGGCAGTTCGTTCCTAATTGGAGTGGTTGGTGTATTCCATACTTCTAGCGATCGGATTTCACTCATAACACACCAAATGACTCCTCCCACCATATTATGATGTTGCCCAAGTTTTGGGCTCGATCCGAAATCAATAGGTGTTCCAAATTGGACAATTCAAGTACAACGGCAGTTCGTTCCTTATTAGCGTGGTTGGTGTATTCCATACTTCTAGCAATTGGATTTCACTCTTCACTCAAGTTTTGGGCTCGATCCGAAATCAATAGGTGTGAGAAATTGGACAATTCAAGTACAACGGCAGTTCGTTCCTAATTGGAGTGGTTGGTGTATTCCATACTTCTAGTGATTGGATTTCACTCAAAACTCACCAAATGACTCCTCCCACCATATTATGATGTTGCCCAAGTTTTGCGCTCGATCCGAAATCAATAGGTGTGAGAAATTGGACAATTCAAGTTGAACGGCAGTTCGTTCCTAATTGGAGTGGTTAGTGTATTCCATACTTCTAGCGATTGAATTTCTCTCAAAACTCACCAAATGACTCCTCCCACCATATCATGATGTTGCCCAAGTTTTGGGCTCGATCCGAAATCAATAGGTGTGAGAAATTGGACAATTCAAGTTCAACGGCAGTTCGTTCCTAATTGGAGTGGTTGGTGTATTCCATACTTCTAGCGATTGAATTTCACTCAAAACTCACCAAATGACTCCTCCCACCTTATTATGATGTTGCCCAAGTTTGGGGCTCGATCCGAAATCAATAGGTGTGAGAAATTGGACAATTCAAGTTGAACGGCAGTTCGTTCCTAATTGGAGTGGTTGGTGTATTTCATACTCCTAGCGATTGGATTTCACTCAAAACTCACCAAATGACTCCTACCACCATATTATGATGTTGCCCAAGTTTTGGGCTCGATCCGAAATCAATAGGTGTGAGAAATTGGACAATTCAAGTTCAACGGCAGTGCATTCCTAATTGGAGTGGTTGGTTTATTCCATACTTCTAGATATTGGATTTCACTCAAAACTCACCAAATGACTCCTCCCACCATATTATGATGTTGCCCAAGGTTTGGGCTCGATCCAAAATCAATAGGTGTTCCAAATTGGACAATTCAAGTACAACGGCAGTTAGTTCCTAATTGGAGTGGTTGGTGTATTCCATACTTCTAGCGATTGGATTTCTCTCAAAACTCACCAAAAGACTCCTCCCACCATATTATGATGTTGCCCAAGTTTTGGGCTCGATCCGAAATCAATAGGTGTTCCAAATTGGACAATTCAAGTTCCACGGCAGTTCGTTCCTAATTGGAGTGGTTGGTGTATTCCATACTTCTAGCTATTGGATTTCACTCAAAACTCACCAAATGACTCCTCCCACCATATTATGATGTTGCCCAAGTTTTGGGCTCGATCCGAAATAAATAGTTGTGAGAAATTGGACAATTCAAGTTCAACGGCAGTTCGTTCCTAATTGGAGTGGTTGGTGTATTCCATACTTCTAGCGATTGAATTTCACTCAAAACTCACCAAATGACTCCTCCCACCATATTTTGATGTTGCCCAAGTTTTGGGCTCGATCCGAAATCAATAGGTGTGAGAAATTGGACAATTCAAGTTCAACGGCAGTGCATTCCTAATTGGAGTGGTTGGTTTATTCCATACTTCTAGATATTGGATTTCACTCAAAACTCACCAAATGACTCCTCCCACCATATTATGATGTTGCCCAAGGTTTGGGCTCGATCCAAAATCAATAGGTGTTCCAAATTGGACAATTGAAGTTCAACGGCAGTTCGTTCCTAATTGGAGTGGTTGGTGTTTTCCATACTTCTAGCGATTGGATTTCGCTGAAAACTCACCAAATGACTCCTCCCACCATATTATGATGTTGCCCAAGTTTTGGGCACGATCCGAAATCAATAGGTGTTCGAAATTGGACAATTCAAGTTCAACGGCAGTTCGTTCCTAATTGGAGTGGTTGGTGTATTCCATACTTCTTGCGATTGGATTTCACACAAAACACACCAAATAACTCCTCGCACCATATTATGATGTTGCCCAAGTTTTGGGCTCGATCCGAAATCAATAGGTGTTCCCAATTGAACAATTCAAGTTCAAAGGCAGTTCATTCCTAATGGGAGTGGTTGGTGTATTCCATACTTCTAGTGATTGGATTTCACACAAAACACACCAAATAACTCCTCGCACCATATTATGATGTTGCCCAAGTTTTGGGCTCGATCCGAAATCAATAGGTGTTCCAAATTGAACAATTCAAGTTCAAAGGCAGTTCATTCCTAATGGGAGTGGTTGGTGTATTCCATACTTCTAGTGATTGGATTTCACACAAAACACACCAAATAACTCCTCGCACCATATTATGATGTTGCCCAAGTTTTGGGCTCGATCCGAAATCAATAGGTGTTCCAAATTGGACAATTGAAGTTCAACGGCAGTTCGTTCCTAATTGGAGTGGTTGGTGTATTCCATACTTCTAGCGATTGGATTTCTCTCAAAACTCACCAAAAGACTCCTCCCACCATATTATGATGTTGCCCAAGTTTTGGGCTCGATCCGAAATCAATAGGTGTTCCAAATTGGACAATTCAAGTTCCACGGCAGTTCGTTCCTAATTGGAGTGGTTGGTGTATTCCATACTTCTAGCGATTGGATTTCGCTGAAAACTCACCAAATGACTCCTCCCACCATATTATGATGTTGCCCAAGTTTTGGGCACGATCCGAAATCAATAGGTGTTCGAAATTGGACAATTCAAGTTCAACGGCAGTTCGTTCCTAATTGGAGTGGTTGGTGTATTCCATACTTCTTGCGATTGGATTTCACTCAAAACTCACCAAATGACTCCTCCCTCCGTATTATGATGTTGCCCAAGTTTTGGGATCGATCCGAAATCAATAGGTGTTCAAAATGGGACAATTCAAGTTCAACGGCAGTACGTTCCAAATCGGACTGGTTGGTGTATTCCATACTTCTAGCGTTTGGATTTCACTCAAAACTCACCAAATGACTCCTCCCACCGTATTATGATGTTGCCCAAGTTTTGGGCTCGATCCGAAATCAATAGGTGTTCCAAATTGGACAATTCAATTTCAACGGCAGTTCGTTCCTAATTGGAGTGGTTGGTGTATTCCATACCTCTAGCGATTGGATTTCACTCAAAACTCACCAAATGACTCCTCCCACCATATTATGATGTTCCCCAAGTTTTGGGCTCAATCCGAAATCGATAGGTGTTCCAAATTGGACAATTCAAGTTCAACGGCAGTACGTTCCAAATTGGAGTGGTTGGTGTATCCCATACTTCTAGAGATTGGATTTCACTCAAAACTCACCAAATGACTCCTCCCACCGTATTATGATGTTGCCCAAGTTTTGGGCTCGAACATAAATGAATTGGTGTTCCAAATTGGAGACTTCAAGTTCAATGGCAGTTCGTTCCTAATTGGAGTGGTTGGTGTATTCCATACTTCTAGCGATTGGATTTCCCACAAAACTCACCAAATGACTCCTCGTACCATATTATGATGTTGCCCAAGTTTTGGGCTCGATCCGAAATCAATAGGTGTGAGAAATTGGTCAATTCAATTTCAACGACAGTTCGTTCCTAATTGGAGTGGTTGGTGTATTCCATACTTCTAGGGATTGGATTTCACTCAAAACTAACCAAATGACTCCTCCCACCATATTATGATGTTGTCCAAGTTTTGGGCTCGATCCGAAATCAATAGGTGTTCCAAATTGGACAATTCAAGTTCAACGGCGGTTCGTTCCTAATTGGAGTGGTTGGTGTATTCCATACTTCTAGCGATTGGATTTCACTCAAAACTAACCAAATGACTCCTCCCACCATATTATGATGTTGTCCAAGTTTTGGGCTCGATCCGAAATCAATAGGTGTTCCAAATTGGACAATTCAAGTTCAACGGCGGTTCGTTCCTAATTGGAGTGGTTGGTGTATTCCATACTTCTAGCGATTGGATTTCACTCAAAAGTAACCAAATGACTCCTCCCACCATATTATGATGTTGCCCAAGTTTTGGGCTCGATCCGAAATCAATAGGTGTGAGAAATTTGTCAATTCAATTTGAACGACAGTTCGTTCCTAATTGGAGAGGTCGGTGTATTCAATACTTCTAGCGATTGGATTTCGCTCAAAACTCACCAAACGACTCCTCCCACCATATTATGTTGTTGCCCAAGTTTTGGGCTCGATCCGAAATCAGTAGGTGTGAGAAATTTGTCAATTCAATTTCAACGACAGTTCGTTCCTAATTGGAGTGGTTGGTGTATTACATACTTCTAGCGATTGGATTTCACTCAAAACTCACCAAATGACTCCTCCCACCATATTATGATGTTGCCCAAGTTTTCGGCTCGATCCGAAATCAATAGGTATTCGAAATTGAACAATTCAAGTTCAACGGCAGTTCGTTCCTAATTGGAGTGGTTGGTGTATTCCATACTTCTAGCGATTGGATTTCTCTCAAAATTCACCAAATGACATCTCCCACCATATTATGATGTTGCCCAAGTTTTGGGCTCGATCCGAAATCCATAGGTGTGAGAAATTGGACAATTCAAGTTCAACGGTAGTTCGTTCCTAATTGGAGTGGTTGGTGTATTCCATACTTCTAGAGATTGGATTTTACTCAAAACTCACCAAATGACTCCTCCCACCATATTATGGTATTGCCCATGTTTTCGGCTCGATCCGAAAGCAATAGTTGTTCCAAATTAGACAATTCATGTTCAACGGCAGTTCGTTCCTAATTGGAGTGGTTGGTGTATTCCGTACTTCTAGCGATCGGATTTCACTCAAAACTCACCAAATGACTCCTCCCACCATATTATGTTGTTGCCCAAATTTGGGGCTCGATCCGAACTCAACAGGTGTGAGAAATTGGACAATTCAAGATTAACGGCAGTTCGTTCCTAATTGGAGTGGTTGGTGTATTCCATACTTCTAGCGATTGGATTTCACTCTAAACTCACCAAATGACTCCTCCCACCATATTATGATGTTGCCCAAGTTTTGGGCTCGATCCCAAATCAGTAGGTGTGAGAAATTGGACAATTCAAGTTCAACGGCAGTTCGTTCCTAATTGGAGTGGTTGGTGTATTCGATACTTCTAGTGATTGGATTTCTCTCAAAATTCTCCAAATGACTTCTCCCACAATATTATGATGTTGCCCAAGTTTTGGGCTCGATCCGAATTCAATAGGAGTGAGAAATTGGACAATTCAAGTTCAACGGTAGTTCGTTCCTAATTGGAGTGGTTGGTATATTCCATACTTCTAGCGATTGGATTTCACTCAAAACTCACCAAATGACTCCTCCCACCATATTATGATATTACCCAAGTTTCCGGCTCGATCCGAAAGCAATAGGTGTTTCAAATTAGACAATTCAAGTTCAACGGCAGTTCGTTCCTAATTGGAGTGGTTGGTGTATTCCATACTTCTAGCGATTGGATTTCTCTCAAAACTCAGCAAATGACTCCTCCCACCATATTATGATGTTGCCCAAGTTTTGGGCTCGATCCGAAATCAATAGGTGTTCCAAATTGGACAATTCAAGTTCAATGGCAGTTCGTTCCTAATTGGAGTGGTTGGTGTATTCCATACTTCTAGCGATTGGGTTTCATTCAAAACTCACCAAATGACTCCTCCCACCGTATTATGATGTTGCCCAAGTTTTGGGCCCGATCAGAAATCAATACGTGTGAGAAATTGGACAATTCAATTTCAACGGCAGTTCGTTCCTAATTGGAGTGGTTGGTGTATTCCATACTTCTAGCGATTGGATTTCACTCAAAACTCAGCAAATGACTCCTCCCACCATATTATAATGTTGCCCAAGTTTTGGGCTCGATCCGAAATCAATAGGTGTTCCAAATTGGACAATTCAAGTTCAACGGCGGTTCGTTCCTAATTGGAGTGGTTGGTGTATTCCATACTTCTAGCGATTGGATTTCACTCAAAACTCACCAAATGACTCCTCCCACCATATTATGATGTTGCCCAAGTTTTGGGCTCGATCCGATATCAATAGGTGTTCCAAATTGGACAATTCAAGTTCAACGGCAGTTCGTTCCTAACTGGAGTGGTTGGTGTATTCCATACTTCTAGCGATTGGATTTTACTAAAAACTCACCAAATGACTCCCCACACCATATCATGATGTTGCCCTAGTTTTGGGCTCGATCCGAAATCAATTGGTGTGAGAAATTGGACAATTCAAGTTCAACGGCAGTTCGTTCCTAATTGGAGTGGTTGGTGTATTCCATACTTCTAGCGATTGGATATTACTCAAAACTCACAAAATGACTCTTCCCACCATATTATGATGTTCCCAAAGTTTGGGGCTCGATCCGAAATCAATAGGTGTGAGAAATTGGACACTTCAAGTTCAACGGCAGTTCGTTCCTAATTGGAGTGGTTGGTGTATTCCATACTTCTAGCGATTGGATTTCACTCAAAACTCACCAAATCACTCCTCCCACCATATTATGATGTTGCCCAAGTTTTGGGCTCGATCCGAAATCAATAGGTGTTCGAAATTGGACAATTCAAGTTCAACGGCAGTTCGTTCCTAATTGGAGTGGTTGGTGTATTCCACACTTCTAGCGATTGGATTTCACTCAAAACTCACCAAATGACTCCTCCCACCATATTATGATGTTGCCCAAGTTTTGGGCTCGATCAGAAATCAATAGGTGTTCCAAATTGGACAATTCAAGTTCAACGGCAGTGCGTTCCTAATTGTAGTGGTTGGTGTATTCCATACTTCTAGCGATTGGATTTCACTCAAAACTCACCAAATGACTCCTCCCACCATATTATGATGTTGCCCAAGTTTGGGGCTCGATCCGAAATCAATAGGTGTTCCAAATTGGACAATTCAAGTTCAACGGCAGTTCGTTCCTAATTGGAGTGGTTGGTGTATTCCATACTTCTAGCGATTGGATTTCACTCAAAACTCACCAAATGACTCTTCCCACCATATTATGATGTTGCCCAAGTTTGGGGCTCGATCCGAAATCAATAGGTGTGAGAAATTGGACAATTCAAGTTCAACGGCAGTTCGTTCCTAATTGGAGTGGTTGGTGTATTCCATACTTCTAGCGATTGGATTTCACTCAAAACTAACCAAATGACTCCTCCCACCATATTATGATGTTGCCCAAGTTTTGGGCTCGATCCAAAATCAATAAGTGTTCCAAATTGGACAATTCAAGTTCAACGGCAGTTCGTTCCTAATTGGCGTGGTTGGTGTATTCCATACTTCTAGCGATTGGATTTCACTCAAAACACACCAAACGACTCCACAAACCATATTATGATTTACCCAAGTTTTGGGCTCGAACCGAAATCAATAAGTGTTCCAAATTGGACAATTAAAGTTCAACGGCAGTTCGTTCCTAATTGGAATGGTTGGTGTATTCCATACTTCTAGCGATTGGTTCACTCAAAACTCACCAAATGACTCCTCCCACCATATTATGATTTTGCCCAAGTTTTGGGCTCGATCCGAAATCAATAGGTGTTCCAACTTGGGCAATTCAAGTTCAACGGCAGTTCGTTCCTAATTGGAGTGGTAGGTGTATTCCATACTTCTAGCTGTTGGATTTCACTAAAAACTCACCAAATGACTCCTCCCACCATATTATGATGTTGCCCAAGTTTGGGGCTCGATCCGAAATCAATAGGTGTTCCAAATTGGACAATTCAAGTTCAACGACAGTTCGTTCCTAATTGGAGTGGTTGGTGTATTCCATACTTCTTGCGATTGGATTTCACTCAAAACTCACCAAATGACTCCTCCGACCATAGTATGATGTTGCCCAAGTTTTGGGCTCGATCTGAAATCAATAGGGGTGAGAAATTGGACAATTCAAGTTCAACGGCAGTTCGTTCCTCATTGGAGTGGTTGGTGTATTCCATACTCCTAGCGATTGGATTTCACTCAAAACTCACCAAATGACTCCTCCCACCATATTATGATGTTGCCCAAGTTTTGGGCTCGATCCGAAATCAATAGGTGTTCCAAATTGGACAATTCAAGTTCTACGGCAGTTCGTTCCTAATTGGAGTGGTTGGTGTATTCCATACTTCTAGCGATTGGATTTCACTCAAAACTCACCAAATGACTCTTCCCACCATATTATGATGTTGCCCAAGTTTGGGGCTCGATCCGAAATCAATAGGTGTGAGAAATTGGACAATTCAAGTTCAACGGCAGTTCGTTCCTAATTGGAGTGGTTGGTGTATTCCATACTTCTAGCGATTGGATTTCACTCAAAACTAACCAAATGACTCCTCCCACCATATTATGATGTTGCCCAAGTTTTGGGCTCGATCCGAAATCAATAGGTGTGAGAAATTGGACAATTCAAGTTCAACGGCAGTTCGTTCCTAATTGGAGTGGTTGGTGTATTCCATACTTCTAGTGATTGGATTTCACTCAAAACTCACCAAATGACTCCTCCCACCATATTGTGATGTTGCCCAAGTTTTGGGCTCGATCCGAAATCAATAGGTGTTCCAAATTGGACAATTCAAGTTCAACGGTAGTTCGTTCCAAGTTGGAGTGGTTGGTGTATTCCATACTTGTAGCGATTGGATTTCACTCAAAACTCTCCAAATGACTCCTCCCACCATATTATGATGTTGCCCAAGTTTTGGGCTCGATCCGAAATCAATAGGTGTTCCAAATTGGACAATTCAAGTTCAACGGCAGTTCGTTCCTAATTGGAGTGGTTGGTGTATTCCATACTTCTAGCGATTGGATTTCACTCACACTACTACAAAAAAGGCAAAAGACGACGGGAATTCACCGTCGTGAATTTGGTTTTCATACCGTCGTAAAATCGATCGACGTCTTTTGCAAAGTAAAACCACGACGCGAAATCACCGTCGTTGTTATAACAAACAACGTCATTAACAACCAAACAACCGACGTCTGTATACTGAAAAATGAACCAAAAAATTGTCCTGGAGAAGAATAGCCACCTATTTTATACAACCTCCGTCGTGTAAAAGAATACAATACGTCTTTAAATAAATAAAATATGACGTTATTAAATCATACGACGTCCAATGTATTTATATAACCGTCGTGCAATAGTAATGCCACTTCGTTTTTTACATTAATATTGACGTGGAAATAGCGGTTAGGGTAAATCACCGTCGTTGTTATAACAAATAACGTCATTTACAAAAAAAACCGACGTCTGTACACTGAAAAATGAACCAAAAAATTGTCATGGAGAAGAATAGACGACTTATTTTATACAACATTCGTCGTGTAAAAGAAAACACTACGTCTTTAAATAAATAAAATATGACGTTATTAAATCATACGACGTCGAATATATTTATATAACCGTCGTGAAATAGTATTGTTACTTCACTTTTTCCATTAATATTGACGTGGAAATAGCGGTTAAGGTAAATCACCGTCGTTGTTATAATAAACAACGTCATTTACAAAAACAACCGACGTCTGTATACTGAAAAATGAACCAAAAAATTTTCATTTAGAAGAATAGACGACCTATTTTATACAAACGCAGTCGTGTGTATGTATATACTACGTCTTTAAATAAATAAAATACGACGTTATTAATATTTACTACGTCTTATATATTTACATAACCGACGTGGAAAATATGTTAGGCTCATGACTTACGACATATTTATTTCTATAAACGACGTAGTATGTGATATACAACGTCGTGATCATGTAAAAGACAGCCGTGTTTCTCTATTTATACGTCGTCTTTAGTAAAATAATAGTCGTCTAATCCATCCAAGACGTCGTCTTTTGTAACGTTCAGGTTCGATATCTGTCCTTTTAGACGTCGGTATTATTGTACTGAAGTCATGTTATTTGTAATTACATGTCGGCTCTTTATCCTTCTCTGACGTGATATCGTTAATAACTGTTTCACAATAACGTCGTCTTTTTTCACTTTTAGTTCGCTTTTAGACGTCGGTTAATTCAATGCCGTCGTTGAATGCTCCAAAACGTCGTTTTTGATTGACAATTTTATGGCAACAGACGTCTGTTTTTCACAGTTTTATAAGGACCGTCGTTTTATAATACTGAACCAGTATTTTATGTACTGATTGTTTTGTGTCCAAAACCTGCATAATGAAAGTGAAGAAAACACATTACAATTTATTGCAAAATTAATGTCATACAGTAGTGCTGTTTAGGGCATAAATAATTTCATAAATTACAAGAGCATCATTCAATCCATATATCTTCACACCCATCTCGAATATTTTGACTCCCAAACTCACCCACTAGTTCATCAAATGTGTCAACATTTGGCATCCCTCTAGTAAATGGCTCACACTCAATTCTCACATCACCTAAGACATCATCACCAATAACATCATCATTATATTCTCTATTAGGCGCTGATAACACTACCGACCAACCATGATGCATCGGGTCGTCAACAAAAAATACTTGTTTGACTTGAGAAGCCAAAACAAATTGGTCATTCCTATGTCCAATTTTACTCAAATCTACAAGGGTAAATCCAAGTTCGTCGACTACAAGGCCGGAAGTACTATCTATCCAATCGCACCTAAAGACTGGGATTGTAAACTTTTGGTAGTCAAGGTCCCAAATTTCTTGAATGACAGCATAAAAACCCATATTTGAGAGAATTGGGTTTTTATCCTTGGCACTAGCAACTTGCATGGTATGTGCAAGTAAATAAACTCCACTATTTTGAACTGTCCGCACATCATCTTGTGCCTTGATGTTAAATTTAACACCTTTAATAAGATAGCTCCTATATAATGGCACTGCCATGTTTGGACCAGCTGCTAGCCACCTTAAATTTTCTGATACCCCATGATTGCCTCCCTCATCAAGTTCACTTTGAACCTGCAAATTAATCATATCTTAATTCAATCTAACATAGAAAGAAGAAAATTAAAAGTCCAATATGTTATTGAATAACATATACCTTGAAGTGTAGCCATTGAATGAAAGTGCTATTGTGCTTATCTTGCAGCCACTTTGTTCTCTTTCTAAATTTTGGATAAGCGGCCTTGATGTGGATCATATGTTCCCTACATGACACGAAAAATTCAAGCATTACGGTCCCAAACATATAAGATAAACATAAGGAATAATTTAAAATGGAAACTTAAGGAATAAAACTCATACTCGATATAAGGTAGAACTTCCTCCGTATTCTCCAAGACATATAGATGTGCTTGGTTCAACAGGTCCCGATCAACTAAGCTCACTGTGCAACCTGATAATGGCTTTGAAACTCCTATCTTCTGACTTGATGGCACTCCAATTGTACTAATATCAAATAAATGTTCAGTGCAATATTCTACAGCTTCTTCAGCTATATAACGCTCCGCAATGCAACCTTCGGGATGAGTACGGTTCTGAACATACCCCTTTAGAACTTTCATATATCTTTCGAACGGATACATCCATCTAAAATAAACTGGCCCACATAGACAAACTTCTCTAACAAGATGTACTACTAGATGAACCATGATATCGAAGAATGAAGGTGGAAAGTATTTTTCAAGCAAACACAAAGTAACTACTACATCTTCTTCCAACTTATCTAGCTTGGAAACATCAACCATCTTTGCACATATAGCATTGAAGAAGAAGCACAAACGAGTTATTGCATACCTTGCAGGCTTCTCCAAAACAGAACGAATTGCCACAGGGAGCAATTGCTGCATTAAGGTATGACAATCATGTGATTTAAGGCCAAGAAGTCTTGAATCTTGTAAAGATACAAGATTTTTTATATTTGAAGAATAACCTTCAGGGACCTTCATACCATAGAAAGAATTGCAAACCGCTCTCTTCTCTGCTCTTGACAAATTCCAAGGCCCTGGAGGCAAACGAGTACTTCTTTCTCCATACTCGGGTTGCAAATCAGTTTTGACCCCCATGTTCAATAAATCTAACCGAGCAGCAATCCCATCTTTATTTTTTCCAGGGATCTCCAGCAATGTACCAATGATACTATCACAAACATTCTTCTCAATGTGCATAACATCGAGGACATGCCTCACTGGAAGGTATTTCCAATACTCAAGATCAAAGAATTTTGACTTCTTCTTCCAACAAATTCTGTCACCATCATTTTCACCTCCACCTCCCCCTTTTTTCGATCCCCATATGTAATTAATATCTTCAACCATATGCAGCACTTCTTCTCCCCTTAATGGCTCCAAAGGCGTGCCATATTCAGGTTTCCCATTAAAAGCTGCACGTTGCCTTCTATATGGATGATTAATTGGTAACCATTTTCTATGCCCAATGTAACAAATTTTGTGGCCATTTTTCAACCTATGACTAGGTGTATCATCACCGCATATTGGACAAGCTTTATATCCTTTAACAACACAACCAAATAAGTTTCCATAGGCGGGAAAATCATTAATGGTCCACAGTAATGCAGCTCTGAGTGTAAAATATTCTCCTATGTGTGCATCATACACTCCTCTAATCCCATCCCACAAAGATTTTAAATCATCAATCAAAGGCTCCAAGTAGACGTCTATATCATTTCCGGGTTGTTTAGGACCGGAAATCAATAAAGTCAACATCATGAACTTTCGTTTCATGCACAGCCATGGTGGGAGATTATATGTAACTAAGATAACTGGCCAGCAACTATATCTGCTACTTAGAGAACTGTGGGGATTGAATCCATCAGATGAAAGAGCCAATCTCAAGTTTCTCGGCTCATTACCAAACTCGGGCCATTTATCATCAACAAGTTTCCAAGACGGGGAATCCGCCAGATGAGACATCTGACCGTCAATTGATTTTCTAGCAGCATGCCAAGTCAAATTCTTAGCTGTCTCATGTGATTGAAACATCCTTTTAAACCTTGGAATTGGAGGAAAATACCACAACACCTTCGCTGCCACACCCTCTTTCAAGAATCCATCTTTGGTTTCCTTCCACCTTGAGATACCACAAGTAGGACAATTAGTTGAATCTTCATACTCCTTCCTATACAAGATGCAATCATTGGGGCATGCGTGGATTTTCTCATAACTCAGCCCCAATGCACACAAAGTCTTTTTTGCCTCATACAAAGAGGCCGGTATTGTATTTCCTTCTGGAAGCAACTCGCCCTGAAGTATCAATAATTCTGTAAAACATACATCACTCATCCCATGTTTTGCCTTCAAATTATACAACTTCACTAATGCCGATAACTTGGTGTACTTTCTACAACCAGGGTACAATGGTTGATCTCCATCCCCAATCACATTAGCAAACTCATAAGGATCGGATCCAAAATCACCAAAATCATTATCATCCATCTCTATTTCTTCAGACACAAAACTGTACCTACTATGGTCATCATCTTCTTCAACATTTCTACTAGCATTACTAGTTGCAATTGGTTCCCAAGGTTCTCCATGAAATGTCCAATTCTTATAGCTTTGGTCAACTCCATTAAAGTATAAGTGATCCCTTATAATTCCAACCCCAAACAATTTCAAATTCGCACATTTAACACATGGACAACGGATATGCGTTGTAGTTAGAAGATTTTCTACAGAAAATTGCAAAAATGCTTCCACCCCTAACTCATATGCCTTCGATCTTCTATCCGAGTGCATCCATGACTTATCCATCTCCGACACTATATCTTATTATCTATAATAAGGTGAAAAGACAAGCAATGACTATCACTTATAGCAGATTATATAAGGTTTTAATAGCAAATAATAGAGTAAACAGACGACGGTTTTTAAACAACAACAGACGTATTACACATATATAGACGACGGTTTTGAAAAGAAACGTCGTCTAATGCTAGCAAGAAACGACGCCAGCGAACTTGAACCACGACGGTAGTTAAAAACTGCGTCGTGGTATATATTTACAAACGACGGTTTGTTAAAAAAACCGTCGTCGTATGCATAAAAAGATATTGAAATCCCAGTTTATTTTCAAGAACCCAAAATATATTCAAAACACAACATATATAAGGTGAAAAGACAAGCAATGACTATCACTATAGCAGATTATATAAGGTTTTAATAGCAAATAATATAGTAAACAGACGACGGTTTTTTAACAACAACAGACGTTTTACACATATATAGACGACGGGTTTTAAAAAAACGTCGTCTAATGCTAGCAAGAAACAGACGCCAGCGAACTTGAACCACGACGGTAGTTAAAACAAGCGTCGTGGTATATTTTTATAGACGACGGTTTGTTAAAACAAGCGTCGTCGTATGCATAAAAAAGATTTCGAAATCCCAGTTTATTTTCAAGAACCCAGAATATATTCAGAACACAACATATACATTAATACTAAGCACGAAACCAACATATACTAAGCATGAAAACATTAAATCCATTCCCGATTCATAATAACAGAGAGTATTAAAAGATCCGACAACATTGAACCCTAAACCCGATTCATGAAAACAATAAACATTAAATCCATTAACCCATACCGTCGACAACATTAAAACATCACAAAACCCTTTACCACAGAACTGAATATCATTCAATGAATTTACAAGCATGAGATTAGGGTTTGCACTTACAGGTAGGCAGAGCTCACAGCTTATGGCCAACTTGGATTCGACGGAGTTGTAAACTTGGCCAACTTGGATTCGACGGAGAGACCAACTTTGAATTAGAGTTGAAGTGAGAGAGCGGAGCGAAATGTTTTAGGACACAGAAATTTTGGCAACTTGTATAAGAGTTAGAGCGAAATCTGAAAATTTTAGGTCGAGGTGAAATTTTTAGAAAGCGCGCTTTTTTAAAAACATCGACGGAAACAAAAACACAATCGTCGTTAAAAGTTCAACCTAAACATGACGCTTATTTTAAAAATGACGTCGTTGTAAATATCCTTACGACGCAAAACCAAACTACCGTCGTTAAACCCTAATAGACAAATATAACCTAAACCCTAAACCCTAATAAATAAAACAACAATTATATATATATATATTTTTTAAAAATAATTTCTCCAAAGGGATTAGGGTTTTATGTCCTAAAATATCTCGTCCATAAAACCCTAAACCCTAATCCCTTTTCTAAATTTATATAAACCCTAAACCATGAAAGTATAAGTGATGTTGTGACTCATGAAAACATTTCTCTTTTTGGTTTTAATTTTAAATTTGTATAACTCAAACTTAATTTTTTAAAGCTTAAGGGGGAAGAAAATATCTCAATGACTTCATAGGAGTTGACGTTGCATTTTTTGGATTTATTTTCAATTTATTATAAATATTTTGAATTAAATAGAATAAAATATTATTAATAAAACCCACAAACCACGTCGGCGTTAATAAATTAACGACGTTTTAAATTATAATAAACGACGTAATTTTTAAACAAACGTCGTTTAAAGTTAAAACCATGGCCATTTTTACACAGAAAACGACGTACAAACCATTTTCCACAACCTAAACGTGTATATGTAATTAATACACGTCGGTATATTACAAAAAACGACGTGTTAAATAATATACCATGACGCGAGAGATTAATTTATCGACTTATTATTTTGGAGCATACTACGACGGTACCTACAACACTACTGTCGTGTTTATTTACCACGTCCTAAGTTCAAATTACCGTCGTATTTTTTCAATTTATACGTCTGCCTTCTCTGTAAACCGCCGTCTTATTTTTATAGCTTTTTAAAATTAATTAATTTTTCTTTTATTTTGGTAATATCTTTCTTAACACAAAACAAAATTTAATTCTCAATCCTCAACAACATTTTCATCTTAAAAGGCAAATCTCTTCGTGTTAAATATTGATCAATATTTACACAATATATGTACACAAATTTGGCAAATACATCGTGGTTTCTTTTCTGCCTTCACCCTCAGCTTGTTCAACTGTTTCTTCCTCTCATATGCAAGCTGGGCCCTCTCCTTCCTCTTGTTCTCAAGCTCCTGCACAGCCACAGATGAATATCTAATAATTTCAGAAAATCAAAATCAACAAAGTGTGAAAAGCTCACTCCTCGATTCCTGGTTACATTGTAGTCCCCTTTTCCACAGTGATCAACTTCAATCCTCCTGTGTAGCAGGGGGGAACCAGCCTTAGATCCTGTTGTGGGTTGTGCGTCTGCAAACCCATGCAGGTTCTAAAGCTGGTTCCACCCTTGCTACACAGGAGGATGTAGCAAACCCATGCTTGGTCTTGTGAGGAATCATTCTGCAAACCCATTTGCTTTCAGAAAGACAATTTCTTGTGAGGAATCATTCTGCAACCCTAATTGAAAACTGAGAGTTAAAAAACGCGTGAAAAAATCATATTTAAACAAATTATATAAGTACAACGTCGGTTCTAATATACATAGCGACGTCATATTTTAATAATCAACGTCCGTTTAGATAAACAAGCGCCGTCATAACTACATCGGAAATCCAAAAGTCACTTGGCGAGTATTAAAAAGAGAACGACGTCGTTTTCAGAACCCCAAAGTAACCACGTCGGTTTATTAAAATACAGTCGTTCGGCAGTTGTGATAACTACGTCAGTTATGAATTATTTACCGTCGTTATAAATTTATAATACGACGGTTTGTAAACCCTTTTATGTCGCTTGGTAAAAACTATGACGTTGTTATGTGTGTACAACGTCATTTTAAAGAAACCAAGGTTTAGAAATGCGCTCTTCGTAAATCATCGACGGAAAACAATAAAACCGTCGTTAAATATGACATCTATACCCTAAACCCTAAACCCTAAACCCTAAACCATAAAATATAAACCATAAATTATATATATATTTTTAAATAATTATAGAAAAGGATTTATGGTTTTAGGGCCTAATATATATTAACCATAAACCCTAAACCCCAAAAATAAACCTTCATCCCCCTAAACCCTAAACCCTAGACCCTAAACCCTAAACCCTAAACCATTAAAGTATAAGTGATGTTGTGACTCGTGAAAACATTTTTCTTTTTGGTGGTAATTTTAAATTTGTATAACTCAAACTTAATTTTTTAAAGCTTAAGGGGGAAGAAAATATCTCAATGACTTCATAGGAGTTAACGTTGCATTTTTTGGATTTATTTTCAATTTATTATGAATATTTGAATGAAATGGAATAAAATATTATGAATAAAACCCACAAACCACGTCGGCGCTAATAAATTAACGACGTTTTAAATTATTATAAACGACTTAATTTTAAAACAAAACGTCATTTAAATTCTAAACCATGACCATTTTTGCACATAAAACGACGTACAAAATATTTTCCACGACCACAACTCTTAACTTCTCGCCGTCTAATATCAAAAAAACAACGTCGTCTATAGAACCAAGAGCGTCGTTTGAAAAACCTCTTACGTCGCTTTTTTAAAAACTGTGACGTTGTTATGTGTATACAATGTCTTTTTGAACAAACTGCGAATTCTAACCAATTTTGTACAAAAACTTGTCTAATTCTAACAAAATTTGTACATTTTATAAAAATGTTTAAGTATGCTAAAATTCCTCTACTCCATATGAACACACACAAACTCTGCCCATTCTTTCCTAACTTCTTCAATGGCAGCTTGGGGGTATGGCGCTTGATCCTTTCCTTTGGCAAACTGCAGTCCATAAACAAAGATTAATCTCACAGACGACGCTATTATTCATTCACCGACATAGTATATATATTCAACAATGGTATTTTTAATTTACCGTCGTTGATAATATAAAAACCCACATAAAAATAAATCTGAAAATTTTCTTCTTACCATCTTCTCAAATTCCAGGGAAGTATCCTTTATGATGTCTCTCATAAAGCGCATGACATAATACCCGCATTCTACACTGCTTGGTTGCTTTGGAGTGCCGGGCAGAGTTTTCCAGAGAGGTGTTTTACGGCCTACTCTGCCTATGTGTGTATTATACATTTTTAGAGCAGAGTTCACAATGTTTTTCCCGTCCTCATCCACAAACCGATTTCCAGGCAGTGGATCCAGAAAATATACGGTTTCCTTCTTTGCTCTTACAATTATCAAGACCCAATGACGGCTGCACAAAATAAATATAAAGGTTAAATAGTGTTATATGCAGAGCATCATACAAACAAAATCCTGTTTTTTGTTTTGGAGACTAACCCTGGATTGTAAGGCATCAGGAAAATCTGTTCACCATCTGTTTTTTGAAGACGATTGGCTACGAGACGTGATCTTTCAGTTAATGAACCAGCGTCAGTACTAACTAGAGCAGGGTCTATAAAGCCAACCATATTCACCATATTTGCAGCTTTCAGATGATCAAACAGGCACCTAAATATATGAATTGAAACCATGAGTGTTTTTTTTTTTAAACAAAAGGAGAGTGTCAAATGAATATTTGATAAGGACAAACCTCATATATATTGCAACGACAGTAGCCCCAATTTCTTCCATGCCAGCAAATTGGGTAATATCTTCATGCAAGACGAAGGTGTTACGATCTATGCCAAACACCTCCTTCTCAATCATAAAGCTCATAGCCTTCTCCTGAGGCTTTAGTGTCGATTCAACATAACTACAAAGGGATTGTAAAGAAGATGGCAACTCCAGCTTTGTATAATCTGGTACTTCAGTACTCTGTTTGAACAAATAAAGCAACATAAGTGACGTGGTAAATAAATAACAACGACGGTTTAAATAACAAAACGTCGTCTTAAAATGAGTTACACGACGGTAACAAAATACCGTCGTAATGAATACTTTATTACGTCGTTTAAATAAAACCGACGTCTAATTCAAATGCAAAATTCATAATTAATGAATTTACCTTTTCAATTTTCTTTTCTCCAACACTGGATTGCTGTTTTAATAAATAAAGAGATATATATATAAGAAAGATTGTACAATAATTTAAACATTCAATTAAAACAAACGACGGTTGAAAGAAAATATAGACGTCTGAAAATTGAAAAAGAAATGAAAAAGGCAAAGTTAAGAGAATTTACCTTTTCATCTTTCTTTTCTTCAATCTTTTCACGATCCCCAGATTTCTGTTATAAGAAATAAACTCAATATATATAAGACATAGTACAAAAAGGGCAAAAAAAAAAAGTAAAAAAATTAAATTAAACCGTCGTGGTAATAATAACAAACGACGGTATTTAATAATTACAGACGTGTATATTTAATCACACGACGGTAAATAATAAACGTCGTGGTATTTCATATACTACGACGGTATCTAAGCTTGTACAACAATTTAAACATTCAATTAAATAATTGCAGACGTGTAACATTCATTAAACGTCGTGGTAATTCCTTTATTGAAAAAAAAAATTGAAAAAAGCAAAGTTATGAGAATTTACCTGTTCAACTATCTCAAGTATCTTTCCTTCTACTCTCTTTTCAACTTCCCCTGATTTCTGTTATAAGAAATAAAGAAATATATAAATGACATTGTAGAAAAATTAAAACAAATAAATAAACCGTCGTGGTAAACATTAACAGACGACGGTAAATATAAACAGAGAAACAGAAAATTCAAAGTTCAAAGACGTTACCATTTCCTCCTGCTGTTCCCCATTCTTGGCAGTATCCTCCTCAAATTGTAGGGCTCTAACATCAAGTGCCCCAGAACAACTTGCTTTGTCAGACATTGGATTTTTGGGACTTTGCCCTTGGATTTGGGACAATGTATTCAGTTTCAGCAGGCTTGGATCAAAATTGGGGATGATTTTTGAAAGCTGACTCAGCAAATTTTCCCTCTCAGCTTCTACCAATTGCTTCGTCCTAGCCTCCATCTTTAAACTCTCTTCCCTTGATCTAGCCTCCATTTTCAAAGTCTCTTCTTGAAGGACAAGTCTTACACTTTCCTTCAATTGATTAGCAAACCTAACCTTCTGTTGTCTAGGTAAGTTGAAGTATTGCTTAGGGGAAACCCCAGCCCCTACACCTCTAACTCTTCCTGGATGCTCGGGACCCAAAGCCATTGTCAAAACATCATTGGATCCTGACAGAGAAATTGTGCCTTCAGAGACTTGCTTTTGCAAATCATCCTAACAAAAAGACATAATAAAAAGTCAGAATAAGGAAACAAACGACGGTTATTTATAAAAAATAGACGTAATATAATATTTCAAACGACTCAATAACATAACAATCGACGTAATATAATATTTAAGACGACGCTAACTAAATACCGACGTTATTAATATATTAACATGACGTCAATAATAATACACCGACGTCTTATGTTATAATTACAAAAAACAGAGCATGGATTCCAGATTCAGACCTTTAACGTCGCCTTTTAAAATATTTCGACGTAGTAAAACTTTTCACACGACGGAAAAATATAACAGCAGACATAATAAAATTTTTAAAACAGAGTGAGTAGGCTTACAATTAATTTTGCTTTCTCTGCAGTCTTTGGATCCGGGATGTTACCATGTTTGTCTTCTCTTGCTTTTTTCCATAAGGTAGATCGATCAATATCTACCCCAGGCATGATTTCCTTCAAGTCCTCCTTAAAACCAACATATCCTTTTCGAGACAATCGATGATTGTACTCGAGTTTCTCCCTCCTCTGTGATTGTTCTTCATGCACAGCCTCAAATTCTTTAGATAACCTTGAAGCTACAAAGGCATCCCATTGAGCTTTCTCTATGAATTTGTATGTTTCAGGGGGCTGCCTTAATCTATCCTGCTCCTTGATGAATGGAAGGATATGAAACCTCGTTAGTGTGGACTTGAAATCTTTCCATTTCTTGGCGGCAGAAGATAGCACCATTTGCTTGCCCCCTTTACCAACCACAAAAGCCATGTCAACGGCTTCCCAAATCTGCTCTTTTATATCCTTGGATATTTGAACCCATTTCTTGTCCACAAGTGGGACTCTGGAGCGTGCCAACACACGAATGTAGGACTGCATCTCATTATGTGCACGGCCATAAGGTTTCCCTTCTTCATTGTAATCAACAACAGGCTTGATTTTCTGAATTTTTCTCTGCACAACACGGGGCATTGTGCTCATACCCCGACCTGACTTTGCCTCCTCAGAAATAGTTGCCGTGCTGGCTGGTTCTGTCTCAGAAGATGAAACAAGCTTCATCTTCTTCGAGGCCTTGGTTTGAGGATTTACAACTCTAAGCTCCTTCTTCGAGGATTCATTTTTTTTCAAACCAGACTCCTTACTTTGGGATTGAGAAACCATGGTTACAGACAAATTAAACCTGCAAGTGAAAATATATCAGTGAAATTAAGAAAAATCACGACGATTATTTATAAACTACGACGTATTATAATATTTCAAACGACGTAAGAACAAAACAAACGACGTAATAATAATTTTACACGACGGTAATTAATCACCGACGTGATAAAATATTACAACGACGTCAATAATAAACAACCGACGTCTTATGATATAATAAAAACAGAGTATTAAATATTACAACGACGTTAATAATAAACATTCGCCGTGGTATTGAAAATAAAACGACGTAAATATTAATATACCGTCGTCTATACCACAAAAACAAATTAGGAACAACGTAAAATATTTTCAGCAGAAAAATAATTAAAAAGATTTTCGAAACAAAAACCATTGTTCAGAGAAATCAAACATGCGATGAAAGCTTGGAAACTTAAAATGATATCCTTAAAAATCAAAAACAAAAAAAGGATATCATTTTAAAAAACAACGACGAACACTTTCACACGACGCTAGGGTGACTGACGAACCGTCGTGGTCTATAAATCTAACCACGTAAATAATAAGCCACCGTCGTCTTATTTAGTTGAAGTAAAAGAACCAGAGTAGTGTTCAAACTTGGAAACTTTTCGTCTTTGTCTGCAAATTTTATCAAACTTGGAAAGAAAAAATGTAAAAAGATTTAAAACAACGAAAATGATATGCGCATGCAAAACAGGAACAAAAATCCTTCCAGAAATGCTTACCCTTTGCTTGCGATGAAAGCTTTCTTCTGGAGTTTGGTGTTTCAGTTCAGAGATGAAGACGAAGAGGAGATAAGCTTGAAAGTTTGAAACAGTTCTTGGAGAATGAAAAATGAGAAAAGCTTGAAAGTTTTTCTCGGGTTTGGAACCAATGCAAGTATTGGTCAGGAAGGCGAAAAGTTTAAAATAATAAAAAACCTTTTCATAACAACGACGCTATTAATAGTATGCGCCCTAGTATGATACATTATACGGCGCTATTGTTAACACTGCCCTATAATATTACTTTCAACGACGGTATGTTTTAATGAAACGACGTTTTGAAATCGAATTACACGACGCATGTTTCTTCAAAAAAGATGAATCGTCATTTTCCAATTTACCAAACGACCTTATATTCAATAATAACGATGTTAAAAATTAATACCACGTCGTTTTAATTACTCATACCGACGTGTAATTTTTTTAATTACACAATAAATTAATTTTCCAAAAAATTACAACGTCGTTTTTATATAGCGTCGTTGTTAAATAATTTATACGACCTTATTTTAAATTTAAACGACGTGTATGGTATATATAAACGTCGATATTTTAAAACACCGACGTGGTATATAAGATTTGTTTATAAATAATGGGTTTTCTGTCTTTCTGTCGTCTTCATTTTTCAATTAGGGTTTCAACTTTTTCTCAATTCTCTGGAGGCACATCACCTCTCTGTCTCATCTCGCTTTCATTTTTCAGTTTGGATGTTGATGTGTGGGCGCGTTTGTGTATCTGAAAGACACAAACACGCACACATCATCTAAAAAATTGTCTTTCTGCACAGAAGGAGAACAAGGTCTGCATCAGCCCTCTTTCTCAGCTCCTCCATGATGGGGTTCTCTGGGTTGATCTCCATGGTCTTCTTGCTTGACATGTACCCAGCCGCTCTGTTATCCCTCAAGGCCTGAGCCTTCATGATTCTTTCCATGTTGGCAGTCCAGCACGGTCAGACGGTCAGACACCACAACCTTCTCCACTCTGTCACCCAAAACATCCTTCACAACCTTGCAGAGTCCCTCAAACTTCTCCTTCAACTCTTCCTTCTTCTTTGCCTCGTCTTCACTCTCATCAAGCTTGAGACCTTCCTTGGCGGCTGAGACAAGCTTCTTGCCCTCAAACTCCTTGTGAGAGTAATTGGCACATCATCCACTTCTAAAACATTGCCTTTGTTCATTCTGGTTCGATTATGATGAGGAACAGAGTTCATTCTGGTAATGATAGACGAATAATTGCATAAAATTTGTACGTCGTTAATTTAACAAACCGTCGTGGTTAGTACAATTATGCGACAGTAGAGTTATGGATACCGTCGTAGTATATTATAATTAAAAAGTCGATAAATTTATATTTACAGTCGTGGTAACTTAATTTAAAGCGGCGATTTTTTTTGTAATTAACCGTCGTAGATTCCTTTGAATTTATGCGTCGCTGACTAAGAAAATTGGGTCGTGTTTATTAATTAATTAACACGGCGTCTTATTTTTATATCGTCGTCTTTACTTTCTACGGCGGTGATTTCATAGATGCAGTCGTTGTTTTTAGGTTCAGATTTTAACTCTGAAAATACCTTTGTAATAAGACGACGCTTTTTTAATTTGGTGCATCGTGGTTTCAAAATATCTATACGTGTGCCGTTTTTTAGGTGTTTAAAGTATGTTTCTACGACAGGTTTCTATTACCGTCGTCTTTTAAAAAACAACGACGGTTTTTTGATCTACCGTCGTTGTTTACTGGTCGTCTTTTGCCCATTTTGTAGTAGTGTCAAAACTCACCAAATGACTCCTCCCACCATATTATGATGTTGCCCAAGTTTTGGGCTCGATCCGAAATCAATAGGTGTTCCAAATTGGACAATTCAAGTTCAACGGCAGTTCGTTCCTAATTGGAGTGGTTGGTGTATTCCATACTTTTAGCGATTGGATTTCACTCAAAACACACCAAACGACTCCGCAAACCATATTACGATTTACCCAAGTTTTGGGCTCGATCCAAAATCAACAAGTGTTCCAAATTGGACAATTCAAGTTCAACGGCAGTTCGTTCCTAATTGGAGTGGTTGGTGTATTCCATACTTCTAGCGATTGGTTCACTCAAACCTCACCAAATGACTCCTCCCACCATATTATGATGTTGCCCAAGTTTTGGGCTCGATCCGAAATCAATAGGTGTTCCAAATTGGGCAATTCAAGTTCAACGGCAGTTCGTTCCTAATTAGAGTGGTTGGTGTATTCCATACTTCTAGCTGTTGGATTTCACTAAAAACCCACCAAATGACTCCTCCCACCATATTATGATGTTACCCAAGTTTGGGGCTCGATCCGAAATCAATAGGTGTTCCAAATTGGACAATTCAAGTTCAACGGCAGTTCGTTCCTAATTGGAGTGGTTGGTGTATTCCATACTTCTAGCGATTGGATTTCACTCAAAACTCACCAAATGACTCCTCCCACCATATTATGATGTTGCCCAACTTTTGGGCTCGATCCAAAATCAATAGGTGTTCCAAATTGGACAATTCAAGTTCAACGGCAGTTCGTTCCTAACTGGAGTGGTGGGTGTATTCCATACTTGTTGCGATTGGATTTCACTCAAAACTCCCCAAATGACTCCCCCCACCATATTATGATGTTGCCCAAGTTTTGGGCTCGATCCGAAATCAATAAGTCTGAGAAATTGGTCAATTCAATTTCAACGGCACTTCGTTCCTAATTGGAGTGGTTGGTGTAATCCATACGTCTAGCGATTGGTTCACTCAAACCTCACCAAATGACTCCTCCCACCATATTATGATGTTGCCCAAGTTTTGGGCTCGATCCGAAATCAATAGGTGTTCCAAATTGGGCAATTCAAGTTCAACGGCAGTTCGTTCGTAATTAGAGTGGTTGGTGTATTCCATACTTCTAGCTGTTGGATTTCACTAAAAACTCACCAAATGACTCCTCCCACCATATTATGATGTTGCCCAAGTTTGGGGCTCGATCCGAAACCAATAGGTGTTCCAAATTGGACAATTCAAGTTCAACGGCAGTTCGTTCCTAATTGGAGTGGTTGGTGTATTCCATACTTCTAGCGATTGGATTTCACTCAACACCCACCAAATGACTCCTCCCACCATATTATGATGTTGCACAAGTTTGGGGTTCGATCCGAAATCAACAGGTGTGAGAAATTGGACAATTCAAGTTCAACGGCAGTTCGTTCCTAATTGGAGTGCTTGGTGTATTCCATACTTCTAGCTATTGGATTTCACTCAAAACTCACCAAATGACTCCTCCCACCATATTATGATGTTGCCCAAGTTTGGGGCTCGATCCGAAATCAATAGGTGTTCCAAATTGGACAATTCAAGTTCAACGGCAGTTCGTTCCTAATTGGAGTGGTTGGTGTATTCCATACTTCTAGCGATTGGATTTCACTCAAAACTCACCAAATGACTCCTCCCACCATATTATGATGTTGCCCAAGTGTTGGGCTCGATCCGAAATCAATAGGTGTTCCAAATTGGACAATTCAAGTTCAACGGCAGTTCGTTCCTAACTGGAGTGGTTGGTGTATTCCGTACTTCTAGCGATTGGATTTCACTCAAAACTCACCAAATGACTCCTCCCACCATATTATGATGTTGCCTAAGTTTGGGGCTCGATCCGAAATCAATAGGTGTGAGAAATTGGTCAATTCAATTTCAATGGCAGT
Source organism: Prunus avium (assembly GCF_965620075.1). Classification (NCBI taxonomy): domain Eukaryota; kingdom Viridiplantae; phylum Streptophyta; class Magnoliopsida; order Rosales; family Rosaceae; genus Prunus; species Prunus avium. The sequence goes on along the minus strand of NC_142291.1, from coordinate 21,771,127 downwards.
TCGTTCCTAATTGGAGTGGTTGGTGTATTCCATACTTCTAGCGATTGGATTTCACTCAAAACTAACCAAATGACTCCTCCCCCATGTTATGATGTTGCCCAAGTTTTGGGCTCGATCCGAAATCAATAAGTGTTCCAAATTGGACAATTTAAGTTCAACGGCAGTTCGTTCCTAATTGGAGTGGTTGGTGTATTCCATACTTCTTGTGATTGGATTTCACTCAAAACACACCGAATGACTCCGCAAACCATATTATGATTTTCCCAAGTTTTGGGCTCGATCCGAAATCAACAAGTGTTCCAAATTGGACAATTCAAGTTCAGCGGCAGTTCGTTCCTAATTGGAGTGGTTGGTGTATTCCATACTTCTAGCGATTGGATTTCACTCAAAACTCACCAAATGACTCCTCCCACCATATTATGATGTTGCCCAACTTTTGGGCTCGATCCAAAATCAATAGGTGTTCCAAATTGGACAATTCAAGTTCAACGGCAGTTCGTTCCTAACTGGAGTGGTGGGTGTATTCCATACTTCTTGCGATTGGATTTCACTCAAAACTCCCCAAATGACTCCCCCCACCATATTATGATGTTGCCCAAGTTTTGGGCTCGATCCGAAATCCATAGGTGTGAGAAATTGGTCAATTCAATTTCAACGGCACTTCGTTCCTAATTGGAGTGGTTGGTGTATTCCATACGTCTAGCGATTGGATTTCACTCAAAACTCACCAAATGACTCCGCCCCCCATATTATGATGTTGCCCAAGTTTTGGGCTCGATCCGAAATCAATAGGTGTGAGAAATTGGACAATTCAATTTCAACGGCAGTTCGTTCCTAATTGGAGTGGTTGGTGTATTCCATACTTCTAGCGATTGGATTTGAATGAAAACTCACCAAATGACTCCTCCCACCATATTATGATGTTGCCCAAGTTTTGGGCTCGATGCGAAATCAATAGGTGTTCCAAATTGGAAAATTCACATTCAACGGCAGTTCGTTCGTAACTGGAGTGGTTGGTGTATTCCATACTTCTAGCGATTGGATTTCACTCAAAACTAACCAAATGACTCCACCCACCATATTATGATGTTGCCCAAGTTTGGGGCTCGATCCGAAATCAATAGGTGTGAGAAATTGGACAATTCAAGTTCGACGGCAGTTCGTTCCTAATTGGAGTGGTTGGTGTATTCCATACTTCTAGCGATTGGATTTCACTCAAAACTCACCAAATGACTCCTCCCACCATATTATGATGTTGCCTAAGTTTTGGGCTCGATCCGAAGTCAATAGGTGTGAGAAATTGGGCAATTCAAGTTCAACGGCAGTTCGTTCCTAATTGGAGTGGTTGGTGTATTGCATACTTCTAGCGATTGGATTTCACTCAAAACTCCCCAAATGACTCCTCCAACCATATTATAATGTTGCACAAGTTTGGGGTTCGATCCGAAATCAGCAGGTGTGAGAAATTGGACAATTCAATTTCAACGGCAGTTCGTTCCTAATTGGAGTGGTTGGTGTATTCCACACTTCTAGCGATTGGATTTCACTCAAAACTCACCAAATGATTCCTCCCACCATATTATGATGTTGCCCAAGTTTTGGGCTCGGTCCGAAATCAATAGGTGTTCGAAATTGGACAATTCAAGTTCAACGGCAGTTCGTTCCTAATTGGAGTGGTTGGTGTATTCCATACTTCTAGCGATTGGATTTCACTCAAAACTCACCAAATGACTACTCCCACCATATTATGATGTTGCCGAAGTTTTGGTCTCGATCCGAAATCAATAGGTGTTCCAAATTGGACAATTCAAGTTCCACGGCAGTTCGTTCCTAATTGGAGTGGTTGGTGTATTCCATACTTCTAGCGATTGGATTTCACTCAAAACTCACCAAATGACTCCTCCCACCATATTATGATGTTGCCCAAGTTTGGGGCTCGATTCGAAATCAATAGGTGTTCCAAATTGGACAATTCAAGTTCAACGGCAGTTCGTTCCTAATTGGAGTGGTTGGTGTATTCCATACTTCTAGCGATTGGATTTCACTCAAAACTCACCAAATGACTCCTCCCACCATATTATGATGTTGCCCAAGTTTTGGGCTCGATCCGAAATCAATAGGTGTTCCAAAATGGACAATTCAAGTTCAACGGCAGTTCGTTCCTAATTGGAGTGGTTGGTGTATTCCATACTTCTAGCAATTGGATTTCACTCATAACTCACCAAATGACTCCCCCCAACGTATCATGATGTTGCCCAAGTTTTGGGCTCAATCCGAAATCAATAGGTGTTCGAAATTGGACAATTCAAGTTCAACGGCAGTTCGTTCCTAACTGGAGTGGTTGGTGTATTCCATACTTCTAGCGATTGGGTTTCACTCAAAACTCACCAAATGACTCCTCCCACCATATTATGATGTTGCCCAAGTTTTGGGCTCGATCCGAAATCAATTGGTGTGAGAAATTGGAAAATTCAAGTTCAACGGCAGTTCGTTCCTAATTGGAGTGGTTAGTGTATTCCATACTTCTAGCGATTGGATTTCACTCAAACCTCACCAAATGACTCCTCAAACCATATTATGATGTTGCCCCAGTTTTGGGCTCGATCCGAAATCAATAGGTGTTCCAAATTGGACAATTCAAGTTCCACGGCAGTTCGTTCCTAATTGGAGTGGTTGGTGTATTCCATACTTCTAGCTATTGGATTTCACTCAAAACTCACCAAATGACTCCTCCCACCATATTATGATGTTGCCCAAGTTTTGGGCTCGATCCGAAATCAATAGGTGTGAGAAATTGGACAATTCAAGTTCAACGGCAGTTCTTTCCGAATTGGAGTGGTTGGTGTATTCCATACTTCTAGCGATTGGATTTCACTCAAAATTCACCAAATGACTCCTCCCACCATATTATGATGTTGCCCAAGTTTTGGGCTCGATCCGAAATCAATAGGTGTTCCAAATTGGACAATTCAAGTTAAACGGCAGTTCGTTCCTAATTGGAATGGTTGGTGTATTCCATACTTCAAGCGATTGGATTTCACTCAAAACTCACCAAATGACTCCTCCCACCATATTATGATGTTGCCCAAGTTTTGGGCTCGATCCGAAATCAATAGGTGTTCCAAAATGGACAATCCAAGTTCAACGGCAGTTCGTTCCTAATTGGAGTGGTTGGTGTATTCCATACTTCTAGCAATTGGATTTCACTCAAAACTCACCAACTGACTCCTCCCACCATATTATGATGTTGCCCAAGTTTTGGGCTCGATCCGAAATCAATAGGTGTTCCAAATTGGACAATTCAAGTTAAACGGCAGTTCGTTCCTAATTGGAGTGGTTGGTGTATTCCATACTTCTAGCGATTGGATTTCACTCAAAACTCACCAAATGACTCCTCCCACCATATTATGATGTTGCCCAAGTTTTGGTCTCGATCCGAAATCAATAGGTGTTCCAAATTGGGCAAGTCAAGTTCAACGGCAGTTCGTTCCTAGTTGGAGTGGTTGGTGTATTCCATACTTCTAGCTATTGGATTTCACTCAAAACTCAGCAAATGACTCCTCCCACCATATTATGATGTTGCCCAAGTTTGGGGCTCGATTCGAAATCAATAGGTGTTCCAAATTGGACAATTCAAGTTCAACGGCAGTTCGTTCCTAATTGGAGTGGTTGGTGTATTCCATACTTCTAGCGATTGGATTTCACTCAAAACTCACCAAATGACTCCTCCCACCATATTATGATGTTGCCCAAGTTTTGGGCTCGATCCGAAATCAATAGGTGTTCCAAAATGGACAATTCAAGTTCAACGGCAGTTCGTTCCTAATTGGAGTGGTTGGTGTATTCCATACTTCTAGCAATTGGATTTCACTCATAACTCACCAAATGACTCCCCCCAACATATCATGATGTTGCCCAAGTTTTGGGCTCGATCCGAAATCAATAGGTGTGAGAAATTGGACAATTCAAGTTCAACAGCAGTCCGTTCCTAACTGGAGTGGTTGTTGTATTCCATACTTCTAGCGATTGGGTTTCACTCAAAACTCACCAAATGACTCCTCCCACCATATTATGATGTTGCCCAAGTTTTGTGCTCGATCCGAAATCAATAGGTGTTCCAAATTGGACAATTCAAGTTCCACGGCAGTTCGTTCCTAATTGGAGTGGTTGGTGTATTCCATTCTTCTAGCTATTGGATTTCACTTACAACTCACCAAATGACTCCTCCCACCATATTATGATGTTGCCCAAGTTTGGGGCTCGATCCGAAATCAAAATGTGTTCCAAATTGGACAATTCAAGTTCAACGTCAGTTCGTTCCTAATTGGAGTGGTTGGTGTATTCCATACTTCTAGCGATTGGATTTCACTCAAAACTCACCAAATGACTCCCACCATATTATGATGTTGCCCAAGTTTTGGGCTCGATCCGAAATCAATAGGTGCTCCAATTTGGACAATTCAAGTTCAACGGCAGTTGGTTCCTAATTGGAGTGGTTGGTGTATTCTATACGTCTAGCGATTGGATTTCACTCAAAACTCACCAAATGACTCCTCCCACCATATTATGATGTTGCCCAAGTTTTTGGCTCGATCCGAAATCAATAGGTGTGAGAAATTGGACAATTCAATTTCAACGGCAGTTCGTTCCTAATTGGAGTGGTTGGTGTATTCCATACTTCTAGCGATTGGATTTCACTCAAAACTCACCAAATGACTCCTCCCACCATATTATGATGTTGCCCAAGTTTTGGGCTCGATCCGAAATCAATAGGTGTTCCAAAATGGACAATTGAAGTTCAACGGCAGTTCGTTCCTAATTGGAGTGGTTGGTGTATTCCATACTTCTAGCAATTCGATTTCACTTATAACTCACCAAATGACTCCCCCCAACATATCATGATGTTGCCCAAGTTTTGGGCTCGATCCGAAATCAATAGGTGTGAGAAATTGGACAATTCAAGTTCAACAGCAGTTCGTTCCTAACTGGAGTGGTTGGTGTATTCCATACTTCTAGCGATTGGGTTTCACTCAAAACTCACCAAATGACTCCTCCCACCATATTATGATGTTGCCCAAGTTTTGGGCTCGATCCGAAATCAATAGGTGTGAGAAATTTGACAATTCAAGTTCAACGGCAGTTCGTTCCTAATTGGAGTGGTTAGTGTATTCCATACTTCTAGCGATTGGATTTCACTCAAACCTCACCAAATGACTCCTCCCACCATATTATGACGTTGCCCAAGATTTGGGCTCGATCCGAAATCAATAGGTGTGAGAAATTGGACAATTCAAGTTCAACGGCAGCTCGTTCCTAATTGGAGTGGTTTGTGTATTCCATACTTCTAGCGATTGGATTTCACTCAAACCTCACCAAATGACTCCTCAAACCATATTATGATGTTGCCCAAGTTTTGTGCTCGATCCGAAATCAATAGGTGTTCCAAATTGGACAATTCAAGTTCCACGGCAGTTCGTTCCTAATTGGAGTGGTTGGTCTATTCCATACTTCTAGCTATTGGATTTCACTTACAACTCACCAAATGACTCCTCCTACCATATTATGATGTTGCCCAAGTTTGGGGCTCGATCCGAAATCAAAAGGTGTTCCAAATTGGACAATTCAAGTTCAACGTCAGTTCGTTCCTAATTGGAGTGGTTGGTGTATTCCATACTTCTAGCGATTGGATTTTACTCAAAACTCACCAAATGACTCCCACCATATTATGATGTTGCCCAAGTTTTGGGCTCGATCCGAAATCAATAGGTGCTCCAAATTGGACAATTCAAGTTCAACGGCAGTTCGTTCCTAATTGGAGTGGTTGGTGTATTCTATACGTCAAGCGATTGGATTTCACTCAAAACTCACCAAATGACTCCTCCCACCATATTATGATGTTGCCCAAGTTTTGGGCTCGATCCGAAATCAATAGGTGTGAGAAATTGGACAATTCAATTTCAACGGCAGTTCGTTCCTAATTGGAGTGGTTGGTGTATTCCATACTTCTAGCGATTGGATTTCACTCAAAACTCACCAAATGACTCCTCCCACCATATTATGATGTTGCCCAAGTTTTGGGCTTGATCCGAAATCAATAGGTGTGAGAAATTGGACAATTCAAGTTCAACGGCAGTTCGTTCGTAACTGGAGTGGTTGGTGTATTCCATACTTCTAGCGATTGGATTTCACTCAAAACTCACCAAATGACTCCTCCCACCATATTATGATGTTGCCCAAGTTTGGGGATCGATCCGAAAACAATAGGTGTGAGAAATTGGACAATTCAACTTCGACGGCAGTTCGTTCCTAATTGGAGTGGTTGGTGTATTCCATACTTCTAGCGATTGGATTTCGCTCAAAACTCCCCAAATGATTCCTCCCACCATATTATGATGTTGCCCAAGTTTTGGGCTCGGTCCGAAATCAATAGGTGTGAGAAATTGTTAAATTCAATTTCAACGGCAGTTCGTTCCTAATTGTAGTGGTTGGTGTATTCCATACGTCTAGCGATTGGATTTCACTCAAAACTCACCAAATGATTCCTCCCACCATATTATGATGTTGCCCAAGTGTTGGGCTCGATCCGAAATCAATAGGTGTCAAAGATTGGCCAATTCAAATTCAACGGCAATTCGTTCCTAATTCTAGTGGTTGGTGTATTCCATACTTCTAGCGATTGTATTTCACTCAAAACTCACCAAATGACTCCTCCCACCATATTATGATGTTGCCCAAGTTTTGGGCTCGATCCGAAATCAATAGGTGTTCCAAATTGGACAATTCAAGTTCAACGGCAGTTCGTTCCTAATTGGAGTGGTTGGTGTATTCCGTACTTCTAGCGATTGGATTTCACACAAAACTCACCAAATGACTCCTCCCACCATATTATGATGTTGCCCAAGTTTTGGGCTCGATCCGAAATCAATAGGTGTGAGAAATTGGACAATTCAATTTCAACGGTAGTTCGTTCCTAATTGGAGTGGTTGGTGTATTCCATACTTCTAGCGATTGGATTTCACTCAAAACTCACCAAATGACTCCTCCCACCATATTATGATGTTGCCCAAGTTTTGGGCTCGATCCGAAATCAATAGGTGTTCCAAATTGGACAATTCAAGTTCAACGGCAGTTCGTTCCTAATTGGAGTGGTTGGTGTCTGCCGCGCAAACCTCACGGCCTGGGTTTCCTTGGCGAGGAGACGTGCGTTGACACGCGGTTTCCTGCTTTTGGGTGCGGTGCGTTTGTGCGCGGGCGTGCCCGCACGGTCTACCGTGCGTCGAGATGTTTGATGAGTATTGGATGGGTGAGTGGTGCTCCTGCTTGAACTCGTCTTCTAATCAAACAATTGTAGCCGAGAAAGGAACTGGTCTCGGCCGTTAGGTTCACGGCGTAAACTACAAGGCCGTTGAGTGATGGTGTTGGTGGCGGGTTTTGGGGCGGTGCTCCGGCGCGCTGCTCAGGGAGCGGCGGTCGTGTGATATATGGGGTGAGTGAACGAACAACAAGGATGGTGCTCCGGCGCCTTGAAAGTCAAGGGTCGTATGATATATTGATGAATGGATTTTCCTTACAACCTAACACTACTCCTAGGAAAGCAAGTAAAGATATTGAAAGTGCATTACAGGAAAAAATAAGTTGTTCCGTGGGAGGCTTGGTTTTGGTGTTTGAACCTTTTGAATGTAGCTCGAGCCTTGTATTTATAGGGAGAGTCCCTGGAGGAGTAATCGAGGCTGAAAATCTGCATGGTGGAGCTTGATTAGAGCAAGTGGGCAGTCTAATCGACATTTGGGATCGTGAAGTATGGTGGTGTGACCCCAAATCCTGGTGAATCTCGGCCGCCGTTCTCGATCGTTGGTTCTGAGCTTCTGGCCGTGGAGACGCATTTATGGCCTGGATAGCTGGTGAGCTGACCTCTCAAGCTGTCAGAACTCTTGTGAGAATGTCCACGTCTAATCACTCTGATTCTTATCACCAAATCCTGACTCTAGTCACTTCCCACCTTCCCTCATGCATTAAATGCTTATTTGTGGCCAGTGGGTTTGCTGCATTAAATAGGCACTACTTCATTAAATGAAGCCTGAGACCCTGTTGTCACGTGATGATTTTCCTTTAATGTCTTGGCCGCAATTTTGCCTGGCCTCGGTCTCGGCCTGCGCTTGAGGCCGAGATGATCATGCCTTAGCATTTCCTCTTTTGTGTTCAGGAGGGCGAACTACCCTGGCGAAACGCCGCGTTTTAGCTTTTACGAGCAAGGGCCGGGGCCGAGAAAAGGGGTTCCCTCAGCCAGCTCATGGCCGTGATTTATTAGGCACAAACATTGCCCCCACATCCCTGGATTCTTCGGCCTTGGCATGGGTAGGGGCCGAATGGATTCCAAGGGATGGACCCTTCGCATTCCTCCTGAAGTGATTGACAAATGGGGCATTAAATGCGTAGGCCAATCAGCTTATTTAATGCCTTGAGCACGTCGTGCAGGCCATCATTGCCCAGGGCGTCGCTTCGTTTTGTCAGAGGAAATGCCGGCCCTTGGGTTTTTCGACGTGTCATCGTGCCCTTAGCCTGCACGAGCCATCAATTTGCCTTGCTAATCGAAACGTCAGCCACCATGTCTCTGTCATAATTTCGCGTGCTCTGGGTGCGCTGTCAGGCCGTTTCATCTTTCGAGGTTCATTCCTCTGCGTTTTGAGCTCCAGCGCCAGTATAAAACCCAAACGCCTTCGCATTTCCCATCAAACTCCCAAAACTTCTGGATTTATCTTCTTCGAAGATTCATACTGGCTTTCCCCAGTCTCCTCAGCCTTTGTTCCTCAAATTTGAAAACTCTTACTATTCAGTGAACTTCCCTTTTAATCGCTCTGGAGCCCTTCTTCGATTCCTGGGCTTCGCCCTCCCTTATTCCAAACTGCCCTAATGATCCCCATTGCAGCTTCCTCAAAACCAGAGAACCAACCCTGCTGAGTCTCATGACTTGGCGATTTGGCCTTGTCCAGATGACTTGGCAGTTTGATGAGGGCGAGAGGACCTGGGGTGATGAACTCGCCATGGCCGAATTGATGCGGCTGAGTACTCTGGTTACGTCCATGGCCAGAGTGACGGCCCCTACCATGGTTGGAGTAGTGGCTCCTACCATACTCGGAATGACGATCGCTTACCATGTCCGGAGTGATGGCCGCTACCGCGGCCTGATCGACGGCCGCTGCTACTGCCAGAATGGCGACTGCTTACCACGTCTGGAGTGGCAGCAGCCTTCCGTGACCGGAGTGCCGGCCCTTGCTCCTTTCACGGCCTGGGGTGAAGCCTTGGTTTCAAGCTGGCCGTGGCTGATGACGATATAGGCGACGGAGGTACTGCCTTGGGGGAGAGTGTCTGACTGTCTCGCAAGAAGACCATGGAGACGAAGTGCGTAGATTTTAGGATGCGATTTTTCTTATATGTGTTTGTACTCGGCCATGACCTGGCCGTCTCCTTGTAATCACGCCCCCATTTCTTTAAATCAAATGAATAAAATGAAGTATGATTGGCTTCAGTTCGCCTTTGTCGTGCTGCATACTCCACTTTGATATTTTGCAAATTTCATAACTTTTTCACGGCTTTCTCCCATAATGACGGGGTATATTTCTTCAAATATTGGCCGTTGATTGGCAGGTTGTGCCATTCCCCATCTCTATCCCTTAACTGAAATGCACCTCGGCCAAGAATTCGTTCGATAATGAACGGCCCTTCCCAATTGGGCGAAAATTTGCCGAACCGAGGATCCTTTGTCCCAATAGGGAGCACGGCTCGCCATACTAGGTCGCCTTCGGCGAAAGCCTTTTGCTTAACTCTTTTGTTATACGCCTTCGCCGCAATTTGCTTTTGTGCCTGCATTAGGTTATAGGCATCGAGTCTAGATTGCTCCAAGTCTTCCAACTCCTGAGCCATGGCTTGTGCATAATTCCCCCTTTCATGCCCAGGCTGCTCGGCCACACGGAGAGACCGAACTTTTAACTCCATCGGGACGATGGCGTTGTGTCCGTAAGTTAAGGCGTAAGGAGATGTGCCCGTGGCCGACCGCTTTGAGGTTCGGTAAGCCCAAAGAGCTTCGGGGAGCAAGTCGTGCCATGCCCTAGGTTTTTCCTCGATCATTTTCTCCAGGATGCCCTTGATCACCTTGTTACTTGCTTCGGCCTGTCCGTTAGATTGGGGGTAGTAAGGCGTTGAGTGGATCAATTTGATCCCCATTTTCTCGGTGTACTCCCGTGTCTCGGCCGATGCGAATACCGGGCCGTTGTCGGCCGTGATGGTTTCTGGGATACCGAACCGATGAACGATGTGATTGTCAAAGAATTTGACCACCTGTGCACTGGATATTGACCGATAGGACTCGGCCTCGACCCACTTGGTGAAATAGTCGGTCGCCACCAGAATCCATGAATGTTGGTTGGATGCGGCCGGATGGATTTTGCCGATGATGTCCACGGCCCACCCTCTGAATGGCCACGGTTTGGTCACCGGGTGGAAGGCTTCGGCCGGTACCCTTTGTATGGGGCCGTAGATTTGACACCTGATACATCCCTTCGCATATTCTATGCAATCTTTCAAAATGGTCGGCCAGTAATAGCCGTGCCTCCGAACCAACCACCTCATCTTGACCCCAGACTGATGAGCACCACAAATCCCCTCGTGGGATTCATTCATGATGACCTTGATGTCCTCGGCGCTGGGACATAGGAGCAATAAACCATCTGATCCCTTTCGATATAGCTCATTCTGATAAATCAAATAACACCGAGCCTGGAAACGTGTAGTCCTCTCATGGCTGCCAGAAGGGTTACGCAAATATTTCACTATAGGGTAGCGCCAGTCGGCCTCGGCCGTGTCAATTTCGTCAGTGATATCGGCCGAAGACACCTGCGCTGTCATTCTACGTTCGGTCAAAGCTGGCAAGGTACGCCTCTCGGCCCTTATCACGCGATCATGGTCAGTGTTCGGGATGTTTACGCCTGACGCTACCTGGGCCATCTCGTTGGCCTCACCGTTTTCGGCGCGTGGTACATGAACAAAGGAAATTCTAGAGAATCCATCGGCCGTGTTGAGGGCCGTCACATAATACATGGCCAAATTCTCGCTCGTGCATTGGTATTCCCCAGTTAGTTGGTTAATCACCAGCTGAGAATCACCGTGGACCAAGACACGGGTTGCCTTCATTTCCTTCAAAATCTCGAGACCGATGATGAGCGCTTCGTACTCGGCCTGATTATTAGTGCATCTGAAGTCGAGTTGGAATGCGAACTGCCATTTTTGCCCTTTGGGAGATTCAATCACAACTCCGGCTCCTGACCTGGCCTCGGTACTGGAGCCGTCGAAGTGCATGGTCCAATAATTCTTTTCCATGTGGGCCATACCGATCTCGACCTCCAATTCCTCCTCTTGCCCCTGGGCCGGGTGATGAGCTAGGAAATCGGCCAATGCCTGACCCTTGACCGATTTCTGAGCTACGTATTGAAAGGTGAATTCGGACAACGCCATCGTCCATTTCCCAATTCAGCCGCGTATGATCGGCCGAGTAAGCATATATTTGATGAGATCGGTCTTGGAGATGATTTGAATGACCGAAGGTAGCATATAATGCCGCAACTTGGTGGCCGCGAAATAAAACGCGAGGCATAACTTTTCGATCGGCGAATAGTTTAATTCGGCAGTGTTGAGGGTGCGGCTTAGATAGTGCACTGCTTGCTCGCGCCCAGATTCGTTGTTCTGAGCCAGCAGACAGCCGATAAAAACCTCTGAAGCCGAAATGTAAAGGCTCAATGGTTTCCCTCTTTTCGGCGGCATAAGGACCGGCGGTTGGGACAAATATTTCTTGATGTCGTCGAGGGCCGCCTGATGCTCTACTCCCCATACGAATCGTTCCGTGTCTTTCAGTTTGAGCAAGGGGGACAGCGGCCTGATTTTCCCTGCCAGATTGGATATGAACCGTCTTAAAAAGTTGACCTTGCCGAGGAAGGCTGAAGCTCCTTCTTGGTCCTTGGTGGAGGTGCCGCCATAATGGCCGTGGCCCTATTTTTATCCACCTCGATCCCTCGCTGGTGAACCAAGAAACCGAGGAAATTCCCGGCGGTGACGCCGAAAGCACATTTCTTTGGGTTCATCTTTAGGCCATGTGCTCGCATTCGGTCAAAAGCTTGCCGTAGATGTTTGACGTGGTCGTCCTTAGATGGGGATTTTACAACAACGTCGTCGATGTAGACCTCAACAGCGATTGGATTTCACTCAAAACTCACCAAATGACTCCTCCCACCATATTATGATGCTGCCCATGTTTTGGGCTCGATCCGAAATCAATAGGTGTTCCAAATTGGACAATTCAAGTTCAACGGCAGTTCGTTCCTAATTGGTGTGGTTGGTGTATTCCATACTTCTAGCGATTGGATTTCACTCAAAACTCAACAAATGACTCCTCCCACCATATTATGATGTTGCAAAAGTTTGGGGTTCGATCCGAAATCAACAGGTGTGAGAAATTGGACAATTCAAGTTCAACGGCAGTTCGTTCCTAATGGGAGTGGTTGGTGTATTCCATACCTCTAGCAATTGGATTTCACTCAAAACTCACCAAATGACTCCTCCCACCATATTATGATGTTGCCCAAGTTTTGGGCTCGATCCGAAATCAATAGGTGTGAGAAATTGGACAATTCAATTTCAACGGCAGTTCGTTCCTAATTGGAGTGGTTGGTGTATTCCATACTTCTAGCGATTGGATTTCACTCAAAACTCACCAAATGACTCCTCCCACCATATTATGATGTTGCCCAAGTTTGGGACTTAATCCGAAATCAATAGGTGTTCCAAATTGGACAATTCAAGTTCAACGGCAGTTTGTTCCTAATTGGAGTGGTTGGTGTATTCCATACTTCTAGCGATTGGATTTCACTCAAAACTCACCAAATGACTCCTTCCACCATATTATGATGTTGCCCAAGTTTTGGGCTCGATCCGAAATCAATAGGTGTGAGAAATTGGACAATTCAATTTCAACGGCAGTTCGTTCCTAATTGGAGTGGTTGGTGTATTCCAAACTTCTACCGATTGGATTTCACTCAAAACTCACCAAATGACTCCTCCCACCATATTATGATGTTGCCCAAGTTTTGGGCTCGATCCGAAATCAATAGGTGTGAGAAATTGGACAATTCAATTTCAATGGCAATTCGTTCCTAATTGGAGTGGTTGGTGTATTCCATACTTCTAGCGATTGGATTTCACTCAAAACTCACCAAATGACTCCTCCCACCATATTATGATGTTGCCCAAGTTTTGGGCTCGATCCGAAATCAATAGGTGTTCCAAATTGGACAATTCAAGTTCAACGGCAGTTCGTTCCTAATTGGAGTGGTTGGTGTATTCCACACTTCTAGCAATTGGATTTCACTCAAAACTCACGAAATGACTCCCCCCACCACATTATGATGTTGCCCAAGTTTTGGGCTCGATCCGAAATGAATAGGTGTTCCAAATTGGACAATTCAAGTTCAACGGCAGTTCGTTCCTAACTGGAGTGGTTGGTGTATTCTATACTTCTAGCAATTGGATTTCACTCAAAACTCACCAAATGACTCCTCTCACCATATTATGTTGTTGCCCAAGTTTTGGGCTCGATCCGAAATCAATAGGTGTGAGAAATTGGACAATTCAATTTCAACGGCAGTTCGTTCCTAATTGGAGTGGTTGGTGTATTCCATACTTCTAGCGATTGGATTTCACTCAAAACTCACCAAATGACTCCTCCCACCATATTATGATGTTGCCCAAGTTTTGGGCTCGATCCGAAAGCAATAGGTGTGAGAAATTGGGCAATTCAATTTCAACGGCAGTTCGTTCCTAATTGGAGTGGTTGGTGTATTCCATACTTCTAGCAATTGGATTTCACTCAAAACTCACCAAATGACTCCTCCCACCATATTATGACGTTGCCCAAGTTTTGGGCTCAATCCGAAATCAATAGGTGTTCCAAATGGGATAATTCGAGTTCAACGGCAGTTCGTTCCTAATTGGAGTGGTTGGTGTATTCCATACTTCTAGCAATTGGATTTCACTCAAAACTCACCAAATGACTCCTCCCATCATATTATGTTGTTGCCCAAGTTTTGGGCTGGATCCGAAATCAATAGGTGTTCCAAATTGGACAATTAAAGTTCAACGGTAGTTCGTTCCTTATTGGAGTGGTTGGTGTATTCCATACTTCTAGCAATTGGATTTCACTCAAAACTCACCAAATGACTCCTCCCACCATATTATGATGTTGCCCAGGTTTGGGGCTCGATACGAAATCAATAAGTGTGAAAAATTGGACAATTCAAGTTCAACGGCAGTTCGTTCCTAATTGGAGTGGTTGGTGTATTCCATACTTCTAGCGATTGGATTTCACTCAAAACTCACCAAATGACTCCTCCCACCATATTATGATGTTGCCCAAGTTTTGGGATCGATCCGAAATCAATAGGTGTTCCAAATTGGACAGTTCAAGTTCAACGACAGTTCGTTCCTAATTGGAGTGGTTGGTGTATTCCATACTTCAAGCAATTGGATTTTATTCAAAACTCACCAAATGTCTCCTCCCACCATATTATGATGTTGCCCAAGTTTTGGGCTCGATCTGAAATCAATAGGTGTGAGAAATTGGACAATTCAAGTTCAACGGCAGTTCTTTCCGAATTGGAGTGGTTGGTGTATTCCATACTTCTAGCGATTGGATTTCACTCAAAACTCACCAAATGAATCCTCAAACCATATTATGATGTTGCCCAAGTTTTGGGCTCGATCCGAAATCAATAGGTGTCAAAAATTGGACAATTCAAATTCAACGGCAATTCGTTCCTTATTGGAGTGGTTGGTGTATTCCATACTTTTAGCGATTGGATTTCCCTCAAAACCCACCAAATGACTCCTCCCACCATATTATGATGTTGCCCAAGTTTTGGGCTCAATCCGAAATCAATAGGTGTGAGAAATTGGACAATTCAAGTTCAACGGCAGTTCATTCCTAACTGGAGTGGTTGGTGTATTCCATACTTCTACCGACTGGTTTCACTCAAAACTCACCAAATGACTCCTCCCACCATATTATGACGTTGCCCAAGTTTGGGGCTCGATCCGAAATCAATAGGTGTTCCAAATTGGACAATTCAAGTTCAACGGCCGTTCGTTCCTAATTGGAGTGGTTGGTGTATTCCATACTTCTAGCGATTGGATTTCACTTAAAACTCACCAAATGACTCCTCCCACCATATTATGATGTTGCCCAAGTTTTGGGCTCGATCCGAAATCAATAGGTGTGAGAAATTGGACAATTCAAGTTCAACGGCAGTTCATTCCTAATTGGAGTGGTTGGTGTATTCCATACTTCTAGCGATTGGATTTCACTCAAAACTCACCAAATGACTCCTCCCACCATATTATGATGTTGCCCAAGTTTTGGGCTCGATCCGAAATCAATAGGTGTTCCAAATTGGACAATTCAAGTTCAACGGCAGTTCGTTCCTAATTGGAGTGGTTGGTGTATTCCATACTTCTAGCGATTGGATTTCACTCAAAACTCACCAAATGACTCCTCCCACCATATTATGATGTTGCCCAAGTTTTGGGCTCGATCCGAAAGCAATAGGTGTGAGAAATTGGGCAATTCAAGTTCAACGGCAGTTCGTTCCTAATTGGAGTGGTTAGTGTATTCCATACTTCTTGCGATTGGATTTCACTCAAAACTCAACAAATGACTCCTCCCACCGTATTATGATGTTGCCCAAGTTTGGGGCTCGGTCCAAACTCAATAGGTGTGAGAAATTGGACAATTCAAGTTCAACGGCAGTCCGTTCCTAATTGGAGTGGTTGGTGTATTCCATACTTCTAGCGATTGGATTTCACTGGAAACTCACCAAAGGACTCCTCCCACCATATTATGATGTTGCCCAAGTTTTGGGCTCGATCCGAAATCAATAGGTGTTCGAAATTGGATAATTCAAGTTCAACGGCAGTTCATTCATAATTGGAGTGGTTGGTGCATTTGTTGTGTAGTTACAGCTGCACCAAAATGGATTCAGCTGCATCCTCGACTTGTGATACTCGCAAGTGCACGAGCCGTTCGGTAGTATAGCGTATGTAAGTGCGAGGTCGATCCCACGAGGATTAGTGATTGAATGATTCAATTCATTTTCCCTACACAAAACAGAAATGAAAAAGAAGGGAAATAAATAAAACAAGGAAGAAAGAAAATAACTAACTCAAGCAGATAAGTTCCCAAGTTCAATTAGATTAACGGATTGATTCTAGCTAATGTATGATTAAGCCATGGTGTGTGGTCATAACCTTGTGTTCCTAATTCCCGAATTTGATCATTTGTTGTCTAACCTAAAATTAAGCATTAGGAACCCATTAAGCATAGAAGAACAATTTAAACAACCAAGCATGTATCTAATCCCTGTTGTCGAATGTCCATACATACTCTTCCTATTCATAGTTCAATTCGAATTAAAGCATGGTGTATACTCTTAATTCAAACCAAGATAGCTAACATGCAAGCCTTAATGGTGATCAATCATTCAAACTAGCATATTAACTTATAAGCATAATGAATAAGAACATGAACCATAATTGAAACTTGGAAACTAATCAAACTTGAGACTAAAGAAAAGAATTTACATAATGAGAAGTAAAGTGGAACTAAGAAAAACTTAAGGAAAATTTCAACACAAAAGATTTCATTACAACAATTGAAAACTAGAAAGAGAAACTAAGAGAATTTGAGGGAGAGAAGGGAAGGGAGCTCTAGAGAAGTGTTTGAGAGCTCCCCCCCTTGGGGTGTGATTACAAGCTTAGAGAACTTCCCTATTTATAGGCCTAGGGGAAGTGAAAATCTGAATTATACAATTGAATTTTCTAAACACACTAACTTCACCTAACATACAACACTTAATTCACCAACTTAACCTAACACACAATTGCATTTGAAAACAATTCTTCTTGTCATTAAGCTTAGTGTTGCATCATCCACTTCAACTTCAATTAATTCATTTGGCTGCTGCAAAATTCCACTCAAAAATAGGTATTGAATATGCTTCACCAAACTTTCCCACAATCAACAACACTTCATCATGCATATGTCATGCATGACAATGCATTGCAGCCAGCTTGTGGGCTCGTTTTGGGCTTGTGGCTCCAATCTGAAAAATCTGGAAAAATATGGATCTTGAAGCTCTTTGAATTATCTTTCCAAGCATATGCAGCCCAACTCAAGGCAAAATCCGGAAGGCCTTCAAATGTGATTTTTGGCCCAGTAACGCAGATGCTGCCGAATTTGACCTTAAGTTACCAAAACATGTATAACTTTCTCTAGAAGACTCGGAATCATGAACCGTAAAATTTTACAGAAAATAGACTTCCGTATCTTTCCAATGATATATGGCTTATTATCTGGTTCTTCTTGAGTAAGTACAGTCTAAACCGTGAAGTTGACTGATCTGCAGACACCGTTTTGAACTAAATTGTCTCCAAAATGCAATTAGTGAGTCTCAAGCTTATTACACTAAAATAAACACAAAACTTATTAAAAGCACAAGTTTAACTCAAAAACATAACCAAATCATAAGTTAGAAGGGTACAAAATGATATGTAAATATGCACCGATCAGCATTCCATACTTCTAGCGATTGGATTTCACTCAAAACTCACCAAATGACTCCTCCCACCATATTATGATATTGCCCAAGTTTTGGGCTCGATCCGAAATCAATAGGTGTGAGAAATTGGACAATTCAAGTTCAACGGCAGTTCGTTCCTAATTGGAGTGGTTGGTGTATTCCATACTTCTAGCGATTGGATTTCACCCAAAACTCACCAAATGACTCCTCCCACCATATTATGATATTGCAAAAGTTTGGGGTTCGATCCGAAATCAACAGGTGTGAGAAATTGGACAATTCAAGTTCAACGGCAGTTCGTTCCTAATGCGAGTGGTTGGTGTATTCCATACCTCTAGCGATTGGATTTCACTCAAAACTCACCAAAAGGACTCCTCCCACCATATTATGATGTTGCCCAAGTTTGGGGCTCGATCCGAAATCAATAGGTGTGAGAAATTGGACAATTCAAGTACAACGGCAGTTCGTTCCTAATTGGAGTGGTTGATGTATTCCATACTTCTAGCGATTGGATTTCACTCAAAACTCACCAAATGACTCCTCCCACCATATTATGATGTTGCCCAAGTTTTGGGCTTGATCCGAAATCAATAGGTGTTCCAAATTGGACAATTCAAGTTCAACGGCAGTTCTTTCCTAATTGGAGTGGTTGGTGTATTCCATACTTCTAGCGATTGGATTTCACTCAAAACTCACCAAATGACTCCTCCCACCATATTATGATGTTGCCCAAGTTTTGGGCTCGATCCGAAATCAAAAGGTGTGAGAAATTGGACAATTCAATTTCAACGGCAGTTCGTTCCTAATTGGAGTGGTTGGTGTATTCCATACTTCTAGCGATCGGATTTCACTCAAAACTCACCAAATGACTCCTCCCACCATATTATGATGTTGCCCAAGTTTTGGGCACGATCCGAAATCGATAGGTGTTCCAAATTGGACAATTCAAGTTCAACGGCAGTTCGTTCCTAATTGGAGTGGTTGGTGTATTCCATACTTCTAACGATTGGATTTCACTCAAAACTCACCAAATGACTCCCCCCACCATATTATGATGTTGCCCAAGTTTTGGGCTCGATCCGAAATCAATAGATGTTCCAAATTGGACAATTCAAGTTCAACAGCAGTTCGTTCCTAATTGGAGTGGTTGGTGTATTCCATACTTCTAGCAATTGGATTTCACTCAAAACTCACCAAATGACTCCTCCCACCATATTATGATGTTGCACAAGTTTGGGGTTCGATCCGAAATCAACAGGGTTGAGAAATTGGGCAATTCAAGTTCAACGGCAGTTCGTTCCTAATGGGAGTGGTTGGTGTATTCCATACCTCTAGCGATTGGATTTCACTCAAAACTCACCAAATGACTCCTCCCACCATATTATATTGTTGCCCAAGTTTGGGGCTCGATCCGAAATCAATAGGTGTGAGAAATTGGACAATTCAAGTACAACGGCAGTTCGTTCCTAATTGGAGTGGTTGGTGTATTCCATACTTCTAGTGATTGGATTTCACTCAAAACTCACCAAATGACTCCTCCCACCATATTATGATGTTGCCCAAGTTTTGGGCTCGATCCGAAATCAATAGGTGTGAGAAATTGGACAATTCAATTTCAACGGCAGTTCATTCCTAATTGGAATGATTGGTGTATTCCATACTTCTAGCGATTGGATTTCACTCAAAACTCACCAAATGACTCCTCCCACCATATTATGATGTTGCCCTTGTTTTGGGCTGGATCCGAAATCAATAGGTGTTCCAAATTGGACAATTCAAGTTCAACGGCAGTTCGTTCCTAATTGGAGTGGTTGGTGTATTCCATACTTCTAGCGATTGGATTTCACTCAAAACTCTCCAAATGACTCCTCCCACCATATTATGTTGTTTCCCAAGTTTTGGGCTCGATCCGAAATCAATAGGTGTTCCAAATTGGACAATTCAAGTTCAACGGCAGTTCTTCCCTAATTGGAGTGGTTGGTGTATTCCATACTTCTAGCGATTGGATTTCACTCAAAACTCACCAAATGACTCCCCGCACCATATTATGTTGTTGCCCAAGTTTTGGGCTCGATCCGAAATCAATAGGTGTTCCAAATTGGACAATTCAAGTTCAACGGCAGTTCGTTCCTAATTGGAGTGGTTGGTGTATTCCATACTTCTAGCGATTGGATTTCACTCAAAACTCACCAAATGACTCCTCCCACCATATTATGATGTTGCACAAGTTTGGGGTTCGATCCGAAATCAACAGTTGTGAGAAATTGGACAATTCAAGTTCAACGGCAGTTCGTTCCTAATGGGAGTGGTTGGTGTATTCCTTACCTCTAGCGATTGGATTTCACTCAAAACTCACCAAATGACTCCTCCCACCATATTATGATGTTGCCCAGGTTTCGGGATCGATCCGATATCAATAGGGGTTCCAAATTGGACAATTGAAGTTCAACGGCAGGTCGTTCCTAATTGGAGTGGTTGGTGTATTCCATACTTCTAGCTATTGGATTTCACTCAAAACTCACCAAATGACTCCTCCCACCATATTATGATGTTGCCCAAGTTTTGGGATCGATCCGAAATCAATAGGTGTTCCAAATTGGACAATTCAAGTTCAGCGGCAGTTCGTTCCTAATTTGAGTGGTTGGTGTATTCCATACTTCTAGTGATTGGATTTCACTCAAAACTCACCAAATGAGTCCTCCCACCATATTATGATGTTGCCCAAGTTTTGGGCTCGATCCGAAATCAATAGGTGTTCCAAATTGGACAATTCATGTTCAGCGGCAGTTCGTTCCTAATTTAAGTGGTTGGTGTATTCCATACTTCTAGGGATTGGATTTCACTCAAAACTCACCAAATGACTCCCCCCACCAAATTATGATGTTGCCCAAGTTTTAGGCTCGATCCGAAATCAATAGGTGTTCCAAATTGGACAATTCAAGTTCAACGGCAGTTCGTTCCTAATTGGAGTGCTTGTTGTATTCCATACTTCTAGCTATTGGATTTTACTCAAAACTCACCAAATGACTCCTCCAACCATATTATGATGTTGCCCAGGTTTGGGGCTCCATCCGAAATCAATAGGTGTGAGAAACTGGACAATTCAAGTTCAACGGCAGTTCGTTCCAAATTGGAGTGGTTGGTGTATTCCATACTTCTAGCGATTGGATTTCACGCAAAACTCACCAAATGACTCCTCCCACCATATTATGATGTTGCCCAAGTTTTGGGCTCGATCCGAAATCAATAGGTGTTCCAAATTGGACAATTCAAGTTCAACGGCAGTTCGATCCTAATTTGAGTGGTTGGTGCATTCCATACTTCTAGCGAATGGATTTCACTCAAAACTCACCAAATGACTCCCCCCACCATATTATAATGTTGCCCAAGTTTTGGGCTTGATCCGAAATCAATAGGTGTTCCAAATGGGACAATTCAAGTTCAATGGCAGTTCGTTCCTAATTGGAGTGCTTGGTGTATTCCATACTTCTAGCTATTGGATTTTAGTCAAAACTCACCAAATGACTCCTCCAACCATATTATGATGTTGCCCAGGTTTGGGGCTCCATCCGAAATCAATAGGTGTGAGAAATTGGACAATTCAAGTTCAACGGCAGTTCGTTCCTAATTGGAGTGGTTGGTGTATTCCATACTTCTAGTGATGGGATTTCAGTCAAAACTCACCAAATGACTCCTCCCACCATATTATAATGTTGCCCAAGTTTTGGGATCGATCCAAAGTCAATAGGTGTTTCAAATTGGACAATTCAAGTTCAACGGCAGTTCGTTCCTAATTGGAGAGCTTGGTGTATTCCATATTTCTAGCGATTGGATTTCACTCAAAACTCACCAAATGACTCCTCCCACCATATTATGATTTTGCCCAAGTTTTGGGCTCGATCTGAAATCAATTTGGTGTGAGAAATTGGACAATTCAAGTTCAACGGCAGTTCGTTCCGAATTAGAGTGGTCGGTGTATTCCATACTTCTAGCGATTGGATTTCACTCAAAACTCACCAAATGACTCCTCAAACCATATTATGACGTTGCCCAAGTTTTGGGCTTGATCCGAAATCAATATATGTCAAATATTTTACAGTTCAAATTCAACGGCAGTTCGTTCCTAATTGGAGTGGTTGGTGTATTCCATACTTCTAGCGATTGGATTTCACTCAAAACTCACCAAATGACTCCTCCCACCATATTATGATGTTGCCCAAGTTTTGGGCTCGATCCGAAATCAATAGGTGTTCCAAATTGGACAATTCAAGTTCAACGGCAGTTCGTTCCTAATTGGAGTGCTTGGTGTATTCCATACTTCTAGCGATTGGATGTCACTAAAAACTCACCAAATGAGTCCTCCCACCATATTATGATGTTGCCCAAGTTTTGCGCTCGATCCGAAATCAATATGTGTTCCAAATTGGGCAATTCAAGTTCAACGGGAGTTCATTCCTAATTGGAGTGGTTGGTGTATTCCGTTCTTCTAGCGATTCGATTTCACTCAAAACTAACCAAATGACTCCTCCCACCATATTATGATGTTGCCCAAGTTTTGGGCTCGATCCGAAATCAATATGTGTTCCAAATTGGACAATTCAAGTTCAACGGCAGTTAGTTCCTAATTGGAGTGGTTGGTGTATTCCATACTTCTAGCGATTGGATTTCACTCAAAACTCACCAAATTACTCCTCCCACCATATTATGATGCTGCCCAAGTTTTGCGCTCGATCCGAAATCAATAGGTGTTCGAAATTGGACAATTCAAGTTCAACGGCAGTTCCTTCCTAATTGGAGTGGTTGGTGTATTCCATACTTCTAGCGATTGGATTTCACTCAAAACTCACCAAATGACTCCTCCCACCATATTATGATGTTGCAAAAGTTTGGGGTTCGATCCGAAATCAACAGGTGTGAGAAATTGGACAATTCAAGTTCAACGGCAGTTTGTTCCTAATGGGAGTGCTTGGTGTATTCCATACCTCTAGCAATTGGATTTCACTCAAAACTCACCAAATGACTCCTCCCACCATATTATGATGTTGCCCAAGTTTTGGGCTCGATCCGAAATCAATAGGTGTTCCAAATTGGACAATTCAAGTTCAACGGCAGTTAGTTCCTAATTGGAGTGGTTGGTGTATTCCATACTTCTAGCGGTGGGATTTCACTCAAAACTCACCAAATGACTCCTCCCACCATATTATGATGTTGCCCAAGTTTTGGGATCGATCCAAAGTCAATAGGTGTTTCAAATTGGACAATTCAAGTTCAACGGCAGTTCGTTCCTAATTGGAGTGGTTGGTGTATTCCATATTTCTAGCGATTGGATTTCACTCAAAACTCACCAAATGACTCCTCCCACCATATTATGATTTTGCCCAAGTTTTGGGCTCGATCCGAAATCAATAGGTGTGAGAAATTGGACAATTCAAGTTGAACAGCAGTTCGTTCCGAATTAGAGTGGTTGGTGTATTACATACTTCTAGCGATTGGATTTCACTCAAAACTCACCAAATGACTCCTCAAACCATATTATGACGTTGCCCAAGTTTTGGGCTCGATCCGAAATCAATATATGTCAAATATTTTACAATTCAAATTCAACGGCAGTTCGTTCCTAATTGGAGTGGTTGGTGTATTCCATACTTCTAGCGATTGGATTTCACTCAAAACTCACCAAATGACTCCTCCCACCATATTATGATGTTGCCCAAGTTTTGCGCTCGATCCGAAATCAATAGGTGTTCCAAATTGGACAATTGAAGTTCAACGGCAGTTCGTTCCTAATTGGAGTGGTTGGTGTATCCCATACTTCTAGCAATTGGATTTCACTCAAAACTCACGAAATCACTCCCCCCACCATATTATGATGTTGCCCAAGTTTTTGGGCTCGATCCGAAATCAATAGGTGTTCCAAATTGGACAATTCAAGTTCAACGGCAGTTCGTTCCTAACTGGAGTGGTTGGTGTATTCTATACTTCTAGCAATTGGATTTCACTCAAAACTCACCAAATGACTCCTCTCACCATATTATGATGTTGCCCAAGTTTTGGGTTCGATCCGAAATCAATAGGTGTGAGAAATTGGACAATTCAATTTCAACGGCAGTTCGTTCCGAATTGGAGTGGTTGGTGTATTCCATACTTCTAGCAATTGGATTTCACTCAAAACTCACCAAATGACTCCTCCCACCATATTATGACGTTGCCCAAGTTTTGGGCTCAATCCGAAATGAATAGGTGTTCCAAATGGGACAATTCGAGTTCAACGGCAGTTCGTTCCTAATTGGAGTGGTTGGTGTATTCCATACTTCTAGCAATTGGATTTCACTCAAAACTCACCAAATGACTCCTCCCATCATATTATGTTGTTGCCCAAGTTTTGGGCTCGATCCGAAATCAATAGGTGTTCCAAATTGGACAATTCAAGTTCAACGGTAGTGCGTTCCTAATTGGAGTGGTTGGTGTATTCCATACTTCTAGCGATTGGATTTCACTCAAAACTCACCAAATGACTCCTCCAACCATATTATGATGTTGCCCAAGTTTTGGGCTCGATCCGAAATCAGTAGGTGTTCCAAATTGGACAATTCAAGTTCAACGGCAGTTCGTTCCTAGTTGAAGTGGTTGGTGTATTCCACACTTCTAGCGATTGGATTTCACTCAAAACTCACCAAATGACTCCTCCCACCATATTATGATGTTGCCCAAGTTTTGGGCTCGATCCGAAATCAATAGGTGTTCCAAATTTGACAGTTCAAGTTCAACGGCAGTTCGTTCCGAATTGGAGTGGTTGGTATATTCCATACTTCTATCGATTTGATTTCACTCAAAACTCACCAAATGACTCCTCCCACCATATTATGATGTTGCCCAAGTTTTTGACTCGATCCGAAATCAATAGGTGTCAAAAATTGGACAATTCAAATTCAACCGCAATTCGTTCCTAATTGGAGTGGTTGGTATATTCCATACTTCTAGCGATTGGATTTCACTCAAAACTCACCAAATGACGCCTCCCACCATATTATGATGTTGCCCAGGTTTGGGGCTCGATCCGAAATCAATAGGGGTGAGAAATTGGACAATTCATGTTCAACGGCAGTTCGTTCCTAATTGGAGTGGTTGGTGTATTCCATACTTCTAGCGATTGGATTTCACTCAAAACTCACCAAATGACTCCTCCCACCATATTATGCTGTTGCCCAAGTTTTGGGATCGATCCGAAATCAATAGGTGTTCCAAATTGGACAATTCAAGTTCAACGACAGTTCGTTCCTAATTGGAGTGGTTGGGGTATTCCATACTTCAAGCAATTGGATTTCATTCAAAACTCACCAAATGACTCCTCCCACCATATTATGATGTTGCCCAAGTTTTGGGCTCGATCCGAAATCAATAGGTGTGAGAAATTGGTCAATTCATGTTCAACGGCAGTTCGTTCCTAGTTGGAGTGGTTGGTGTATTCCATACTTCTAGCGATTGCATTTCACTCAAAACTCACCAAATGACTCCTCCCACCATATTATGATGTTGCCCAAGTTTTGGGCTCGATCCGAAATCAATAGGTGTTCCAAATTGGACAATTGAAGTTCAACGGCAGTTCGTTCCTAATTGGAGTGGTTGGTGTATTCCATACTTCTAGCGATTGGATTTCACTCAAAACTCACCAAATGAATCCTCCCACCATATTATGATGTTGCACAAGTTTGGGGTTCGATCCGAAATCAATAGGTGTGAGAAATTGGACAATTCAAGTTCAACGACAGTTCGTTACAAATTGGAGTGGTTGGTGTATTCCATACTTCTAGCGATTGGATTTCACTCAAAACTAACCAAATGACTCCTCCCACCATATTATGATGTTGCCCAAGTTTGGGGCTCGGTCCAAAATCAATAGGTGTGAGAAATTGGACAATTCAAGTTCAACGGCAGTTCGTTCCTAATTGGAGTGGTTGGTGTATTCCATACTTCTAGCGATTGGATTTCACTCAAAACTCACCAAATGACTCGTCCCGCCATATTATGATGTTGCCCAAGTTTTGGGCTCGATCCGAAATCAATAGTTGTTCCAAATTGGACAATTCAAGTTCAACGGCAGTTCGTTCCTAATTGGAGTGGTTGGTGTATTCCATACTTCTAGCAATTGGATTTCACTCAAAACTCACCAAATGACTCCTCCCACCATATTATGATGTTGCCCAAGTTTTGGGCTCGATCCGAAATCAATAGTTGTGAGAAATTGGACAATTCAAGTTCAACGGCAGTTCGTTCCTAATTGGAGTGGTTGGTGTATTCCATACTTCTAGCGATTGGATTTCACTCAAAACTCACCAACCGACTCCTCCCACCATATTATGATGTTGCCCAGGTTTGGGGTTCGATCCGAAATCAACAGGTGTGAGAAATTGGACAATTCAAGTTCAACGGCAGTTCGTTCCTAATTGGAGTGGTTGGTGTATTCCATACCTGTAGCAATTGGATTTCACTCAAAACTCACCACATGACTCCTCTCACCATATTATGATGTTGCCCAACTTTTGGGCTCGATCCGAAGTCAATAGGTGTTCCAAATTGGACAATTCAAGTTCAACGGCAGTTCTTTCCTAATTGGGGTGGTTGGTGTATTCCAAACCTCTAGCGATTGGATTTCACTCAAAACTCACCAAATGACTCTTCCCACCATATTATTATGTTGCCCAAGTTTTGGGCTCGATCCGAAATCAATACGTGTGAGAAATTGGACAATTTAAGTTCAACGGCAGTTCGTTCCTAATTGGAGTGGTTGGTGTATTCCATACTTCTAGTGATTGGATTTCACTCAAAACTCACCAAATGACTCCTCTCACCATATTATGATGTTGCCCAAGTTTTGGGCTCGATCCGAAGTCAATAGGTGTTCCAAATTGGACAATTCAAGTTCAACGGCAGTTCATTCCTAATTGGGGTGGTCGGTGTATTCCAAACCTCTAGCGATTGGATTTCACTCAAAACTCACCAAATGACTCCTCCCACCATATTATGAAATTGCCCAAATTTTGGGTTCAATAAGAAATCAATAGGTGTTCCAAATTGGACAATTCAAGTTCAACGGCAGTTCGTTCCTAATTGGAGTGGTTGGTGTAGTCCATACTTCCAGCGATTCGATTTCACTCAAAACTCACCAATTGACTCCTCCCTCCATATTATGATGTTGCCAAAGTTTTGGGCTCGATCCGAACTCAATAGGTGTGAGAAATTGGACAATTCAAGTTCAACGGCAGTTCGTTCCTAATTGGAGTGGTTGGTGTATTCCATACTTCTAGCGAGTGGATTTCACTCAAAACTAACCAAATGACTCCTCCCACCATATTATGATGTTGCCCATGTTTTGGGCTCGATCTGTAATCAATAGGTGTTCCAAATTGGCCAATTCAAGTTCAACGGCAGTTCGTTCCTAATTGGAGTGGTTGATGTATTCCATACTTCTAGCGATTGGATTTCACTCATCCCTCACCAAATGACTCCTCCCACCATATTATGATGTTGCCCAAGTTTTGGGCTCGATCCGAAATCAATAGGTGTTCCATATTGGACAATTCAAGTTCAACGGCAGTTCGTTCCTAATTGGAATGGTTGGTGTGTGCCATACTTCTAGTGATTGGATTTCACTCAAAACTCACCAAATGACTCCTCCCACCATATTATGATGTTGCCCAAGTTCAACGGCAGTTCGTTCCTAATTGGTGTGGTTGGTGCATTCCATACTTCCAGCGATTGGATTTCACTCAAAACTCACCAAATGACTCCTCCCACCAAATTATGATGTTGCCCAAGTTTTGTGCTCGATCTGAAATCAATAGGTGTTCCAAATTGGACAATTCAAGTTCAACGACAGTTCGTTCCTAATTGGCGTGGTTGGTGTATTTCATACTTCTAGCGATTGGATTTCACTCAAAACTCACCAAATGACTCCTCCCACCGTATTATGATGTTGCCCAAGTTTTGGGCTCGATCCGAAATCAATAGGTGTGAGAAATTGGACAATTTAATTTCAACGACAGTTCGTTCCTAATTGGAGTGGTAGGTGTATTCCATACTTCTAGCGATTGGATTTCACTCAAAACTCACCAAATGACTCCTCCCACCATATTATGATGTTGCCCAAGTTTTGGGCTCGATCCGAAATCAATAGGTGTTCCAAATTGGACAATTCAAGTTCAACGGCAGTGCGTTCCTAATTGGAGTGGTTGGTGTATTCCATACTTCTAGCGATTGGATTTCACTCAAAACTCACCAAATGACTCCTCCCACCATATTATGATGTTGCCCAAGTTTTGGGCTCGATCCGAAATCAATAGGTGTTCCAAATTGGACAATTCAAGTTCAACGGCAGTTCGTTCCTAATTGAAGTGGTTGGTGTAATCCATACTTCCATCGATTGGATTTCACTCAAAACTCACCAAATGACTCCTCCCTCCATATTATGATGTTGCCCAAGTTTTGGGCTCGATCCGAAATCAATAGGTGTTCCAAATTTGACAGTTCAATTTCAACGGCAGTTCGTTCCTAATTGGAGTGGTTGGTGTATTCCATACTTCTAGCGATTTGATTTCACTCAAAACTCACCAAATGACTCCTCCCACCATATTATGATGTTGCCCAAGTTTTGGGCACGATCCAAAATCATTAGGTGTTCCAAATTGGACAATTCAAGTTCAACGGCAGTTCGTTCCTAATTGGAGTGGTTGGTGTATTCCATACTTCTAGCGATTGGATTTCACTCAAAACACACCAAATGACTCCTCCCACCATATTATGATGTTGCCCAAGTTTGGGGCTCGTTCCGAAATCAATAGGTGTGAGAAATTGGACAATTCAAGTTCAACGGCAGTTCGTTCCTAATTGGAGTGGTTGGTGTATTCCATACTTCTAGCGATTGGATTTAACTCAAAACTCACCAAATGACTCCTCCCACCATATTATGATGTTGCCCATGTTTTTGGCTCGATCCGAAATCAATAGGTGTGAGAGATTGGACAATTCAAGTTCAACGGCAGTTCGTTCCTAATTGGAGTGGTTGGTGTATCCCATACATGTAGCAATTGGATTTCACTCAAAACTCACCAAATGACTACTCTCACCATATTATGATGTTGCCCAAGTTTTGGGCTCGATCCGAAGTCAATAGGTGTTCCAAATTGGACAATTCAAGTTCAACGGCAGTTCGTTCCTAATTGGGGTGGTTGGTGTATTCCAAACCTCTAGCGATTGGATTTCACTCAAAACTCACCAAATGACTCCTCCCACCATATTATGATGTTGCCCAAATTTTGGGTTCAATAAGAAATCCATAGGTGTTCCAAATTGGACAATTCAAGTTCAACGGCAGTACGTTCCTAATTGGAGTGGTTGGTGTACTCCATACTTCCAGCGATTGGATTTCACTCAAAACTCACCAATTGACTCCTCCCACCATATTATGATGTTGCCAAAGTTTTGGGCTCGATCCGAACACAATAGGTGTGAGAAATTGGACAATTCAAGTTCTACGGCAGTTCGTTCCTAATTGGAGTGGTTGGTGTATTCCATACTTCTAGCGAGTGGATTTCACTCAAAACTAACCAAATGACTCCTCCCACCATATTATGATGTTGCCCAAGTTTTGGGCTCGATCCGAAATCAATAGGTGTTCGAAATTGGACAATTCAAGTTCAACGGCAGTTCGTTCCTAATTGGAGTGGTTGGTGTGTGACATACTTCTAGTGATTGGATTTCACTCAAAACTCACCAAATGACTCCTCCCACCATATTATGATGTTGCCCAAGTTCAACGGCAGTTCGTTTCTAATTGGAGTGGTTGGTGTATTCCATACTTCCAGCGATTGGATTTCACTCAAAACTCACCAAATGACTCCTCCCACCAAATTATGATGTTGCCCAAGTTTTGTGCTCGATCTGAAATCAATAGGTGTTCCAAATTGGACAATTCAAGTTCAACGACAGTTCGTTCCTAATTGGCGTGGTTGGTGTATTTCATACTTCTAGCGATTGGTTTTCACTCAAAACTCACCAAATGACTCCTCCCACCATATTATGATGTTGCCCAAGTTTTGGGCTCGATCCGAAATCGATAGGAGTGACAAATTGGACAATTCAAATTCAACGGCAGTTCGTTCCTAATTGGAGTGGTTGGTGTATTCCATACTTCTAGCGATTGGATTTCACTCAAAACTCACCAAACGACTCCTCCCACCATATTATGATGTTGCCCATGTTTTGGGCTCGATACGAAATCAATAGGTGTTCCAAATTGGACAATTCAAGTTTAACGGCAGTTCGTTCCTAATTGGAGTGGTTGGTGTATTCCATACTTCTAGCGATTGGATTTCACTCAAAACCCACCAAATGACTCCTCCCACCATATTATGATGTTGCCCAAGTTTTGGGCTCGATCCGAAGTCAATAGGTGTGAGAAATTGGACAATTCAAGTTCAACGGCAGTTCGTTCCTAATTGGAGTGGTTGGTGTATTGCATACTTCTAGTGATTGGATTTCACTCAAAACTCACCAAATGACTCCTCCCACCATATTATGATGTTGCCCAAGTTTTGGGCTCGATCCAAAATCAATAGGTGTTCCAAATTGGACAATTCAAGTTCAACGGCAGTTCGTTCCTAATTGGAGTGGTTGGTGTATTCCATACTTCTAGCGATTGGATTTCACTCAAAACTCACCAAATGACTCCTCCCACCATATTATGATGTTGCCCAAGTTTGGGGCTCGATCCGAAATCAATAGGTGTGAGAAATTGGACAATTCAAGTTCAATGGCAGTTCGTTCCTAATTGGAGTGGTTGGTGTATTCCATACTTCTAGCGATTGAATTTCACTCAAAACTCACCAAATGACTCCTCCCACCATATTATGATGTTGCCCAAGTTTTGGGCTCGATCCGAAATCAATAGGTGTGAGAAATTGGACAATTCAAGTTCAACGGCAGTTCGTTCCTAATTGGAGTGGTTGGTGTATTCCATACTTCTAGCGAGTGGATTTCACTCAAAACTAATCAAATGACTCCTCCCACCATATTATGATGTTGCCCATGTTTTGGGCTCGATATGAAATCAATAGTCGTTCCAAATTGGCCAATTCAATTTCAAAGGCAGTTCGTTCCTAATTGGAGTGGTTGGTGTATTCCATACTTCTAGCGATTGGATTTCACTCAAAACTCCCCAAATGACTCCTCCCACCAAATTATGATGTTGCCCAAGTTTTGGGGTCGATCCGAAATCAATATGTGTTCCAAATTGGACAATTCAAGTTCAACGGCAGTTCGTTCCTAATTGGAGTGGTTGGTGTATTCCACACTTCTAGCGATTGGATTTCACTAAAAACTCACCAAATGACTCCTCCCACCATATTATGATGTTGCCCAAGTTTTGGGCTCGATCCGAAATCAATAAGTGTTCCAAATTGGACAATTCAAGTTCAACGGTAGTTCGTTCCTAATTGGAGTGGTTGGTGTATTCCATACTTCTAGCGATTGGATTTCACTCAAAACTCACCAAATGACTCCTCCCACCATATTATGTTGTTGCCCAAGTTTTGGGCTCGATACGAAATCAATAGGTGTTCCAAATTGGACAATTCAAGTTCAACGGTAGTTCGTGCCTAATTGGAGTGGTTGTTGTATTCCGTACTTCTAGCGATTGGATTTCACTCAAAACTCACCAAATGACTCCTCCCACCATATTATGTTGTTGCCCAAGTTTGGGGCTCGATCCGAAATCAATAGGTGTGAGAAATTGGACAATTCAAGTTCAACGGCTGTTCGTTCCTAATTGAAGTGGTTGGTGTATTCCATACTTCTAGCGATTGGATTTCACTCAAAACTCACCAAATGACTCCTCCCACCATATTATGATGTTGCCCAAGTTTTGGGCTCAATCCGAAATCAGTAGGTGTGAGAAATTGGACAATTCAAGTTCAACGGCAGTTCGTTCCTAATTGGAGTGGTTGGTGTATTCCATACTTCTAGCGATTGGATTTCACTCAAAACTCTCCAAATGACTCCTCCCACCATATTATGATGTGGCCCAAGTTTTGGGCTCGATCCGAACTCAATAGGTGTGAGAAATTGGACAAATTAAGTTCAACGGCAGTTCGTTCCCAATTGGAGTGGTTGGTGTATTCCATACTTCTTGCGATTGGATTTCACTCAAAACTCACCAAATGACTCCTCCCCCCATGTTATGATGTTGCCCAAGTTTTGGGCTCGATCCAAAATCAATAGGTGTGAGAAATTGGACAATTCAAGTTCAACGGCAGTTCGTTCCTAATTGGGGTGGTTGGTGTATTCCATACTTCTAAAGATTGGATTTCACTCAAAACTCACCAAATGACTCCTCCCAATATATTATGATCGAGGACTAGCAAAATCTAGGTTTGGGGGTATTTGATCGGTTCATAATTGTATATCATTTTGGTTATGTTATTGAGTAAAACTTGTGCTTTTAATCCATTTTCTGTTTTGATAAGTCCATAATTTCGTACACTTGCTTGCCTTCTTTACGTAGTGATTTTGCTTAGTTTCTCTTTATTTTGAGTCACTTACCTCTGTTTGAGATCACATTTGATGCAATCCATGCATGTTAAGGGCTGATTGGGATAAGAGCAAGAGCTTAAAGACAAAACCAAAGTTGGGCCACACTTCTTGTCAGTCCAGTTTCGTAAGTCACCTTGTAGGTCTCATTTCAGCAATCTGCACATTTCGGATGAGGAGACATTCTTCATAGAAGTTGTTCAATTGGGTGTCTAGTATAACATATCCAAAATTCAGCCCAATTGAACATATGTGGAGTCCTTAGCCCGTCCAACACTGAACCATGCTCAGGAGGATTTGCAGCTGCCAGCTTTGAGCCTTGTCTCCTCCTTTGAGCCATGTGCCTCACCCATGCTGCAACTGACTTTGGATCCAACATAATGAGTGAAGTGGGGAGGCATTCCAGCTATGAAAGTCTAAAGGATCAAGTTGGTACATGCTGGAGTTATTATAGACAAAGCATGTGCATGCATGTAAAGCATAAATGAAATGAAGTCAATTCCAGTCTCTGTTCGGCCGCCAAATTGAAAGGCCCAAAACGCATACTTCTACTGCTCCGATGGGAATACTTTCTTCATAGAAGTTGTTCCAATGGGTGTCTACTATAACATATCCAAATGTGAGCCCCATTGGATAAGTTTTGAAACCTCTGGCCTTCCTACACCAAGTCTGGTTCAGAAGACTCGTTTTTGTTCAACAACCAAAAGAAGACCACATGGGTTGGCAGCAAAAGGCAGCCACAATTGATCACCTTTGATCCCATGTGAAGAAAGCTTGAGGTGCAGCAAAAGAAGTATGGGATGGGATTGATTCCAACCACACTAACATAGACAAGATGAAGTGGGAGTTATGGGTTGTATTAAATGAGGAATGGTGGTGTTGGATTTCATCATGATGTTCCTCCCTCTTAGCCCTATAAATAGAGGAGTCTTCAAGCTACAAAATTCACTTCAGCCATCCTCCACACTTCCATCATCCAGAAATCATCCTCATACATTCCCACAACCCCAAACACTCAAGCAATCAACCCAATACTCTAAACTGCCCCAAAATCACCAAAACAGGTCCAGAAAACCTCCCTTCCATTTCCCTACGAATTTCCTCTTTCTCAGCCATCACCACTCACTCAAACTCATCTCAAATCACCTCCATATCCTTCATACATCCTTCTAGACGTGGAAAAGCTCTTGGAGAAGCATTGGACACTACAAGAACTTCAGAAAAGGGTTTTTCTACTCTTATGGCATTCATTATGTTTTCCCATTTCTATTTTAGTTTCTTTTCCATTATGAGTAGCTAAATCCATAACTAGGGCTTCGATGTAACCTAACATGATTATTCTGGGTTTATAAGTTTGGAGTTTCAAGTTTGATTCATGATTCATGTTCTTATTCATTATGCTTATAAGTTAACATGCTTGTTTGAATGATTGATCACCATTAGAACTTGTTTGTTAACTATCTTGGTTTGAATTAAGAGTAGACACCATGCTTTAATTCGAATTGAACTATGAATAGGAAGAGTATGTATGGACATTCGACAACAGGGATTAGATACATGCTTGGTTGTTTAAATTGTTCTTCTATGCTTAATGGGTTCCTAATGCTTAATTTTAGGTTAGACAACAAATGATCAAATTAGGGAATTAGGAACACAAGGTTAGGACCAAACACCATGGCCTAATCATACTTTAGCTAGAATCAATCTTTGAATCTGAATTAGACTTGTTACTTGACTCCATATAACCCAGAATTGAATTGTTATGGTGATTTGAATGCCCTAGTCTCCAAATCTGTTTTCCAACTCTTAAAACCACTCTTTGTTACACTTGTTTATTTGCTTTCATTTGCAATTTCAGTTTGCTCACTTCCTTTCACAATCACAATCACTCTCACTTTCATTTCTGTTTTAGACTTAACTTCCTAACTTCTTGAATTCGGTAATCTACGTACATAACTAATTTGAACTTCTCAGTCTTCGTGGGTACGACCTCGTACTTTTCTTGCTATACTACTAATTGCCCCGTACAATTGCGAGTTAACATAATAATTAACAACAAGTGGTTGGTGCATTCCATACTTCTAGTGATTGGATTTCACTCAAAACTCACCAAATGATTCCTCCCACCATATTATGATGTTGCCCAAGTTTTGGGCTCGATCCGAAATCAATAGGTGTTCCAAATTGGACAATTCAAGTTAAACGGCAGTTCGTTCCTAATTGGAGTGGTTGGTGTATTCCATACTTCTAGCGATTGGATTTCACTCAAAACTCACCAAATGACTCCTCCCAACATATTATGATGTTGCCCAAGTTTTGGGCTCGATCCGAAATCAATAGGTGTGAGAAATTGGACAATTCAAGTTCAACGGCAGTTCGTTCCTAATTGGAGTGGTTGGTGTATTCCATACTTCTAAAGATTGGATTTCACCCAAAACTCACAAAATGACTCCTCCCAATATATTATGATGTTGCCCAAGTTTGGGGCTCGATCCGAAACCAATAGGTGTGAGAAATTGGACAATTCAAGTTTAACGGCAGCTCGTTCCTAATTGGAGTGGTTGGTGTATTCCATACTTCTAACGATTGGATTTCACTCAAAACTTACTAAATGACTCCTCCCACCATATTATGATGTTGCCCAAGTTTGGGGCTCGATCCGAAATCAATAGGTGTGAGAAATTGGACAATTCAAGTTCAACGGCAGTACGTTCCTAATTGGAGTGGTTGGTGTATTCCATACTTCTAGCGATTGGATTTCACTCAAAACTCACCAAATGACTCCTCCCAACATATTATGATGTTGCCCAAGTTTTGGGCTCGATCCGAAATCAATAGGTGTGAGAAATTGGACAATTCAAGTTCAACGGCAGTTCGTTCCTAATTGGAGTGGTTGGTGTATTCCATACTTCTAAAGATTGGATTTCACCCAAAACTCACGAAATGACTCCTCCCAATATATTATGATGTTGCCCAAGTTTGGGGCTCGATCCGAAACCAATAGGTGTGAGAAATTGGACAATTCAAGTTTAACGGCAGTTCGTTCCTAATTGGAGTGGTTGGTGTATTCCATACTTCTAACGATTGGATTTCACTCAAAACTTACTAAATGACTCCTCCCACCATATTATGATGTTGCCCAAGTTTGGGTCCGAAACCAATAGGTGTGAGAAATTGGACAATTCAAGTTTAACGGCAGTTCGTTCCTAATTGGAGTGGTTGGTGTATTCCATACTTCTAACGATTGGATTTCACTCAAAACTTACTAAATGACTCCTCCCACCATATTATGATATTGCCCAAGTTTTGGTCTCGATCCGAAATCAATAGGTGTTCCAAATTGGACAATTCAAGTGCAACGACAGTTCGTTCCTAATTGGAGTGGTTGGTGTATTCCATACTTCTAGCGACTGGATTTCACTCAAACCTCACCAAATGACTCCTCCCAACATATTATGATGTTGCCCAAGTTTTGAGCTCGATCCGAAATCAACAGGTGCGAGAAATTAGACAATTCAAGTTCAACGGCAGTTCGTTCCTAATTGGAGTGGTTGGTGTATTCCATACTTCTAGCGATTGGATTTCACTCATAACTCACCAAATGACTCCTCCCACCATATTATGATGTCGCCCAAGTTTTGGGCTCGATCCGAAACCAATAGGTGTGAGAAATTGGACAATTCAAGTTCAACGGCAATTCGTTCCTAATTGGAGTGGTTGGTGTATTCCATACTTCTAGCGATTGGATTTCACTCAAAACTCACCAAAAGAATCCTCCCACCATATTATGATGTTGACCAAGTTTTGGGCTCGATCCGAAATCAATAGGTGTGAGAAATTGGACAATTCAATTTCAACGGCAGTTCGTTCCTAACGGGAGTGGTTGGTGTATTCCCTACCTCTAGCAATTGGATTTCACTCAAAACTCACCAAATGACTCCTCCCACCATATTATGATGTTGCCCATGTTTTGGGCTAGATCCGAAATCAATAGGTGTTCCAAATTGGAGAATTCAAGTTCAACGGCAGTTCGTTCCAAATTGGAGTGGTTGGTGTATTCCATACTTCTAGCGATTGGATTTCATTCAAAACTCACCAAATGACTCCTCCCACCATATTATGATGTTGCCCAAGTTTGGGGCTCGGTCTAAAATCAATAGGTGTTCGAAATTGGACAATTCAAGTTCAACGGCAGTTCGTTCCTAATGGGAGTGGTTGGTGTATTCCACACCTCTAGCGATTGGATTTCACTCAAAACACACCAAATGACTCATCCCACCATATTATGATGTTGCCCAAGTTTTGGGCTCGATCCGAAACCAATAGGTGTGAGAAATTGGACAATTCAAGTTCAACGGCAGTTCGTTCCTAAATGGAGTGGTTGGTGTATTCCATACATTTAGCGATTGGATTTCACTCAAAACTCACCAAATGACTCCTCCAAACATATTATCATGTTGCCCAAGTTTTGGTCTCGATCCGAAATCAATAGGTGTGAGAAATTGGACAATTCAAGTTCAGCGGCAGTTCGTTCCTAATTGGAGTGGTTGGTGTATTCCATCCTTCTAGCGATTGGATTTCACTCAAAACTCACCAAATGACTCCTCCCACCATATTATGATGTTGCCCAAGTTTTGGGCACGATCCGAAATCAATAGGTGTGAGAAATTGGTCAATTCAATTTGAACGACTGTTCGTTCCTAATTGGAGTGGTTGGTGTATTCCATACTTCTAGCGATTGGATTTCACTCAAAACTCACCAAATGACTCCTCCCACCATATTATTATGTTGCCCAAGTTTTGGGCTCGATCCGAAATCAATAGGTGTTCGAAATTGGACAATTCAAGTTCAACGGCAGTTCGTTCCTAATTGGAGTGGTTGGTGTACTCCATACTTCTAGCGATTGGATTTCACTCAAAACTCACCAAGTGACTCCTCCCACCATATTATGATGTTGCCCAAGTTTTGGGCTCGATCCGAAATCAATAGGTGTGAGAAATTGGACAATTCAAGTTCAACGGCAGTTCGTTCCAAATTGGAGTGGTTGGTGTATTCGATACTTCTAGCGATTGGATTTCACTCAAAACTTACCAAATGACTCCTTCCACCATATTATGATGTTGCCCAAGTTTTGGGCTCGATCCGAAATCAATAGGTGTGAGAAATTGGACAATTCAAGTTCAACGGCAGTTCGTTCCAAATTGGAGTGGTTGGTGTATTCGATACTTCTAGCGATTGGATTTTACTCAAAACTTACCAAATGACTCCTTCCACCATATTATGATGTTGCCCAAGTTTTGGGCTCGATCCGAAATCAATAGGTGTTCCAAATTGGACAATTCAAGTTCAACGGCAGTTCGTTCCTAATTGGAGTGGTTGGTGTATTCCATACTTCTAGCGATTGGATTTCACTCAAAACCTACCAAGTGACTCCTCCCACCATATTATGATGTTTCCAAAGTTTGGGGCTCAATCCGAAATCAATAGGTGTGAGAAATTGGACAATTCAAGTTCAACGGCAGTTCGTTCCTAAATGGAGCGGTTGGTGTATTCCGTACTTCTAGCGATTGGATTTCACTCAAAACTCACCAAATGACTCCTCCCTACATATTATGATGTTGCCCAAGTTTTGGGCTCGATCCGAAAGCAATAGGTGTGAGAAATTGGACAATTCAAGTTCAACGGCAGTTCGTTCCTAATTGGAGTGGTTGGTGTATTCCATACTTCTAGCGATTGGATTTCACTCAAAACACACCAAATGACTCCTCCCTACATATTATGATGTTGCCCAAGTTTTGGGCTCGATCCGAAATCAATAGGTGTGAGAAATTGGACAATTCAAGTTCAACGGCAGTTCGTTCCTAATGGGGGTGGTTGGTGTATTCCATACTTCTAGCGATTGGATTTCACTCAAAACTCACCAAGTGACTCCTCCCAACATATTATGATGTTGCACAAGTTTGGGGTTCCATCCGAAATCAATAGGTGTTCCAAATTGGACAATTCAAGTTCAACGGCAGTTCGTTCCTAATTGGAGTGGTTGTGTATTCCATACTTCTAGCGATTGGATTTCACTCAAAACACACCAAATGACTCCTCCCACCATATTATGATGTTGCCAAAGTTTTGGGCTCGATCTGAACTCAATAGGTGTGAGAAATTGGACAAATTAAGTTCAGCGGCAGTTCGTTCCTAATTGGAGTGGTTGGTGTATTCCATACTTCTTGCGATTGGATTTCACTCAAAACTCACCAAATGACTCCTCCCACCATATTATGATGTTGCACAAGTTTGGGGTTCCATCCGAAATCAATAGGTATGAGAAATTAGACAATTCAAGTTCAACGGCAGTTCGTTCCTAAATGGAGTGGTTGGTGTATTCCATACTTCTAGAGATTGGATTTCACTCAAAACACACCAAATGACTCCTCCCACCATATTATGATGTTGACCAAGTTTTGGGCTCGATCCGAAATCAATAGGTGTGAGAAATTGGACAATTCAAGTACAACGGCAGTTCGTTCCTAATTGGAGTGGTTGGTGTATTCCATACTTCTAGCGATTGGATTTCACTCAAAACTCACCAAATGACTCCTCCCACCATATTATGATGTTGCCCAAGTTTTGGGCTCGATCCGAACTCAATAGGTGTGAGAAATTGGACAAATTAAGTTCAACGGCAGTTCGTTCCTAATTGGAGTGGTTGGTGTATTCCATACTTCTAGCGATTGGATTTCACTCAAAACTCACCAAATGACTCCTCCCACCATATTATGATGTTGCACAAGTTTGGGGTTCCGTCCGAAATCAATAGGTATGAGAAATTGGACAATTCAAGTTCAACGGCAGTTCGTTAATAATTGGAGTGGTTGGTGTATTCCATACTTCTAGCGATTGGATTTCACTCAAAACTCACCAAATGACTCCTCCCACCATATTATGATGTTGCACAAGTTTGGGGTTCCGTCCGAAATCAATAGGTATGAGAAATTGGACAATTCAAGTTCAATGGCAGTTCGTTCCTAATTGGAGTGGTTGGTGTATTCCATACTTCTAGCGATTGGATTTCACTCAAAACTCACCAAATGACTCCTACCACCATATTATGATGTTGCCCAAGTTTTGGGCTCGATCCGAAATCAATAGGTGTTCCAAATTGGACAATTCAAGTTCAACGGCAGTTCGTTCCTAATTGGAGTGGTTGGTGTATTCCATACTTCTAGCGATTGGATTTCACTCAAAACATACCATATGACTCTTCCCACCATATTATGATGTTGCCCAAGTTTTGGGCTCGATCCGAAATCAATAGGTGTTCCAAATTGGACAATTCAAGTTCAACGGCAGTTCGTTCCTAATTGGAGTGGTTGGTGTATTACGTACTTCTAGCGATTGGATTTCACTCAAAACTCACCAAATGACTCCTCCCACCATATTATGATGTTGCCCAAGTTTTGGGCTCAATCTGAAATCAATAGGTGTTCGAAATTGGACAATTCAAGTTCAACGGCAATTCGTTCCTAACGGGAGTGGTTGGTGTATTCCATACCTCTAGCGGTTGGATTTCACTCAAAACTCACCAAATCACTCCTCCCACCATATTATGATGTTGCCCAAGTTTTGGGCTCGATCCGAACTCAATAGGTGTGAGAAATTGGACAAATTAAGTTCAACGGCAGTTTGTTCCTAATTGGAGTGGTTGGTGTATTCCATACTTCTAGCGATTGGATTTCACTCAAATTTCACCAAATGACTCCTCCCACCATATTATCGTGTTGCCCATGTTTGGGGCTCGATCCGAAATCAATAGGTGTGAGAAATTGGACAATTCAAGGTCAACGGCAGTTCGTTCCTAATTGGAGTGGTTGGTGTATTCCATACTTCTAGCGATTGGATTTCACTCAAAACTCACCAAAGGACTCCTCCCACCATATTATGATGTTGCCCAAGTTTTGGGCTCGATCCGAAATCAATAGGTGTTCCAAATTGGACAATTCATGTTCAACGGCAGTTCGTTCCTAATTGGAGTGGATGGTGTATTCCATACTTCTAGCGATTGGATTTCACTCAAAACTCACCAAATGACTCCTCCCACCATATTATGATGTTGCACAAGTTTGGGGTTCGATCCGAAAGCAATAGGTGTGAGAAATTGGACAATTGAAGTTCAACGACAGTTCGTTCCTAATTGGAGTGGTTGGTGTATTCCATACTTCTAGCGATTGGATTTCACTCAAAATTCAACAAATGACTCCTCCCCCCGTATTATGATGTTACCCAAGTTTTGGGCTCGATCCGAAATCAATAGGTGTGAGAAATTGGACAATTCAAGTTCAACGGCAGTTCGTTCCTAATTGGAGTGGTTGGTGTATTCCATACCTCTAGCGATTGGATTTCACTCAAAACTCACCAAATCACTCCTCCCACCATATTATGATGTTGCCCAAGTTTTGGGCTCGATCCGAACTCAATAGGTGTGAGAAATTGGACAATTCAAGGTCAACGGCAGTTCGTTCCTAATTGGAGTGGTTGGTGTATTCCATACTTCTAGCGATTGGATTTCACTCAAAACTCACCAAAGGACTCCTCCCACCATATTATGATGTTGCCCAAGTTTTGGGCTCAATCTGAAATCAATAGGTGTTCGAAATTGGACAATTCAAGTTCAACGGCAGTTCGTTCCTCACGGGAGTGGTTGGTGTATTCCATACCTCTAGCGATTGGATTTCACTCAAAACTCACCAAATGACTCCTCCCACCATATTATGATGTTGGCCAAGTTTTGGGCTCGATCCGAAATCAATAGGTGCGAGAAATTGGACACTTCAAGTTCAACGGCAATTCGTTCCTAATGGGAGTGGTTGGTGTATTCCATACTTCTAGCGATTGGATTTCACTCAAAACTAACCAAATGACTCCTCCCACCATATTATTATGTTGCCCAAGTTTTGGGCTCGATCCGAAATCAATAGGTGTGAGAAATTGGACAATTCAAGTTCAACGGCAGTTCGTTCCTAATTGGAGTGGTTGGTGTATTCCATACTTCTAGCGATTGGATTTCACTCAAAACTCACCAAAGGACTCCTCCCACCATATTATGATGTTGCCCAAGTTTTGGGCTCGATCCGAAATCAATAGGTGTTCCAAATTGGACAATTCATGTTCAACGGCAGTTCGTTCCTAATTGGAGTGGATGGTGTATTCCATACTTCTAGCGATTGGATTTCACTCAAAACTCACCAAATGACTCCTCCCACCATATTATGATGTTGCACAAGTTTGGGGTTCGATCCGAAAGCAATAGGTGTGAGAAATTGGACAATTGAAGTTCAACGACAGTTCGTTCCTAATTGGAGTGGTTGGTGTATTCCATACTTCTAGCGATTGGATTTCACTCAAAATTCACCAAATGACTCCTCCCCCCGTATTATGATGTTACCCAAGTTTTGGGCTCGATCCGAAATCAATAGGTGTGAGAAATTGGACAATTCAAGTTCAACGGCAGTTCGTTCCTAATTGGAGTGGTTGGTGTATTCCATACTTCTACCGATTGGATTTCACTCAAAACTCACCAAATGACTCCTCCCACCATATTATGATGTTGCCCAAGTTTTGGGCTCGATCCGAAATCAATAGGTGTGAGAAATTGGACAATTCAAGTTCAACGGCAGTTCGTTCCTAATTGGAGTGGTTGGTGTATTCCATACTTCTAGCGATTGGGTTTCACTCAAAACTCACCAAAGGACGCCTCCCACCATATTATGATGTTGCCCAAGTTTTGGGCTCCATCCGAAATCAATAGGTGTTCGAAATTGGACAATTCAAGTTCAACGTCAGTTCGTTCCTAATTGGAGTGGTTGGTGTGTTCCATACTTCTAGCGATTGGATTTCACTCAAAACTCACCAAATGACTCCTCCCACCATATTATGATGATGCCCAAGTTTTGGGCTCGATCCGAAATCAATAGGTGTTCGAAATTGGACAATTCTAGTTCAACGGCAGTTCGTTCCTAATTGGAGTGGTTGGTGTATTACATACTTCTAGCGATTGGATTTCACTCAAAACTCACCAAATCAATCCTCCCACCGTATTATGATGTTGCACAAGTTTGGGGTTCAATCCGAAATCAATAGGTGTGAGAAATTGAACAATTCAAGTTCAATAACAGTTCGTTCCTAATGGGAGTGGTTGGTGTATTCCATACTTCTAGCGATTGGATTTCACTCAAAACTCACCAAATGACTCCACCCACCACATTATGATGGTGCCCAAGTTTTGGGCTCGATCCGAAATCAATAGGTGTGAGAAATTGGACAATTCAAGTTCAACGGCAGTTCGTTCCTAATTGGAGTGGTTGGTGTATTCCATACTTCTAGGGATTGGGATTTACTCAAAACTCACCAAAGGACTCCTCCCACCATATTATGATGTTGCCCAAGTTTTGGGCTCGATCCGAAATCAATAGGTGTGAGAAATTGGACAATTCAAGTTCAACGGCAGTTCGTTCCTAATTGGAGTGGTTGGTGTATTCCATACTTCTAGCGATTGGGTTTCACTCAAAACTCACCAAAGGACGCCTCCCACCATATTATGATGTTGCCCAAGTTTTGGGCTCCATCCGAAATCAATAGGTGTTCGAAATTGGACAATTCAAGTTCAACGGCAGTTCGTTCCTAACGGGAGTGGTTGGTGTATTCCATACCTCTAGCGATTGGATTTCACTCAAAACTCACCAAATCACTCCTCCCACCATATTATGATGTTGCCCAAGTTTTGGGCTCGATCCGAACTCAATAGGTGTGAGAAATTGGACAAATTAAGTTCAACGGCAGTTTGTTCCTAATTGGAGTGGTTGGTGTATTCCATACTTCTAGCGATTGGATTTCACCCAAATTTCACCAAATGACTCCTCCCACCATATTATCGTGTTGCCCATGTTTGGGGCTCGATCCGAAATCAATAGGTGTGAGAAATTGGACAATTCAAGGTCAACGGCAGTTCGTTCCTAATTGGAGTGGTTGGTGTATTCCATACTTCTAGCGATTGGATTTCACTCAAAACTCACCAAAGGACTCCTCCCACCATATTATGATGTTGCCCAAGTTTTGGGCTCAATCTGAAATCAATAGGTGTTCGAAATTGGACAATTCAAGTTCAACGGCAGTTCGTTCCTCACGGGAGTGGTTGGTGTATTCCATACCTCTAGCGATTGGATTTCACTCAAAACTCACCAAATGACTCCTCCCACCATATTATGATGTTGGCCAAGTTTTGGGATCGATCCGAAATCAATAGGTGCGAGAAATTGGACACTTCAAGTTCAACGGCAATTCGTTCCTAATGGGAGTGGTTGGTGTATTCCATACTTCTAGCGATTGGATTTCACTCAAAACTAACCAAATGACTCCTCCCACCATATTATTATGTTGCCCAAGTTTTGGGCTCGATCCGAAATCAATAGGTGTGAGAAATTGGACAATTCAAGTTCAACGGCAGTTCGTTCCTAATTGGAGTGGTTGGTGTATTCCATACTTCTAGCGATTGGATTTCACTCAAAACTCACCAAAGGACTCCTCCCACCATATTATGATGTTGCCCAAGTTTTGGGCTCGATCCGAAATCAATAGGTGTTCCAAATTGGACAATTCATGTTCAACGGCAGTTCGTTCCTAATTGGAGTGGATGGTGTATTCCATACTTCTA
This sequence comes from Prunus avium, assembly GCF_965620075.1. Taxonomy (NCBI): domain Eukaryota; kingdom Viridiplantae; phylum Streptophyta; class Magnoliopsida; order Rosales; family Rosaceae; genus Prunus; species Prunus avium. The sequence continues at coordinate 21,727,164 of NC_142291.1, read as the reverse complement.
GCGATTGGATTTCACTCAAAACTCACCAAATGACTCCTCCCACCATATTATGATGTTGCCCAAGTTTGGGGTTCAGTCCGAAAACAATAGGTGTGAGAAATTGGACAATTCAAGTTCAACGGCAGTTCGTTCCTAATTGGAGTGGTTGGTGTATTCCATACTTCTAGCGATTGGATTTCACTGAAAACTCACCAAAGGACTCCTCCCACCATATTATGATGTTGCCCAAGTTTTCGGCTCGATCCGATCTCCAAATGAATCCTCCCACCATATTATGATGTTGCCCAAGTTTTGGGCTCGATCCGAAATCAATAGGTGTTCGAAATTGGACAATTCAAGTTCAACGGCAGTTTGTTCCTAATTGGAGTGGTTGGTGTATTCCATACTTCTAGCTATTGGATTTCACTGAAAACTCACCAAAGGACTCCTCCCACCATATTATGATGTTGCCCAAGTTTTCGGCTCGATCCGATCTCCATAGGTGTTCGAAATTGGACAATTCAAGTTCAACGGCAGTTCGTTCCTAATTGGAGTGGTTGGTGTATTCCATACTTGTAGCGATTGGATTTCACTCAAAACTCACCAAATGACTCCTCCCACCATATTATGATGTTGCCCGAATTTCGGGCTCGATCCGAAATCAATAGGTGTGAGAAATTGGACAATTCAAGTTCAACGGCAGTTCGTTCCTAATTGGAGTGGTTGGTGTATTCCATACTTCTAGCGATTGGATTTCACTCAAAACTCACCAAATGACCCCTCCCACCGTATTATGATGTTGCCCAAGTTTTGGGCTCGATCCGAAATCAGTAGGTGTTCCAAATTGGTCAATTCAAGTTCAACGGCAGTTCGTTCCTAATTGGAGTGGTTGGTGTATTCCATACTTCTAGCGATTGGATTTCACTCAAAACTCACCCAATGACTCCTCCCACCATATTATGATGTTGCCCAAGTTTGGGGCTCGATCCGAAATCAATAGGTGTGAGAAATTGGACAATTCAAGTTCAACGGCAGTTCGTTCCTAATTGGAGTGGTTGGTGTATTCTGTACTTCTAGCGATTGGATTTCACTCAAAACTAACCAAATGACTCCTCCCACGATATTATGATATTGCCCATGTTTTGGGCTCGATCCGAAGTCAATAGGTATGAGAAATTGGCCAATTCGACTTCAACGGCAGTTCGTTCCTAATTGGAGTGGTTGGTGTATTCCATACTTCTAGCGATTGGATTTCTCTCAAAACTCACCAAATGACTCCTCCCACCATATTATGATGTTGCCCAAGTTTGGGGCTCGATCCAAAATCAATAGGTGTGAGAAATTGGACAATTCAAGTTCAACTACAGTTCGTTCCTAATGGGAGTGGTTGGTGTATTCCACACTTCTAGCGATTGGATTTCACTCAAAACTCACCAAACGACTCCTCCCACCATATTATGATTTTGCCCAAGTTTTGGGCTCAATCTGAAATCAATAGGTGTTCGAAATTGGACAATTCAAGTTCAACGGCAGTTCGTTCCTAATTGGAGTGGTTGGTGTATACCGTACTTCTAGCGATTGGATTTCACTCAAAACTAACCAAATGACTCCTCCCACCATATTATGATGTTGCCCAAGTTTTGGGCTCGGTCCGAAATCAATGGGTGTGAGAAATTGGACAATTCAAGTTCAACGGCAGTTCGTTCCTAATTGGAGTGGTTCGTGTATTCCATACTTTTAGCGATTGGATTTCACTCAAGACTCAACAAATGACTCCTCCCACCATATTACGATGTTGCCCAAGTTTGGGGCTCTATCCAAAATCAATAGGTGTGAGAAATTGGACAATTCCACTTCAACGGCAGTTCGTTCGTAATTGGAGTGGTTGGTGTATTCCATACTTGTAGCGATTGGATTGCACTCAAAACTCACCAAACGACTCCTCCCACCATATTATGATGTTGTCCAAGTTTTGGGCTCGATCCGAAATCAATTGGTGTTCGAAATTGGACAATTGAAGTTCAACGGCAGTTCGTTCCTAGTTGGAGTGGTTGGTGTATTCCATACTTCTAGCGATTGGATTTCACTCAAAACTCACCAAATGACTCCTCCCACCATATTATGATGTTGCCCAAGTTTTGGGCTCGATCCGAAATCAATAGGTGTTCCAAATTGGACAATTCAAGTTCAACGGCAGTTCGTTCCAAATTGGAGTGGTTGGTGTATTCCATACTTCTAGCGATTGGATTTCACTCAAAACTCACCAAATGACTCCTCCCACCATATTATGATGTTGCCCAAGTTTGGGGCTCGATCCGAAATCAATAGGTGTGAGAAATTGGACAATTCAAGTTCAACGGCAGTTCGTTCCTAATTGGAGTGGTTGGTGTATTCCATACTTCTAGCGATTGGATTTCACTCAAAACTCACCAAATGACTCCTCCCACCATATTATGATGTTGCCCGAATTTTGGGCTCGATCCGAAATCAGTAGGTGTGAGAAATTGGACAATTCAAGTTCAACGGCAGTTCGTTCCTAATTGGAGTGGTTGGTGTATTCCATACTTCTAGCGATTGGATTTCACTCAAAACTCACCCAATGACTCCTCCCACCATATTATGATGTTGCCCAAGTTTTGGGCTCGATACGAAATCAATAGGTGTGAGAAATTGGACAATTCAAGTTCAACGGCAGTTCGTTCCTAATTGGAGGGGTTGGTGTATTCCATACTTCTAGCGATTGGATTTCACTCAAAACTCACCAAATGACTCCTCCCACCATATTATGATGTTGCCCAAGTTTGGGGCTCGGTCCGAAATCAATAGGTGTGAGAAATTGGACAATTCAAGTTCAACGGCAGTTCGTTCCTAATTGGAGTGGCTGGTGTATTCCATACTTCTAGCAATTGGATTTCACTCAAAACTCACCAAATGACTCCTCCCACCAAATTATGATGTTGCCCAAGTTTTGGGCTCGATCCGAAATCAATAGGTGTGAGAAATTGGACTATTCATGTTCAACGGCAGTTTGTTCCTAATTGGAGTGGTTGGTGTATTCTACACTTTGAGCGATTGGATTTCACTCAAAACTCACCAAATGACTCCTCCCACCATATTATGATGTTGCCCAAGTTTTGGGCCCGATCCGAAATCAATAGGTGTGAGAAATTTGACAATTCAAATTCAACGGCAGTTCGTTCCTAATTGGAGGGGTTGGTGTATTCCATACTTCTAACGATTGGATTCCACTCAACACTCACCAAATGACTCCTCCCACCATATTTTGATGTTGCCCAAGTTTGGGGCTCGATCCGAAATCAATAGGTGTTCCAAATTGGACAATTCAAGTTCAACGGCAGTTCGTTCCTAATTGGAGTGGTTGGTGTATTCCATACTTCTAGCGATTGGATTTCACTCAAAACTCACGAAATGACTCCTCCCACCATATTATGATGTTGCCCAAGTTTTGGGCTCCGTCCGAAATCAATAGGTGTTCGAAATTGGACAATTCAAGTTCAACGGCAGTTCGTTCCTAATTTGAGTGGTTGGTGTATTCCATACTTCTAGCGATTGGATTTCACTCAGAACTCACCAAATGAATCCTCCCACCATATTATGATATTGCACAAGTTTGGGGTTCGATCCGAAATCAATAGGTGTGAGAAATTGGACAATTCAAGTTCAACGACAGTTCGTTCCTAATGGGAGTGGTTGGTGTATTCCATACTTCTAGCGATTGGATTTCACTAAAAACTCACCAAATGACTCCTCCCAACATATTATGATGCTGCCCAAGTTTTGGGCTCGATCCGAAATCAATAGGAGTGAGAAATTGGACAATTCAAGTTCAACGGCAGTTCGTTACTAATTGGAGTGGTTGGTGTATTCCACACTTCTAGCGATTGGATTTCACTCAAAACTCACCAAACGACTCCTCCCACCATATTATGATGTTGTCCAAGTTTTGGGCTCGATCCGAAATCAATAGGTGTTCGAAATTGGACAATTCAAGTTCAACGGCAGTTCGTTCCTAATTGGAGTGGTTGGTGTATACCGTACTTCTAGCGATTGGATTTCACTCAAAACTAACCAAATGACTCCTCCCACCATATTATGATGTTGCCCAAGTTTTGGGCTCGATCCGAAATTAATAGGTGTTCCAAATTGGACAATTCAAGTTCAACGGCAGTTCGTTCCAAATTGGAGTGGTTGGTGTATTCCATACTTCTAGCGATTGGATTTCACTCAAAACTCACCAAATGACTCCTCCCACCATATTATGATGTTGCCCAAGTTTGGGGCTCGATCCGAAATCAATAGGTGTGAGAAATTGGACAATTCAAGTTCAACGGCAGTTCGTTCCTAATTGGTGTGGTTGGTGTATTCCATACTTCTAGCGATTGGTTTTCACCCAAAACAAACCAAACGACTCCTACCACCATATTAATATGTTGTCCAAGTTTTGGGCTCGATCCGAAATCACTAGGTGTGAGAAATTGGACAATTCAAGTTCAGCGGCAGTTCGTTCCTAATTGGAGTGGTTGGTGTATTCCATACTTCTAGCGATTGGATTTCACTCAAAACTCACCAAATGACTCCTCCCACCATATTATGATGTTGCCCAAGTTTGGGGCTCGGTCCGAAATCAATAGGTGTGAGAAATTGGACAATTCAAGTTCAACGGCAGTTCGTTCCTAATTGGAGGGGTTGGTGTATTCCATACTTCTAACGATTTGATTCCACTCAACACTCACCAAATGACTCCTCCCACCATATTTTGATGTTGCCCAAGTTTGGGGCTCGATCCGAAATCAATAGGTGTTCCAAATTGGACAATTCAAGTTCAACGGCAGTTCGTTCCTAATTGGAGTGGTTGGTGTATTCCATACTTCTAGCAATTGGATTTCACTCAAAACTCACCAAATGACTCCTCCCACCATATTATAATGTTGCCCAAGTTTTGGGCTCGATCCGAAATCAATAGGTGTTCCAAATTGGACAATTCAAGTTCAACGGCAGTTCGTTCCTAATTGGAGTGGTTGGTGTATTCCATACTTCTAGCGATTGGATTTCACTCAAAACTCACCAAATGACTCCTCCCACCATATTATGATGTTGCCCAAGTTTGGGGCTCGATCCGAAATCACTATGTGTGAGAAATTGGACAATTCATGTTCAACGGCAGTTCGTTCCTAATTGGAGAGGTTGGGGTATTCCATACTTCTAGCAATTGGATTGCACTCAAAACTCACCAAACGACTCCTCCCACCATATTATGATGTTGTCCAAGTTTTGGGCTCGATCCGAAATCAATAGGTGTTCGAAATTGGACAATTCAAGTTCAACGACAGTTCGTTTCTAATTGGAGTGGTTGGGGTATTCCATACTTCTAGCGATTGGATTTCACTCAAAACTCACCAAATGACTCCTCCCACCATATTATGATGTTGCCCAAGTTTTGGGCTCGATCCCAAATCAATAGGTGTGAGAAATTGGACAATTCAAGTTCAACGGCAGTTCGTTCCTAATTGGAGTGGTTGGTGTATTCCATACTTCTAGCGATTGGATTTCACTCAAAAATCACCAAATGACTCCTCCCACCATATTATGATGTTGCCCAAGTTTTCGGCTCGATCCGAAATCAATAGGTGTTCCAAATTGGACAATTCAAGTTCAACGGCAGTTCGTTCCTAATTGGAGTGGTTGGTGTATTCCATACTTCTAGCGATTGGATTTCACTCAAAACTCACCAAATGACTCCTCCCACCATATTATGATGTTGCCCAAGTTTTGGGCTCGATCCGAAATCAATAGGTGTTCCAAATTGGACAATTCAAGTTCAACGGCAGTTCGTTCCTAATTGGAGTGGTTGGTGTATTCCGCACTTCGAGCGATTGGATTTCACTCAAAACTCACCAAATGACTCCTCCCACCATATTATGATGTTGCCCAAGTTTGGGGCTCGGTCCGAAATCAATAGGTGTGAGAAATTGGACAATTCAAGTTCAACGGCAGTTCGTTCCTAATTGGAGGGGTTGGTGTATTCCATACTTCTAACGATTGGATTCCACTCAACACTCACCAAATGACTCCTCCCACCATATTTTGATGTTGCCCAAGTTTGGGGCTCGATCCGAAATCAATAGGTGTTCCAAATTGGACAATTCAAGTTCAACGGCAGTTCGTTCCTAATTGGAGTGGTTGGTGTATTCCATACTTCTAGCGATTGGATTTCACTCAAAACTCACCAAATGACTCCTCCCACCGTATTATGATGTTGCCCAAGTTTTGGGCTCGATCCGAAATCAATAGGTGTTCGAAATTGGACATTTCAAGTTCAACGGCAGTTCGTTCCTAATTGGAGTGGTTGGTGTATTCCATACTTCGAGCGATTGGATTTTACTGAAAACTCACCAAATGACTCCTCCCACGATATTACGATGTTGCCCAAGTTTTGGGCTCGATCCGAAATCAATAGGTGTTCCAAATTGGACAATTCAAGTTCAACAGCAGTTCGTTCCTAATTGGAGTGGTTGGTGTATTCCATACTTCTAGCGATTGGATTTCACTCAAAACTCACCAAATGACTCCTCCCACTATATTATGATGTTGCCCAAGTTTGGGGCTCGATCCGAAATCACTAGGTTTGAGAAATTGGACAATTAAAGTTCAATGGCAGTTCGTTCCTAATTGGAGTGGTTGGTGTATTCCATACTTCTAGCAATTGGATTGCACTCAAAACTCACCAAAGGACTCCTCCCACCATATTATGATGTTGTCCAAGTTTTGGGCTCGATCCGAAATCAATAGGTGTTCGAAATTGGACAATTCAAGTTCAACAGCAGTTCGTTTCTAATTGGAGTGGTTGGAGTATTCCATTCTTCTAGCGATTGGATTCCATTGAAAACTCACCAAATGACTCCTCCCACCATGTTATGATGTTGCCCAAGTTTTGGGCACGATCCAAAATCAATAGGTATTCCAAATTGGACAATTCAAGTTCAACGGCAGTTCGTTACTAATTGGAGTGGTTGGTGTATTCCATACTTCTGGCGATTGGATTTCACTCAAAACTCACCAAATGACTCATCCCACCATATTATGAGGTTGCCCAAGTTTTGGGCTCGATCCGAAACCAATAGGTGTGAGAAATTGGACAATTCAAGTTCAACGGCAGTTCGTTCGTAAATGGAGTGGTTGGTGTATTCCATACTTCTAGCGATTGGATTTCACTCAAAACTCACCAAATGACCCTTCCCTCCATATTATGATGTTGCCCAAGTTTTGGGCTCGATCCGAAATCAATAGGTGTGAGAAATTGGACAATTCAACTTCAACGGCAGTTCGTTCCTAATTAAAGTGGTTGGTGTATTACATACTTCTAGCGATTGGATTTCACTCAAAACTCACCAAATGACTCCTCCCACCATATTATGATGTTGCCCAAGTTTTGGGCTCGATCCGAAATCAATAGGTGTGAGAAATTGGACAATTCAAGTTCAACGGCAGTTCGTTCCTAATTGGTGTGGTTGGTGTATTCCACACTTCTTGCGGTTGGATTTCATTCAAAACTCACCAAATGACGCCTCCCACCATATTATGATGTTGCCCAAGTTTTGGGCTCGATCCGAAATCAATAGGTGTGAGAAATTGGACAATTCAAGTTCAACGGCAGTTCGCTCCTAATTGGACTGGTTGGTGTACTCCATACTTCTAGCGATTGGATTTCACTCAAAACTCCCCAAATGACTCCTCCCACCATATTATGATGTTGCCCAAGTTTTGGGCTCGATCCAAAATCAATAGGTGTTCCAAATTGGACAATTCAAGTTCAACGGCAGTTCGTTCCTAATTGGAGTGCTTGGTGTATTCCATACTTCTAGCGATTGGATTTCACTCAAAACTCACCAAATGACTCCTCCCACTATATTATGATGTTGCCCAAGTTTGGGGCTCGATCCGAAATCACTAGGTTTGAGAAATTGGACAATTAAAGTTCAATGGCAGTTCGTTCCTAATTGGAGTGGTTGGTGTATTCCATACTTCTAGCAATTGGATTGCACTCAAAACTCACCAAAGGACTCCTCCCACCATATTATGATGTTGTCCAAGTTTTGGGCTCGATCCGAAATCAATAGGTGTTCGAAATTGGACAATTCAAGTTCAACAGCAGTTCGTTCCTAATTGGAGTGGTTGGTGTATTCCATACTTCTAGCGATTGGATTTCACCCAAATTTCACCAAATGACTCCTCCCACCATATTATCGTGTTGCCCATGTTTGGGGCTCGATCCGAAATCAATAGGTGTGAGAAATTGGACAATTCAAGTTCAACGGCAGTTCGTTCCTAATTGGAGTGGTTGGTGTATTCCATACTTCTAGTGATTGGATTTCACTCAAAACTCAACAAATGACTCCTCGCACCATATTATGATGTTGCCCAAGTTTTGGGCTCGATCCGAAATCAATAGGTGTGAGAAATTGGACAATTCAAGTTCAACGGCAGTTCGTTCCTAATTAAAGTGGTTGGTGTATTACATACTTCTAGCGATTGGATTTCACTCAAAACTCACCAAATGATTCTTCCCACCATATTATGATGTTGCCCAAGTTTTGGGCTCGATCCGAAATCAATGGGTGTGAGAAATTGGTCAATTTAATTTCAACGACAGTTCGTTCCTGATTGGAGTGGTTGGTGTATTCCATACTTCTAGCGATTGGATTTCACTCAAAACTCACCAAATGACTCCTCCCACCATATTATGATGTTGCCCAAGTTTTGGGCTCGATCCGAAATCAATAGGTGTTCCAAATTGGACAATTCAAGTTCAACGGCAGTTCGTTCCTAATTGGAGTGGTTGGTGTATTCCATACTTCTAGCGATTGGATTTCACTCAAAACTCAGCAAATGACTCCTCCCACCATATTATGATGTTGCCCAAGTTTTGGGCTCGATCCGAAATCAATAGGTGTGAAAAATTGGTCAATTTAATTTCAACGACAGTTCGTTCCTAACTGGAGTGGTTGGTGTATTCCATACTTCTAGCGATTGGATTTCACTCAAAACTCACCAAATGACTCCTCCCACCATGTTATGTTGTTGCCCAAGTTTTGGGCTCAATCCGAAATCAATAGGTATTCCAAATTGGAGAATTCAAGTTCAACGGCAGTACGTTCCTAATTGGAGTGGTTGGTGAATTCCATACTTCTAGCGATTGGATTTCACTCAAAACTCACCAAATGACTCCTCCCACCATATTATGATGTTGCCCAAGTTTTGGGCTCGATCCGAAATCAATAGGTGTTCGAAATTGGACAATTCAAGTTCAACGGCAGTTCGTTCCTAATTGGAGTGGTTGGTGTATTCCATACTTCTAGCGATTGGATTTCACTCAAAACTCACTAAATGGCTCCTCCCACCATATTATGATGTTGCCCAAGTTTTGGGCTCGATTCGAAATCAATACGTGTGAGAAAGTGGACAATTTAAGTTCAACGGCAGTTCGTTCCTAATTGGAGTGGTTGGTGTATTCCATACTTCTAGCGATTCGGATTTCACTCAAAACTCACCAAATGACTCCCACCATATTATGATGTTGCCCAAGTTTTGGGTTTGATCCGAAATCAATACGTGCGAGAAATTGGACAATTTAAGTTCAACGGCAGTTCGTTCCTAATTGGAGTGGTCGGTGTATTCCACACTTCTAACGATTGGATTTCACTCAAAACTCACCAAATGACTCCTCCCACCATCTTATGATGTTGCCCAAGTTTTGGGCTCGATCCGAAATCAATAGGTGTGAGAAATTGGACAATTTAATTTCAACGACAGTTCGTTCCTAATTGGAGTGGTTGGTGTATTCCATACTTCTAGCGATTGGATTTCACTCAAAACTCACCAAATGACTCCTCCCACCATATTATGATGTTGCCCAAGTTTTGGGCTCGATCCGAAATCAATAGGTGTTCCAAATTGGACAATTCAAGTTCAACGGCAGTTCGTTCCTAATTGGAGTGGTTGGTGTATTCCATACTTCTAGCGATTGGATTTCACTCAAAACTCACCAAATGACTCCTCCCACCATATTATGATGTTGCCCAAGTTTTGGGCTCGATCCGAAATCAATAGGTGTTCGAAATTGGACAATTCAAGTTCAACGGCAGTTCGTTCCTAATTGGAGTGGTTGGTGTATTCCATACTTCTAGCGATTGGATTTCACTCAAAACTCATGAAATGATGCCTCCCACCATATTATGATGTTGCCCAAGTTTTGGGCTCGATCCGAAATCAATAGGTGTGAGAAATTGGACGATTCAAGTTCAACGGCAGTTCGTTCCTAATTGGAGTGGTTGGTGTATTCCATACTTCTAGCGATTGGATTTTACTCAAACCTCCCCAAATGACTCCTCCCACCATATTATGATGTTGCCCAAGTTTTGGGCTCGATCCGAAATCAATAGGTGTGAGGAATTGGACAATTCAAGTTCAACGGCAGTTCGTTCCTAATTGGAGTGCTTGGTGTATTCCATACTTCTAGCGATTGGATTTTCCTCAAAACTCACCAAATGACTCCTCCCACCATATTATGATGTTGCCCAAGTTTTGGGCTCGATCCGAAATCAATAGGTGTGAGAAATTGGAGAATTCAAGTTCAACGGCAGTTCGTTCCTAATTGGAGTGGTTGGTGTATTACATACTTCTAGCGATTGGATTTCACTCAAAACTCACCAAATGACTCCTCCCACCATATTATGATGTTGCCCAAGTTTTGGGCTCGATCCGAAATCAATAGGTGTGAGAAATTGGTCAATTTAATTTCAACGACAGTTCGTTCCTAATTGGAGTGGTTGGTGTATTCCATACTTCTAGCGATTGGATTTCACTCAAAACTCACCAAATGACTCCTCCCACCATATTATGTTGTTGCCCAAGTTTTGGGCTCGATCCGAAATCAATAGGTATTCCAAATTGGACAATTCAAGTTCAACGGCAGTACGTGCCTAATTGGAGTGGTTGGTGTATTCCATACTTCTAGCGATTGGATTTCACTCAAAACTCACCAAATGACTCCTCCCACCATATTATGATGTTGCCCAAGTTTTGGGCTCGATCCGAAATCAATAGGTGTTCGAAATTGGACAATTCAAGTTCAACGGCAGTTCGTTACTAATTGGAGTGGTTGGTGTATTCCATACTTCTAGTGATTGGATTTCACTCAAAACTCAACAAATGACTCCTCCCACCATATTATGATGTTGCCCAAGTTTTGGGCTCGATCCGAAATCAGTAGGTGTTCCAAATTGGACAATTCAAGTTCAACTGCAGTTCGTTCCTAATTGGAGTGGTTGGTGTATTCTGTACTTCTAGCGATTGGATTTCACTCAAAACTCACTAAATGGCTCCTCCCACCATATTATGATGTTGCCCAAGTTTTGGGCTCGATTCGAAATCAATACGTGTGAGACAGTGGACAATTTAAGTTCAACGGCAGTTCGTTCCTAATTGGAGTGGTTGGTGTATTCCATACTTCTAGCGATTGGATTTCACTCAAAACTCACCAAATGACTCCCACCATATTATGATGTTACCCAAGTTTTGGGCTCGATCCGAAATCAATACGTGTGAGAAATTGGACAATTTAAGTTCAACGGCAGTTCGTTCCTAATTGGAGTGGTTGGTGTATTCCATACTTCTAGCGATTGGATTTCACTCAAAACTCACCAAATGACTCCTCCCACCATATTATGATGTTGCCCAAGTTTTGGGCTCGATCCGAAATCAATAGTTGTTCCAAATTGGACAATTCAAGTTCAACTGCAGTTCGTTCCTAATTGGAGTGGTTGGTGTATTCCATACTTCTAGTGATTGGATTTCACTCAAAACTCAATAATGACTCCTCCCACCATATTATGATGTTGCCCAAGTTTTGGGCTCGATCCGAAATCAGTAGGTGTTCCAAATTGGACAATTCAAGTTCAACGGCAGTTCGTTCCTAATTGGAGTGGTTGGTGTATTCTGTACTTCTAGCGATTGGATTTCACTCAAAACTCACCAAATGACTCCTCCCACCATACTATGATGTTGCCCAAGTTTTGGGCTCGATCTGAAATCAATAGTTGTGAGAAATTGGACAATTCAAGTTCAATGGCAGTTCGTTCCTAATTAGAGTGGTTGGTGTATTCCATACTTCTAGCGATTGGATTTCACTCAAAACTCACTAAATGACTCCTCCCACCATATTATGATGTTGCCCAAGTTTTGGTCTCGATCCGAAATCAATAGGTGTTCCAAATTGGACAATTCAAGTTCAACGGCAGTTCGTTCCTAATTGGAGTGGTTGGTGTATTCCATACTTCTACCGATTGGATTTCACTCAAAACTCACCAAATGACTCCTCCCACCATATTGTGATGTTGCCCATGTTTTGGGCTCGATCCGAAATCTATAGGTGTTCCAAATTGGACAATCAAGTTCTACAGCAGTTCGTTCCTAATTGGAGTGGTTGGTGTATTCGATACTTCTAGCGATTGGATTTCATTCAAAACTCACCAAATGACTCCTCCCACCATATTATGATGTTGCCCAAGTTTTGGGCTCGATCCGAAATCAATAGGTGTGAGAAATTGGACAATTCAAGTTCAACGGCAGTTCGTTCCTAATTGGAGTGGTTGGTGTATTCCATACTTCTAGCGATTGGATTTCACTCAAAACTCACCAAATGACTCCTCCCACCATATTATGTTGTTGCCCAAGTTTTGGGCTCGATCCGAAATCAATAGTTGTTCCAAATTGGACAATTCAAGTTCAACTGCAGTTCGTTCCTAATTGGAGTGGTTGGTGTATTCCATACTTCTAGTGATTGGATTTCACTCAAAACTCAATAATGACTCCTCCCACCAGATTATGATGTTGCCCAAGTTTTGGGCTCGATCTGATATCAGTAGGTGTTCCAAATTGGACAATTCAAGTTCAACGGCAGTTCGTTCCTAATTGGAGTGGTTGGTGTATTCTGTACTTCTAGCGATTGGATTTCACTCAAAACTCACCAAATGACTCCTCCCACCATACTATGATGTTGCCCAAGTTTTGGGCTCGATCTGAAATCAACAGGTGTGAGAAATTGGACAATTCAAGTTCAACGGCAGTTCGTTCCTAATTAGAGTGGTTGGTGTATTCCATACTTCTAGCGATTGGATTTCACTCAAAACTCACCAAATGACTCCTTCCACCATATTATGATGTTGCCCAAGTTTTGGGCCCGATCCGAAATCAATAGGTTTTCCAAATTGGACAATTCAAGTTCAACGGCATTTCGTTCCTAATTGTAGTGGTTGGTGTATTCCATACTTCTAGCGATTGGATTTCACTCAAAACCCACTAAATGACTCCTCCCAACATATTATGATGTTGCCCAAGTTTTGGGCTCGATCCGAAATCAATAGGTGTTCCAAATTGGACAATTCAAGTTCAACGGCAGTTCGTTCCTAATTGCAGTGGTTGGTGTATTCCATACTTCTAGCGATTGGATTTCACTCAAAACTCACTAAATGACTCCTCCCACCATATTATGATGTTGCCCAAGTTTTGGGCTCGATCCGAAATCAAAAGGTGTTCCAAATTGGACAATTCAGGCTCAACGGCAGTTCGTTCCTAATTGGAGTGGTTGGTGTATTCCATACTTCTAGTGATTGGATTTCACTCAAAACTCAATAATGACTCCTCCCACCATATTATGATGTTGCCCAAGTTTTGGGCTCGATCCGAAATCAAAAGGTGTTCCAAATTGGACAATTCAGGCTCAACGGCAGTTCGTTCCTAATTGGAGTGGTTGGTGTATTCCATACTTCTAGCGATTGGATTTCACTCAAAACTCACCAAATGACTCCTCCCACCATATTATGTTGTTGCCCAAGTTTTGGGCTCTATCCGAAATCAATGGGTGTTCCAAATTGGACAATTCAAGTTCAACGGCAGTTCGTTCCTAATTGGAGTGGTTGGTGTATTCCATACTTCTAGCGATTGGATTTCACTCAAAACCCACCAAATGACTCCTCCCACCATATTATGATGTTACCCAAGTTTTGGGCTCGATCCGAAATCAATGGGTGTTCCAAATTGGACAATTCAAGTTCAACGGCAGTTCGTTCCTAATTGGAGTGGTTGGTGTATTCCATACTTCTAGCGATTGGATTTCACTCAAAACTCACCAAATGACTCCTCCCACCATATTATGATGTTGCCCAAGTTTTGGGCTCGATCCGAACTCAATAGGTGTGAGAAATTGGACAATTCAAGTTCAATGGCAGTTCTTTCCTAATTGGCGTGGTTGGTGTATTCCATACTTCTAGTGATTGGATTTCACTCAACACTCACCAAATGACTCCTCCCACCATATTATGATGTTACCCAAGTTTTGGGCTCGATCCGAAATCAATAGGTGTTCCAAATTGGACAATTCACGTTCAACGGCAGTTCGTTCCAAATTGGAGTGGTTGGTGTATTCCATACTTCTAGCGATTGGATTTCACTCAAAACTCACCAAATGACTCCCCCCCACCACACTATGATGTTGCCCAAGTTTTGGGCTCGATCAGAAATCAATAGGTGTGAGAAATTGGACAATTCAAGTTCAACGGCAGTTCGTTCCTAATTGGAGTGGTTGGTGTATTCCATACTTCTAGCGATTGGATTTCACTCAAAACTCACAAATGACCCCCCCCCCCCCCACCATATTATGATGTTGCCAAAGTTTTGGGCTCGAACCGAACTCGATAGGTGTGAGAAATTGGACAATTCAAGTTCAACCGCAGTTCGTTCCTAATTGGAGTGGTTGGTGTATTCCATACTTCTAGCGATTGGATTTCACTCAAAACTCACCAAATGACTCCTCCCACCATATTATGATATTGCCCAAGTTTTGGGCTCGATCCGAAATCAATAGGTGTTCCAAATTGGACAATTCAAGTTCAACGGCAGTTCGTCCGTAACTGGAGTGGTTGGTGTATTCCACACTTTTAGCGATTGGATTTTACTCAAAACTCACCAAATGACTCCCCACACCATATTATGATGTTGCCCAAGTTTTGGGCTCGATCCGAAATCAATAGGGGTTAGAAATTGGTAAATTCAATTTCAACGACAGTTCGTTCCTAATTGGAGTCGTTGGGGTATTCCATACTTCTAGCGATTGGATTTCACTCAAAACTCTCCAAATGACTCCTCCCAACATATTATGATGTTGCCCAAGTTTTGTGCTCGATCCGAAATCAATAGCTGTTCCAAATTGGACAATTCAAGTTCAACTACAGTTCGTTCCTAATTGGAGTGGTTGGTGTATTCCATACTTCTAGCGATTGGATTTCACTCAAAACTCACCAAATGACTCCTCCCACCATATTATGATGTTGCCCAAGTTTTGGGCTCGATCCGAACTCAGTAGGTGTGAGAAATTGGACAATTCAAGTTCAACGGCAGTTCTTTCCTAATTGGAGTGGTTGGTGTATTCCATACTTCTAGTGATTGGATTTCACTGAAAACTCACCAAATGACTCCTCCCACCATATTATGATGTTACAAAAGTTTTGGGCTCGATCCGAAATCAATAGGTGTTCCAAATTGGACAATTCAAGTTCAACGGCAGTTCGTTCCTAATTGGAGTGGTTGGTGTATTCCATACTTCTAGCGATTGGATTTCACTCAAAACTCACCAAATGACTCCTCCCACCATATTATGATGTTGCCCAAGTTTTGGGCTCGATCCGAACACAATAGTTGTGAGATATTGGACAATTCAAGTTCAATGGCAGTTCTTTCCTAATTGGAGTGGTTGGTGTATTCCACACTTCGAGTGATTGGATTTCATTCAAAACTCACCAAATGACTCCTCCCACCATATTATGATGTTACCCAAGTTTTGGGCTCGATCCGAAATCAATAGGTGTTCCAAATTGGACAATTCAAGTTCAACGGCAGTTCGTTCCTAATTGGAGTGGTTGGTGTATTCCATACTTCTAGCGATTGAATTTGACTCAAAACTCACCAAATGACTCCCCCACCATATTATGATGTTGCCCAAGTTTTGGGCTCGATCCGAAATCAATAGGTGTTCCAAATTGGACAATTCAAGTTCAACTGCAGTTCGTTCGTAATTGGAGTGGTTGGTGTATTCCATACTTCTAGCGGTTGGATTTCACTCAAAACTAACCAAATGACTCCTCCCACCATATTATGATGTTGCCCAAGTTTTGGGGTCGATCCGACATCAATAGGTTTTCCAAGTTGGACAATTCAAGTTCAACGGCATTTCGTTCCTAATTGTTGTGGTTGGTGTATTCCATACTTCTAGAGATTGGATTTCACTCAAAACTAACCAAATGACTCCTCCCACCATATTATGATGTTGCCCAAGTTTTGGGCTCGATCCGACATCATTAGGTTTTCCAAGTTGGACAATTCAAGTTCAACGGCATTTCGTTCCTAATTGTAGTGGTTGGTGTATTCCATACTTCTAGCGATTGGATTTGACTCAAAACTCACCAAATGACTCCTCCCACCATATTATGACGTTACCCAAGTTTTGGGCTCGATCCGAAATCAATAGGTTTTCCAAGTTGGACAATTCAAGTTCAACGGCATTTCGTTCCTAATTGTAGTGGTTGGTGTATTCCATACTTCTAGAGATTGGATTTCACTCAAAACTCACCAAATGACTCATCCCACCATATTATGATGTTGCCCAAGTTTTGGGCTCGATCCGAAATCAATAGGTGTTCCAAATTTGACAATTCAAGTTCAACGACAGTTCGTTCCGAATTGGAGTGGTTGGTGTATTCCATACTTCTAGCGGTTGGATTTCACTCAAAACTAACCAAATGACTCCTCCCACCATATTATGATGTTGCCCAAGTATTGGGCTCGATCCGACATCAATAGGTGTTCCAAATTGGACAATCAAGTTCAACAGCAGTTCGTTCCTAATTGGAGTGGTTGGTGTATTCCATACTTCTAGCGATTGGATTTCACTCCAAACTTACCAAATGACTCCTCCCACCATATTATGATGTTGCCCATGTTTTGGGCTCGATCCGAAATCAATAGGTGCGCGAAATTGGACAATTCAAGTTCAACGGCAGTTCGTTCCTAATTGGAGTGGTTGGTGTATTCCATACTTCTAGCGATTGGATTTCACTCAAAACTCATCAAATGACTCCTCCCACCATATTATGATGTTGCCCAAGTTTTGGGCTCGATCCGAAATCAATAGGTGTTCCAAATTGGACAATTCAAGTTCAACGGCGGTTCGTTCCAAATTGGAGTGGTTGGTGTATTCCATACTTCTAGCGATTGGATTTCACTCAAAACTCACCAAATGACTCCTCCCACCATATTATGATGTTGCCCAAGTTTTGGGCTCCATCCGAAATCAATAGGTGTTGCAAATTGGACAATTCAAGTTCAACGGCAGTTCGTTCCTAATTGGAGTGGTTGGTGTATTCCATACTTCTAGCGATTGGATTTCACTCAAAACTCACCAAATGATTCCTCCCACCATATTATGAAGTTGCCCAAGTTTTGGGCTCGATCCGAAATCAATAGGTGTTCCAAATTGGACAATTCAAGTTCAATGGCAGTTCATTCCTAATTGGAGTGGTTGGTGTATTCCATACTTCTAGAGATTGGATTTCACTCAAAACTCACCAAATGACTTTTCCCACCATATTATGATGTTGCCCAAGTTTGGGGCTCAATCCGAAATCAATTGGTGTGAGAAATTGAACAATTCAAATTCAACGGCAGTTCGTTCCTAATTGGAGTGGTTGGTGTATTCCATACTTCTAGCAATTGGATTTCACTCAAAACTCACCAAACGACTCCTCCCACCATATTATGATGTTGCCCAAGTTTTGGGCTCGATCCGAAATCAATAGGTGTTCCAAATTGGACAATTCAAGTTCAACGGCAGTTCGTTCCTAATTGGAGTGGTTGCTGTATTCCATACTTCTAGCTATTGGATTTCACTCAAAACTCACCAAATGACTCTTCCCACCATGTTATGATGTTGCCCAAGTTTGGGGCTCGATCCGAAATCAATTGGTGGGAGAAATTGGACAATTCAAGTTCAACGGCAGTTCGTTCCTAATTGGAGTGGTTGGTGTATTCCATACTTCTAGCGATTGGATTTCACTCAAAACTCGCCAAATGACTCCTCCCACCATATTATGATGTTGCCCAAGTTTTGGGCTCGATCCGAAATCAATAGGTGTTCCAAATTGGACAATTCAAGTTCAACGGCAGTTCGTTCCTAATTGGAGTGGTTGTTGTATTCCATACTTCTAGCGATTGGATTTCACTCCAAACTTACCAAATGACTCCTCCCACCATATTATGATGTTGCCCAAGTTTTGGGCTCGATCCGAAATCAATAGGTGCGCGAAATTGGACAATTCAAGTTCAACGGCAGTTCGTTCCTAATTGGAGTGGTTGGTGTATTCCATACTTCTAGCGATTGGATTTCACTCAAAACTCACCAAATGACTCCTCCCACCATATTATGATGTTGCCCAAGTTTTGGGCACGATCCGAAATCAATAGGTGTTCGAAATTGGACAATTCAAGTTCAACGGCAGTTCATTCCTAATTGGAGTGGTTGGTGTATTCCATACTTCTAGCGATTGGATTTCACTCAAAACTCACCAAATGACTCCTCCCACGATAATATGATGTTGCCCAAGTTTTGGGCTCGATCCGAAATCATTAGGTGTTCGAAATTGGGAAATTCAATTCCAACGGCAGTTCGTTCCTAATTGGAGTGGTTGGTGTATTCCATACTTCTAGCGATGGGATTTCACTCAAAACTCACCAAATGACTCCTCCCACCATATTCTGATGTTGCCCAAGTTTTGGGCTCGATCCGAAATCAATAGGTGTTCCAAATTGGACAATTCAAGTTCAACGGCAGTACGTTCCTAATTGGAGTGGTTGGTGTATTCCATACTTCTAGCGATTGGATTTCACTCAAAACTCACCAAATGACTCCTCCCACCATATTATGATGTTGCCCAAGTTTTGGGCTCGATCCGAAATCAATAGGTGTTCCAAATTGGACAATTCAAGTTCAACGGCAGTTCGTTCCTAACTGGAGTGGTTGGTGTATTCCATACTTCTAGCGATTGGATTTCACTCCAAACTTACCAAATGACTCCTCCCACCATATTATGATGTTGCCCATGTTTTGGGCTCGATCCGAAATCAATAGGTGCGCGAAATTGGACAATTCAAGTTCAACGGCAGTTCGTTCCTAATTGGAGTGGTTGGTGTATTCCATACTTCTAGCGATTGGATTTCACTCAAAACTCACCAAATGATTCCTCCCACCATATTATGATGTTGCCCATGTTTTGGGCTCGATCCGAAATCAATAGGTGCGCGAAATTGGACAATTCAAGTTCAACGGCAGTTCGTTCCTAATTGGAGTGGTTGGTGTATTCCATACTTCTAGCGATTGGATTTCACTTAAAACTCATCAAATGACTCCTCCCACCATATTATGATGTTGCCCAAGTTTTGGGCTCGATCCAAAATGAATAGGTGTTCCAAATTGGACAATTCAAGTTCAACGGCGGTTCGTTCCAAATTGGAATGGTTGGTGTATTCCATACTTCTAGCGATTGGATTTCACTCAAAACTCACCAAACGACTCCTCCCACCATATTATGATGTTGCCCAAGTTTTGGGCTCCATCCGAAATCAATAGGTGTTGCAAATTGGACAATTCAAGTTCAACGGCAGTTCGTTCCTAATTGGAGTGGTTGGTGTATTCCATACTTCTAGCGATTGGATTTCACTCAAAACTCACTAAATGACTCCTCCCACCATATTATGAAGTTGCCCAAGTTTTGGGCTCTATCCGAAATCAATAGGTGTTCCAAATTGGACAATTCAAGTTCAACGGCAGTTCGTTCCTAACTGGAGTGGTTGGTGTATTCCATACTTCTAGCGATTGGATTTCACTCCAAACTTACCAAATGACTCCTCCCACCATATTATGATGTTGCCCAAGTTTTGGGCTCGATCCGAAATCAATAGGTGCGCGAAATTGGACAATTGAAGTTCAACGGCAGTTCGTTCCTAATTGGAGTGGTTGCTGTATTCCATACTTCTAGCTATTGGATTTCACTCAAAACTCACCAAATGACTTTTCCCACCATATTATGATGTTGCCCAAGTTTGGGGCTCAATCCGAAATCAATTGGTGTGAGAAATTGAACAATTCAAATTCAACGGCAGTTCGTTCCAAATTGGAGTGGTTGGTGTATTCCATACTTCTAGCGATTGGATTTCACTCAAAACTCACCAAATGACTCCTCCCACCATATTATGATGTTGCCCAAGTTTTGGGCTCGATCCGAAATCAATAGGTGTTCCAAATTGGACAATTCAAGTTCAACGGCAGTTCGTTCCTAATTGGAGTGGTTGCTGTATTCCATACTTCTAGCTATTGGATTTCACTCCAAACTTACCAAATGACTCCTCCCACCATATTATGATGTTGCCCATGTTTTGGGCTCGATCCGAAATCAATAGGTGCGCGAAATTGGACAATTCAAGTTCAACGGCAGTTCGTTCCTAATTGGAGTGGTTGGTGTATTCCATACTTCTAGCGATTGGATTTCACTCAAAACTCATCAAATGACTCCTCCCACCATATTATGATGTTGCCCAAGTTTTGGGCTCGATCCGAAATCAATAGGTGTTCCAAATTGGACAATTCAAGTTCAACGGCGGTTCGTTCCAAATTGGAGTGGTTGGTGTATTCCATACTTCTAGCGATTGGATTTCACTCAAAACTCACTAAATGACTCCTCCCACCATATTATGAAGTTGCCCAAGTTTTGGGCTCTATCCGAAATCAATAGGTGTTCCAAATTGGACAATTCAAGGTCAACGGCAGTTCGTTCCTAATTGGAGTGGTTGGTGTATTCCATACTTCTAGCGATTGGATTTCACTCAAAACTCATCAAATGACTCCTCCCACCATATTATGATGTTGCCCAAGTTTTGGGCTCGATCCGAAATCAATAGGTGTTCCAAATTGGACAATTCAAGTTCAACGGCGGTTCGTTCCAAATTGGAGTGGTTGGTGTATTCCATACTTCTAGGGATTGGATTTCACTTAAAACTCACCAAATGACTCCTCCCACCATATTATGATGTTGCCCAAGTTTTGGGCTCGATCCGAAATCAATAGGTGCGCGAAATTGGACAATTCAAGTTCAACGGCAGTTCGTTCCTAATTGGAGTGGTTGGTGTATTCCATACTTCTAGAGATTGGATTTCACTCAAAACTCACTAAATGACTCCTCCCACCATATTATGAAGTTGCCCAAGTTTTGGGCTCTATCCGAAATCAATAGGTGTTCCAAATTGGACAATTCAAGTTCAACGGCAGTTCGTTCCTAATTGGAGTGGTTGGTGTATTCTATACTTCTAGCGATTGGATTTCACTCAAAACTCATCAAATGACTCCTCCCACCATATTATGATGTTGCCCAAGTTTTGGGCTCGATCCGAAATCAATAGGTGTTCCAAATTGGACAATTCAAGTTCAACGGCGGTTCGTTCCAAATTGGAGTGGTTGGTGTATTCCATACTTCTAGCGATTGGATTTCACTCAAAACTCACTAAATGACTCCTCCCACCATATTATGAAGTTGCCCAAGTTTTGGGCTCTATCCGAAATCAATAGGTGTTCCAAATTGGACAATTCAAGTTCAACGGCAGTTCGTTCCTAACTGGAGTGGTTGGTGTATTCCATACTTCTAGCGATTGGATTTCACTCCAAACTCACCAAATGACTCCTCCCACCATATTATGATGTTGCCCAAGTTTTGGGCTCGATCCGAAATCAATAGGTGCGCGAAATTGGACAATTCAAGTTCAACGGCAGTTCGTTCCTAATTGGAGTGGTTGGTGTATTCCATACTTCTAGAGATTGGATTTCACTCAAAACTCACTAAATGACTCCTCCCACCATATTATGAAGTTGCCCAAGTTTTGGGCTCTATCCGAAATCAATAGGTGTTCCAAATTGGACAATTCAAGTTCAACGGCAGTTCGTTCCTAATTGGAGTGGTTGGTGTATTCCATACTTCTAGCGATTGGATTTCACTCAAAACTCATCAAATGACTCCTCCCACCATATTATGATGTTGCCCAAGTTTTGGGCTCGATCCGAAATCAATAGGTGTTCCAAATTGGACAATTCAAGTTCAACGGCGGTTCGTTCCAAATTGGAGTGGTTGGTGTATTCCATACTTCTAGCGATTGGATTTCACTCAAAACTCACTAAATGACTCCTCCCACCATATTATGAAGTTGCCCAAGTTTTGGGCTCTATCCGAAATCAATAGGTGTTCCAAATTGGACAATTCAAGTTCAACGGCAGTTCGTTCCTAATTGGAGTGGTTGGTGTATTCCATACTTCTAGCGATTGGATTTCACTCAAAAATCATCAAATGACTCCTCCCACCATATTATGATGTTGCCCAAGTTTTGGGCTCGATCCGAAATCAATAGGTGTTCCAAATTGGACAATTGAAGTTCAACGGCAGTTCGTTCCTAACTGGAGTGGTTGGTGTATTCCATACTTCTAGCGATTGGATTTCACTCCAAACTTACCAAATGACTCCTCCCACCATATTATGATGTTGCCCAAGTTTTGGGCTCGATCCGAAATCAATAGGTGCGCGAAATTGGACAATTCAAGTTCAACGGCAGTTCGTTCCTAATTGGAGTGGTTGGTGTATTCCATACTTCTAGAGATTGGATTTCACTCAAAACTCACTAAATGACTCCTCCCACCATATTATGAAGTTGCCCAAGTTTTGGGCTCTATCCGAAATCAATAGGTGTTCCAAATTGGACAATTCAAGTTCAACGGCAGTTCGTTCCTAATTGGAGTGGTTGGTGTATTCCATACTTCTAGCGATTGGATTTCACTCAAAACTCATCAAATGACTCCTCCCACCATATTATGATGTTGCCCAAGTTTTGGGCTCGATCCGAAATCAATAGGTGTTCCAAATTGGACAATTCAAGTTCAACGGCGGTTCGTTCCAAATTGGAGTGGTTGGTGTATTCCATACTTCTAGGGATTGGATTTCACTTAAAACTCACCAAATGACTCCTCCCACCATATTATGATGTTGCCCAAGTTTTGGGCTCGATCCGAAATCAATAGGTGCGAGAAATTGGACAATTCAAGTTCAACGGCAGTTCGTTCCTAATTGAAGTGGTTGGTGTATTCCATACTTCTAGCGATTGGATTTCACTC
Source organism: Prunus avium (assembly GCF_965620075.1). NCBI lineage: Eukaryota > Viridiplantae > Streptophyta > Magnoliopsida > Rosales > Rosaceae > Prunus > Prunus avium. Next base: position 21,703,853 of record NC_142291.1, on the reverse strand, counting down.
AAAACTCACCAAATGATTCCTCCCACCATATTATGAAGTTGCCCAAGTTTTGGGCTCTATCCGAAATCAATAGGTGTTCCAAATTGGACAATTCAAGTTCAACGGCAGTTCGTTCTTAATTGGAGTGGTTGGTGTATTCCGTACTTCTAGCGATTGGATTTCACTCAAAACTCATCAAATGACTCCTCCCACCATATTATGATGTTGCCCAAGTTTTGGGCTCGATCCGAAATAAATAGGTGTTCCAAATTGGACAATTCAAGTTCAACGGCGGTTCGTTCCAAATTGGAGTGGTTGGTGTATTCCATACTTCTAGCGATTGGATTTCACTCAAAACTCACCAAATGACTCCTCCCACCATATTATGATGTTGCCCAAGTTTTGGGCTCGATCCGAAATCAATAGGTGTTGCAAATTGGACAATTCAAGTTCAACGGCAGTTCGTTCCTAATTGGAGTGGTTGGTGTATTCCATACTTCTGGCGATTGGATTTCACTCAAAACTCACCAAATGATTCCTCCCACCATATTATGAAGTTGCCCAAGTTTTGGGCTCGATCCGAAATCAATAGGTGTTCCAAATTGGACAATTCAAGTTCAACGGCAGTTCGTTTCTAATTGGAGTGGTTGGTGTATTCCACACTTCTAGCGATTGGATTTCACTCAAAACTCACCAAATGACTCTTCCCACCATATTATGATGTTGCCCAAGTTTGGGGCTCAATCCGAAATCAATTGGTGCGAGAAATTGGACAATTCAAGTTCAACGGCAGTTCGTTCCTAATTGGAGTGGTTGGTGTATTCCATACTTCTAACGATTGGATTTCACTCCAAACTGACCAAATGACCCCTCCCACCATATTATGATGTTGCCCAAGTTTTGGGCTCGATCCGAAATCAATAGGTGTTCCAAATTGGACAATTCAAGTTCAACGGCAGTTCGTTCCTAATTGGAGTGGTTGTTGTATTCCATACTTCTAGCAATTGGATTTCACTCCAAACTTACCAAATGACTCCTCCCACCATATTATGATGTTGCCCAAGTTTTGGGCTCGATCCGAAATCAATAGGTGCGCGAAATTGGACAATTCAAGTTCAACGGCAGTTCGTTCCTAATTGGAGTGGTTGGTGTATTCCATACTTCTAGCGATTGGATTTCACTCAAAACTCACTAAATGACTCCTCCCACCATATTATGATGTTGCCCAAGTTTTGGTCACGATCCGAAATCAATAGGTGTTGGAAATTGGACAATTCAAGTTCAACGGCAGTTCGTTCCTAATTGGAGTGGTTGGTGTATTCCATACTTCTAGCGATTGGATTTCACTCAAAACTCACCGAATGACTCCTCCCACCATATTATGATGTTGCCCATGTTTTGGGCTCGATCCGAAATCAATAGGTGTTCCAAATTTGACAATTCAAGTTCAACGGCAGTTCGTTCCTAATTGGAGTGGTTGGTGTATTCCATACTTCTAGCGATTGGATTTCACTCAAAACTCACCAAATGACTCCTCCCACCATATTATGATGTTTCCCAAGTTTTGGGCTCGATCCGAAATCAATTGGTATTCCAAGTTGGACAATTCAAGTTCAACGGCAGTTCGTTCCTAAATGCAGTGGTTGGTGTATTCCATACTTCTCGCGATTGGATTTCACTCAAAACTCACCAAATGAGTCCTCCCACCATATTATGATGTTGCCCAAGTTTTGATCTCGATCCGAAATCAATTGGTATTCCAAGTTGGACAATTCAAGTTCAACGGCAGTTCGTTCCTAAATGCAGTGGTTGGTGTATTCCATACTTCTCGCGATTGGATTTCACTCAAAACTCACCAAATGAGTCCTCCCACCATATTATGATGTTGCCCAAGTTTTGGTCTCGATCCGAAATCAATTGGTATTCCAAGTTGGACAATTCAAGTTCAACGGCAGTTCGTTCCTAAATGCAGTGGTTGGTGTATTCCATACTTCTCGCGATTGGATTTCACTCAAAACTGACCAAATGACTCCTCCCGTCAGATTATGATGTTGCCCAAGTTTTGGTCTCGATCCGAAATCAATTGGTATTCCAAGTTGGACAATTCAAGTTCAACGGCAGTTCGTTCCTAAATGCAGTGGTTGGTGTATTCCATACTTCTCGCGATTGGATTTCACTCAAAACTCACCAAATGAGTCCTCCCACCATATTATGATGTTGCCCAAGTTTTGGTCTCGATCCGAAATCAATTGGTATTCCAAGTTGGACAATTCAAGTTCAACGGCAGTTCGTTCCTAAATGCAGTGGTTGGTGTATTCCATACTTCTCGCGATTGGATTTCACTCAAAACTCACCAAATGAGTCCTCCCACCATATTATGATGTTGCCCAAGTTTTGGTCTCGATCCGAAATCAATTGGTATTCCAAGTTGGACAATTCAAGTTCAACGGCAGTTCGTTCCTAATTGGAGTGGTTGGTGTATTCCATACTTCTAGCGATTGGATTTCACTCAAAACTCACCAAACGACTCCTCCCATCATATTATGATGTTGCCCAAGTTTTGGTCTCGATCCGAAAACAATAGGTGTTCCAAATTGGACAATTCAAGTTCAACGGCAGTTCGTTCCTAAATGCAGTGGTTGGTGTATTCCATACTTCTAGCGATTGGATTTCACTCAAACCTCACCAAATGACACCTCCCACCATATTATGATGTTGCCCAAGTTTTGGGCTCGATCCGAAATCAATAGGTGCGAGAAATTGGACAATTCAAGTTCAACGGCAGTTCGTTCCTAATTGGAGTGGTTGGTGTATTCCATACTTCTAGCGATTGGATTTCACTCAGAACTCACCAAATGACTCCTCCCAACATATTATGAAGTTGCCCAAGTTTTGGGCTCGATCCGAAATCAATAGGTGTTTGATATTGGACAATTCAAGTTCAACGGCAGTTCGTTCGTAATTGGAATGGTTGGTGTATTCCATACTTCTAGCGATTGGATTTCATTCAAAACTCACCAAATGACCCCTCCCACCATATTATGATGTTGCCCAAGTTTTGGGCTCGATCCGAAATCAATAGGTGCGAGAAATTGGACAATTCAAGTTCAACGGCAGTGCGTTCCTAATTGGAGTGATTGGTGTATTCCATACTTCTGGCGATTGGATTTCACTCAGAACTCACCAAATGACTCCTCCCACCGTATTATGATGTTGCCCAAGTTTTGGGCTCGATCCGAAATCAATAGGTGTTCCAAATTGGACAATTCAAGTTCAACGGCAGTTCATTCCTAATTGGAGTGGTTGGTGTATTCCGTACTTCTAGCGATTGTATTTCACTCAAAACTTACTAAATGACTCCTCCCACCATATTATGATGTTGCCCAGGTTTTGGTCTCGATCCGAAATCAATGGGTGTTCCAAATTGGACAATTCAAGTTCAACGGCAGTTCGTTCCTAAATGCAGTGGTTGGTGTATTCCATACTTCTCGCGATTGGATTTCACTCAAAACTCACCAAATGACTCCTCCCACCGTATTATGATGTTGCCCAAGTTTTGGGCTCGATCCGAAATCAATGGGTATTCCAAGTTGGACAATTCAAGTTCAACGGCAGTTCGTTCCTAATTGGAGTGGTTGGTGTATTCCATACTTCTAGCGATTGGATTTCACTCAAAACTCACCAAACGACTCCTCCCATCATATTATGATGTTGCCCAAGTTTTGGTCTCGATCCGAAAACAATAGGTGTTCCAAATTGGACAATTCAAGTTCAACGGCAGTTCGTTCCTAAATGCAGTGGTTGGTGTATTCCATACTTCTAGCGATTGGATTTCACTCAAAACTCACCAAATGACCCCTCCCAACATATAATGAAGTTGCCCAAGTTTTGGGCTCGATCCGAAATCAATAGGTGTTTGATATTGGACAATTCAAGTTCAACGGCAGTTCGTTCGTAATTGGAATGGTTGGTGTATTCCATACTTCTAGCGATTGGATTTCATTCAAAACTCACCAAATGACCCCTCCCACCATATTATGATGTTGCCCAAGTTTTGGGCTCGATCCGAAATCAATAGGTGCGAGAAATTGGACAATTCAAGTTCAACGGCAGTGCGTTCCTAATTGGAGTGATTGGTGTATTCCATACTTCTGGCGATTGGATTTCACTCAGAACTCACCAAATGACTCCTCCCACCGTATTATGATGTTGCCCAAGTTTTGGGCTCGATCCGAAATCAATAGGTGTTCCAAATTGGACAATTCAAGTTCAACGGCAGTTCATTCCTAATTGGAGTGGTTGGTGTATTCCGTACTTCTAGCGATTGTATTTCACTCAAAACTTACTAAATGACTCCTCCCACCATATTATGATGTTGCCCAGGTTTTGGTCTCGATCCGAAATCAATGGGTGTTCCAAATTGGACAATTCAAGTTCAACGGCAGTTCGTTCCTAAATGCAGTGGTTGGTGTATTCCATACTTCTCGCGATTGGATTTCACTCAAAACTCACCAAATGACTCCTCCCACCGTATTATGATGTTGCCCAAGTTTTGGGCTCGATCCGAAATCAATGGGTATTCCAAGTTGGACAATTCAAGTTCAACGGCAGTTCGTTCCTAAATGCAGTGGTTGGTGTATTCCATACTTCTCGCGATTGGATTTCACTCAAAACTCACCAAATGAGTCCTCCCACCATATTATGATGTTGCCCAAGTTTTGGTCTCGATCCGAAATCAATTGGTATTCCAAGTTGGACAATTCAAGTTCAACGGCAGTTCGTTCCTAAATGCAGTGGTTGGTGTATTCCATACTTCTCGCGATTGGATTTCACTCAAAACTCACCAAATGAGTCCTCCCACCATATTATGATGTTGCCCAAGTTTTGGTCTCGATCCGAAATCAATTGGTATTCCAAGTTGGACAATTCAAGTTCAACGGCAGTTCGTTCCTAATTGGAGTGGTTGGTGTATTCCATACTTCTAGCGATTGGATTTCACTCAAAACTCACCAAACGACTCCTCCCATCATATTATGATGTTGCCCAAGTTTTGGTCTCGATCCGAAAACAATAGGTGTTCCAAATTGGACAATTCAAGTTCAACGGCAGTTCGTTCCTAAATGCAGTGGTTGGTGTATTCCATACTTCTAGCGATTGGATTTCACTCAAAACTCACCAAATGACACCTCCCACCATATTATGATGTTGCCCAAGTATTGGGCTCGATCCGAAATCAATAGGTGTTCCAAATTGAACAATTCAAGTTCAACGGCAGTTCGTTCCTAATTGGAGTGGTTGGTGTATTCCATACTTCTAGCGATTGGATTTCACTCAAAACTCACCAAATGACTCCACCCACCATATTATGATGTTGCCCAAGTTTTGGGATCGATCTGAAATTAATAGGTGTGACAAATTGGTCAATTCAATTTGAACGACAGTTCGTTCGTAATTGGAGTGGTTGGTGTATTCCATACTTCTAGCGATTGGATTTCACTCAAAACTCACACAATGACTCCTCCCAACATATTATGATGTTGCCCAAGTTTGGGGCTCGATCCGAAATCAATAGGTGTGAGAAATTAGACAATTCAAGTTCAACGGCAGTTCATTCCTAATTGGAGTGGTTGGTGTATTCCGTACTTCTAGCGATTGGATTTCACTCAAAACTTACTAAATGACTCCACCCACCATAGTATGATGTTGCCCAAGTTTTGGTCTCGATCCGAAATCAATAGGTTTTCCAAATTGGACAATTCAAGTTCAACGGCAGTTCGTTCCTAAATGCAGTGGTTGGTGTATTCCATCCTTCTCGCGATTGGATTTCACTCAAAACTCACCAAATGACTCCTCCCACCATATTATGATGTTGCCCAAGTTTTGGGCTCGATCCGAAATCAATTGGTATTCCAAGTTGGACAATTCAAGTTCAACGGCAGTTCGTTCCTAATTGGAGTGGTTGGTGTATTCCATACTTCTAGCGATTGGATTTCACTCAGAACTCACCAATTGACTCCTCCCAACATATTATGAAGTTGCCCAAGTATTGGGCTCGATCCGAAATCAATAGGTGTTTGATATTGGACAATTCAAGTTCAACGGCAGTTCGTTCGTAATTGGAATGGTTGGTGTATTCCATACTTCTAGCGATTGGATTTCACTCAAAACTCACCAAATGAGTCCTCCCACCATATTATGATGTTGCCCAAGTTTTGGGCTCGATCCGAAATCAATTGGTGTTCCAAATTGGACAATTCAAGTTAAGCGGCAGTTCGTTCCTAATTGGAGTGGTTGGTGTATTCCATACTTCTCGCGATTGGATTTCACTCAAAACTCACCAAAATCACTCCTCCCACCATATTATGATGTTGCCCAAGTTTGGGGCTCGATCCGAAATCAATAGGTGTTCCAAATTGGACAATTCAAGTTCAACGGCAGTTCGTTCCAAATTGGAGTGGTTGGTGTATTGCATACTTCTAGCGATTGGATTTCACTCAAAACTCACCAAATGACTCCTCCCACCATATTATGATGTTGCCCAAGTTTTGGGCTCGATTCGAAATCAATAGGAGTGAGAAATTGGACAATTCAAGTTCAACGGCAGTTCGTTCCTAATTGGAGTGGTTGGTGTATTCCATACTTATAGCGATTGGATTTCACTCAAAACTCACCAAATGACTCCTCCCACCATATTATGATGTTGCCCAAGTTTGGGGCTCGATCCGAAATCAATAGGTGTTCCAAATTGGACAATTCAAGTTCAACGGCAGTTCGTTCCTAATTGGAGTGGTTGGTGTATTGCATACTTCTAGCGATTGGATTTCACTCAAAACTCTCCAAATGACTCCTCCCACCATATTATGATGTTGCCCAAGTTTTGGGCTCGATCCGAAATCAATAGGAGTGAGAAATTGGACAATTCAAGTTCAACGGCAGTTCGTTCCTAATTGGAGTGGTTGGTGTATTCCATACTTCTAGCGATTGGATTTCACTCAAAACTCACCGAATGACTCCTCCCACCATATTATGATGTTGCCCAAGTTTGGGGCTCGATCCGAAATCAATTGGTATTCCAAATTGGACAATTCAAGTTCAACGGCAGTTCGTTCCTAATTGGAGTGGTTGGTGTATTCCATACTTCTAAAGATTGGATTTCACTCAAAACTCACCAAACGACTCCTCCCACCATATTATGATGTTGCCCAAGTTTTGGGCTCGATCCGAAATCTATAGGTGTGAGAAATTGGACAATTCAAGTTCAACGGCAGTTCGTTCCTAATTGGAGTGGTTGGTGTATTCCATACTTATAGCGATTGGATTTCACTCAAAACTCACCAAACGACTCCTCCCATCATATTATGATGTTGCCCAAGTTTTGGGCTCGATCCGAAATCAACAGGTGTTCCAAATTGGACAATTCAAGTTCAACGGCAGTTCGTTCCTAATTGGAGTGGTTGGTGTATTCCATACTTCTAGCGATTGGATTTCACTCAAAACTTACCAAATGACTCCTCCCGTCATATTAAGATGTTGCCCAAGTTTTGGGCTTGATCCGAAATCAATAGGTGTTCCAAATTGGACAATTCAAGTTCAACGGCAGTTCGTTCCAAATTGGAGTGGTTGGTGTATTGCATACTTCTAGCGATTGAATTTCACTCAAAACTCACCAAATGACTCCTCCCACCATATTATGATGTTCCCCAAGTTTTGGGCTCGATCCGAAATCAATAGGAGTGAGAAATTGGACAATTCAAGTTCAACGGCAGTTCGTTCCTAATTGGAGTGGTTGGTGTATTCCATACTTCTAGCGATTGGATTTCACTCAAAACTAACCAAATGACTCCTCCCACCATATTATGACGTTGCCCAAGTTTTGGGCTCGATCCGAAATCAATAGGTGTGAGAAATTGGACAATTCAATTTCAACGGCAGTTCGTTCCTAATTGGAGTGGTTGGTGTATTCCATACTTCTAGAGATTGGATTTCACTAAAAACTCACCAAATGACTCCTCCCACCATATTATGATGTTGCCCAAGTTTTGGGCTCGATCCGAAATCAATGGGTGTTCCAAATTGGACAATTCAAGTTCAACGGCAGTTCGTTCCTAATTGGAGTGGTTGGTGTATTCCGTACTTCTAGCGATTGGATTTCACTCAAAACTCACCAAATGACTCCTCCCACCATATTATGATGTTGCCCAAGTTTTGGGCTAGATCCGAAATCAATAGGAGTGAGAAATTGGACAATTCAAGTTCAACGGCAGTTCGTTCCTAATTGGTGTGGTTGGTGTATTCCATACTTCTAGCGATTGGATTTCACTCAAAACTCACCAAATGACTCCTCCCACCATATTATGATGTTGCCCAAGTTTTGGACTCGATCCGAAATCAATAGGTGTTCCAAATTGGACAATACAAGTTCAACGGCAGTTCGTTCCTAATTGGAGTGTTAGGTGTATTCCCTACTTCTCGCAATTGGATTTCACTCAAAACTCACCAAATGACTCCTCCCACCACATTATGATGTTGCCCAAGTTTTGGGCTCGATCCGAAATCAATAGGTGTTCCAAATTGGACAATTCAAGTTCAATGGCAATTCGTTCCTAATTGGAGTGGTTGGTGTATTCCATACTTCTATCGATTGGATTTCACTCAAAACTCACCAAATGGCTCCTCCCACCATTTTATGACGTTGCCCATGTTTTGGGCTCGATCCGAAATCAATAGGTGTGAGAAATTGGACAATTCAAGTTCAACGGCAGTTCGTTCCAAATTGGAGTGGTTGGTGTATTCCATACATCTAGCGATTGGATTTCACTCAAAACTCACCAAATGACTCGTCCCACCATATTATGATGTTGCCCAAGTTTTGGGCTCGATCCGAAATCAATAGGTGTTCCAAATTGGACACTTCAAGTTCCACGGCAGTTCGTTCCTAATTGGAGTGTTTGGTGTATTCCATACTTCTCACGATTGGATTTCACTCAAAACTCACCAAATGACTCCTCCCACCATAATATGATGTTGCCCAAGTTTTGGGCTCGATCCGAAATCAATAGGTGTGAGAAATTGGACAATTCAAGTTCAATGGCAGTTCGTTCCTAGTTGGAGTGGTTGGTGTATTCCATACTTCTTGCGATTGGATTTCACTCAAAACTCACCAAATGACTCCTCCCACCATATTATGATGTTGCCCAAGTTTTGGGCTCGATCCGAAATCAATAGTTGTGAGAAATTGGACAATTCAAGTTCAATGAAAGTTCGTTCCTGATTGGAGTGGTTGGTGTATTCCATACTTCTAGCGATTGGATTTCACTCAAAACCCACGAAATGACTCCTCCCACCATATTATGATGTTGCCCAAGTTTTGGGCTCGATCCGAAATCAATAGGAGTGAGAAATTGGACAATTCAAGTTCAACGGCAGTTCATTCCTAATTGGAGAGGTTGGTGTATTCCATACTTCTAGCGATTGGATTTCACTCAAAACTCACCAAATGACTCCTCCCACCATACTATGATGTTGCCCAAGTTTGGGGCTTGATCCGAAATCAATAGGTGTGAGAAATTGGACAATTCAAGTTCAATAGCAGTTCGTTCCTAATTGGAGTGGTTGGTGTATTCCATACTTCTAGCGATTGGATTTCCCTCAAAACTCACCAAATGACTGGTCCCAACATATTATGATGTTGCCCAAGTTTTGGGCTCGATCCGTAATCAATAGGTGTGAGAAATTGGACAATTCAAGTTCAACGGCAGTTCGTTCCTAATTGGAGTGGTTGGTGTATTCCATACTTCTAGCGATTGGATTTCACTCAAAACTCACCAAATGACTCCTCCCACCATATTATGCTGTTGCCCAAGTTTTGGGCTCGATTCAAAATCAATTGGTGTTCCAAATTGGACAATTCAAGTTCAACGGCAGTTCGTTCCTAATTGGGGTGGTTGGTGTATTCCATACTTCTAGCGATTGGATTTCACTCAAAACTCACCAAATGACTCCTCCCACCATATTATGATGTTGCCCAAGTTTTGGGCTCGATCCGAAATCAATAGGTGTGAGAAATTGGACAATTCAAGTTCAACGGCAGTTCGTTCCTAATTGGAGTGGTTGGTGTATTCCATACTTCTAGCGATTGGATTTCACACAAAACTCACCAAATGACTCCTCCCACCATATTATGCTGTTGCCCAAGTTTTGGGCTCGATTCAAAATCAATTGGTGTTCCAAATTGGACAATTCAAGTTCAACGGCAGTTCGTTCCTAATTGGAGTGGTTGGTGTATTCCATACTTCTAGCGATTGGATTTCACTCAAAACTCACCAAATGACTCCTGCCACCATATTATGATGTTGCCCAAGTTTTGGGCTCGATCCGAAATCAATAGGTGTTCCAAATTGGACAATTCAAGTTCAACGGCAGTTCGTTCCCAATTGGAGTGGTTGGTGTATTCCATACTTCTAGCGATTGGATTTCACTCAAAACTCACCAAATGACTCCTCCCACCATATTATGATGTTGCCCAAGTTTTGGGCTCGATCCAAAATCAATAGGTGTTCCAAATTGGACAATTCAAGTTCAACGGCAGTTCGTTCCTATTTGGAGTGGTTGGTGTATTCCATACTTCTAGCGATTGGATTTCCCTCAAAACTCACCAAATGACTGCTCCCAACATATTATGATGTTGCCCAAGTTTTGGGCTCGATCCGTAATCAATAGGTGTGAGAAATTGGACAATTCAAGTTCAACGGCAGTTCGTTCCTAATTGGAGTGGTTGGTGTATTCCATACTTCTAGCGATTGGATTTCACTCAAAACTCACCAAATGACTCCTCCCACCATATTATGCTGTTGCCCAAGTTTTGGGCTCGATTCAAAATCAATTGGTGTTCCAAATTGGACAATTCAAGTTCAACGGCAGTTCGTTCCTAATTGGAGTGGTTGGTGTATTCCATACTTCTAGCGATTGGATTTCACTCAAAACTCACCAAATGACTCCTCCCACCATATTATGATGTTGCCCAAGTTTTGGGCTCGATCCGAAATCAATAGGTGTGAGAAATTGGACAATTCAAGTTCAACGGCAGTTCGTTCCTAATTGGAGTGCTTGGTGTATTCCATACTTCTAGCGATTGGATTTCACTCAAAACTCACCAAATGATTCCTCCCACCATATTATGATGTTGCCCAAGTTTTGGGCTCGATCCGAAATCAATAGGTGTTCCAAATTGGACAATTCAAGTTCAATGGCAGTTCGTTCCTAATTGGAGGGGTTGGTGTATTCCATACTTCTAGCGATTGTATTTCACTCAAAACTCACCAAATGACTACTCCCACCATATTATGATGTTGCCCAAGTTTGGGGCTCGATCCGAAATCAATAGGTGTGAGAAATTGGACAATTCAAGTTCAACGGCAGTTCCTTCCTAATTGGAGTGGTAGGTGTATTCCATACTTCTAGCGATTGGATTTCACTCAAAACTCACAAAATGACTCCTCCCACCCTATTATGATGTTGCCCAACTTTTGGTCTCGATCCGAAATCAATAGGTGTTCGAAATTGGACAATTCAAGTTCAACGGCAGTTCCTTCCTAATTGGAGTGGTAGGTGTATTCCATACTTCTAGCGATTGGATTTCACTCAAAACTCCCCAAATGAATCCTCCCACCATATTATGATGTTGCCCAAGTTTTGGGCTCGATCCGAAATCAATAGGTGTTCCAAAGTGGACAATTCAAGTTCAACGGCAGTTCGTTCCTAATTGGAGTGGTTGGTGTATTCCATACTTCTAGCGATTGGATTTCACTCAAAACTCACCAAATGACTCCTCCCACCATATTATGCTGTTGCCCAAGTTTTGGGCTCGATTCAAAATCAATTGGTGTTCCAAATTGGACAATTCAAGTTCAACGGCAGTTCGTTCCTAATTGGAGTGGTTGGTGTATTCCATACTTCTAGCGATTGGATTTCACTCAAAACTCACCAAATGACTCCTCCCACCATATTATGATGTTGCCCAAGTTTTGGGCTCGATCCGAAATCAATAGGTGTGAGAAATTGGACAATTCATGTTCAACGGCAGTTCGTTCCTAATTGGAGTGGTTGGTGTATTCCATACTTCTAGCGATTGGATTTCACTCAAAACTTACTAAATGACTCCTCCCACCGTATTATGATGTTGCCCAAGTTTTGGTCTTTATCCGAAATCAATAGGTGTTCCAAATTGGACAATTCAAGTTCAACGGCAGTTCGTTCCTAATTGGAGTGGTTGGTGTATTCCATACTTCTAGCGATTGGATATCACTCAAAACTCACCAAATGACTCCTCCCACCGTATTATGATGTTGCCCAAGTTTTGGGCTCGATCCGAAATCGATAGGTGTGAGAAATTGGACAATTCAAGTTCAACGGCAATTCGTTCCTAATTGGAGTGGTTGGTGTATTCCATACTTCGAGCGATTGGATTTCACTCAAAACTCACCAAATGACTCCTGCCAACATATTATGATGTTGCCCAAGTTTTGGGCTTGATCCGAAATCAATAGGTGTGAGAAATTGGACAATTCATGTTCAACGGCAGTTCGTTCCTAATTCGAGTGGTTGGTGTACTCCATACTTCTAGCGATTGGATTTCAATCAAAACTCACCAAATGACTCCTCCCATCATATTATGATGTTGCACAAGTTTGGGGTTCCATCCGAAATCAATAGGTGTGAGAAATTGGACAATTCAAGATCAACGGCAGATCGTTCCTAATTGGAGTGGTTGGTGTATTCCATACTTCTAGCGATTGGATTTCACTCAAAACTCACCAAATGACTCCTCCCACCATATTATGATGTTTCCCAAGTTTTGGGCTCGATCCGAAATCAATAGGTGTGAGAAATTGGACAATTCAAGTTCAATGGCAGTTCATTCCTAATTGGAGTGGTTGGTGTATTCCATACTTCTAGCGATTGGAATTCACTCAAAACTTACTAAATGACTCCTCCCACCGTATTATGATGTTGCCCAAGTTTGGGGCTCGATCCGAACTCAATAGGTGTGAGAAATTGGACAATTCAAGTTCAATGGCAGTTCGTTCCTAATTGGAGTGGTTGGTGTATCCCGTACTTCTGGCGATTGGATTTCACTCAAAACTCACCAAATGACTCCTCCCACCATATTATGGTGTTGCCCAAGTATTGGGCTCGATCCGAAATCAATAGGTGTTCCAAATTGGACAATTGAAGTTCAACGGCAGTTCGTTCCTAATTGGAGTGGTTGGTGTATTCCATACTTCTAGCGATTGGATTTCACTCAAAACTCACCAAATGACTCCTCCCACCATATTATGACGTTGCCCAAGTTTTGGGCTCGATCCAAACTCAATAGGTGTGAGAAATTGGACAATTTAAGTTCAACGGCAATTCGTTCCTAATTGGAGTGGTTGGTGTATTCCATACTTCTAGCGATTGGATTTCACTCAAAACTCACCAAACGACTCCTCCCACCATATTATGATGTTGCCCAAGTTTTGGGCTCGATCCGAAATCAATAGGTGTGAGAAATTGGACAATTCAAGTTCAACGGCAATTCGATCCTAATTGGAGTGGTTGGTGTATTCCATACTTCTAGCGATTGGATTTAACTCAAAACTCACCAAATGACTCCTCCCACCATATTATGAGGTTGCCCAAGTTTTGGGCTCGATCCGAAATCAATACGTGTTCGAAATTGGACAATTCATGTTCAACGGAAGTTGGTTCCTAATTGGAGTGGTTGGTGTATTCCATACTTCTAGAGATTGGATTTCACTCAAAACTCACCAAATGACTCCTCCCAACATATTATGATGTTGCCCAAGTTTTGGGCTCGATCCGAAATCAATAGGTGTGAGAAATTGGACAATTCAAATTCAACGGCAGTTCGTTCCTAATTGGAGTGGTTGGTGTATTCCATACTTCTAGAGATTGGATTTCACTCAAAACTCATCAAATGACTCCTCCCAACATATTATGATGTTGCCCAAGTTTTGGGCTCGATCCGAAATCAATAGTTGTGAGAAATTGGACAATTCAAGTTCAACTGCAGTTCGTTCCTAATTGGAGTGGTTGGTGTATTCCATACTTCTAGCAATTGGATTTCATTCAAAACTCACCAAATGACTCCTCCCACCATATTATGATGTTGCCCAAGTTTTGGGCTCGATCCAAATGAATACGGGTTCCAAATTGGACAATTTAAGTTCAACGGCAGTTCGTTCCTAATTGGAGTGGTTGGTGTATTCCATACTTCTAGCTATTGGATTTCACTCAAAACTATCCAAATGACTCCTCCCACCATATTATGATGTTGCCCAAGTTTTGGGTTCGATCCGAACTCAATAGGTGTGAGAAATTGGACAATTCAAGTTCAACGGCAGTTCGTTCCTAATTGGAGTGGTTGGTGTATTCCGTACTTCTAGCGATTAGATTTCACTCAAAACTCACCAAATGACTCCTCCCACCATATTATGATGTTGCCCAAGTTCTGGGCTCGATCCGAAATGCATAGCTGTTCCAAATTGGACAATTCAAGTTCAACGGCAGGTCGTTCCTAATTGGAGTGGTTGGTGTATTCCAAACTTCTAGCGATTGGATTTCTCTGAAAACTCACCAAATGACTCCTCCCACCATATTATGATGTTGCCCAAGTTTTGGGCTCGATCCGAAATCAATAGGTGTGAGAAATTGGACAATTCAAGTTCAACGGCAGTTCGTTCCTAATTGGAGTGGTTGGAGTATTCCACACTTCTAGCAATTGGATTTCACTCAAAACTGACCAAATGACTCGTCCCACCATATTATGATGTTGCACAAGTTTGGGGTTCCATCCGGAATCAATAGGTGTGAGAAATTGGACAATACAAGTTCAACGGCAGTTCGTTCCTAATTGGAGTGGTTGTTGTATTCCACACTTCTAGCAATTGGATTCCACTCAAAACTCACCAAATAACTCCTCCCACAGTATTATGATGTTGCACAGGTTTGGGGTTTGATCCGAAATCAATAGGTGTGAGAAATTGGACAATTCAAGTTCCACTGCAGTTCGTTCCTAATTGGAGTGGTTGGTGTATTCCATACTTCTAGCGATTGGATTTCACTCAAAACTCCCCAAATGACTCCTCCCACCGTATTATGATGTTGCCCAAGTTTTGGGCTCGATCCGAAATCAATAGGTGTGAGAAATTGGACAATTCAAGTTCAACGGCAGTTCATTTCTAATTGGAGTGGTTCGTGTATTCCATACTTCTAGCGATTGGATTTCACTCAAAACTCTCCAAATGACTCCTCCCACCATATTATGATGTTGCCCAAGTTTTGGGATCGATCCAAAATCAATAGGTGTTCCAAATTGGACAATTCAAGTTCAATGACAGTTCGTTCCTAATTGGAGTGGTTGGTGTATTCCATACTTCTAGCGATTGAATGTCACTCAAAACTCACCAAATGACTCCTCCCACCATATTATAATATTGCCCAAGTTTTGGGATCGATCCGAAATCAATAGGTGTGAGAAATTGGACAATTCAAGTTCAACGGCAGTTCGTTCCTAATTGGAGTGGTTGGTGTATTCCATACCTCTGGCGATTGGATTTAACTCAAAACTCACCAAGTGACTCCTCCCACCACATTATGATGTTGCCCAAGTTTGGGGATCGATCCGAAATCAATAGGTGTGAGAAATTGGACAATTCAAGTTCAACGGCAGTTCGTTCCTAATTGGAGTGGTTGGTGTCTTCCATACTTCTAGCGATTGGATTTCACTCAAAACTCACCAAATGACTCCTCCCACCATATTATGTTGTTGCCCAAGTTTTGGGCTCGATCCGAAATCAATAGGTGTTCCAAATTGGACAATTCAAGTTCGACGGCAGTTCGTTCCTAATTGGAGTGGTTCGTTTATTCCATACTTCTAGCGATTGGATTTCACCCAAAACTCACCAAATGAATCCTCCCACCATATTATGATGTTGCCCAAGTTTTGGGCTCGATCCGAAATCAATAGGTGTTCCAAATTGGACAATTCAAGTGCAACGGCAGTTCGTTCCTAATTGTTGTGGTTGGTGTATTCCATACTTCTAGCGATTGGATTTCACTCAAAACTCACCAAATGACTCCTCCCACCATATAATGATGTTGCCCAAGTTTTGGGCTCGATCCGAAATCAATAGGTGTGAGAAATTGGACAATTCAATTTCAACGGCAGTTCGTTCCTAATTGGAGTGGCTGGTGTATTCCATACTTCTAGCGATTGGATTTCACTCAAAACTCACCCAATGACTCCTCCCACCATATTATGATGTTGCCCAAGTTTTGGGCTCGATCCGAAATCAATAGGTGTTCCAAATTGGACAATTCAAGTTCAACGGCATTTCGTTCCTAATTGGCGTTGTTGGTGTATTCCATACTTCTAGCGATTGGATTTGACTCAAAACTCACCAAATGAATCCTCCCACTATATTATGATGTTGCACAAGTTTGGGGTTCGATCCGAAATCAATAGGTGTGAGAAATTGGACAATTCAAGTTCAACGGCAGTTCGTTCCTAATGGGAGTGGTTGGTGTATTCCGTACTTCTAGCGATTGGATTTCACTCAAAACTAACCAAGTCACTCCTCCCACCATATTATGATGTCGCCCAAGTTTTGGGCTCGATCCGAAATCAATAGGTGTAAGAAATTGGACAATTCAAGTTCAACGGCAGTTCATTCGTAATTGGAGTTGTTGGTGTATTCCGTACTTCTAGTGATTGGATTTCACTCAAAACTCCCCAAACGACTCCTCCCACCATGTTATGATGTTTCACAAGTTTTGGGCTCGATCCGAAGTCAATAGGTGTGAGAAATTGGTCAATTCCATTTCAACGACAGTTCGTTCCAAATTGGAGTGGTTGGTGTATTCCACACTTCTAGCGATTGGATTTCACTCAAAACTCACCAAATGACTCCTCCCCCCATATTATGATGTTGCCCAAGTTTTGGGCTCAATCCGAAATCAATAGGTTTGAGAAATTGGACAATTCAAGTTCGACGGCAGTTCGTTCCTAATTGGTGTGGTTGGTGTATTCCATACTTCTAGCGATTGGATTTCACACAAAACTCACCAAATGACTCCTCCAACGTATTATGATGTTGCCCAAGTTTTGGGCTCGATCCGAAATGAATAGGTGCTCCAAATTGGACAATTCAAGTTCAACGGCAGTTCGTTCCTAATTGGAGTGGTTGGTGTATTCCATACTTCTAGCGATTGGATTTCACTCAAACCTCACGAAATGACTCCTCCCACCATATTATGATGTTGCACAAGTTTGGGGTTCCATCCGAAATCAATAGGTGTGAGAAATTGGACAATTCAAGTTCAACGACAGTTCCTTCCTAATTGGAGTGGTTGGTGTATTCCATACTTCTAGCGATTGGATTTCACTCAAAACTCACCAAATGACTCCTCCCACCATATTATGATGTTGCCCAAGTTTTGGGCTCGATCCGAAATCAATAGGTGTGAGAAATTGGACAATTGAAGTTCAACGGCGGTTCGTTCCTAGTTGGAGTGGTTTGTGTATTCCACACTTCTAGCGATTGGATTTCACTCAAAACTTACCAAATGACTCCTCCCACCATATTATGATGTTGCCCACGTTTTGGGCTCGATCCGAAATCAATAGGTGTTCCAAATTGGACAATTCAAGTTTAACGGCAGTTCGTTACTAATTGGAGTGGTTGGTGTATTCCATACTTCTAGCGATTGGATTTCAGTCAAAACTCACCAAATGACTCCTCCCACTGTATTATGATGTTGCACAAGTTTGGGGTTCGATCCGAAATCAATAGGTGTGAGAAATTGGAAAATTCAAGTTCAACGGCAGTTCGTTCCTAATTGGAGTGGTTGGTGTATTCCATACTTCTAGCGATTGGATTTCACTCAAAACTCACCAAATGACTCCTCCCACCATATTATGATGTTGCCCACGTTTTGGGCTCGATCCGAAATCAATAGGTGTTCCAAATTGGACAATTCAAGTTTAACGGCAGTTCGTTACTAATTGGAGTGGTTGGTGTATTCCATACTTCTAGCGATTGGATTTCAGTCAAAACTCACCAAATGACTCCTTCCACTGTATTATGATGTTGCACAAGTTTGGGGTTCGATCCGAAATCAATAGGTGTGAGAAATTGGACAATTCAAGTTCAACGGCAGTTCGTTCCTAATTGGAGTGGTTGGTGTATTCCATACTTCTAGCGATTGGATTTCACTCAAAACTCACCAAATGACTCCTCCCACCATATTATGATGTCGCTCCAGTTTTGGGCTCGATCCGAAATCAATAGGTGTTCCAAATTGGACAATTCAAGTTCAACGGCAGTTCGTTCCTAATTGGAGTGGTTGGTGTATTCCATACTTCTAGCGATTGGAATTCACTTAAAACTCACCAAATGACCCCTCCCACCATATTATGATGTTGCCTAACTTTTGGGCTCGATCCGAACTCAATAGGTGTGAGAAATTGGACAATTTAAGTTCAACGGCAGTTCGTTCCTAATTGGAGTGGTTGGTGTATTCCATACTTCTAGCGATTGGATTTCACTCAAAACTCACCAAATGACTCCTCCCACCATATAATGATGTTGCCCAAGTTTTGGGCTCGATCCGAAATCAATAGGTGTGAGAAATTGGACAATTCAATTTCAACGGCAGTTCGTTCCTAATTGGAGTGGCTGGTGTATTCCATACTTCTAGCGATTGGATTTCACTCAAAACTCACCCAATGACTCCTCCCACCATATTATGATGTTGCCCAAGTTTTGGGCTCGATCCGAAATCAATAGGTGTTCCAAATTGGACAATTCAAGTTCAACGGCATTTCGTTCCTAATTGGCGTTGTTGGTGTATTCCATACTTCTAGCGATTGGATTTGACTCAAAACTCACCAAATGAATCCTCCCACTATATTATGATGTTGCACAAGTTTGGGGTTCGATCCGAAATCAATAGGTGTGAGAAATTGGACAATTCAAGTTCAACGGCAGTTCGTTCCTAATGGGAGTGGTTGGTGTATTCCGTACTTCTAGCGATTGGATTTCACTCAAAACTAACCAAGTCACTCCTCCCACCATATTATGATGTCGCCCAAGTTTTGGGCTCGATCCGAAATCAATAGGTGTAAGAAATTGGACAATTCAAGTTCAACGGCAGTTCATTCGTAATTGGAGTTGTTGGTGTATTCCGTACTTCTAGTGATTGGATTTCACTCAAAACTCCCCAAACGACTCCTCCCACCATGTTATGATGTTTCACAAGTTTTGGGCTCGATCCGAAGTCAATAGGTGTGAGAAATTGGTCAATTCCATTTCAACGACGGTTCGTTCCAAATTGGAGTGGTTGGTGTATTCCACACTTCTAGCGATTGGATTTCACTCAAAACTCACCAAATGACTCCTCCCCCCATATTATGATGTTGCCCAAGTTTTGGGCTCAATCCGAAATCAATAGGTTTGAGAAATTGGACAATTCAAGTTCGACGGCAGTTCGTTCCTAATTGGTGTGGTTGGTGTATTCCATACTTCTAGCGATTGGATTTCACACAAAACTCACCAAATGACTCCTCCAACGTATTATGATGTTGCCCAAGTTTTGGGCTCGATCCGAAATGAATAGGTGCTCCAAATTGGACAATTCAAGTTCAACGGCAGTTCGTTCCTAATTGGAGTGGTTGGTGTATTCCATACTTCTAGCGATTGGATTTCACTCAAACCTCACGAAATGACTCCTCCCACCATATTATGATGTTGCACAAGTTTGGGGTTCCATCCGAAATCAATAGGTGTGAGAAATTGGACAATTCAAGTTCAACGACAGTTCCTTCCTAATTGGAGTGGTTGGTGTATTCCATACTTCTAGCGATTGGATTTCACTCAAAACTCACCAAATGACTCCTCCCACCATATTATGATGTTGCCCAAGTTTTGGGCTCGATCCGAAATCAATAGGTGTGAGAAATTGGACAATTGAAGTTCAACGGCGGTTCGTTCCTAGTTGGAGTGGTTTGTGTATTCCACACTTCTAGCGATTGGATTTCACTCAAAACTTACCAAATGACTCCTCCCACCATATTATGATGTTGCCCACGTTTTGGGCTCGATCCGAAATCAATAGGTGTTCCAAATTGGACAATTCAAGTTTAACGGCAGTTCGTTACTAATTGGAGTGGTTGGTGTATTCCATACTTCTAGCGATTGGATTTCAGTCAAAACTCACCAAATGACTCCTCCCACTGTATTATGATGTTGCACAAGTTTGGGGTTCGATCCGAAATCAATAGGTGTGAGAAATTGGAAAATTCAAGTTCAACGGCAGTTCGTTCCTAATTGGAGTGGTTGGTGTATTCCATACTTCTAGCGATTGGATTTCACTCAAAACTCACCAAATGACTCCTCCCACCATATTATGATGTTGCCCACGTTTTGGGCTCGATCCGAAATCAATAGGTGTTCCAAATTGGACAATTCAAGTTTAACGGCAGTTCGTTACTAATTGGAGTGGTTGGTGTATTCCATACTTCTAGCGATTGGATTTCAGTCAAAACTCACCAAATGACTCCTTCCACTGTATTATGATGTTGCACAAGTTTGGGGTTCGATCCGAAATCAATAGGTGTGAGAAATTGGACAATTCAAGTTCAACGGCAGTTCGTTCCTAATTGGAGTGGTTGGTGTATTCCATACTTCTAGCGATTGGATTTCACTCAAAACTCACCAAATGACTCCTCCCACCATATTATGATGTCGCTCCAGTTTTGGGCTCGATCCGAAATCAATAGGTGTTCCAAATTGGACAATTCAAGTTCAACGGCAGTTCGTTCCTAATTGGAGTGGTTGGTGTATTCCATACTTCTAGCGATTGGAATTCACTTAGAACTCACCAAATGACCCCTCCCACCATATTATGATGTTGCCCAACTTTTGGGCTCGATCCGAACTCAATAGGTGTGAGAAATTGGACAATTTAAGTTCAACGGCAGTTCGTTCCTAATTGGAGTGGTTGGTGTATTCCATACTTCTAGCGATTGGATTTCACTCAAAACTCACCAAATGACTCCTCCCACCATATAATGATGTTGCCCAAGTTTTGGGCTCGATCCGAAATCAATAGGTGTGAGAAATTGGACAATTCAATTTCAACGGCAGTTCGTTCCTAATTGGAGTGGCTGGTGTATTCCATACTTCTAGCGATTGGATTTCACTCAAAACTCACCCAATGACTCCTCCCACCATATTATGATGTTGCCCAAGTTTTGGGCTCGATCCGAAATCAATAGGTGTTCCAAATTGGACAATTCAAGTTCAACGGCATTTCGTTCCTAATTGGCGTTGTTGGTGTATTCCATACTTCTAGCGATTGGATTTGACTCAAAACTCACCAAATGAATCCTCCCACTATATTATGATGTTGCACAAGTTTGGGGTTCGATCCGAAATCAATAGGTGTGAGAAATTGGACAATTCAAGTTCAACGGCAGTTCGTTCCTAATGGGAGTGGTTGGTGTATTCCGTACTTCTAGCGATTGGATTTCACTCAAAACTAACCAAGTCACTCCTCCCACCATATTATGATGTCGCCCAAGTTTTGGGCTCGATCCGAAATCAATAGGTGTAAGAAATTGGACAATTCAAGTTCAACGGCAGTTCATTCGTAATTGGAGTTGTTGGTGTATTCCGTACTTCTAGTGATTGGATTTCACTCAAAACTCCCCAAACGACTCCTCCCACCATGTTATGATGTTTCACAAGTTTTGGGCTCGATCCGAAGTCAATAGGTGTGAGAAATTGGTCAATTCCATTTCAACGACGGTTCGTTCCAAATTGGAGTGGTTGGTGTATTCCACACTTCTAGCGATTGGATTTCACTCAAAACTCACCAAATGACTCCTCCCCCCATATTATGATGTTGCCCAAGTTTTGGGCTCAATCCGAAATCAATAGGTTTGAGAAATTGGACAATTCAAGTTCGACGGCAGTTCGTTCCTAATTGGTGTGGTTGGTGTATTCCATACTTCTAGCGATTGGATTTCACACAAAACTCACCAAATGACTCCTCCAACGTATTATGATGTTGCCCAAGTTTTGGGCTCGATCCAAAATGAATAGGTGCTCCAAATTGGACAATTCAAGTTCAACGGCAGTTCGTTCCTAATTGGAGTGGTTGGTGTATTCCATACTTCTAGCGATTGGATTTCACTCAAACCTCACGAAATGACTCCTCCCACCATATTATGATGTTGCACAAGTTTGGGGTTCCATCCGAAATCAATAGGTGTGAGAAATTGGACAATTCAAGTTCAACGACAGTTCCTTCCTAATTGGAGTGGTTGGTGTATTCCATACTTCTAGCGATTGGATTTCACTCAAAACTCACCAAATGACTCCTCCCACCATATTATGATGTTGCCCAAGTTTTGGGCTCGATCCGAAATCAATAGGTGTGAGAAATTGGACAATTGAAGTTCAACGGCGGTTCGTTCCTAGTTGGAGTGGTTTGTGTATTCCACACTTCTAGCGATTGGATTTCACTCAAAACTTACCAAATGACTCCTCCCACCATATTATGATGTTGCCCACGTTTTGGGCTCGATCCGAAATCAATAGGTGTTCCAAATTGGACAATTCAAGTTTAACGGCAGTTCGTTACTAATTGGAGTGGTTGGTGTATTCCATACTTCTAGCGATTGGATTTCAGTCAAAACTCACCAAATGACTCCTCCCACTGTATTATGATGTTGCACAAGTTTGGGGTTCGATCCGAAATCAATAGGTGTGAGAAATTGGAAAATTCAAGTTCAACGGCAGTTCGTTCCTAATTGGAGTGGTTGGTGTATTCCATACTTCTAGCGATTGGATTTCACTCAAAACTCACCAAATGACTCCTCCCACCATATTATGATGTTGCCCACGTTTTGGGCTCGATCCGAAATCAATAGGTGTTCCAAATTGGACAATTCAAGTTTAACGGCAGTTCGTTACTAATTGGAGTGGTTGGTGTATTCCATACTTCTAGCGATTGGATTTCAGTCAAAACTCACCAAATGACTCCTTCCACTGTATTATGATGTTGCACAAGTTTGGGGTTCGATCCGAAATCAATAGGTGTGAGAAATTGGACAATTCAAGTTCAACGGCAGTTCGTTCCTAATTGGAGTGGTTGGTGTATTCCATACTTCTAGCGATTGGATTTCACTCAAAACTCACCAAATGACTCCTCCCACCATATTATGATGTCGCTCCAGTTTTGGGCTCGATCCGAAATCAATAGGTGTTCCAAATTGGACAATTCAAGTTCAACGGCAGTTCGTTCCTAATTGGAGTGGTTGGTGTATTCCATACTTCTAGCGATTGGAATTCACTTAAAACTCACCAAATGACCCCTCCCACCATATTATGATGTTTCCCAACTTTTGGGCTCGATCCGAACTCAATAGGTGTGAGAAATTGGACAATTTAAGTTGAACGGCAGTTCGTTCCTAATTGGAGTGGTTGGTGTATTCCATACTTCTAGCGATTGGATTTCACTCAAAACTCACCAAATGACTCCTCCCACCATATTATGATGTTGCACAAGTTTGGGGTTCGATCCGAAATCAATAGGTGTGAGAAATTGGACAATTCAAGTTCAACGGAAGTTCGTTCCTAATTGGAGTTGTTGGTGTATACCATACTTGTAGCGATTGGATTTCACTCAAAACTCACCAAATGACTCCTCCCACCATATTATGATGTTGCCCAAGTTTTGGGCTCGATCCGAAATCAATAGCTGTTCCAAATTGGACAATTCAAGTTGAAGGCAGTTCATTCCTAATTGGAGTAATTGGTGTATTCCATACTTCTAGCGATTAGATTTCACTCAAAACTCACCAAATGACTCCTCCCACCATATTATGATGTTGCCCAAGTTTGGGGCTCGATCCGAAATCAATAGGTGTGAGAAATTGGACAATTCAAGTTCAACGGCAGTTGTTGCATTCCTAAAAGGACACAAATTCAGTGACAAAGATACAAAACGTGTCAAACACGCAACTCACACACACATTGGGGGGGTTTTTTGATTTGGTTCAAGTGACCTATTTCTATTGCATGAAAGTAAATGGACTTTGAATTTAAATGTGAATGGTAGAGATGAATTATCAAAAAGTGAAATTAAAATGTAACAAACACTAGGGTTTCGGAATCCACCCTAAACAATTCTACCCATGTTCATGGATACTCAAGTGATGAACTCTAAATGTATTGATGAAGATGTTCGCAATCAAGACCATGGGTCGTGGCTCAAGACGCATTGATTCTCTCTAATATACGTAAAGTGCATGGTTCGTGCTACAATACTTGTGCCCTCCTCATAACCGAACCTAGGTATGGTTCGTACTTCGATTCGATTGCAAGGAAAACCCATTAAGTTCAAAGAGAATATGAACATCACAAGAACCCTAATAGCATGGTGTTTACATTAGGTATTCAAGAAACCAATTCACATGGATGGTTCTTACTCCATCCATCTGTTGCTTAGGAAAACATGAAGATACACATAATCCCAACAACCTCAAGAAGCATGCTTTCAAAGGTAATCAATCAAGGAAAACACACATCAAGGATAGATTAATTTGGTGAATTGGAATTCATCAATTGTTGTCAAGAAACCAATTCACATGATGCTCACTTAAACAAGTTCAATCATTTGTTGCTAATTAGAAATTGTGTTCTTGGTTATCTTACACAACTTCTCAACTTTAGCTACATGCATACAACCTAAGGTGATTAAGCAAAGGAAGCAAACACATATCATAAAATTCAATTAGTGAATGGGGTTCATCAACAACATCTAGAAATTCATACACTCAAGCATCAAAACAATAAGGTAATCATGTTTAGGGCTTCAACCTAAGCCCTAGCTATGGAGTTTAGTTGCTCATACTTATTCCAAATACAAACTCGAAATATAACTAGAAGGAGTTTACAGATTTGGAAATGATGAAAGCTTGAAGTCTTCAATGGTGGAAGTCTTCTCCTTTCTTCCTTGGCTGCACCTCCTTCTCCTTCCTTGCTCTTAGCTCCCCAAAAGCTGCTCTCAAGTTGTGTAGAATGTGGAATAGCCTCATTTCCCACGATCAAAAGGCTCCCAATATCAGATTGCAATTTTGACTTCTCCTCCCTCTCTCCTCCTTTCCAACTTTTACCTTTTAATATAAAACTACCACCTTTGATAAAGCCTTAGCCCATTGTCCCCTTGCCATGATGGAGCTTTGACTTCACAAAGAAGCCAAAAGCTCAGAAAATATCTATTTTACAAATGTAATTCCTTGTTACCAAGAGTTATGGTAACAAGAAGTTAAGATGACACAAGGGAGGTAAAAGCTGGCCAAATCCGGATTTCCAGAACTGTGGTAACATGATGGATTGGTTGGATAGGCAATACTTGTCCAATGGAGCTCAAATTTGGATATGTTGTAGTTAACATCCATTGGAACAAGTCTCATGAAGATCATGACCTCATCCGAGCACCAGAGCATGTTGATCCCAGGCCAAGAAGTTGACCTACGAAAATGAACAAAAACAGAATTTATAACTAATAATGCACTTTTAGCTCATTTTCATCCCAACCAAGGCAAAATCTAAGAAAACACAAAAAGGAAGTAAAAAGCTATAAAATGTCAAGAACTAACTCAAAATAGTGGGTGAATAACATGAAAAATCATGTGTAAAAATGAACCGAACAAACTTCCCAAACTTATCTTTTGCTAGTCCTCGAGCAAAACAGAAACTAAAACAAGACTCGAAACAAAACTTTTCGAACACTTTCCAAAGAGAGAGTGACTTATGCAAATGACTCAAAAATTTTCACAAGAAAAACTTAGTTTAGACATTAGTCACAAGGCGGCAAAGTTCAGAACACAACATGCTCAAGTGTAGTAGTGTGATGGCCAAATGAAACTCATTCTCCAATTTCAGTTTTCACACAACTTCAAAAAAATCATACCAAGAACAAATGTAACTTCAAATCTCACCAAAGTTGTCCTCTCACAAATGAATCACTCGGGAGAGGGTTACAATGCATCACTCAATAATAGACATGAGAATAGAGTTAAACCATAAGGGACTTAACTCAAAATTAGCAAGCTGAAAAACATGCATGAATATGATCTCAAGAAGGATGCTAAACACTCAAAAGCTGAAAAATGTGTGCAAATCAACCACATGACATTTAGGATCAATTTAGGTCTTTATTATAGGTTGTAATGGGGCTAAGGGTGCAAGGTGAGTAAGAAATGAAGGATATGGATACAACAAAGTCCAAGGAACTCACAATGTAAGAGCATATAATCGTTGACTAAAAGACTTTGAAACATCACGCTTAAGATTTTCAATTTTTTTTTTTTTTTTTTTTTTTTTTTTAGGGGTGATCAAATAGACCACAAAGCCTTGTACCTCCACTAATTATGATTCACACTCCTTCCTTCCATTCGAACAACCAAGAAACATGGAATTGGATTTGAAACCATTGCCACTTAACCACAACTTTTCTCTTTTCTTTCACCCTTTGAGTGAAGTACTCTTTTTTTTTTTTTTTTTTTTTTTTTTTTTTTTGAAATGTAATAACCCTTCCCAAACTTAGCATGAAAAACATATCTAAATTAAAGCTCATGAGTTCCTTAGAAAGGTATATTCTTGTTTTTCAGGCTAAGGCTAGAAGTAAAAATTGGTTACTTGAAAGAAAAGGCTTACATACATATAGACTCAAGGTGGTTAACAATGGAAAATCATGCTTAAGCATGCATACGGTTAGCTTGAAAGGCACAAACGGTCCAAAGAGGGCCTCAATATCATTTCTCAAATGTCATGTAATCAAATTGCACAAGAATGAGTGACTTTTAAGTGCTCAACCAAATCAATGAATAATGAGATCAAACAACAACTCGGATGACAAGAAAATAAGAATATGTGTATAACACTCATGAATTGAAGCAAAAGGCTCAAAGCTCACATTATATGGTTATACAAGTCTAATTCATGCTTGATACAATTCTTTGGATCATGCAAATCCCTCAACTGGAGAATTATGAAACAAATGGCAAGTGCATAGAGGGTTTCAAACATATCATGCTAGAACGATGCCATTTAGTGAATAACAAATTTTTTTTTTTTTTTTTTTTTTTAGCATTTTCAATCAAGTCATGTAAACATTCATCACAATCTCATCGTATATGTCCGGAAAGTGACTTGAAAACAAAAAGACTCAAAACAGAAAAGAAAACAAAATAAAAGAAAGCAAGAGTTTAAGTGAAACGAAAAAGACTTGCTATCCCTTCCCAAACTTAAAAATAAACATTGTCCTCAATGTTAAAGAACTTAGGCATCAACAATGTTATAACAAGAAATAAAGGGAATAAAGCAAGTAAAAACAAGAACAAACAAGAAATACAACTACAACACGGCTGCAAAACAAAACGAAACAAAACAAAACAAAACCAAACTGAACCAAACAAAACAAAACAAAACAAGCAGAACAGTAAGCCCTAACAACAGTCCTACGCACGCAGAAATCCAACCCAAAGAAACGCACAAACCAAAATGAAAGCCCAACCCAAAGGAAAGCCCAAAAGCGAAGGAAGTATATAAAACAAAGAAACTGAGTCAGAAACACAAAGAGCGAGGACTCAGAAAAATAAAAAAAAAGTGGGCCCTGATGTCTCGGCTCCTGTGAGTCACGGGATACAAAGTGAGAGACGTGCCGACAAGCAGAGGTCTCTCTCACGGTCCCAAGCCAGAATTATTGCCTTCATAGGAAGGCGTGACGACTTTCGTTTCTTGAAAGCGCTGAAAGGCGGAAATGCAATTAAAGGGGTTGGGGGACAGGTGAGGCGATAGAGGGGGATAGGCCGCAAGGGCCGCGCCAAACCAGAAGCGCAGTGGCTAGGGTTACGTAGAAACTAACTCTATAAAAGAAGAAGAGAAAGAGTTGGGGCAAAACACACAAAAGAGAAAAGCAAGAACAAAAGAAAAGAAAGTTCAAATGGCCTCTTCCTACCCATTCTCGCTGGATCTCAACCTAGCTCAACCAACTCAGACTCAGGGCCAAGCAGTGGCACCAGTGTGGATGCCCTACTTTACCTCAGCACGGGGGCACGTGACAGTGAATGACTCGATACTGCTGGACAACGATGTTGCCCTTGGAGTTGCTAGAAATCTAGTGACTCCCAAGGATATACGGGTGCTGGGATCAAGGGATGACAACCGGGTCGTGAGCGATGCTCTGGCACTAAGCGTGCAAAGCACAGCAACAGTCGCAAGTGTGGGTCATCGCCTAATTGCGAAGTCCCATGAGGTGGAGGTGCTAAGAGGTCAGTTGGCGGCAGAGCGAAGTATGGTTGAAGAGTGCCAGAGTATTATTAAAAGTTTAAAAACAGAAAGGGCAAGGATACTAGAGGTGAATCGACACCAGCTGGAGGCGTTGCGGGAAGAGAACAAAAATCTCTCAAAGATGGTAAGTGTTTACGCCCATGACATGAGAAAGCAGCTGGAGGACATAGACCGACCGGGAAAACGCAAGAAAACAGACCGCGAGAGTGGTTACGCTCAAGCTAAGAATGCAATCTTTGGGAGCTCGAGTGATGAGCCCCAAGAGGCTGTGCGTGAAGCCCCGGAAGTGGATAGCCAAAGGGCTAAACTCAAGGGTCCTATGGTCGAGACACCGAGCACTGGAAAAAAATGATTCTAGTGTATTATTGGTGTGCTTGTTTGTCTTTGCCTTTCGGTGAATTTTTTTGTTTTTTTTGTTTTTTTGTTTTTGTTTTTTTTTTTCAATTTCTCGTTTTCGGAAATAAAAGAAAAGAAAGTTGCAAAAGACAAAGAAGAAAAACAAAACGCACTTCCCAAACTTGAATAAAGGGAATGCGACAAACTAAAAAGAAACAAAGCACACTTCCCCAACGGAAATAAAACAAAGACGACAAACTAAAAAGAAATCAAAACACAATGCACCAGAAAACAGGGAGGGAAAGAAAGTAAAGTGAAAGCAGAAATGCTTCCCTGTTTAACTTGACTCATCCGCAAATTGCTCCGGAAATACAAAGTGGTGTCGGCTCCCCTATGAGAATAAGTCTATTTAAACCACTTCTCGGTTGAAAGAAGGAGCATCCTGCATTTCAACCTGCAAACTCAAGAAAAACCATCAAAAAGCCCAGACAGAAAAATCAATGGCATCCCCAGATATGCTTGTTGATGACCTTAACCTTGAGTTGTCGCTTGCACCACCAAATGCCCAGATACGGGCTCCTCCAAACCCTATCTTCCCAAACTCCTCATACCATCATGGCTCGGCCTCAAACTTCTCTGAGGTGGTGCCGCGAAGGGCAGTAATGCCGGAGGGCATGACTGTCAGCAGACTTACAGTTGCAGATCATCTGCATGTGGCGCAGAGGTCTGACCAGATGGCAGTGGACGAGTCCCACAATCTAACCGTGCTCAACGCGGTCTCGGCCACAAATTTGGGCATGCGCCTACTGGCGAGAACACGAGAGTGCGGGGCACTGAGTGAGGAGGTGGCGGCCCTGAAAGCTCTGGTGGCGGACCTGCAGAAGCGGCTCTACAGTGCCAGCCAGCATGTAGAGATGCTGCAAAAGAGGAATGAAGATCATGTAGAGCTGTTGCAGGTTCTACAAGCAAGAACAGACAGAGGCAATTAGCAGAAGCCTCAGGTGGTGCAAAATGCAACAATGAACATGTGATTGAGAAATTTATGTTTTTTTTTTTTTTTTTTTTTTTTTTCAAGTTTGTGTTTGGAATCACATGTATGGAATGAAATAAACATTTGAGCCAAAGGTCAATGTGTGCAATCATGAAGCAATCTACTTCCCAAACTTAACAACAAAATAGAAACACAAACAAGTAAAGGAAAGTAAAAGTAAGAAAAACAAAGAGAAACAACAAGAAAATCGAAATTACCTTGGTTGGAGATTGAAATCCTAACTCAAAAGGAAAATAAATAAATAAAGTAAAATAAAAGTAAGTTTGAGTCTAGAGAAACTCCACTTTGAAGTGATTAGGACGACAACAAACTTCTTCTATTCACCTTGGGTTGCCTCCCAAGAAGCGCTAAGTTTAAAGTCTTTTGCCGGACTTCCAACATACTTGGGTCACTTGGGGGGTTTTGGCTCAATCGCCTCCTTGTGCCGAACATGAAGTTTCTTCAAATCCCTTTGCCATCTAATCAACCCATTTCGTATTCTTTTCTTTTTATGCACATGAGTAGGTTTCAAAAGCAATTTTAAGCGCTCTTCAATACGTGGATTAGATGGAGGAGGCACATATTTAGGGTCGGGTGGCCTTCTCATTTGAGTAGAAGGAGTGACATTGAACATATGATTGGTGCTTGGAACATGGATGTTCAGCTTGTCTTCCTTTAGTACTTCAAAAACAGAATATGGCATTAGATTAATTGAAG
Organism: Prunus avium; assembly: GCF_965620075.1. Taxonomy (NCBI): domain Eukaryota; kingdom Viridiplantae; phylum Streptophyta; class Magnoliopsida; order Rosales; family Rosaceae; genus Prunus; species Prunus avium. The sequence goes on along the minus strand of NC_142291.1, from coordinate 21,673,364 downwards.
CACCGAAATCAATTAAAGGTTCCTCAAACAATTTATCACCAACTATACAAGGAATTGTGAAACTTCCTGGATCTTGCAAATTGGGAGGAAGCTTCCTTTGCAAAACAGCAGAAACCTCTTCCGTTAATGCAACAGTTTCGCATTCCTTGAGCTTGTTTGCATCCAAGGAAGGAATATTGACTTGCACTTGCTTGAAAGTTTCCAATATGTCCTTGGCATGTTGATTTTTCCTAGAACTCATCAACCTGTGAGGAAAAGGAGCATGTAAGATATCTTCATCAGTAGGTTCACGACTTACCTTCTCCTTTCTTGCCCTTCTTGCAAGTTCATGCTTTGGGATCCACTCAGGTGAAGATGCTGCTTGTTTATCTTCCCCCTTGTTGATTTCATCCTTTTCCTTAGGCCCAATCACTTGCTCAACCTGCATTTCATCAACATTGTGAATCAAATTTTTAGAACCATCAATTTCACCAATTACCTTACCAGTTCTCAAGGTAACTGCTTGAACATGCTCACGCCCATTTTGTATCACTGTTTGGCTAGACATTATCCTAGCTTCCCTTTGACTCAAAGATGTGACAATTTGCCCCACTAGATTTTCTAGATTGGCAATGGCCTTAACCATTTTCTGCATGTGGGTATCATTCCTCTGCATATGGGTGTCATTCCTCTGCATGATGAAACTATCTGTGTGTCTAACCATTGAAGCAACAATTTCTTCCAAAGTTGGTCCTTGAGGTGGTTGGTGAGATTGACTAAGTGGTGGTGGATTATAATATTGGGGTTGACCATAAGGTGGACAAGTATTATGTTGGCCTTGATATGGTTGATATGACCCTTGTTGAAAATTTGGATTGTCGGTCCACCAGAAGTTTGAATTATTTCTCCACTCCGAATTGTATGTTTGTCGGAAATATTCATTCATAGGCAATTCATTATGAAATGAGCCAAAAACATTTGCTTCTTCCATCACAAATTTATTGGAGTATTCTTACATAGTAAGTTCCACAATTTCAGTTGCGGCTGCCATTGGAGATGGTGGAGGTGACTCCTCGGATGTTCCTGTAAGAAAAAGAAACAAAAACAAATCAAGATAAAATGAAACAACAATCAATAAACAAAAATAAAACTAAGTACTCTAAACATACTCAAACAAAACAAATAAGCAACCGTGCCAGTTCCCCGGCAACGGCGCCAAAAATTGTTGCATTCCTAAAAGGACACAAATTAATGTGCAAACAACCAATTAAAAATACCCGCAAGTGCACGAATCTAATGAAGTATAGATTATGTAAGTACGGGGTCGATCCCACGAAGAACTTGTCGGTTTCCTATAAGTTCTAATTTGAGTACGTAAAGAACACTAATTTTACACAACACACAAACACAATACAAATTGGAAACTAAAAATGAAGTAAGGAAGATAAAAGAAATGAAACAACACAAGAAAACAAAGAAAAACACAAACAGCACTTTCTATCACCCGCTTCAACCTAAGCCCTAGCTATGGAGTTTAGTTGCTCATACTTATTCCAAATACAAACTCGAAATATAACTAGAAGGAGTTTACAGATTTGGAAATGATGAAAGCTTGAAGTCTTCAATGGTGGAAGTCTTCTCCTTTCTTCCTTGGCTGCACCTCCTTCTCCTTCCTTCCTCTTAGCTCCCCAAAAGCTGCTCTCAAGTTGTGTAGAATGTGGAATAGCCTCATTTCCCACGATCAAAAGGCTCCCAATATCAGATTGCAATTTTGACTTCTCCTCCCTCTCTCCTCCTTTCCAACTTTTACCTTTTAATATAAAACTACCACCTTTGATAAAGCCTTAGCCCATTGTCCCCTTGCCATGATGGAGCTTTGACTTCACAAAGATGCCAAAAGCTCAGAAAATATCTATTTTACAAATGTAATTCCTTGTTACCAAGAGTTATGGTAACAAGAAGTTAAGATGACACAAGGGAGGTAAAAGCTGGCCAAATCCGGATTTCCAGAACTGTGGTAACATGATGGATTGGTTGGATAGGCAATACTTGTCCAATGGAGCTCAAATTTGGATATGTTGTAGTTAACATCCATTGGAACAAGTCTCATGAAGATCATGACCTCATCCGAGCACCAGAGCATGTTGATCCCAGGCCAAGAAGTTGACCTACGAAAATGAACAAAAACAGAATTTATAACTAATAATGCACTTTTGGCTCATTTTCATCCCAACCAAGGCAAAATCTAAGAAAACACAAAAAGGAAGTAAAAAGCAATAAAATGTCAAGAACTAACTCAAAATAGTGGGTGAATAACATGAAAAATCATGTGTAAAAATGAACCGAACAGCAGTTCATTTCTAATTGGAGTGGTTTGTGTATTCCATACTTCTAGCGATTGGATTTCACTCAAAACTCTCCAAATGACTCCTCCCACCATATTATGATGTTGCCCAAGTTTTGGGCTCGATCCAAAATCAATAGGTGTTCCAAATTGGACAATTCAAGTTCAATGACAGTTCGTTCCTAATTGGAGTGGTTGGTGTATTCCATACTTCTAGCGATTGGATTTCACTCAAAACTCACCAAATGACTCCTCCCACCATATTATGATGTTGCCCAAGTTTTGGGCTCGATCCAAACTCAATAGGTGTGAGAAATTGGACAATTCAATTTCAATGGCAGTTTGTTCCTAATTGGAGTGGTTGGTGTATTCCATACTTCTAGCAATTGGATGTCACTCAAAACTCACCAAATGACTCCACCCACCATATTATAATATTGCCCAAGTTTTGGGATCGATCCGAAATCAATAGGTGTGAGAAATTGGACAATTCAATTTCAACGGCAGTTCGTTCCTAATTGGAGTGGTTGGTTTATTCCATACCTCTAGCGATTGGATTTAACTCAAAACTCACCAAGTGACTCCTCCCACCACATTATGATGTTGCCCAAGTTTGGGGATCGATCCGAAATCAATAGGTGTGAGAAATTGGACAATTCAAGTTCAACGGCAGTTCGTTCCTAATTGGAGTGGTTGGTGTATTCCATACTTCTAGCGATTGGATTTCACTCAAAACTCACCAAATGACTCCTCCCACCATATTATGTTGTTGCCCAAGTTTTGGGCTCGATCCGAAATCAATAGGTGTTCCAAATTGGACAATTCAAGTTCGACGGCAGTTCGCTCCTAATTGGAGTGGTTCGTTTATTCCATACTTCTAGCGATTGGATTTCACCCAAAACTCACCAAATGAATCCGCCCACCATATTGTGATGTTGCCCAAGTTTTGGGCTCGATCCGAAATCAATAGGTGTTCCAAATTGGACAATTCAAGTTCAACGGCAGTTCGTTCCTAATTGTTGTGGTTGGTGTATTCCATACTTCTAGCGATTGGATTTCACTCAAAACTCACCAAATGACTCCTCCCACCATATAATGATGTTGCCCAAGTTTTGGGCTCGATCCGAAATCAATAGGTGTGAGAAATTGGACAATTCAATTTCAACGGCAGTTCGTTCCTAATTGGAGTGGCTGGTGTATTCCATACTTCTAGCGATTGGATTTCACTCAAAACTAACCAAGTCACTCCTCCCACCATATTATGATGTCGCCCAAGTTTTGGGCTCGATCCGAAATCAATAGGTGTGAGAAATTGGACAATTCAAGTTCAACGGCAGTTCATTCCTAATTGGAGTGGTTGGTGTATTCCGTACTTCTAGCGATTGGATTTCACTCAAAACTCCTCAAACGACTCCTCCCACCATGCTATGATGTTTCACAAGTTTTGGGCTCGATCCGAAGTCAATAGGTGTGAGAAATTGGTCAATTCCATTTCAACGACAGTTCGTTCCAAATTGGAGTGGTTGGTGTATTCCAAACTTCTAGCGATTGGATTTCACTCAAAACTCACCAAATGACTCCTCCCCCCATATTATGATGTTGCCCAAGTTTTGGGCTCAATCCGAAATCAATAGGTGTGAGAAATTGGACAATTCAAGTTCGACGGCAGTTCGTTCCTAATTGGTGTGGTTGGTGTATTCCATACTTCTAGCGATTGGATTTCACACAAAACTCACCAAATGACTCCTCCCACCATATTATGATGTTGCACAAGTTTGGGGTTCCATCCGAAATCAATAGGTGTGAGAAATTGGACAATTCAAGTTCAACGACAGTTCCTTCCTAATTGGAGTGGTTGGTGTATTCCATACTTCTAGCGATTGGATTTCACTCAAAACTCACCAAATGACTCCTCCCACCATATTATGATGTTGCCCAAGTTTTGGGCTCTATCCGAAATCAATACGTGTTCCAAATTGGACAATTCAAGCTCAACGGCAGTTCGTTCCTAATTGGAGTGGTTGGTGTATTCCATACCTCTAGCGATTGGATTTCACTCAAAACTCACCAAATGACTACTCCCCCCATATTACGATGTTGCCCAAGTTTTGGGCTCGATCCGAAGTCAATAGGTGTGAGAAATTGGACAATTCAAGTTTAACGGCAGTTCGTTACTAATTGGAGTGGTTGGTGTATTCCATACTTCTAGCGATTAGATTTCACTCAAAACCTACCAAATGACTCCTCCCACCGTATTATGATGTTGCACAAGTTTGGGGTTCGATCCGAAATTAATAGGTGTGAAAAATTGGACAATTCAAGTTCAACGGCAGTTCGTTCCTAATTGGAGTGGTTGGTGTATTCCATACTTCTAGCGATTGGATTTCACTCAAAACTCCCCAAATGACTCCTCTCACCATATTATAATGTTGCCCAAGTTTTGGGCTCGATCCGAAATCTATAGTTGTGAGAAATTGGACAATTCAATTTCAACGGCATTTCGTTCCTAATTGGTGTGGTTGGTGTATTCCATAGTTCTAGCGATTGGATTTCACTCAAACCCCACCAAATGACTCCTCCCACCATATTATGATGTTGCCCAAGTTTTGGGCTCGATCCGAAATCAATAGGTGTGAGAAATTGGACAATTGAAGTTCAACGGTGGTTCGTTCCTAGTTGTAGTGGTTTGTGTATTCCACACTTCTAGCGATTGGATTTCACTCAAAACTTACCAAATGACTCCTCCCACCATATTATCATGTTGCCCACGTTTTGGGCTCGATCCGAAATCAATAGGTGTTCCAAATTGGACAATTCAAGTTTAACGGCAGTTCGTTACTAATTGGAGTGGTTGGTGTATTCCATACTTCTAGCGATTGGATTTCAGTCAAAACTCACCAAATGACTCCTCCCACTGTATTATGATGTTGCACAAGTTTGGAGTTCGATCCGAAATCAATAGGTGTGAGAAATTGGACAATTCAAGTTCAACGGCAGTTCGTTCCTAATTGGAGTGGTTGGTGTATTCCATACTTCTAGCGATTGGATTTCACTCAAAACTCACCAAATGACTCCTCCCACCATATTATGATGTTGCCCACGTTTTGGGCTCGATCCGAAATCAATAGGTGTTCCAAATTGGACAATTCAAGTTTAACGGCAGTTCGTTACTAATTGGAGTGGTTGGTGTATTCCATACTTCTAGCGATTGGATTTCAGTCAAAACTCACCAAATGACTCCTCCCACTGTATTATGATGTTGCACAAGTTTGGGGTTCGATCCGAAATCAATAGGTGTGAGAAATTGGACAATTCAAGTTCAACGGCAGTTCGTTCCTAATTGGAGTGGTTGGTGTATTCCATACTTCTAGCGATTGGATTTCACTCAAAACTCACCAAATGACTCCTCCCACCATATTATGATGTCGCTCCAGTTTTGGGCTCGATCCGAAATCAATAGGTGTTCCAAATTGGACAATTCAAGTTCAACGGCAGTTCGTTCCTAATTGGAGTGGTTGGTGTATTCCATACTTCTAGCGATTGGAATTCACTTAAAACTCACCAAATGACTCCTCCCACCATATTATGATGTTGCCCAACTTTTGGGCTCGATCCGAACTCAATAGGTGTGAGAAATTGGACAATTTAAGTTCAACGGCAGTTCGTTCCTAATTGGAGTGGTTGGTGTATTCCATACTTCTAGCGATTGGATTTCACTCAAAACTCACCAAATGACTCCTCCCACCATATTATGATGTTGCACAAGTTTGGGGTTCGATCCGAAATCAATAGGTGTGAGAAATTGGACAATTCAAGTTCAACGGCAGTTCGTTCCTAATTGGAGTGGTTGGTGTATTCCATACTTCTAGCGATTGGATTTCACTCAAAACTCATCCAATGACTCCTCCCACCATATTATGTTGTTGCCCAAGTTTTGGGCTCGATCCGATATATATAGGTGTTCGAAATTGGACAATTCAAGTTCAACGGCAGTTCGTTCCTAATTGGAGTGGTTGGTGTATTCCATACTTCTAGCGATTGAATTTCACTCAAACCTCACCAAATGACTCCTCCCACCATATTATGATGTTGCCCAAGTTTTGGGCTCGATCCGAAATCAATAGGTGTGAGAAATTGGACAATTCAAGTTCAACGGCAGTTCGTTCCTAATTGGAGTGGTTGGTGTATTCCATACTTCTAGCTATTGGATTTCACTCAAAACTCACCAAATGACTCCTCCCACCATATTATGATGTTGCCCAAGTTTTGGGCTCGATCCAAAATCAATAGGTGTTCCAAATTGGACAATTCATGTTCAACGGCAGTTTGTTCCTAATTGGAGTGGTTCGTGTATAACATACTTCTAGCGATTGGATTTCACTCAAAACTCACCAAATGACTCCTCCCACCATATTATGTTGTTGCCCAAGTTTGGGGCTCGATCCAAAATCAATAGGTGTTCCAAATTGGACAATTCAAGTTCGACGGCAGTTCGTTCCTAATTGGAGTGTTTGGTGTATTCCATACTTCTAGCGATTGGTGTTGCGTAGATTCAGCTGCACCAAAATGGGTTCAACTGCATCCTCAACTTGTGATACTCGCAAGTGCACGAGCCGTTCGGTGGTATAGCATATGTAAGTGCGAGGTCGATTCCACAGGGATTGGTGATTGAATGATCCAATTCAATTTTCCTACACAAAACAAAAATGAAAACAAAAGAAACAAAACAAGAAGAAAGAATGTACATTACAATAAAAATAAATTTCAACTAAGAAAACATTAAGGAAACTAAGAGAACTTTGACGAAGAAAGGAGAAGTGTTTGGGAAAAGTGTTTGAGGACATGGAGGCTTTTTGAAGAAGAAAGTAGAAGTAGAGAATTGTTTGAGAAAGAGTTTGGAGAATTTGATGAAGAAAGTGTTTGGAAACTTGGAGGATTTTGGAAGAGAAGGTTTGAGAACATTGGGAATTTGGAAGGGAAAGGAAGGTGTTTGGGAAGCTTGAGGATTTTGTGAACTTGGAGAATTTGAGAACTTAGGGAAGGGAGAGAAAGGTGTTTGTGAAGTGTTTGAGACATGGAGACTTTTGAAGAGAAGAAAGTGGTGTTTGAGAATTTGATGAAGGAATGAGAAGGTGTTTGAGAAAGAGAAGGGATGAGTGTTTGAGAACTTGGAGGATTTTGGAAGAGAAGGGAGAAGTGTTTGGGAACAAGGAGACTTTTGGAGAAGAAAGTAGAGAGATGTTTGAGAGCATGGAGAACTTTGAAAGGGAAGAGACATGTGTTTAGGGTTTGGAGAATGTTTGGAAGAGAATAGAGAAGTGTTTGGGAAGTGTTTGAGAACTTAGAGAATTTGGTGAATGAATGGGAGAAGTGTTTAAGAACATGGAGACTTTGAGAAGAGAATGTAGAAGTGTTTGGGAAGTGTTTGAAGATTTAGTAAAAGGATCATATTACAACAATTGAGAACTACAAAGGGAAACTAAGAGAATTTGAGGGAGATAAGGGAAGGGAGCTCTAGAGAAGTGCTTGAGAGCTCCCCCCCCTTGGGGTGTTATTACAAACTTAGAGAACTTCCCTATTTATAGGCCTAAGGGAAGTGAAAAATCTGAATTATACAATTGAATTTTCTAACACGCTAACTTCACCTAACACACAACACTTAATTCACCAACTTAACCTAACACACAATTGCATTTGAAAACAATTCCTCTTGTCTTTAGGCTTAGTGTTCAGCTCCCACTTCATCATCTTTTGGCTGCTGCAAAATTCCACTCAAAATAGGTATTGAATATGCTTCACCAAACTTTCCCACAATCAACAACACTTCATCATGCATATGTCATGCATGACAATGCATTGCAGCCAGCTTGTGGGCTCGTTTTGGGCTTGTTCATCCAATCTGCAAAATCTGCAAAAATATGGATCTTCAAGCTCTTTGTCTTATCGTTCCAAGCATATGCAGCCCAGCTCAAGGAAAAATCGGAAAGGCCTTCAAATGTGATTTTTGGCCCAGTAACGCAGATGCTGCCGAATTTGACCTTAAGTTGCCAAAACATGTATAACTTTCTCTAGAAGACTCGGAATCATGAACCGTAAAATTCTACAGAAACTAGACTTCTGTTTCTTTCCAATGATATATGGCTCATCATCTGATTCTTCTTGTGTAAGTACAGTACAATCCGTGAAGTTGACTGATCTGCAGACACTATTTTCAGCTAACTTGTCTCCAAAATGCATTTATTGAGTCTCAAGCTTATTAAACTGAAACAAACCCAAAACAAATTAAAAGCACAAGTTTAACTCAAAAAAATAACCAAATCATAAGTTAAAAGGGTACAAAATGATATGTAATTTATGCACCGATCAATCGGATTTCACTCAAAACTCACCAAATGACTCCTCCCACCATATTATGATGTTGCCCAAGTTTTGGGCTTGATCCAAAATCAATAGGTGTTCCAAATTGGACAATTCAAGTTCAATGGCAGTTAGTTCCTAATTGGAGTGGTTGGTGTATTCCATACTTCTAGCGATTGGATTTCATTCAAAACTCACCAAATGACTCCTCCCACCATATTATGATGTCGCCCAAGTTTTGGGATCGATCCAAAATCAATAGGTGTTCCAAATTGGACAATTCAAGTTCAACGACAGTTCGTTCCAAATTGGAGTGGTTGGTGTATTCCATACTTCTAGCGATTGGATTTCACTCAAAACTCACCAAATGACTCCTCCCACCATATTATGATGTTGCCCAAGTTTATGGCTCGATCCGAAATCTATAGGTGTGCGAAATTGGACAATTCAAGTTCAACGGCAGTTCGTTCCTAATTGGAGTGGTTGGTGTATTCCATACTTCTAGCGATTGGATTTCACTCAAAACTCACTACATGACTCCTCCCACCATTTTATGATGTTGCCCAAGTTTTGGGCTCGATCCGAAATCAATAGGTGTTCCAAATTGGACAATTCAAGTTCAACGGCAGTTCGTTCCTAATTGGAGTGGTTGGTGTATTCCATACTTCTAGCGATTGGATTTCACTCAAAACACACCAAATGACTCCTCCCACCATAGTATGATGTTGCCAAAGTTTTGGGCTCGATCCGAAATCAATAGGTGTTCCAAATTGGACAATTCAAGTTCAACGGCAGTTCGTTCCTAATTGGAGTGGTTGGTGTATTCCGTACTTCTAGCGATTGGATTTCACTCAAAACTCACCAAATGACTCCTCCCACCATATTATGATGTTGCCCAAGTTTTGGCCTCGATCCGAAATCAATAGGTGTGAGAAATTGGACAAGTGAAGTTCAACGGCAGTTCGTTCCTAATTGGAGTGGTTGGTGTATTCCATACTTCTAGCGACTGGATTTCACTCAAAACTCACCAAATGACTCCTCCCACCATATTATGATGTTGCCCAAGTTTGGGGCACGATCCGAAATCAATAGGTGTGAAAAATTGGACAATTCAAGTTCAACGGAAGTTCGTTCCTAATTGGAGTGGTTGGTGTATTCGATACTTCTAGCGATTGGATTTCACTCAAAACTCACCAAATGACTCCTCCCACCATATTATGATGTTGCCCAAGTTTTGGGCTCGATCCGAAATCAATAGGTGTTCGAAATTGGACAATTCAAGTTCAACGGCAGTTCGTTCCTAATTGGAGTGGTTGGTGTATTCCATACTTCTAGCGATTGGATTTCACTCAAAACTCACCAAATGACTCCTCCCACAATAATATGATGTTGCCCAAGTTTTGGGCTCGATCCGAAATCAATAGGTGTTCGAAATTGGACAATTCAAGTTTTAACGACAGTTCGTTCCTAATTGGAGTGGTTGGTGTATTCCATACTTCTAGCGATTGGATTTCACTCAAAACTCACCAAATGACTCCTCCCACCATATTATGATGTTGCCCAAGTTTTGGGCTCGATCCGAAATCAATAGGTGTGAGAAGTTGGACAATTCAAGTTCAACGGCAGTTCGTTCCTAATTGGAGTGGTTGGTGTATTCCATACTTCTAGCGATTGGATTTCACTCAAAACTCACCAAATGACTCCTCCCACCATATTATGATGTTGCCCAAGTTTTGGGCTCGATCCGAAATCAATAGGTGTTCGAAATTGGACAATTCAAGTTCAACGGCAGTTCGTTCCTAATTGGAGTGGTTGGTGTATTCCATACTTCTAGCGATTGGATTTCACTCAAAACTCACCAAATGACTCCTCCCACAATAATATGATGTTGCCCAAGTTTTGGGCTCGATCCGAAATCAATAGGTGTTCGAAATTGGACAATTCAAGTTTTAACGACAGTTCGTTCCTAATTGGAGTGGTTGGTGTATTCCATACTTCTAGCGATTGGATTTCACTCAAAACTCACCAAATGACTCCTCCCACCATATTATGATGTTGCCCAAGTTTTGGGCTCGATCCGAAATCAATAGGTGTGAGAAGTTGGACAATTCAAGTTCAACGGCAGTTCGTTCCTAATTGGAGTGGTTGGTGTATTCCATACTTCTAGCGATTGGATTTCACTCAAAACTCACCAAATGACTCCTCCCACCATATTATGATGCCCAAGTTTTGGGCACGATCCAAAATCAATAGGTGTTCTGATCGGTTCATAATTGTATATCATTTTGTACCCTTCTAGCTTATGATTTGGTTATGTTTTTGAGTTAAACTTGTGCTTTTAATCCTTTTTGTGTTTATCTTTCAGTTCATTGAGCTTTAGGTAATAATGATGGCTTTAGAGAGCATAATTCATGCAATTCAAGCATGTTAAGGCCTAATTTGGATGAATGGATGAAGAGCTTAAAGACAAACTCATTTTGGCTACAGCCCCCTGCCAGTCCAGTTCCGTAGGTCATATTGCAAGCTTTGTTTCAACAACCTACATAGCTCGAATGAGGCCACATTCTTCATGAAAGTTGTTCAAATTGGTGTGTACTATAACATATCCAAAATTCAGCCCCTTTGGATAAATCTGGAGTCCGTTACCTAGCAAACACAGAACCATGCTCAGGATGGATCTTATCAGCGCGGAAAATGAGTTAGCAATTTGTTTTGGCCTTAACTTCTTCCTCCGACCTTGGATTGGCCCAAATAACATATGGCTGGAAAGAAGACATTCTGAACTTCAATTTAGAGTGCTTAAAGTCCTAATTTGATTAAGAGAAGCCCAAGTTGTAAGCCCTTGAAGTTGCTGGTCATGCTGACCTCAGCATGTGCTGGTTGGATGCTTGGTCATGGTGAGCTAGGTATGAGCTATCATTTCTGGTTGGAAGCTTGGTCATGGTGACATGAAGATGAGCTAGGGCTGCTGGTGGGATCTATTGGTGAAGTGCATCAACCAATTCAAGATTTTCTAATACAAGTGCATCACCCAATTTAGATTTTCTAATACAAGTGCATCAACCATTTCAGATTTTATAAAACAAGTGTTGTATGCATTAGCCATATTGAATTCAGATTTTCACTTCCCCTAGGCCTATAAATAGGGAAGTTCTCTAAGCTTGTAAACAGACCCCAAGGGGGGGAGCTCTCAAGCACTTCTCTAGAGCTCCCTTCCCTTATCTCCCTCAAATTCTCTTAATTTCCCTTTGTAGTTCTCAATTGTTGTAATATGATCCTTTTACTAAATCTTCAAACACTTCCCAAACACTTCTCTATTCTCTTCCAAGCATTCTCCAATTCCTCAAACACATGTCTCTTCCCTTCCAAAGTTCTCAAAGTTCTCCAATTTTCCAAACACTCTCTCTTCCAAAATCCACAAAGTTCCCAAACACAATTCCCATTCTCTTCCAAATTCCCCATGTTCTCAAACACTTCTCCCATTCCTTCATCAAATTCTCTAAACTTCTCAAACACCCTTCTCTCCCTTCCCTAAGTTCTCAAATTCTCCAAGTTCATAAACATTCTCCAAACTTCTCAAACACTTTCTCCTCCCGTCTCTACGTTTTCAAATTTTCCAAGTTTCCAAAATCCACAAAGTTCCCAAACACCACTTTCCTTTCTTCTCCAAAAAGCCTACATATTCTCAAACACTCTCCAAACACTTCTCCCATTCCTTCATCAAATTCTCAATGTTCCCAAACACTCCTCCCTTCTCTTTCTCAAACACATCTCTCCTCTCTTCCAAAAGTCTCCAAATCTGTCAAACACATGTCTCAACCTTTCCAAAATCCTCAAAGCTCTCAAACACATGTTCTTCCAAAATCCTCCAAGTTCTCAATACTTTCTTCTCCCTCTCAAAGTTCTCAACACTTTCTTCTCTTCCTCAAAGTTCTCTTAATTTCCTTAATGTTTTCGTAGTTGTAATTTATTTTTCTTGTAATGTACATTCTTTCTTCTTGTTTTGTTTCTTTTGTTTTTATTTACGTTTTGTGTAGGAAAACTGAATTGGATCATTCAATCACCAATCCCTGTGGAATCGACCTCGCACTTACATACGCTAAACTATCAACGGTTCGTGCACTTGCGAGTATCACAAGTTGAGGATGCAGTTGAACCCATTTGGTGCAGCTGAATCTACGCAACATGTTCCAAATTGGACAATTCAAGTTCAACGGCAGTTCGTTCCTAATTGGAGTGGTTGGTGTATTCCATACTTCTAGCGATTGGATTTCACTCAAAACTTACCAAATGACTCCTCCCACCATATCATGATGTTGCCCAAGTTTTGGGCTCGATC